>NC_143586.1:154705564-155905564 GCF_048544385.1 Mastigoproctus giganteus | reverse complement strand
TTAGCCAGCGAGTTATAAATTACTAGAATAAATTGCCTACATGGGTGGTAGAGGCTGACAGTTTGAGGAAATTCAAAGGTCACCTGGATAGTACCTTCGGGTGAGGGAAGCACATAGGATGACAGGTTTAATTTCCTTTTCTTTTATTAATTATTATTATTTTTATATCATTGTGTTATTCAGTTTTTTTTTTGGCTGGTGCATAAGTCATAGGCTTTCTTGCACCATGCAGCCATTACTATTACTAATTAAAAAGGAATGTGTGATTAAACATGCACTTCCAAAATAGACATGTCTCACCAGCATTAAAGGCCTGATCAGGTTTATAGCCTTTTTACATGAATAAGTTTATAGTGTTCTGGAAATTTTAAGCAACTTTGTGATCTTCTGAAGTTACCTCTCCGATCAACTTCATATTATGTGGGCTTAACACTTCTTAAAATTATCAAATCAGCCTTTGCTAGCTTGAAGCTTTATAAGATATGTACCTGAACTTTCAGCAAAAGTCTTCTAAATTAGTTTACCTTTTTTGCCTATCAGATGTGTACTAATAGGCATTTTCTTTTGTGACTGGCCATGTCACAAAAGAAAATGCCTCTTAGTACACATCTCTACCTAAATATTGAATACATTTCCATTTTTTTTAATATTTGGATCAGCAACAGCTTCATGCCTATCGCAACACTGGTTATTATAGCGCTTTACTCTTTTTTATTGAACTAATTGTTGTTTCATTCACACCACACTGATGAGCAACTGCACAGCTGTTTTAACCTTTAGCAAGCTCATTGAGACCTTTCATATTGTATTTGAAGACCACTTTTACGACTCTTAGTCACATTCACATTTACTTCACTTTCTTGCATATGTTTAGGGGCCATTTTAATATTAATACAATTTAAATGGTTCTATGGTATATACTTTGTATGTGATACCTCGTTATATCAAAACAGTTTGTTTGTTATTTGGTTTTTAGGAGCATTAGCAACTAAGGCCATATTGCTCTGGGAATATGTGGTGGTCATTCCCTGACCTTTCCGCATCCTCCGTATTTGGTGGTGATGGGCTCGAACAGAGTCAAAACAGTACAGTATGGGGGGGGGGATTCTGCTTTGCACTCTCAATTTGTTCTTGCACTTTACAATAAGGTCAATGAGCATATCATAGATGACAATTTTGTATGCAATGCTGTGGGATTACAATTACAGTAGCAGTCCAATGATAATCTGGCATTCTTAGGATTATAAATCTATGTCCCACCCTCTTCTCTGAATGCTTCTGACAGAATGAAGATTTCGTCGAGAGCAATAAAGTTCTCCAAATGCCTGAAATTGAACACATGATAACATAAAATGTTTATATGACATAATTATGTGACATAAATTACATTTATGGCACGGGGACAGTTTCCTAGAAGATAATGAGATTATCATTATTCAAAATGATTCGCAATTAGGAACTCAAAAAAGTCTTTGGTTGCCCAGTTCTTTGCATGAAAATGACATAATACATTTCCTGAACCAAACAACTTTTACTTGCACAATAGCTTGCTGTGTTAGTAATGCAGAACTTGCATTCAATTATATGATATTTTTTATTTTGACAGGCCCTCACTGTATTTTTGAAAAAGAATAAGAAGAAAATGAGACATTATTTCTGCTTACCTATCTGTCAAAGCTAACCCATATTACCAGGTGGTAGATGACTCTCATTAACCTGTGCAATACAACCACTTTGCTTATTGGAGGCTTGAAGTGGTGGACCCCATTGTAGTCTGCAGAGCTAAGTTCTGATCAACCCTTCCCCATCTCTTCCATCATGCAGTATGATTAATGTCTTTTGAGATTATGATGATCACCATGGCGAGATCCAAACTTCCTTACATTTTGGAGGTACAGCTCTAAAATGGTGTTCACAGTTAGTACACTGGATCGGTCCAGTTTGGTAACTCTCTAGGAGGCTTCCGGATCAGCTAGTGTATAATCTTGCTACCTCTACTCTGCCAGATAGTGACTGGAGGGAGACCAAGTAGTGTGTGTATGTGGGAGGGGGGGCATTGTGAAGGCCACGTTATGTCAAGGATCTTGGTATACATTTATCATGTGTATGCCATATCCAAAAATTTCATTACTTCATACAGCATGTCCCCATCCACCTTTTCTTACTATTAAATACACCATAAATTAGATTAGATTTCAGCAAAGCTTTTGACTCAGTCCCACATGAGCGGTTGCTTTATAAGCTGGAACAGGTTGGAATCACTGGGAAAATCCTTAGATGGATAGAAGGATGGCTTCAGGGCACGAGGCAGAGGGTTGTGATAAATGGCTATTCCTCAGATTGGGTTGATGTAAGAAGTGGGGTTCCCCAAGGATCAGTATTAGGACCACTGTTGTTTTTAATTTTCATAAACGACATTGATGAAGGGATAGAGGGCGTGATGTATAAATTTGCAGATGATGTTAAAATTGGTAGAGTAGTTAATGATCACTGTCAAGCTGAGCTTCTTCAGAGAGACCTAGATAGACTTCAAGAATGGTCAGAAAAATGGCAGCTGTGCTTTAATCCAACAAAGTGTAAGGTATTACACCTGGGAAACAGTAATCCCAAAATAACTTATTCACTTGGTGGAGTTCAACTAAACCCAGTACTGGAGGAAAGGGACTTGGGTGTTACGATACGGTCAGACATGACATTCTCTGAGCATTGTAAACAGGTTGCAAGGAAGGCCCATGGTGTCCTATCGATGATCTATCGAACTTTTGCAAGTAGAGATAGGGACGTGATAATCCCATTATATAAGGCCTATGTTAGACCACACTTGGAATACTGTGTTCAAGTATGGAGACCGCACCTAAAGAAAGACATCGAGCTTCTTGAAAGGGTGCAAAGAAGGGTAACTCGCCTGGTGAGATCGGCAAAAGGGCGTCCTTATGAAGAAAGACTTCGAATATGTGGGTTGCAGAGTTTGGAAACTAGACACCTTAGAGGAGATTTGATTGAGGTGTTTAAGGCTCTGAGAGGCATCAGTAAAATGAATGAGGACAAAATTTTCAAGATTATAAATGATGCTAGAACTAGGGGACATAAATTCAAGTTACGGGGGGAAATGTTTAGATTGGACTGCAGGAAGTTTTATTTTAGCCAGCGAGTTATAAATTACTGGAATAAGTTGCCTTCATGGGTGGTAGAGGCCGACAGTTTGGGGAAATTCAAAGGTCATCTGGATAGTACTTTCGGGTAAGGGAAGCGCATAGGATGATAGGATTAATTTCCTTTTTATTTAATTTTTAATTTCATTTTATTATTTTTATTTATTTATTAATTATTATTATTTATTTATTTATTTAATTTTTGTTTTTATCATTGTTTTGTTCGGATTTTTTTTTTTTTTTTTTTGGCTGGTGCAGCATAAGCCATAGGCTTTCTTGCACCATACGGCCGTTACTAATACTAATACTAATAAATTGTCAAACTAATAGAGTAAACTTATCTGCAAAAAAAAAAGATCTAAACCTCCCAAATATTTCCTAATTCATTTCAAAATATACATGCTCACAGTTCTAATCTCAATGACGTCCATTCCCACTTACGGTCTGCCAAACCCCATGTACTTTTTCTGACAGAATCTCAGTTATCAGTTGATTCAACTGCTGCTCATCTCAGTTGGCCAGATTATTCGCTGTATGATTCCTTTCTCAAAGGTGGTACTTGTGCATATGTCCGTTCCAATATTCTCTGTCAGAGACTTGCTAATTTGGGATCTCCTCTTTTCGATCTTCTCTGGCTTAAAATCTCTCTATGTCATTCTGTCAAATTCATCTGTTGTCTCTCCCATTCTCCCAACTCCACTACTCACTTGGATCTCTTTGACTTCCTCTCTTTGCAACTTGACTTTCTCCAGACCAACTTTCCTAACAGCAAGGTAATTTTCCCTGGTGATTTTAATGTTCACAACTCCAGCTGGCTTCCGTATTCTAGTCACACAGACCCTTGCACAGATTGTTCATTTACCTACCAGAATACAGGACGATTCTAACCATGCAAGCTCGATCTTTTTCTCACAAACAACCCTTCTAAGTACACGGTCGAAGTGAGTGGTCCTTTAGGCACCTCAGATCACAACTTGGTGATTGTCTCTTCTCCAATGGAGCCTTTATCTCATGGCTATTCTCAACATCCTATTGTTTGGCATTACAAGAATGCAAAATGGGATGACATGTGAGATTTCTTTTCTTCTTTTCCTTGGTCGATTACTGTTTAAAAACTTCTGATGTCAACATTTGCTCATATCCATCCAGTTCCTAATAGGGGTGACCAATCCCTTCCATCCAATTATCGTCCCATTGCAATTACTTCTACTCTTTCTAAAGTAATGGAGAAATAAATTAACCACCAAGTCAAACTATCTAGTGACCTTCCATCTGATCAATGATCGGCAGTATGGATTCCATCAGTGTCGATCCACTGGTGATATTCTGGCTTATATTACCCATTTGTGGACAAATTCAATGGAAAAGTTCAGTGAAACAGAAACAGTTGCTCTTGACATCTCAAAGGCTTTTGATCATGTTTGGCATTCTTCTAAACAAGCTTCCGTCTTATGGTTTACCAACTGTTTTTTGTAATTGGTTATCCAATTTTCTCTCAGACCGCTCACTGAGGGTGATGGCAGATGGCACTATGTTTTCTAACTTCTCCACCAATGCTGGTGTCCCCCAAGGTTCAGTTCTTTCCCTAACTCTTTTCCTCTTGTATATTAATGACCTTCTTCAATTGACCAGAAATCCTATCCATAGTTTTGCTGATGATAGCGCATTGCATTGCACTTTCCAGCTTGAGAAACCTCACCCTGCTCAATCAGCTTCAACTTCTCAATATCTGCTATAAATTCCTTAAATTTCGATCTCCAGGTAATTCTCCAGTAGGGCAAAAACAACTTAGTTGATTTCAATCCTTCTAAAACTGTCTTGCCTTATATCTGGCAAAAAAAGGATTCTTCTGCTCCTATGCTTATCTTTGGTGACACACTGATTTCCAGGCAATATGATATATCCCTTTTTGGGATTACTCTGACTCTCTCTTGGCACAAGCACATTACAAATATTGCTTCCTCTGCATCTAAAAAATTTGGTTTTCTCTTTCGCTCACGACATTACTTTTCTTCCAAACAGCTGTTCACTCTGTAGAAATCACAAATCTGCCCTACCATGGAATTTTGTTCCTACATCTGGGACAGTGCCCCCCAAAACCTCTCTCAGGCTTCTAGATTCCATTCAGAAGAGGGCAGTTAGGTTAATTAATGACTCATCTCTAACAGTCTCTCCATTGTCTGTCTCACAGATGTACTATTTCTTCTGCATGCCTTTTTTACAGATACTTCCGTGGGCATTGTTCTTCTGAATTGGCTTCTATAATTCCCGCTCTCTCTCTCTTTCTTTCAAAACAGTACGGACATGTGCTGACACCAGCCAACATCCATTTACTGTCCAGCTTCAAACTCACAGAACCAACTTTCCATCTTACTCATTTATTCATTCAACTGCCGTTTTCTGGAACAACCTTCCTTCATATGTATTCCAAATATCTTCTTTCATCTTCTCAACCTCCGACCCATGCACGGTACTAAGTTTGTTTGTTTGTTATTTGGTTTTTAGGAGCATTAGCAACTAAGGCCATATTGCTCCGGGAGATGCGGTGGTCATTTCCTGACCTTTCCGCATCTTCCGTATTTGGTGGTGACGGGCTCGAACCCCGGTCTAATCAAGAAGCGTGTGCTACGCACCGCTGCTCCTTCCCACCTGGCTACGGAGGCACCCGCACGGTACTAAGTACTTTGGGTTCTAATACCTCTCGTGTTTGGGGTTTTCATGGGAAAAAAAAAATAAATAAATTATGAAAAAATTATTTGTTGCCAAAAAAAATAAATTTTTCACTCCCTGTTTAAATTTAGGGTGATTCTTGTAGACTTGACATTGCTGAAATCAAATATGGCAACCATATTGCTGTAACACCCACCAATTTTAAGGGAGAAGGGATTAAGGTAAAGTCAAAAAGTTTCTAGGAAAAAAGATTTCATATATTTTAAGAAAATGTTACATGCAGTAATAAATATTGAACATGGGTCTATTAACCTTATTCTATTTACAAAAATGTTGATCTGACAACAAAACAATAATTTTGTCGTGTTTTCCCTTTGTCCATTGGTGTCTCCTGTATGAGATTCCAACAGTAGTCTGCCAACATATTTGGACTTCATTTCCCTGGTACCTTTTTTCCATTTGAGAAATATCTTCACGAAACCTTTCATCGGAGAACACTCCCAAGTTTTCGGTAAAAAAGTATAAATGAGAATGTAGGAAATTAAGCTTTAATGAGAGATCTTGGTTTTTGTTCTATCTACAATATTTGAAAACAGAGTGATGAGAACTTTTTAAGCACATATCTGAGTTTGTGAACATATTTCCTACAAGAATCTGTCGAAATTATCTCAGGGAAGAAATTGATGCCAACCGGTGTTATCACTAAAATATGATATTTGCAGTATTACATGAATCTAAAATCTATCACTATCTTATATTCGAAAATTAAATATAAACAAAGATTATGTTAATAAATAAAAATTTGTTATCAAAACTTAAATATCTTTGGCAGAATTCCAAACAAATATAAGATTAACTATTAGTTAAGGATCAAAATAATAACATGTGAAAAAGTATCATATCTTCTGACATCATTTATCTCTAAATTACTTGTGAGCCATATATTCAAATGACAGCAGAAGAGGCTTAAACTAGATTGAATGTTTAGACTGGCTAAAAGAAAACATTCTAGTTTCCCTTTTAGCCTTTTTGAATTTGGAGAAATTCAAAAGTCAACTGGTTAGTTACCTATATGAGGAGGGAAGTGCATATTTCTCCATATTCTTATCTACATTTCAGATTTTTTTTTTTTTTTAGTGCAGCAAATATCTGTGGCTTCTTTGCATTTGGCTATTTTTTAAACAAAAACTATTTTGTTTAAAAACACAACTATTTTTAAAAAAAATAATCATATTCAATAACTGCAATATTAAATTTTTTTTTGAAGTTTTAAATTTTATGCCATAAACTTTTGCATCTAAAGGTACATAAATAATAATGCACCTGAGTAGTAACATCCCAACCATCTTCAAGACAAATCATAACAGATGACCCTTGAACATCCATTAAGTCAACAACTGCTCCAGCCAACTGAAGAATACTTTGAAGCTAAAAAAAAAGAAAAAAAAAGTGTAATTGCCTTATCTCCCATCTTTTAAATGGATGATATTAAATCAATAAATGAATTTACATATTACAAAAACTTGCAAGTACAATGTTGCTGCTACTACAAAAATATATTTCTAATTTATCCACTTATATGCAAACATATTACACGTTATTATACAAAATAATAATGTATGAATACTAGTGCTCAAAAGTTAGGGGGGAAAAAAACCAGAAAATTTGGAATATGTTTTAAATACAAATAAAATATAACCAAATATTTGTCATTGATGAAACAAAACAATCTGTATATCTGATCCAAAAAGTTATACACAGCCTGTTACAACGTGAAAATTTGATAATCATGTAAAAACAGCTTGGAACTTCTGAATTTCATATTTATTATTACACTATTTTTCACATTAGATTTGAAAGAGCCACTATCGCAAAAATATAAAACAACTTGTTTTGGATAATGATGAGAGAGAAAGAGATGAGGTAGAGCAAAGTCAAGCTAACGTGACCATAGCCAATAGTACTGAAACTACTATATAACAAGTTGGCCATTGTGGGTTGGGACAGGAGGGGGGTGAAATGTTAGTGGAGGAACTGACAGCCACGGTTTGGTTATTAGAGAGTAAGAACATTTATATCACTGGGAAGAGGACAGAATCTGTAGTTACACCTCTGCTTACAGCACTGTAAACAGACTGTGGAATCATTTCAAAAACCAGAACCCATTCCACAATTTCTGAAACTGTCTCTTAGTGACTTGTCAGAAGCCATCCTTGTGTCACCTCTGTAAAAGATG
The DNA here is from genome assembly GCF_048544385.1 of Mastigoproctus giganteus. Lineage (NCBI taxonomy): Eukaryota > Metazoa > Arthropoda > Arachnida > Uropygi > Thelyphonidae > Mastigoproctus > Mastigoproctus giganteus. Next base: position 155,897,506 of record NC_143586.1, on the reverse strand, counting down.
ACTTACTGAATAACTTCAGTTTGGATCACTAATGGTCATTGGTTTGCAGAGATCCTCAGTTTGCTTCAGGGCTTGTAAACACAAAGGGGAATCGTGCATAAGCGAATTTGGTTCATGTTATATAAGATATCGTTCCCCTATTTATAAATCGTGTATGATCAAATTCATGTTGTGTAAACACGTGTTATATGAGGACTGACTGTACTACTTTGAAAGGACCTAGATAAATATTTGCAAAGACCAAAAATAACACTAGAGAATGTATGGGCTTCCAGCTGAATATCAGTAATCTAGAGTAACTTACCACTTGGGTAGCAATGAAACTCAAAATAGTTGTTAATGGGGGAGAGGAAAAAAAAAAACTTGGGAGTTATATAGTCTGGTATAAAGTTCTCTAAACAGTGTAGACAGGCTGTTGGGATAGCTCATGAGGTTGCTGTATGTCAATGACATAGAGCAACTTTGCAGTGAACAAAGAGTGAGTTATTCAATTATATAAAGCAATAGTTAGTCTGCATCTTAAATGTTGCATATAGGCTTGGAAACAACATTTTATGTACATCTATTAGAAAGGGTGCAGAGATGATAACAAGATTGGTTAAACCGGCAGTGGTGGCACCTACAATAGCCCCATCAGTGAAATATCTACTGTGCATTAATAACTGGTGCAGGATTAGTGGCTGTTGATTTCTATACCTTCCTAAATATATATATAATATATCTTCAATATTATACAACATATTTTATATATATGTAGTTTCTTATTTCAGCAGTTTTTGTCTATGAAGAGTAACTGTGTGAGTGTGTTGACAGCCGAGGCACTACTGTTTTTATTACTTTTTTTGTCTTCTGTTTTCAGTACACAATAGTTTCAGTGGATGGCTGACATTATTGCTACTGTTAGTTAGATACCATTTATTTTAAGTTTGAATTATTATGCAAAATAATCATCACAATTACTATAATTATTAATATAAAAGATTATTTATCTTGACTATTATTTGTTTTACAAAACATACTTATATCTGTACATATCTGGCAGTAAGCTAGAGAATCTTGTAATAACTGAGAGAAAAGTGGAGGGGAAATTGTTGAAGATAAATACAAGAAAGGCACCTGGGGTGAATGAGATCTATCCAGTTATATTAAAGGAGGCGGCAAAGGAAGTAAGCAAACCCTTAGCCATAATTATGAGAGCTTCCTTGGACTCAGGGGAAGTACCCATGGACTGGAGATGTGCAAATGTGACCCCAATTCACAAAGGAGGATCAAAGGGCGACACAAGTAATTATAGACCTGTTAGTTTAACTTCCGTTCCCGGAAAATTAATGGAGGCACTGGTTAAAGAAGCACTGTAGGATCATCTAGACAAGACTTCAGTTATAGCTCAGACATAGCATGGTTTTGTTAAGGGGAAGTCTTGCCTGACCAATTTTATTGGATACTATGATGCAGTCACAAAAGAACTGGATGCAGGGAATAACTTTGATATTATATACTTGGATCTTAGAAAGGCTTTTGATACTGTTGCACATGGAAGACTGCTGCACAAATTGGAGCAGTGTGGCATTGGAGGCAAATTGCTGCTATGGATAAAGGAATGGTTGAGGGGGAAAAGACAAGAGAGTGGTAATCAATGGACACTGCTCATTGTGGACTAATGTTATTAGTGGAGTCCCTCAGGGTTCAGTATTGGGTCCATTATTGTTTTCTGTATTTATAAATGATATTGATGATGGTATATCAAGCTTAATGTCCAAGTTTGCAGACGATATGAAGATTGGCAGGGTTGTAAAGGACACTACTGACACTATGCTACTGCAACAGGATCTGGAAAGGTTGAGCAGATGGGTTGAGAGGTGGCAAATGAAGTTTAACATTGACAAATGTAAAGTACTACATATGGGAAACAGCAACCCCAGAGCAACGTATCAACTCTGTGGTATTACACTGACAGTGGTAGAGAATGAAAGGGACCTGGGGGTGGTTGTGCAGGCAGATATGAAGTTTTCTGAGCAGTGCAGACGGGCTGCAAGAGTAGCTCATGGTGTATTGTCAATGATATATAGGAATTTTTCTAGCAGGGATAAGGAGGTGATTATTCCCTTGTATAAGGCAATGGTCAGGCCACACCTAGAGTACTGTATACAGGTCTGGAGGCCTCATTTCAAGAAGGATGTAGAGATGTTGGAACGAGTACAGAGAAGGGCAACAAGATTGGTGAATGGAACAAAGGGATGCTCTTACGAAGAAAGGCTTAAGTTTTGCAAATTACAGTGTCTGGAGACTAGGCACCAGCGAGGTGATCTGATAGAGATGTATAAAGCCTTGAATGGTTTGAGCATGCTCAATGCTGATGGGATTCTTCCTCTTGCTCAGAATAATCACCTGAGAGGGCATAAATTCAAATTGAGGAAAGACAGATGTAGGATAGACGTGAGGAAATTTGCCTTTAGCCAGCGGATGGTTGGTTGGTGGAACAGACTTCCATCCCTTGTCGTGGAAGTTGATAGCCTAAATAAGTTTAAGGCTCAGCTGGACAGGTATTTCGAACGAACAGAGGGGTGAAGTGGAAGTGGTTATTTTTTATTTATTTTTTTTTTTTTGGCTGATGCTGCATAAGCTTGCTTTCTTGCATCAAATGCCTCTACTAATCCTAATGCTAATGCTAATACGATACCATGCCACTGTCAATGCTGCTCAGAGAACTTGGCTAGATAACTTCATGTCGACTATATCATATCCCAAATTCCTTTCTTCCCCTACCATTTTTAATTCAACCTCACAAAGTGTAAAACATATCTGCTATTTTTAGGATCCTCCTTGAAGTCTATCTAAGAAGTACTGCTTGGCACTGATCATTAACTACAGAACTGATACTGACATCATTTGTTGACATTAACATCATGTCCCTTAGCTGATATAATTTAAGAAAATCAAAAACAGTGGTCCCAGTACCAATCTAGCTTGGGGGGGGGGGGGGATACAAGGACTAAAAGCTTAACAGTAGCCATTGGCAGAGGTGAAAGTGATTCTTGAACTGCTTCTATTGGAATGAGCAGCAGCCTGGAAAACAAGATGCAGGGTATTTCAGAGACTGCTGGGAGTCACAGGAAACCCCAATTCTCACATTTGTCCAATCTGAAGATACAACCATTAATCACATTAATCACAACCCACTGCCTCCAACCTTGTGGCATCCTGCAAATCATCTAAGGATTTTCTCTGTGATTCCAACATGTTCCTTGTGAGGTAACCTCTCGTGTAAAATTGAGTCAAACACTGCTGAAATTCATGTAAACAATTTCGAAATTATTTCCTTAACCAATTGATGAATGACTCAGTCAAAATAGCTGACCAGGTTGATTAAATATGATTTTGCCTTTAAAAAACAATGTTGTGTTTCCTTCAGAATTACCTACTTAACTTTTAGAACCATTTTATGTATTGGTAATACAGTAAAAGGCCGAAATTCCGGATGCCAGAAATCTGGACCACCTGAGAATCCGGACTTTTTCGAAAACTCACAAACTTTTTAAATTTAGCAGACTTTTGTGTGTGTGCATGCATGTGTGAGTGCCACAGATGCCCAGCGACAACAAGCGAGCTCGTGGTCGCCATTTTGAAACGAGCAATCAAACCATGGCAACGCTATAATTTTTGTCCTAGTCTTTCCATTTACCATATATAGCATACGTATTTACAAGCCCATAATAATGGCTCCTAAAATAAACTTCATGGTGTGAAGAGAAAGAAGAACACATTGAAATTGAGTGAAAAACTTGAAATAATTAAGAAACTAGGAAGTGGTGTGAGCAATGCTGTTCTAATGGAAACATACAACCGGAAAGTCTACAACTTACAACATAAAAAAAAAAAAAAAAAAAAAAAAAAGGCATTACAATAAAATTGCTGAGAGAAAAAGTTTACATCGGCCAAAATTAGAGAATCTTGATAAAGGGTTGTACAAATGGTTTTTGTTAAAATGATTGGAAGGTGTGGCAATTTCTGGGCCGATGCTTATTGCCAAAGCAAGGTCTTTTAAGGAGCAAATGAACATTGAATCAGAGTGCACATTTAGTGATGGATGGCTTAGGAATTTCAAGACTTGTTATGGTATTAGACAGTTAGATATTGCTGGAGAAAGACAGTCAGCTGATACACAAGCAGCAACATTTGTAAAAATTGTATCTGACTATGAACTTGCAGCCGATCAAATTTATAATGCTAATGAAACAGCAGTTTACTGAAAGTGTTTGCCCACAAAACTTTGGCTGGAAACCAAGAACGAAATGCAACAGGGTTTAAGCTTAATAAGGAAAGAGTAGCCATTCTTATGTGTGCTAATGCTTCAGGTCAGCATAAAATTAAGCTTTTGGTGACTGACAAATTTCAGCACCCACGGGCCTTTAAAGGAATTGTGCACTTACCTGTGACCTATAAAGCCCAAAAGAATGCTTGGATGGACAAAGATATATTTTACGATTAGTCTGTTCCTGATTTCGTTCCATCAGTTCGTCAGAACTTGAAAAATTGGGGAAGCCTGCAAATACAAAGTGCCTGCTACTTCTTGACAATTGTAGGGCCCACCTGCATTAATTAAAATTAGTGTCTGATTGAGGGAATATTTTTGTATGTTACTTGCCACCAAACATAACACCATTAATTAAACCTATGGATCAAGGAGTCATTAGGAACTTTAAATGTCACTATAAAAATGATCTTATGACGTAAATGAAAATGATGCATAAGAATGTCAACCCTTCAGAATTGCAACACAGTTTTACAATCAAAGATGCTACATTTCCACTCGCGACTGCATGGAATGCAGCCAAGCCTGTAACTCTTTTAAGAGTGTGGTGAAAGTTATGGCCGAACGTGATGTTTGCAGATCTCCAATCTGATCAAAACAAAGATTTTGAAGGATTTCACATAAAGCTGAAGGCATCTGGAGTGAAAGAACTGATGGAAACAGTTATATTATGTACGGAAGAAAAACCTGTATGCAAACTTAATGCTGATGACACAGAAGAGTGGATACGCATTGAAGATGATGTTGAAGTTGCAGCGACTGTCATTGATCAAGAAATTATTCAAAGCATTATAACTCCTGATAAGAGAGAAGAATCTGGTGAAGAAAACGACAAAGTTGAAGAAGAAAAGATATCTTGGGCTACTACTGCAGAAAAGTCCATTTAAACGGTTATTAAATTTATGGAACAGAACCATAGTTTCAGTCTTCAAGACGTCATGCATGTGCACACAGTGCATAATAATTTTATCACAAAGAAATTACAAATTCATAAACAAACAAGATGATATACGAAAGTATTTAAAGAAAGCAATGATGCATCAAGCAGTGCAGCAGACAGAGTAGAAGCTGCAAGTGTTCCATCCACAAGCAGTGCAACAGATATCGCGGAAAAGAACGAATAAATATTTGTTTGTTTTTCGAACTTTGTATTTTATATGAAAATGTTTTGTTAATAAACTAAAAACAAAATAATTAATTTATATAAAATATGTACTGCTTTCATTTATATACTGTATTTTTCTTTTATATTGTTCATTTTTAAACACGATTTCAAGAATTATATGCTCTCTTTTTTTGGTGAAAATTTTTATGTTTACATCTTTGTCAGGTGTTGACTTTATTTTTCTTTAAAACTGCTAGTTTCTATAAATGAGGTGCTTTATTTGCTAATGAATAAACTGTAAAAATTTACAGTTTATTCATTAGCAAATCTCTTTTTTATTCCATCTTAAATTTGAATTTAAAAATTTTACTGCCTGAGAATCCGGATCGACCCAGTCCCCGAGCAGTCCGGATTTTCGGACTTTTATTGTATATTGGCACTTCTCCAATCCAAGGAAACTGTCTCAAGTCCAGTGATGCCCACACAATTAACAATAATGATTCAGTGCACTCTCCTGCTGCTTCCCTCAAAATTAATGGGTAAATGCCATCAACTCCAGGAGCCTTACTTGCTTTTAACATGAAAGTTTTTCTGATAAATAATCTAAAATTTCAATATTACTAATTTCATGTTTCCCAGCTTCGCTCACACAGCTTGTCCTCACCATGATGGGTCTTTCAACTGTAAATAATGATGTAAAGTACTGTTCAATTCTGCAACATCAGCTGGGTTATCTAACACTTTTCCATACCCATTACACAAGGGTCTGACTTGATTTGTCCTTCTCTTCTTTGTATTCACATTTGTGGGAAAACTCCTTCTCTGTTCTTTGCTCTCTTAGCTAAGGATTTCTCATAATCTATGGAAAGAGTAGCACTCACTTTTACTGATATTGATTATTTCAATCAGTATAAAAGTAATGAACTCCCAAATGTAATGTATTGCACTGTGTGAATTCTTATGTTAAATTTTTTGATTGTCCAATTAGCAATTAGCATAAATTGCTAACTCAATTTATTTGAGTTATGAATATGTTAAAATATATCTTTTATTTGGATAGGAAAGACATTTTTGATTTATAACATTTGCCAGTTTAATATCTGTCTATATAGTTGAAAATGTATTTATACTTTATCACTCACTTTTAGCTTTAATGTGGCACTTTACTATGTAATCCAACATTTAATTATGTTTTTCAGATAAAGATAATCATAATTGTGTTTCTAGCCTCATTATGACTGTCAGCACTGTATACAACATGTGCTAGGGAAGGGAGCTGTTGTACACTTTTGTATTTAAATTACAAATGTTGGAGTTTGCAAGGATTCTTTGTTTCAAGAAGAAGAAGTTTATTCCATGAATAAAAATACAAGACAGTTGTAATGTACTAAGTGATATAATGCATACAACATCCCAAGTTGCCTAAGTTAACATAAAATATGTTTACAAAGAGTTCTCTCAAAGGAGGATGCAAGAGGATTGAAGTAAGAACTTTATTTGTATGAACCTTACTGATTTATGCTTGCAGAATTCAAAATGCATGATATGGAACTAAAACATAAAATGACCATTTAAGAAAGTGCCAGAATTAATGAACAGCACTGTGGGTTTTTTTTTTTTTTTTTTTTTTTTTTTTTTTTTGAGTCTATTGCATGTTTCTGATATCTGACAAAAATGTTGATGAATTTTTGGTAATGTACTTAGCAGGCGCAGAACACTGGCTGCCTCGAACAAAAAGATAATGTCTAACAAGCATAATATGTATGATCATTACTTGTCTTCTATGCTGTATAACCATTTTTGTTTTCAGAAGGTTACAGCAATCAAAGTGTAGACTTAATATTAGTAAGTTGACAGAACTTACCAATTTCATTGTTTGTTAACTTTGCTTTTGCCAGCAAACATTTTGCCATTCAAACCTTTTTTTATGGTACTATTACAGATCAACCTGTAGCTGTTATAGGCTTCAGTACTTTATGTTGTTCTGTATCTTTCACATGCCATTTTTTCCTTCTCTATTAAATTAGCTAGCTCATTATTTATCCACCTTGGCATCTGCCTTGTGACATCTTTTCCTAATGATATATATGCATTCATGGCTTTTGTGACCAAAAATGTTTACCATAATTCTTATGTGTTCATGCTCAGTGTACTATCTCCCAGTTGACAGAGGCCATATAGTATCTTAGGCTGTCATAATTCTCCTCTCCTGAAATTATAACCCATTCTCTACCTTTAATAACTGCTACCTCTTTCATCATCTAACTTAGAATTCCACAATCATTTCCTGTTAATGGTTCCTGTACTGTCATCTGTACTGTTCCTGTACTCATTAGCCCTACAATATCATCTAATTCAGATGACATTGTAGGGCTAATGTCAGAACTAGAATATTTTTGACCCCTAATACTTTCCATAACATGCTCATACAAATAACAATCATTTAGTTTATTTAAAAATTTTATTCGTTGTGCTGAGTTTTTCTTTCACTTGCCCCAATCAATGGAGGGGAAGTTGAAATCACCCATTAGAAGACATTCATACTTGCTTGCCCATTCCATTTGCACATAGAGGCTGTCATAATCTTCACAATATTTTGGTCTATAGATTATTCCCAATCTCATTACACCTTTGCTTTCACTTAATTCACATACTGATTCTATACTAGTATGCATAACTTTTGAATCTGCAAAAGCTTTTGTTGCAATCAGGCTGCTTTTGATAAGAAATATGAGTTTGCCACTCCTAACTTTGCTACCCTTCCTAAGTACATTGTATATACCTTAGCAAAACTCACAATCCGGCGCCTCCATAGCCAGGTGGGCAGGAGCAGCAGCAGTGCGTAGCACATGCTTCTTGATTAGACCGGGGTTCGAGCCCCTGACCACCGAATATGGAAAGGTCAGGGAATGACCACTGCATATCCCCGGAGCAATATGGCCTTAGTTGCTAATGCTCCTAAAAACCAAATAACAATAACCACACAATCCCCTATTTTCTGGGCAACGTCACATTTTTCTGTTAGCCCTATTATGTCAGTGTTAGTTGTCACAACCAGTTCAGATTCACTCCTTTCATTGATGACACTCCTGACATTACACATTTAAGACTAAGTGTTCTTGTATAAGTACTACCCTGACACACCCCCTTGAAGTTATTTAAGTTTAATAAATTCATAATCTCCTAATCTACTAATACTATTCCATATCTACCAACACTATACTAATATTTCAAAATTGTTTTCAGCCAAGCATTAGTTCATTGTTGGAACAAATTTCTGTCTTGTTCTGTGTAAGTGGGTAGTTTGAATGAATTTAAGGAAGAATACCTTCAAATAAATTGAGAATATCTTGGGAGTTGCAGCAACAAACAAGAACTCTGGAGATGTGCACATGTGTTACTTTGATCCATGTCATCGGATAAACTAATATATAAAAAGTATAAATTACTTTTATGCATTATTACTTAATCAATTAGTAATTAATTGGCAACAAGATAATTAGCAACTTACTTTTCGCTTCTGCTAATTAAAGAAAAAGAAAAAATTTAATCAATTTATGAAATTAAAATTGAACATGCCTAAAATGTAATGTGCTGTGTTCATTAATCAAATACAATGAAGAACTTTTGACAACTCATTTAAAGAGATAAAATCTGCTAGATCCCAGTAGATTTTATCCCTTTTAAATGAGATGTCAGGAGTTCTTCAATGATTTGGTTAGACTAAGTCCCTTACTACTAATTCATACAATTCTTGCTGATTCAGGAAGTGTGCCATTTCACATGAACAGGCTTCTGAGGTGTAATCTCACATCTCAGTTATCCTGTTCAACAGAATCATCATCCAATTCTCATTCAAGGTGGAATGAGAATTGGTAGGCCTTCACTGCCGATTCTCAATCAGAGCAAGAAAGGATGGTATGTTGGGATTCACCAGAAAAAGAAAGGATGGCATGTTGGGATACACTACAGCTTTTCTTGTTTTTTTTTTTTTTAATTTTTTTTTTTAACTTGGAGGTATTAACTATACAATAGTAGCAGCAGTAATTATGATGGTTTCTGTCTCTATATTTCACATATAGCAAAAGGCATACACTTATGGCTAACACAAAACTACCCCTCTAACGTTGACCTCCAACCACCACAGCAGAAATGAGGCACTTGAAACTTGTCTTGACCACTCGTAAGCATTCCAAAATAGCTTATATGCAGTGAAAAAATTAGTGGTGCCAGTGATGTTATGCTTCACTTCCTATGGACCTACATGCTACGTTTATGGTATCTATAAACATACCAGAACTGCGAAAAAAAAAAAAAAAAAAAAATATATATATATTTTTTTTTTTTCAAGTATCAACAAAATCAAAAATATGAACATTAATTGCAAAAAATGAATGTTAAACATTCATAAATACTGCATTTCAAACCACACATGTAGCTATACAATACAGTGTATCCAACTTTACGATATTAATCAGTTCCAGAGCCGCCACTGTGAAAATATCGTAATGTGAACCCAATAACACATTGTTTTTTGGTAATTCGTTCCACGACCTTGGAAGTTAAAATTTTCACTCTAAAAGGTCATTTTTATGTTGTAAATTGTATTAGTTACCAATTCAAATCATTAAAATGCACTAGACTTTCATTGTTATCATATGTTCTGTTATAAGAACAAATTTTAACGGTTTTGTGATATTTTTCTAACGCATGTTTCTGGAGGTCATAAAAACAATTTGCACTTTCCGGTTTATTGAGCTTTTCTGTTAGTGCAATCAATTATAAACGGGTGGTAAACTCAATGTTATTGAATTTGCAAAAATACCAATAGTTGGAATTGTGTGTTTTTTTACGTTACTGTGGTGAAATGTGTTTCCCCTTTACTGAAATCTTCAATCGTATAAAAAACATAAATAAAATTTCAGAATCTTCTCCTCGTTCTTCTTTTTTTTTTTTAAGCTTCATAAACTTGTTACTCCACACAAACCGTGTTAGTTGCAATTTGTGCATACCATTAAAAAATGCTTATGAATGCTATTGAAATTTAGAAAGAAAAGAGAAGATTACTTGGAAACAAATGCCTCTTGAAGCATTTCTGAAGACAAATCCTTGTGCAACAAACCAACGAGTGCCGAGCCAATAATGAGTGATCAACGAGTGTGCATTTAGTCGATGATGATGATTACAGAGTAGTAAGACCTTACTACTCTGTGACGATGACGAAGAATAAACATTCTTTAACATTTGTAAGTCATAAATAATTTCTTTATTATTATAATTTGCTTGATTTTACAGGCTACGTTTTCATTTCTTTGGATAAATCAATCATTGTTTAATCATAAACTAATTTCATTGTTGAGAACGTAACCCCTATTTTTAACATTATGTCTATGGGAAATAAATTCCCGCTTTACAAGTTTTTGCTTTACGAGCGGCGCTAGGCCCAAATTAACTCAAAGTCGGGAACTAACTGTATATGAATATTAAATGTAACCCCTTAAAGGAAATGTTTAAAAAGTTACAAAGGATAAAGAGGTATTCAGTTGATAAAATGGTTTTAGTGAATGAAAGATTAATTAATAAGGTATGACTGATGCACCTTAAAGTGCAAACCAGCATTAAAGGATGCAAGAGTATATATAAATTTGTATTAATATATTGAATAAAGTATGCATAAATGGAAGTAAAAGTTACACAAAGTGCCAGTAACGTTGGGAAATTAGAAAAAGAAGTGTAGTAGATTTGTGAAAGATGAAAGAATGTTAATATCCTAAAGGTTATGACGAATTAAGAAAATTATGGGCTGAATTACCAAGCCAATAAAAAGTGAAAGAACTGTAAAGTAAAATTCGTACATCGAAATACTAAAAAATAAAAATAAAAAATAAAATGCAAATAAAATGAAAAAAATTAAAGCGGGATAGCTGTCATTGGATATTGGGGGGGGGGGGGAACATATTTAGAAAATAGTCAAATATAGGTAAGGCAAAAATGCTTCCTCTGATGTCAGCTGAAATAAATATTGATACATGATCAGGTATTTCATCAGGGGTCTACACTTGACCATGTATCAGGAACTGCGTTAGAATACTTGGCCATAGTAGTAGAAGAAAAGTGAAAGGCCAAAAAGCAACAAAAATGAAATTAGCACATTCTAATACTGTATGGACAACGCAGTTCCTGAGACATGGTCAGGTGTAGTCCCCTGATGAAATACCTGATCATGTATCAATATTTATTTCAGCTGACATCAGATCAAGCATTGCCTATATTTGACCATTTTCTAAATATGTTTACCCCCATATCTGATGACAGCTATACTACTTTAATTTTTTCATTTTATTTGCACTTTATTGTTTATTTTTATTTTATTAGAATTTTGATGTACTAATTTTACTTTATAGTTCTTTCACTTTCTATTGGCTTGGTAACTCAGCCCATAATTTTCTTAATTCATCATAACCAGAATCTCAGTTATCGGTTGATTCATCTACTGCTCATCTCAGATGCCCAAATTATTCACTGTATGATTCCTTTTGCCTCAAAGGTGGTAATTGTGCATATGTCCGTTCTGATATTCCCTGTCAGAGACTTGGCAATTTGGAATCCCTCTCTTTGATCTTCTCTGGCTCAAAATCTCTCTACCTCATTGTGTCAAATTCATCTGTTGTCTCTACCGTTCTCCCAACTCCACTAATCACTTGCAGCTCTTTGACTTCCTCTCTTTGCAACTTGACTTTCTCCAGTCCAACTTTCCTAACAGTGAAGTAATTTTCCTTGGTGATTTTAATGTTCACAACTCCAGCTGGCTTCGGTTTTCTAGTCACACCGACCCAGCAGGTCGAGATGCTGAGGCTTTTGCAATTACTAATGACCTAACACAGATTGTTCATTTACCTACAAGAATACCGGACGATCCTAATCATACAGCCAATACGCTTGATCTTTTTCTCACAAACAACCCTTCTAAGTACACAGTCAAAGAGGTCCCTCAGGCACTTCAGATCACAACTTGGTGAATGTCTCTTCTCCAATGGAACCTTTATCTCATGGCTATTCCCAACCACGTGTTGTTTGCCATTACAAGAATGCAAAATGGGATGACCTGCGAGACTTCTTTTCCTTGGCCGATTTACTGTTTCAAAACTTCTGATGTCAACGTTTGCTCAGATCGTGTCAGTGAAATTATTCTTGCAGGAATGGAATCCCTTATCCCACACTCCACTTTAAAATTTCGTCCTTTATCTAAACCTTGGTTTTCCAATAAATGTGCTAAGGCTGTCCAAGAGAAGAATGTTGCATATCGTAATTGGCTTGTTTCTAATTCTTCAGTTTCATTTTCTGCCTACACCAAAGCTCGCAACAGTTGTAAAGCAGTTATTAATCAGTCCAAACTAGAGTTTGAACAGGCTAAGAGTAGAAAACTTGCTTCTTGCCCTAATGGTAGCCGAGCATTCTGGTCTCTTGCCAAACCTATTGGCCGCAACTTTTGCCCATCTTTGCTCCCACCTCTGTCCAAACCAGATGGTTCTGTTGCCACTTCAGCCAAGGATAAAGCTGACCTGCTAGCATCCCATTTTTCTTCCAGCTAATGTATTAATGATCTTGGAAAAACACCTCCCACCATTCCCAACATGCTCCATTCAATGCCTCCTGTGGTCTTCCGACAAAAGGATATCAGAAGGATTTTGATGAATCTTGATGCCAAGAAAGCTCCAGGTCCTGATGGTATTTCTCCACTTGTTCTCAAAACCTGTGCTCCTGAACTTACTCCTATTCTTTGCCGCCTTTTTTCACTTTCTTATTCCAAAGGTGTTTTTCCTTCTGCTTGGAAATTTGCTCACATCCAGCCAGTTCCTAAAAGGGGCGACAAATCCCTCCCATAGAATTATCGTCGAATTGCAATTACTTCTACTCTTTCTAAAGTAATGGAGAAATCAATTAACCACCAACTCTTAAACTACCTAGAAACCTTCCGTCTGATCAACGATCGCCAGTATGGATTCCGTCAGTGTCGATCCACTGGTGATATTCTGGCTTACGTTACCCATTTATGGACTAATTCAATGGAAAGGTTCGGTGAAACACAAGTAGTTGCTCTTGACATCTCAAAGGCTTTTGATCGTGTTTGGCATAAAGGTCTTCTAAACAAGCTTCCATCTTATGGTTTGCCAACTGTTTTTAGTAATTGGTTATCCAGTTTTCTCTCTGATCGCTCACTGAGGGTGATGGTAGATGGCTCTCTGTCTTCTAACTTCTCCACTAATGCCGGTGTCCCCCAAGGTTCAGTTCTTTCCCCCACTCTTTTCCTCTTGTATATCAATGACCTTCTTCCATTGAATGGAAATCCTATCCATAGTTTTGCCGATGATAGCACATTGCATTCAACTTTCCATTTTGAGAAACCTTGTCCTGCTCAATCAGCTTCAACTTCTCGAAAATCTGCTACCAATTCCTTAAATGACGATCTTCAGGTAATTCTCCAGTGGGGCCAAGACAACTTAGTTGATTTCAACCCTTCTAAATCTCAGTCTTGTCTTGTCTTGTATCTCGCAAAAAGGATTCTTCTGCTCCTATGCTTATCTTTAGTGACACTCCGATTTCTAGGCAAAATGATATATCTCATTTCGGGATTACCCTGACTTCTAATCTCTCCTGGCACAAGCACATTACAAATATTGCTTCCTCTGCATCTAAAAAACTTGGTTTTCTCATTCGCTCTCGACGATACTTTTCTTCCAAACAGCTGCTCACTCTGTATAAATCGCAAATCCGCCCTGCCACGGAATATTGTTCCCACATCTGGGGTGGTGCCCCCAAAACCTCTCTCAGGCTTCTTGATTCCATTCAGAAGAGGGCAATTAGGTTAATTAATGATTCATCTCTAACAGAGTCTCTCCACTCGCTTTCTCATAGACGCACTGTTTTCTGCTACATGCCTCTTCTACAGATACTTCCATGGGCACTGTTCTTCTGAATTGGCTTCTATAATTCCTGCTCTCTCTTTCAAAACAGTCCGAACACGTGCCACCACTAGCCAACATCAATTTACTGTCCAGCTTCAAACCCACAGAACCAACTTTTCATCTTCCTCATTTATTCATTCAACTGCCGTTTTCTGGAACAACCTTCCTTCATACGTATTTCCTGAAAATTACAATCTACAGAAGTTCAAGTCCAATGTCAACAAATATCTTCTTTCGTCTTCTTAACCTCAAACCCAAGCACGGTACGAAGTACTATAGGTTCTAATACCTCTCGTGTTTGGGGTTCACATAAAAAAAAAAAAAAAAAAACCATTCTTTCACCTTTCACAAACCTACTAAACTTCTTTTTCTACTTTCTTCACTCTTCTAGTTACTGGCATTTTGTGTAACTTTCACATCCATTTATGCATACTTTATTCAATATATTAATGCAAACATATATACATATACATATACAGTCAGTCCTCATATAACACGTGTTTACACTACATGAATTCGATCATACACAATTTATAAATAGGGGAACGATATCTTATATAACACGAACCGAATTCGCTTATGCACGATTCGCCTTTGTGTTTACAAGAAATGGCAGTCGAATACGGAATCACCCCCAACTGAACGCAACATGATAGGAATGAAGAGAAGATTCTGAAAATGTATTTATGTTTTTTATATCAGTGAAGGGGAAACACATTGCACCATAATAACATAAAAATCCACACAATTCCAGCTATTGGTATTATCGCAAATGCAATTAGATCGCGTTTACTACCAGTTTATAACAGATTCCACTAGCAGAAACGCAACTGGAAATTATTTTTATTATTTTATGGTAGTAACCCCCAGAAATGTGCTTTAGTAAAATGTGAGGTGTTAATAGTGTGTCTCTGCCTTTACAGTGTTGTTTATTCAGTTGCTACACGCACGCAGCTTTATGTGTATCAAGCGTGCCTCCTCATTTTGTAATTGTGCTTTATTCCCTAAAAATGAGTAAAATACTTAAAAGGTGTGAAAAGGAAGAGTCCTGGTGAAGACACTGCAGATTCAGAGAGAAAAAGGAAAGCGATATTGATAAACAGAGGCGGACTGGGTCAAAAATTCTTACCCGGGAAAATTTGTAGTGGCCTCATACTAGCGTTTATGGCCAAAATCACATCGGCCAGCGGTGTTTCCCCGGTAAGGCTTATGGCCAGTCCGCCTCTGTCGATAGAGAAAAAATATGAAATTGTGAAACGCTTTGAGCGAAATGAGAGACCGTGCGATATTGCACGTGCTACAAGCCTAAATGAGGCAACGCTGAGAATTAGAAAGATGCATAAAAACAACTTTCATAGCAGGAACAACTCAAAGTGTAATTAAAATCCATTAGATTAATACACAAAGAATTGGAAGAGATAGAACAACTGTCATCTGTTTCGATAGAAAATCAAACAAAAAACAAGTTTGCTTACGATAGAAGCAAAAGCATCAGCAATATTTTATTATGTAATAGTCACAATAAAATACGCAAGTATTTTATTACCATTATTTATTGTGTTTGGTAATGATTTGGTTGCAAATGTGTGTTCAATCTTGGGTGGTCAGCACCTAACCCTATTTTTCCCATAGGGCCTGTTATTTATATTGCACGATTTTGCATTGCACGAGGGTTTCTAGGAACACAACTCAATATACAGTGGATTCCAGTTATTTGGGCCACCGGTTAATCGGGACAGCCGGTTATTTGGAGCAAATCTTAAAAAAACAGAAACCAATTGAGAAAATAGCCAGGGTTTACTTCGCTTAATTGGGACAGCATTTGGGAGATTACCCTACGATTGTCTCCGACAGTACCACGTAGTTCGGTCAAAATTCTGGAGGTCACAACCATAAAACAATAAAAAAAAATTGATAGATCTCACTAACAGAAATGGACAGTAAACTCAATCTTACTGAATTTGCGATAACACCGACAGCTGGAATTCTGTGGGTTATTATGGTGAAATGTGTTTACACTTCCATGAAATCTTCAATCATATAAAAAAATTAATTTTCGGATCTTCTGTTCATTCCTATTTTTAAAGCTTTGTAACTCGTTACTCCATTCTCACTTGCACATTTTTTGTTACTTGCAATTTGTGTGTGCCATGTTCTTTGTTATTGATTGCTTATCTTTTTACTATTTTAAATTTTAACCCCCACCCATAAATGTCAGTGAACAGAAATGTCAGCTAGTTTGTATGTACATATTACAGTACGTATTAATTATTCCGATTATCACGTATATTCTTCGGATTTTCACGTATCACTTAATTTTTTAATTGGTAAGGTAATAAAGGGTAAATTTCTGCTTATATATCTTTGCTTTTATAGCCTGTGGATAATATTCCTCCTATTTTCGCTAATTAGAATCTCTGTTTAATATAATTAAAATTCAATTCACAAACATGATCACAGTGACCGGCACTTACTGCACATCGTATAGTGAACGGTACTTTACTATGGTGAGTTCGTCATAACGTGATTTGATTGTACAGTGAACCAATTGTAAAGGGGGGGAGTGTACATTGTATTTTTAACTATTTACGTGAAACTTCTGATAATTGGGGCAGCCGCTTAATCAGGCCAAAATGCACTAGTCCCGATGTGTTCCAAATAACCGGAATGGACTGTACTTGCTTATTAATTATTTTATTATTTCTTATGTGGTATATGCATAAGGAACATATTTCATAAAGTTGCACATTTTTTTTTAAGGACTTGATTTCCCTATTTTAAAAGGTATAAATTTATTTACCTGGTTAAGCCATTCGGAATTTTCTACTGCTCTGAAAAAGCTTTGATCTGGATCTGTAACAGGGGCACTAGGAACACAAGCCCTAAGCAGCTTCTTAAAACTAGCTTTGATGTGGCGCACTTCATAGAAGTCCACTGGAATGAAGTCACAGTTAGGAAAGGACTCTGTCTTTATGCCCTAAGAAAACAATTTTAATCAAACTACTGAAATATATTTTCCAGGTCAAAGAACTTCTGTGATAATTCTATATTAAGAATTAACCAGTCTTTAATGTTTTGAGAGAAGAATGTAATGTGGTTGTTTGTAATGAATTAATTTAATGTGAATAATACTGATAAAATCTGGTTATTTGTTTAATTGCAGTAGTGTCACCCTGTTTTGTAACACAAGTGATATTGCAGAGACTGACAAAGTGCCAAATTCTAACTTTAATACAGTGGTGCCTTGCAATTCGACAGTCGGATTTCGCGGGCCGGTGCAAATACTACATGATATTGCAGGATAGAATTCTTTGCTGGACTACGTAGCTGCATTTAACATTACTAAATAGCACTAAATAGTGACGGTTGCTTCATACATTTTAACCAATGGTATTAAAGAGCAGGAGCAATGATAGATAAAGCGGGAATAGATCCTACAATTGTTCAGCTACGTTAGCCACCCTCAAAGATAGCTAATCGTAGTCCGAGTTCATGTTTGCTTGAGTTGTTTGTGCTAATTTATAATTCTGCATTTCTCATAAAGTAAAAAATTTTGTGCTTTGGCAGTTATTTATTTTTTGAGTGAAATTTGATAATGGGTCCAAAGAGAAGTGAACAGCGGAATAATTCAGGAAAGAAACACACTTGGTTGAGCATAAAAAAGAAGAAAGAAATTATAGATAAAGTGCAGAAAGGTAGAACAATTACAGATGTAGCTCAAGGGTATGGTGTCCCTAGGTCAACCGTGGCAACTTTTTGGCAACAAAGAGACAAGATTATAGGTGCTAGGGTGTTCGCTGGAGAAATGACAATTTCTGACAGAAACAGATCTTTAATCAATGGAGAAATGGAAAAGCTGCTTCTTACCTGGATTAGAGAAAGACAAATGAAAGGAGATCCAGTAACTCAGGCAATGATCTGTGAGGAGGATAGGTTAATTTTTGAAGAATTGCAGAAGAAAATTCCAGGACATAGCTCAGATCAAACTGATGAATACAAGGCAAGTCGTGGGTGGTTTCACAGATTCAAAAGTAGAACAGGTATCCGCAGTGTTCTCAGACATGGGGAAGCAGCTAGTGCAGATAAAAAGGCTGCAGAAGAGTTTTTGAAGATTTAATCATGAAGGAAGGCTACTTGCCACAGCAAATTTTTAACGGGGATGAAACTGGGTTATTTTTGGAAGCGCTTACGAAATCGAACATACATCACGCAAGAAGAAGTGACGCTTCTAGGACATAAGCCTATGAAAGATAGGCTTACCTTGTTATTGGCAGCAAATGCAAGTTGAGACTTTAAAGTAAAGCCACTTCTCATTTACCACTCTAAAAATCCTCAGTGCTTTGGGAAGAATATCAACAAGTCCAAACTACCAGTGATGTGGAAATCCAATGCAAAAGCCTGGGTAGAACAGAAAGTCTTCAAAGATTGGATTTATGAGGAGTTTGCCCCGAGCATAAAAAAAATTCCTCATTTACAACAATTTACCTTTGAAAGCATTGCTGATTCTTGACAATGCTGGTGCCCACCCCCAGGACTTGGCAAACATTCTTGAAATTGACTTTGATTTCATCAAAGTCCAGTTTTTGCCTCCAAACACCACATTACTGATCCAACCCATGGATCAAGAAGTACTTGCCTGTTTTAAAAAACTTTACAACAAGGCTTTGTTTTCACAGCTTTTCGACCTGACTCATTCTTCTGATAAGACACTGAAGGAGTTCTAGAAGATTGAGTTCAATATTCTTCATGTCATTTCCTTTATTAAAATTGCCTGGGAGGGAGGGAGTGACACAGAGGACCCTTTGTGCATCATGGAAGAAACTTGTTCCTTCCTTTTTTTTGGGATGACAACAGTGCAGCCATGCGAGAAATCATTTCGACGGCGGAGAACCTCGACATAGGAGAAGTTGATGAGGCTGATGTGGAAGAGCTTGTGGAGAGAATCACGATGACGAACTAACCGGGGAAGAACTCAAAACACCCAGCGAATAGGAAGCAAAAGAGAGAGAAAAGGAAATTTCACGTGAAGAAGAAGAAGAAGACAGGGAAAAAGGGCTGATGCCAACAGCTACCATTAAAGAAATTTTATTCCATTGGAAGAAGGTGCAGTCTGCTTGTTTAAAATGGCACCCCAACACTGCTGTTGTAACTAGAATGACAGACTTGTTTAACAACACTACTATGCATCACTTCAAGGCTATCTTGTAAAAGAGGGAGAGACAGTCCACCCTTGATCAATTTCTCATCCCCATTCAAGCCAAGAGGAGAAGAGAAGGGGTATTAGCATTAGTAGAGGCATATGATGCCAGAAAGCGAGCTTATGCAGCATCAGCCAAAGGGAAAAAAAACCACTTCCATTTCACCAATCCGTTCGTTCAAAATACCTGTCCAGCTGAGCCTTAAATTTTATTTAGGCTATCAACTTCCACAACAAGGGATGGAAGTCTGTTCCACCAACCAACTACCCACTGGCTAAAGGCATATTTCCACACATCTATCCTACATCTGTCTTTCCTCAATCTGAATGCCCTCACAGGTGATTATTCTGAGCAAGAGGAAGAATCCCATCGGCATTGAGCATGCTCAAACCATTCAAGACTTTATACACCTCTATCAGATCACCTCGCCGGTGCCTAGTCTCCAGACACTAATTTGCAAAACTTAAGCCTTTCTTCGTAAGAGCAACCCATTCCATTCACAAATCTTGTTGCCCTTCTCTACTCATTCCAGCAGCTCTACATCCTTCTTGAAATGAGGCCTCCAGACCTGTATACAGTACTCAAGGGTGTGGCCTAACCATTGCCTTATATAAGGGAATAATCACCTCCTTATCCCTGCAAGAAAAATTCCTGTATATCATTGACAAGACACCATGAGCTACTCTTGCAGCCCGTCTGCACTGCACAGAGAACTTCATATCTGCCTGCACAATTACCCCCAGGTCCTTTTCATTCTCTACCACTGTCAGTGTAGTACCACAGAGTTGATACGTTGCTCTGGGGTTGCTGTTTCCCATATGTAGTAATTTACATTTGTCAATGTTAAACTTCATTTGCCACCTCTCAGCCCATCTGCTCAACCTTTCCAGATCCTGTTGCAGCAGCATAGTGTCAGTAGTGTCCTTAACAACCCTGCCAACCTTTGTATCGTCTGCAAACTTGGACATTAAGCTTGATATACCATCATCAATATCATTTATAAATCCAGAAAACAATAATGGACCCAATACTGAACCCTGAGGGACTCCACTAATAACATTAGTCCACAATGAGCAGTGTCCATTGATTACCACTCTCTGTCTTCTCCCACTCAACCATCCCTTTATCCATAGCAGCAATTTGCCTCCAATGCCACACTGCTCCAATTTGTGCAGCAGTCTTCCTTGTGCAACAGTATCAAAAGCCTTTCTAAGATCCAAGTATATAATATCAAAGTTATTCCCTGCATCCAGTTTTTTTGTGACTGCATCATAGTATCCAATCAAATTGGTCAGGCAAGACTTCCCCTTAACAAAACCATGCTGTGTCCGAGCTATAACTGAAGTCTTGTCTAGATGATCCTGCAGTGCTTTTTTAACCAGTATCTCCATTAATTTTCCTGATACAGAAGTTAAACTCACAGGTCTATAATTACTTGTGTCAGCCTTTGATCCTCCTTTGTGAATTGGGGTCACATTTGCACATCTCCAGTCTATGGGTACCTCCCCTGAGTCCAAGGAAGCTTTCTTAATTATGGCTAAGGGTTTGCTTACTTCCTTTGCTGCCTCCTTTAATATAACTGGATAGATCCCATCCACCCCAGGTGCCTTTCTTGTGTTTATCTTCAACAATTTCTCCTCCACTTTACCCTCAGTTATTACAAGATTATCTAGGTTACTGCTAGAGTTGAATACACCTCTGGCATTCCCCTCACTGAATAACTCCTCATGTGTGAATGTCGATGCAAAATATTCATTTAGTTTGTTAGCTACCTGAGCAGAATCATCAACAGCTGAACCATCGATATCAAGTGGACCAATCTGATTCATCCTCTTCCTTCTAGAGTTTACATAAGTAAAGAACTCTTTGCTATTTTTCTTTGCATCCTTTGCCAAAGATTTCTCGTAATCTGCCTTCGTCTGCCTAACCTCCTTTGTAACTTGGTTACATTTTTTTTTTTTTTTTTTTTTTTTTTTAGGAGCATTAGCAACTAAGGCCATATTGCTCCGGAATATGCGGTGGTCATTCCTTGACCTTTCCGCATCCTCCGTATTTGGTGGTGACGGGCTCGAACCCCGGTCTAATCAAGAAGCGTGTGCTACGCACTGCTGCTCCTTCCCACCTGGCTACGGAGGCGCCTAACTTGGTTACAGATCAGCTTATATCTATCATAGGCTTCTGTGTCACATGTTAATTTATATGTATCCCATGCATTTGTCTACAAGAAAAATGGATAGGATACATGGGTAGAACAAGATAAATAAAACATCCTTCCAACATCTAAGGCTCAATGAAATGTACCTACTCATTATGTATTTTGTAATTTTGTTTGTTATATGGTAGAATATAGTAAAGTCAATAATATTGTGTATTTCTCTCTGACAATGAATTAATCAATTTGCCATAAACTTATATTGAAAATATTGACCCACAATTCGACTCTAATTCGGCGACGGATTACAGTCGAATTGCGAGGCACCACTGTATTTGGGGGGGGGGGGTTAATTAAATTTTTTTTTATTGTGCTTGAGCAGTTAATTTTATTTCTTAAATTTTTTAAAAACTGAAAATTTTGCAAATACTGCGTTTTTTGGCCACAATATACTCTTTAGTTTTAATGAAAAAGTTTATTAGTTTAAAATAATAAATTTTTAATTAATATATCTGAAGTATTTCTGAAGTTTTAAGAAAGCTTCAGAAAAATTTCATGAAATAGAAATGAAATGATCTCCGACAAATTTAAGTTTATGGAGGCATTAATTGCAGGAAATTTCTGTCATTATTAACAATGCCAAATTAAATCGATATTTATGAAAAATATTTTGAAATTAATATATTTCAATGAAAAAAAAAAAAAAATTCTGCCTGTGTATGTAACAAATATTATGAACATGAAATAATAACATAAAATAATTCATATCCTTTTTTTTTTGCACGGTTCTTGTGACATTATATAACTCTGCTGTGTCTAAGACAAGTACAGTTCTTCAAGTATTGAAACACTACTTTTCATCACAATGACATCCTAACCGTTCTTGTGTTCTTACCATCCTTAACATCCTAACCTTTCTTGTGTTCTTACCATCCTTAACATCCTAACCTTTCTATCCTGTAAAGTTAAGAACAGCTATCATATCTTTTCTGATTAAGCTTGATGATTAATGAATAAGTAATCCCAAAAGTAGTCGTACTGGGAGTTAAACTTAATGTGATACTTTTTTACACAATAAAATTCATTTAAACAAGCCACTTGACTTGATTAGTGTTATTCACATTTAATTAACCAACCTTCTTTAATCTATCAGTGATGGTCTATCACTGATAGATTAAATCAGTTATGATCATTAACTATCAGTTATGGTCTTTAACGTAAGAATTTGGATGGAGTTGAAAACCCATTCCATCTTAAAATGCATATACAAGGTGATCCAAAATTCATGCAGCCTAAACATCAGTCATTAAAATTTATTAATTCTTTTTCTATCAGACTATGTAATTAAGTAATTATAAAAAATAACAATAAATGTTGAAAATGTCCACCTGCTTTTTTTGAATATATGTGCAGATTATATGTGCGTCACACTGATGGCACACTTTTGTAATGGCTGAATGGTTGTTTGCAATTTCATTCTGTATATTGGCTTTCAGTTCCTCCGATGTGTGGAGATTATTTCATATACTTTGCTTTTCAACATGCCTTATAAATAATTATAACAAACATGTTCAAAAGGAATATGTCACTACAACTTTGTCACAAACTGGTAAGCTTGAGTCTGTTAGTCAGTCCTCGTATAGCACGATAGTTGTCTTCCTAGAAACCCTCGTGCAATACAAAATCGTGCAATATAAACAACAGGCCCTATGGGAAAAATAGGGCCTGTTGTATTTTATTACGTAATAGTCGTAATAAAATACTAAAGTATTTTATTACGACTATTACGTAATAAAATATTGCTAATGCTTTTGCTTCTATCGTAAGCAAACTTGTTTTTTGTTTGATTTTCTATCCAAACAGATGACAGCTGTTCCATCTCTTCCAATTCTTTGTGTCTTAATCTAATGGATTTTAATTAAACTGAGTTGTTCCTGCTGTGAAAGTTGTTTTTATTTTCTCCGCATTCTTTGTCATTCTCAGCGTTGCCTCATTTAGGTCTGTAGCATGTGCAATATCACATGGTCTTTCATTTCGCTCAAAGCGTTTCACAATTTCATATTTTTTCTCTATTGACAGAGGCGGACTGGCCATAAGCCTTACCGGGGAAACACCGCTGGCCGATGTGATTTTGGCCATAAACGCTAGTATGAGGCCACTACAAATTTTCCCGGGTAAGAATTTTTGACCCAGTCCGCCTCTGTTTATCAATATCGCTTTCCTTTTTCTCTCTGAATCTGCAGTGTCTTCACCAGGACTCTTCCTTTTCACACCTTTTAAGTATTTTACTCATTTTTAGGGAATAAAGCACAATTACAAAATGAGGAGGCACGCTTGATACCCATAAACAAAGCTGCGCGCATGTAGCAACTGAATAAACAACACCGTAAAGGCAGAGATACACTATTAGCACTTCACATTTTACTAAAGCACATTTCTAGGGGTTACCACCATAAAACAATAAAAACAATTTCCAGTTGCATTTCTGCTAGTGGAATCTGTTATAAACTGGTAGTAAACTCGATCCAATTGCATCTGCGATTATACCGATAGCTGGAATTGTGCTGGTTTTTACGTTATTATGGTGAAATGTGTTTCCCCTTCACTGATTTAAAACACATAAATACATTTTCAGAATCTTCTCTTCATTCCTACCATATTGCGTTCGGTTGGGGTGATTCCGCGTTCGACTGCCATTTCTTGTACACACAAAGGCGAATCGTGCATAAGCGAATTCGGTTTGTGTTATATAAGATATCGTTCCCCTATTTATAAATGTGTATGATCGAATTTGTGTAGTGCAAACACGTGTTATACGAGGACTGACTGTACTTTGCTTTTCAACATGCCTTATAAATAATTATAACAAACATGTTCAAAAGGAATATGTCGCTACAACTTTGTCACAAACTGGTAAGCTTGAGTCTGTTAAGTGTTTCTGTGTAAGCGTGCCACCAATGATGTTATACTCCACTTCCTTTGGACCTAGGTCATTATGGCTTCGTCACAAACAAACCGGTAAGTATGAGTCTGTGTAAGTGTGAACTTACAGCCACTGTTCTGCATGTGTGTAAAATGTTGCCAATAATTTCTTTTATAAACATCGTGTATGGTTACCAAAAGGAGAGAAATTAGTTCTTTCATTTTAGGTAGCACGTATTCAGAATCACCCTATGTAATATGGATTGGTTGGTTGATTTCTGTTTTTCTGGTGCAAAAGCTACTGAAGCTATAGTGTGACATGGCCAGTGTGGTATGGAGCAGTTATGGCTATTTCTCAGAAAAAAATTGTGGCGAATTCAATGTTTTTCTCTGTAAAGTTTACAAATGTTATAATCATGATGGCAGGTTTTCCCTCTGTTTCTTTAATTTTGTAATAAAAATGGTCAAGAAAGCAAATTTTTGCATACTTTAGATATGTTTCTGAAGGATAACTGGACACCCTAGGGTACTTCTGGACTTGCAGAGTTGTTTGGAATCAGTTCCAAGAAGTTTTTAAAGCCAGGAAACACAGGAAAAGCCTTAGAAGCTGATGGAAGCTTCAAAATTCTTTTCCAGGTTTCTCAATAGTTCGCCGATCCTTTAAAAGGTGGCACAACCGGCGGGCCAGTTAGTTCTGTGCGTGCTTTCATGGTGTTGAGTGTGTCTCCATGTACGGCAGTGTACTTTAATTGTATGTGAAGTAACTATAATCATGACAATGAACTGTAATTATTGTGGGTGACTGAAATAAAATAATGAACAGTGTTAATTGTATACCAATTGTTTTTAATCAGAACCCCGTTTCCTAACAATACTGTTTAATCTTGGCAGTTGACCCTCAGAAAATGGCTGCAGGAGAAAAGAGGTTGAGTTACACTAACGGATATAAACTAAATGTAACAGATCATTCTAAAAAACATGGTAACAGAGCTGCAGTTTTTTGGGCCACCACATACAGGAAAAATTATATGCGTCTGACAGAAGCAAGAAAGAGAACTTCAAGCTGCTAAAAAAAGTAAACATAACTTTCGTCGTTCTGTCCCACATAGGCCAGAACTTGAAGAAGATGTAAAAAAGTAGGTAGTAGGTGAAAGGAATTTAGGAAGACGTGTTTCTACCAAAATGATTATGTATAAGGCCAAGATGTTAGCAGAAGGACGAGGAATTTTGAATTTTTCTGGAACGGAAGGTCAGTGTTACTGATTCATACAAAGGCATGGTTTACCAATGTGTACAAAAACATCAATTGCACAAAAATTACCAGCAGATTATGAAGAAAAAATACTGGAATTCCATAAATTTGTAATAAAGGCACAAAAACAAACTTCTTTTGAACTTGGCCAAATAGGAAATATGGACAAGATCTCACTAACTTTTGATGTCCCATCCAACAAAACTGTGAATATCAAAGGGTCTAAAATGGTGTCAATAAAAACCCCTGGGCATGAGAAAACACATTACACAGTAGTTTTGGCCTGCTGTGCTGATAGCACAAAATTACCACCATTTTTAATATTTAAAAGAAAAACTCCATCTAAGGAAAAAATTCCAGAAGGTGTATTTTTTCATGTTCATCCAAAAGGATGGTTGAATCTCGAATGAATTTATGACTCCAAAAAATATGGGCAAGCCATACTGGTGGTCCCTTAAGGAAACCATCTCTTCTCATTTGGGAACAGTTCAGAGCCGATAAAATTGAAATCATTAAACAGAGGGCAAGGGAATTGAATTCACAAGTAGTTGTCATTCCTGGTGGACTGATAAGCCATTGCAGCCTTTAGATGCGACCATAAACAAGCCATTTAAGTAAAATATGAGAACAGTGGAACAAATGGATGGGAGAACCCGATCACAACCTCACACCCACAGGAAGAATGAACAGGCCCACCATTGCACAGGTGTATGAATGGGTTAAGGAATCTTGAAGAAATATAAGTGGCAAAATAATTATAAAGTCTTTCAAGAAGACTGGAATTAGTAATGCCCTTGATGGCATTGAAGATATTGCGTTATTTGAAGACAGTGATACCAACGTTAGCGAGGAAGATTTTTTGGGATTTGAAGTTGATGATTTTTTTGGTTTTCAAAATGACTGAACTTTCCCTTTGCAGAACACTGTTTTTTACCATTTCCTCACTGCCTTTTTGTTCATTTTCAATTCTGTGGTAGTTTGCTTCATATAAAATATTTTCTAATTTAGCTAAGATTCTTTTATTTCTCTTTTGTATTATTTTGTATTATTGCTGTATTAGTAAATTAATAATAATAATTAAATATACTGTATTATTATACAGTATTAGTATTTTTCTTGCTGTTCTGATCACATGTTTGGGATGAGCTTTTTTCTACTATACACATTAGAATGAATATTAAATGCTTAAATACACTAAAACTTTTTTCCTTTCTAAAATGGAGGTGCATCCTACATACCTATGCATCTTATATGCTGTCAAATACAATATTTTTCATAAGTATTAAAAATTATATGTAATTATTTGTATTTATAATTTTTTTTTTTACTATTTTAATCACTTTCTACAATAAAATGAAATAAAATGGGCAGCACGTAGACAATTTTTCTCTAACAAAATCAAATGAAAAATTAAACAAACAGTAGAAAACTTTAGGAGTTTCACTGCCTTGAGAAACATGAAAACCCTGTGATTTTATGCCATCTCATCTTTGCAAGCAACCTCAGTTGCAGCAATAATCTCAAGTGTTGGCCTAAGATGGAAATCTATCCAGAAGGCATTTTGTCCACGACTGTTCACAATCATGGAAGAATCATGCCTTCTGGTACAATGAATTTGAGATTAAAGCTACTGGGTGTAATTTCCTTGAAAGTTAATGACAAAGAACTTTCATTATTACACAAGATAGTTATAATTTATGTGAGGAACAGAACAATGTAAAAAACATTGAAAATAAAAATCAGTGTTTCAATGGAATTCTGAAAAACTGACAGCTCATTGAATAACACATTTCATTATCAACCACAAAGAAAAAAACAACATTTATTTTCTAATGGTGGGGTGTTAATCAAGATGAGTTTAAAATAAAATGTCTTAACAACCAAACTACTGAAAAAACAATTCTCTGTAGCCTATTATCATGATTAACTGTAAAAAATGAAATGAAGAACTCACAACTAAAGTGACAAATCATCATAAAATTTGTACTATAACATGCAAAAATTTTATGTATCAACATGTTCTTATTTTTTTCTTGCACTTGATGAAGCAGAGGATATTTGTGACATAGCTCAATTACGCATTTTTATTAGAACAAATGACAGAAATTTGAATGTAACTGAAGAACTTGTAGGTCTTGAGAAATTAACAATACAACAAAAGATATATATGCTATGAAGTCATATCTGATTAAAGTTACATTTTATATATAACATTATCAAGTCAAGTTAAATAATATGCATATGATGAACTGGACCACAGTTCTGGCATCCATTGGAAGTCCTGTAAAAGGATGTTCTTTTGTTCAGTGAAGAAGTGCTTTATTGCTGTGTGTGACTACATGTTTGTTATTTGGTTTTTAGGAGCATTAACAACTAAGGCCATATTACTCCGGGGATATGCGGTGGTCATTCCCTGACCTTTCCGCATCCTCCGTATTTGGTGGGCACGGGCTCAAACCCCAGTCTATGACTACATGGTGCACAAATTTCCAATGGAATATGATGGTCTTGTAAATACAGAGGTAGCACAAATCTCATCAATTGGCAGTGGCTCATTTTAAAATGATACACTGTCAATTGATGAAATTGATTTTTCATTGTTTTATGGACAAGTTTCAGCACTTCTCAGTATCACTAAAAATGAAGAAATGTATGAAGCAGCTAGTGTTTTGCAGTATCAATTCTCAATTTCAGTGTGAGAACCTAAACTCACCAGTAACTATTATAAAAGAGGAGACATAAGGTACAGTGATCCTTGGTTGGGGAACTATCCAGTATTGAAGGAAACTTGAAATACAGTGGATTCCGATTATTTGGGCCACCGGTTAATCGGGGCAGCTGTTTATTTTGGGCAAATCTTAAAAAACAGAACCCAATCAAGAAAATAGCCAGGGTTTAGGTCACTTAATTGGGACAGCATGCCGTTTAATCGAGGCAGGAGACCGCAGCACTGGATATTATCCTATGATTGTCTCCGACAGTACCACATGGTTCGGTCAAAATTCTGGAGGTCACAACCATAAAACAATAAAAACAATTAGCAGTCACCTGTTTATTGGACTTTTCTGTTAGTGAAATCTATCATAAACGGACAGTAAACTCGATCTTACTGAATTTGCAATAATAACGACAGCTGGAATTCTGTGGGTTATTATGGTGAAATGTGTTTACACTTCCATGAAATCTTCAATCATATAAAAAAATTAATTTTCAGATCTTCTCTTCATTCCTATTTTTAAAGCTTTGTAACTCGTTACTCCCTTCTCACTTGCACGTATCGTGTTACTTGCAATTTGTGTGCCGTGTTCTTTGTTATTGATTGCTTATCTTTTTACTGTTTTAAATTTTAACCTCCACCCACAAATGTTAGTGAACAGAAATGTCAACTAGTTAGTATGTCCATATTACAGTACGTATTAATTATTCCGATTATCACTTATATTCTTCCGATTTTCACGTATCATTTAATTTTTTAATTGGTAAGGTAATAAAGGGTAAATTTGTGTTTAATATATCTTTACTTTTATAGCCTGTGGATAATATTCCTCCTATTTTCTCTAATTAGAATCGCTGTTTAATAGAATTAAAATTCAATTCACAAACGTGATCACAATGACTGGCGCTTACTACACATCATATAGTGAACGGTACTTTACTATGGTGAGTTCGTCATAACGTGATTTGATTGTACAGTGAACCAATTGTAAAGGGGGGATCCATTGTATATTTAACTATTTACGTGAAACTTTGGATAACTGGGGCAGCCGCTTAATCGGGCCAAAATGCACTAGTCCCAGTGTGTCCCAAATAACCAGAATGGACTGTATAACAAATTATTTCAAGTCACACTTGGAATTTTAATGATTCCTCTTGGAAATGCTGGATATCAGAAGTTTTCTGGCAATGTAAAAAAAAAAATAAAAAAAAAGAGAGTTCAGGTCTCTTTATGGTGAAGGTCTGGAAATGTTTTGATAGTCAAGTAGTCTAGAGGAGAGCAAGAGCCACTGTTATAAACAAAACTGTGACTCAATATTTCTGAAGAAGGCAAAGTCTGCAAGAGGTACTTCCTTGCAACGAGTCAGTTAGTATCTAACAGATAATCCAAACAGAAATCCACTGACAGAAAAATTCTAGGTGCCCAATGTTTGAAAACAATATTTTACTGGTAAACAACCCTATGGCTATATCTTAATAGAAAGTGCTTCTGTTTTCAGTAAAATTTAATTCTGATTTGGAATTAAATTTTACTGAATTAATTTGGATTTATTTTTTATTTAATTTAATATTTAATTAATTTTACTTAATTTGGATTTTAAAAAAATCCATTTTCCTACTGTTTTACCATTAATCCCTTGTTGTTGTTTTTTTGGTTTTTAGGAGCATTAGCAACTAAGGCCATATTGCTCCGGGGATATGCGGTGGTCATTCCCTGACCTTTCCGCATCCTCCGTATTTGGTGGGCACAGGCTCAAACCCCAGTCTAATCAAGAAGCGTGTGCTACACACTACTGCTCCTGCCCACCTGGCTACGGAGGCGCCCCCATTAATCCCTTATTTCTTTTTCTGATAAAATTATGAAATCTGCTTTCTGGATGCCAGAAGTTGACAGTTATATATATATATATGATTCAGAAATTTACAAAAATAATTATATTTCACCTTGATTTGGGCCTTTTCTCCAAACACATATAATGCTACTCTGTGAAGTGTATGGACCCCTCCATCTAAACCATCAGGAAGTTCAGAATGGCGGCCAGTTGTGCGAAGACCAAATTCTGAACCCAAACTAGTTGTAGAGCCTTGCCGTCTTTCTTTTAAGCTTCCCCATCGTAATTCTAGAAATTGTTAAACTTATATGCTTTAAAGACAATATTATTATGTATGTATCTTTATATAAAAAAGGCATTAGAAATTTTAATTGTTTTATTATCACTTATTTCTCAGTTTTAAACAGTAAAATTAAATATTCTTAATGGAATTCACAAATACAAAGTATTCCATAACTACTTAATACAATTTAAAAAAGCTTATTTCTTAGTCAAAAAACATAAAAGAGATTGTACAAACATGAAATTTCTTAGCTTTCATTACTGGTAATGTAGTTACTTCAAGTTTGTATCTGTATTAAGCAAAATCAGTAAATTTAGGGTTTTATGTATAACATTAAATTCCATTTTATTTACTTCTTAAATCAACTGTTGTAAGAGAACAATAAACAACTGGATAATAATGATGTCAATTAACAGTTATAAATAAAAGTGGAAGCAGCTAATTTTTATTCTGAATGTTATTCTTTTCCAGTACACATTATTTCAATTAAGTTATAAGAACACCATTCTGCAACACTGTGTTGATTATGCATTTGTCAAGATAGCAGATATGCATTTAATTTTGGACAACTGTAAAATTCAATTCAGCTACAGCTAAATATCTCATCACTGAATTGCTCATTGCAAAATCCTGAGATAAAAGATATATATACAAGTATATATATATTAAGACACTTTTAAATCAGATGACTGGTAAAACAACATAAGTTTTTTATAGATATTTATATATTTTATAAAAGCACAAATATTGACACTAAACTGATATTTGGTGATGTTTCAGGATTCTTTCTAATATATCATCACCTCAAGTGGGGTTAAGAAGAAAAAGAAAGCCTCGCTCACAGGACGCAACTGCTAAACATTCAAAACCGAATCGCCATTTCCTTATAATATTCCTTATATTCTAAACCATATTATTCCTGCAAAACATTTCATAATTGCAAAATGTGGTTACAAAGATGTTGTTTACTGATTGCTCCATCTTAATAGTAAAGATAATATCATCATCAAACCACAGCAGTAGAAGAAAAGATCTGGATTTTAGTGCCAGGATTTATCTCATTATTACTTTCCACCAGTCTGCTGAGTTGTCAGACATCAGTAGGGAGCCGCCTGAACCTCTAGCAAAGGTTAACTGGGAGCTCTTCAGATTCTGAATAGCTTTAGTCAGTTTTTACTGTCACTGTATAGCAGCAATATTTCAAGCACTTCTGTTCCATGCTATACATACCATAAAATACAGTATTACAATATTTAATGATTTTTATTTCATAGTACAATTTCTTTTGACTTTGATGGACAATTTGATTTGGTGGATAGGCCTTATGGAAGCAGTTTCAGGAGACGGGAACCATTACAAGAAGAGCTGCCCAAGGGATAAGTCAACTAGAATAGACTGCAACCCTTCAGCATGTCAGCAAGATGGAATCCTACAATGTCCTGTCATCAACTGTCTCTTGAGGTTGCTGCAGCCACAAGTGAAACATTTCCAACCAGACTGTTATAAGAAGGCTCAATTCAAGTGGACTCTACGCAAGGAAGCCAGTTGTTTGCACCCATTAACCCCAAACTACCACAGAGCTCATCGAAACTGGTGCCTTGAATATGCGACTTGGAGCCCGACAAATGGGATACAGTTATGTTTTCTGTTCTTTGATGAGTCCCGTTTTAGCCTACAAACAGACATTTACAGCGGAGGCAGTGTTCTTGTGTGGGACAGAATAATGATCAATGGTCACACTGCATGCCAACAGCCAACTCTTCAGTCACTTGGTTAGCTGAGGCCTGCGCTGATGGAAGAATGGGATTTGCTACCGCAGAATCTTACGAGACACTCTTATATCGGGCATGGTTAACCACAGTCAGGTCTGTTGGAGAGGATCATACGCCATACTGATGATGTGCCCACATTTTTGAGCATCTTGTATTGACTTCTCTAATGTGACTTTTTTTGGCAATTCTTATAGAACCCCTATAAATGTCCTTTATATCTGTCTGAAGTTTCTCACCATCTTCTCATTTCATCATTATTCTATGGTATTCACACCAATTTTTGTCCCACTTCATCACAAGGCAGAATGCGCTGGTCCCTCAAGAACTAGTAGTTGTTGGTGACTCTATTGTCAGGGAAACGGGAAACATCCTTTGTAAAAAGGATAGGTGGAACAGGATCAGGGTATGTCTGCCAGGGGCAAAGGTTTATGACGTTGGAGAGCGAATATCATCTTTTAACGGCACAAAAGGTGATATAGTTGTACACGTTGGCACTAATGATATCAAGAGTAGGAGACCGGCAGAATTACTTAACAAGTACAGGTCACTGATGAAAAAAAGCCGTGAATTAGGGTTGAATTTGAAAGTGTCTGCAATTCTGCCCAGACACGATAGGAGGGAGTATATGATGACAGTCTTGTCGATCAATTCGGCCCTGTAAAGATTGTGCAAGGCTCAAGGGATAGAAATTTTTCAGCCTGGACTGTACTTGTTAACAGGAGAGACTGCTTCTACAGGGATGGGATACACTTAAATAGAAAGGGTGCAAGAATATTTGCTGATGCTATCGAGGCAGTGTTGGGTGGGTCGGAAAACTGATAGCTTGGGGGGATACAAGGACTAATAGTTTAACAGTAGCCGTAGGCAGAGGTGAAGGTGATTCTTGCACAACTTCTATTAGAATAAGTAGCGACCTGGAGCGAGGGGTGTTGGGAGTTTCAGGGACGGGTGGCAGTCATCGTGAAACAGGTGGGTATATAGGATGTGTTAGAGTAACTAAGAATAACAATAGGTGCATGTATACCAATGCTAGAAGTATAGTAAATAAATTTGATGAATTTGAAGTGTTGGTCAAGACATCAAAGGCGGATATTGTTGGGATATCAGAGACATGGTGTCACACTGATATAAGGAATGCCGAACTGGAATTTGGGGAGTAGAATGTGTACAGAAAGGATAGACAGGATAGGAAGGGAGGAGGTGTTGTTATGCTGTTAATTAAGAAAAACATAAAATCAAAAGAAGTGCATCCAGTTGATATAGATGAACAGTGCACTGTTGAGTCAGTTTGGTGTGACATAAGCACTGCGAAAGCAAAAATAAGAGTAGGAGTGTGTTATAGGCCTAATGACTCGAATGAGTACAATGAACAATTGTACAGAGAAATAGAGTGGGCTAGTAAATCGGAATGTCTTATAATGGGGGATTTTAACTTCCCAGATATTGACTGGAACTTGTGGGTTGGGCACTCACACACTAGTCAGCCTTTTGTGGATTTATTGGATGACTGTTTTCTGCAGCAGCATGTTCGAGAGGCAACCAGAGAAAGTAATACTCTTGATCTGGTTATCAGCAGTGATCATTCATGTATTAGGAATTTACAGATAAAAGAACCACTAGGTGGCAGTGATCACAGTGTACTGACGTGGGATTTACTTAAAGATTTAATTACCATCAGGGGTAAAGGAAAGGGTTTTTGCTTCCGTAAAGGCGAGTACAGTGGTCTCCGACAGTTTTTAAATTCTGTACAGTGGGATCAACTGACGATGTTACCAACAGTAAATTCTAAGTGGGAAGCATTCAAGGAATTAATCGTGAATGCTACTAAAAGTTTCATACCTATTAAGAAATATTGTTCAAGGTTTAGGCCTAAATGGTTGTCAAATGAACTAATGAGACTTGTAACAGAGAAGAAAAATGCATGGGTTGCATATAAATTATCAAGCGACTCAGAAGCCTATGGCAGATTACGAGAAATTCTTGGCAAAAGATGCTAAGAAAAACAGCAAGGATTTCTTTACTTATATAAACTCTAAAAGGAAGGGGATGAATCTGATTGGTCCACTTGACATCGATGGTTCAACTGTTGATGATCCTGCTCAGATAGCAAACAAACTGAGTGAATATTTTGCATCTACATTCACACATGAGGAATTATTAAGGTTTGAAAATGGCAGAAGATTATCAAATTGTAGCAGGATACATAATGATTTTGTAATAACTGAGAGCAAAGTGGAAGAGAAACTGTTGAAGTTAAACGTAAGAAAAGCACCTGGGTGGATGGGATCTATCCAGTTATATTAAAGGAGGCGGCAAAGCAACTAAGCAAACCCTTAGCCATAATTATGAGAGCATCCTTGGACTCAGGGGAGGTTCCCTCGGACTGGAGATGTGCAAATGTATCCCCAATTCACAAAGGGGGATCAAAGGGTGACACGAGTAATTACAGTCCAGTTAGTTTAACTTCTGTTCCGGGTAAAATAATGGAGTCGCTGGTTAAAGATGCATTGCAGGATCATCTAGACAAGACTGCAGCAATAATTTAGACACAGCATGGGTTTGTTAAGGGAAAGTCTTGTCTGACAAATTTGATAGGATATTATGATGTGGTTACAAAGGAACTGGAAAAAATAATTTTGATATCATATATTTGGATTTCAGGAAAGCTTTTGACACTGTTGCACATGGAAGACTATTGTACAAATTGGAGCAGAATGATATTAAGGGTAAGTTGCTACAATGGATAAAAGGATGGTTAAGTTCGAGAAGACAGAGGGTGGTAATCAATGGGTGCTGCTCTTCTTGGACTAATGTTATTAGTAGAGTCCCACAGGGTTCGGTATTGGGTCCACTGTTGTTTTGTATATTTATCAATGATATTGATGAAGGTATATCAGGCTTAATGTCGAAGTTTGCAGCTGATACAAAGGTTGGCAGGGTTGTTAATGACAGTAATGGCAGTGTGCTACTGCAACAGGATCTAGATAATTTGGGCAGATGGGCTAAGAAGTGGCAACTGAAGTTTAACCTTGACAAATGCAAAGTACTGCATATGGGTAGAAGTAACCCCAGAGAAATGTACCAACTGTGTGGTACTACACTTAAGGTGGTAGAAAATGAAAAAGACCTGGGAGTAATTGTGCAGGCAGATATGAAGTTTTCTGAGCAATGCAGACAGGCTGACAGGGCAGGTCATGGGGTTTTGTCAATGATATATAGGAATTTTGCTAGCAGGAAAAAGGAGGTGATTATCCCTCTGTATAAGGCAATGGTCAGGTCAGGCCACGCCTTGAGTACTGCGTACAGGTCTAGAGGCCTCATTTTAGGAAGGATGTAGATTTACTTGAGTGTGTACAGAGAAGGGCAACAAGACTGGTGAGGGGAATGAAGGGATCTTCTTACCAAGAGAGGCTTAAGTTCTGCAAATTGCAGTGGCTGGAGACTAGGCTCCTGTGCAGTGATCTGACTGAGGTGTATAAGGCCTTGAATGGGTTGAGTACTCTGAATTCTGATGGGATCCTTCCACTTGTTCAGATTACGAACCTAAGGGGGCATAAATTCAAATTAAGAAAGACAGATGTAGAATAGATGTGCGGAAATTTGCCTTTAGCCAGCGGGTGGTTAATTGCTGGAACAAAGTTCCATCTGTTGTTGTGGAAGTTGATAGGTTGAATAAATTTAAGGAGGAACTGGACAGGCACTTGGAGGGAATGGTGTGATTTTTTTTTTTTTTTTGGCTGATGCTGCATAAGCTCATACATTTGCTTTCTTGCATCACATGCCACTACTACTACAAGTTGCACGAGTTACACCATGTTTTCTGCGTGTTCGGTTAATTTTGTCAAGCAGTGTATATATAGGTTTTGGATTGGTGATGTCCTGAATGTGCCAAGAAAAATCCTGAGCACACTACATTGTACTAGGTTAGGACATGTTAATAAAGTCTTTTGAGCAGAGTTATGCTGGGCCCAATAATCTAGTTGAGATCTGATCAAAGCTTGGTATAGGTGGAGGAGGGTATAACAACCAGATCCCCAATGTCATAGATAAGATGACTTTATGTTCAGCTTTTTCATACCGAGTTCATGTTTGCAGTATATGTTTTTTGGAATGTCAGTTTGATGTCAAACATGCCTAAGGATCAGATACAGTTAGTAAGTTCTATCAGTTGAGTTCTCAGTAATAATTAGGGTTTTAAATGTAGTTGATGCCTTTTGCAAAAGTGTGAATGGTTTTAGTTTTTGAAGCCAATAGCCAGTATATGATGCTCAACACTATTTTGTTTATTGTGAGCTGCAGTTATCTTTAAATGGAACATATATTCTGTGAATGGCAGGATATTGCATGGTCATTAGCATAAATGTAGATGTTTACATTGCCAGGAATGTTCTGCACTAAATTCTCTATTCTAATAGCAAAAAGTGTAAAGCTGAGCACTGATCCCTATGGTATATCTTTTCTTTGTATAACAGATTGCAAAACAGCACTGCACTTGAAAAGTTCTATTTTTAAGGAAAATCTATATGTTCATTTAGTCTACCTCAGAGTCCTATGGTATACAGCTCTGTGAAAAAAGTGAAAATAAAACTTTTTTTTTATGATTCTCTATAAAAATTCTGAAATTTTGAATTAACAGACCAACTACCAGTCCTGATTATGTTAGATAAGAGGGCTTGTGATGTGAATAGATAAAGATATCACTGCATCAAAAAGGAAGTAATGATGAGATTTTACAGTATTTTTTTATGATTTTTTACAACAATTTCACTCTACAGAGCTGGACACTAGTACAGCGGTGTCCAGCTGCAGCCTATTTCACATTGCACAGTCTGCAGCCATATTGACAGTTGTAAATGTTATGCATCTTCCTGATAAAACTAGGGTCACAGAATACAGTTTCATATTAACTTTCGAAAATATCCATTTTCAGTAATATTTGAATTTTCTGTATTGCTTTCTTATGACACGTATCTCCCTTAGCATTAAATTCGATTTCAAAAAAATGCACAATTAGTGGTAAAGAACTGCTCTTGCAGTTCTCTTCAAGGAACCCTTATGGCCACACAACCTTCAGCATGTCATCAAAACATTTAGAGTTTTAACTTTAAAAACATTTTCTTTAAGAGCTCCCCAACCCATATAATATATTCAAGTTAGCATTAAAACCATATATAAATGACACAGGACAACTAGAAAATTATACTATTTCAAGTTTAATATAGATTTATTAGAGTCAAATACATACGTCTCCCACCTTTACCACCAGATGATCTCAAACTATTTACTGCTTTTTGGAGAGGATTAGCTCTACGGGCAATCTCAGGCGTAAGTGTTGGAAAGTTATCTAATCCACCAGCTCCAAGAACTAAAGATGTGATGCTAAGAGTGGAATCATGC
Source organism: Mastigoproctus giganteus (assembly GCF_048544385.1). NCBI lineage: Eukaryota > Metazoa > Arthropoda > Arachnida > Uropygi > Thelyphonidae > Mastigoproctus > Mastigoproctus giganteus. The sequence continues at coordinate 155,859,600 of NC_143586.1, read as the reverse complement.
ATTCCACTTTCCCCGCCTGATAGTGGTCTAACAGAGGACAAAGGTGTTGCTTTGACAATAGCAGACATGTACTTCTCTTGTTCAAGATGGGCAGATGTTTCACTTGAAGTGCCTACCAATACATATACACAATTTAAAATACAATTTTTTTCCTGTAATAACAAAATTTATACAAAAACAAGGAAAGCACAAATTATGAAGACACTATGTTGATATTTTGTACAAAGGAAATTTCTACCCACTTAAAAGTACAGATCTTATCAAAAAAAAAATTTTTTTTTTTTTTTTTTTTTTTTAAATATTAAAAATAAAGAACTTTCACTGCCCAAGCCATCAAATCAGATCTTGCCCCAGGTATATATTTACACTGAAATATTTATATATGATGAATGTGGATATGGTATAATAATAATCAGATATGATAGATTGGATATAAAACTATGTTTATGAATCTATATTACTAAAATCTTTCAGATTAGTATTACTATTTGGTCATACAAAATAAGAAATCCAGAGGCTTTTGATGCACTACCCAAAAAGTTAAATACGTAAATTAAATAAATAAAATTACTCTATATGTTTCCATCTTCCTATAGGTACTGAACCAGCAGGCTTTTAAATTTCCAAAACCATCATCCTCAACTACTGATGGAGTTTAGGTTGACGGCACTCACTGACTAAAGAAAAACTTACTGCAATCCAGTGTGCAACAGATAAGTTTTTAGAATATTTCTGACTTTTATTTTTTTAATTAATTTCCATAATAAACTGGTTTTAATAAATAGTACCATTCTTGTTCCAAAGTGGTGAAGGGAAAGAGGGAGCTGTTTCTCTCCACCACTGCAAATGATGAGAATGATGGGATAGTCACAGGGGCAGACAAGAATAAAGATCATTTCTCATAGATGTCTGCTAATCATGCTAAATAAATATACTATCTCAATGCAGCTGTGTAGTGTTGGCAGGAATTGGTTGTTGGGAATTTCATTTTCCCCCCAAACTTAACCCTTTGCAGTCCATGTTGCAACCACTGCAACACTGAAAAATTCTACTTTCAGTGTGATGTTGCAGCCACCATGCCTTTTTTTTTTTTTTTTTTTATGTGAACCCCAAACATGAGAGGTATTAGAACCTATAGTACTTAGTACCGTGCTTGGGTTGGAGGTTGAGAAGACATTTGTTGGCATTCGACTTGAACGTCTGTAGATTGTAATTTTCAGGAAATACGTATGAAGGAAGGTTGTTCCAGAAAACGGCAGTTGAATGAATAAATGAAGAAGATGAAAAGTTGGTTCTGTGAGTTTGAAGTTGGACAGTAAATGGATGTTGGCTGGTGGCGGCACGTGTACGGACTGTTTTGTAAGCGAGAGCGGGAATTATAGAAGCCAATTCAGAAGAACAGTGCCCATGGAAGTATCTGTAGCAGAGGCATGCAGCAGAAACAATGCATCTATGAGAAAGCGAATGGAGAGACTCTGTTAGAGATGAATCATTAATTAACCCAACTGCCCTCTTCTGAATGGAATCAAGAAGCCTGAGAGAGGTTTTGGGGGCACTATCCCAGATGTGGGAACAATATTCCAAGGCAGATTTGCGATTTATACAGAGTGAGCAGCTGTTTGGAAGAAAAGTAATGTTGGCATTTCTGATTATGGAATTTGTTTTCCCATTGTGCTGGCACAATTATTATACTATCATCTATTTACATTTCACATAATCAATCTGAAAAGCTAAGTCGGTGTTTATTGACGTTATATTCAACTGTTAACAGTGGGTGGCATTGTTTTTTGTCATCCTCCTTTAGTTGAATATTGTGGCACTGTGAATATCAGTGTTTCCAATTATGAAATTTTGTTTCCTCACTGCACTAGTTCAATTATTATACTGCTAAGTGTTAATACTTCATATAAACAAGTTGAAAAATTAAATAAATGTTTATATTCAATTGATAACAGTAGATGGTGTTTCTGATTATAAAATTTGTTTTCCTACTGTACTGCCATCCATTTATATTTCATATAAACAATCTGAAAAACTTAGTTTATGTTTATTGATGTTTATATTCGATTTAATGACAGGCAACATTGCTTTTTTCAGTGCAGTAGTCACAAATTAACTTATATTATACTGTCTGTTAGGGTGAAGGATTTAAACATGCCTTCAAGGTCTTGTAAAGGCCTTTCTGATAGCAAAACTGAGAAAATGTTGGACCTTCATTAAGAAATTCGGGGGGGGGGGGGGGGGAAGGACATCTATACCATGCGGTGTGACTGGGTTTCAGCTTCACTAGATGACCGAAGGAGTTTTTTGATGTTATTATCAAAATGGAACTAAATGAAAAATCTGACATAAAGAACTATTAATCTGAAGAATTATAGACAGAATTAAATTTTTCAAGATTGTAAAAATAACTGATTATTAAGCTTTGAAAATGAGCTTAATAAACTGGCAGTTAATATTTCTTAAACTACTAGCTCATTTACTATTATTACAATTCCTGTATTATTTCAGCCAACAATTTTTATTAATTAATCCATTTATTCTTGAAATGCCCAAGGCTAGAAGAGTTTACATATTTGCTGTAATTGCATACACATTGAATTAATTATTGAGGGCAGCCAGATTTTTTACACCATAATTCACAACAGGCCATGCATTTTTCGTGGCAGTGTAGGAGCTGAAACCTGCAACCTCCTCACTTGTGGCCACACATGCTACCCAATGGATCATGGCCAGCACATGATAAATGTAAATTAATGGATAAATGTAATTAATTTAACATTTAAGTTTCAATGTAGTTCACTCTACTTCATTTTACCTAAGCACATGTTTCATCTTGCATGCAACATGGCTATTGTAAATAGGAAGAGTACCACAAGTCTTACAATGAAGGAGAAGATTGAAATTATCAGAATTTCAGAACTGGATCCAAGGATTGAATCTGGATTTTTGCCATCTAGTTTAGCAGTAGCCTTTTCCTCCTGAGGTGGAGTGGAAGATCAATCATTTCTGCAGATAGGCTGTGAACTGGATATGTTTGGAAAGCATCCAAGGCAATTCTCAAAGCACTGTGTTGGATGGTATTCAATTTTCTGAAAATGCTTTTTTTTTTAGCATAATCATAAACTGGAGCTCCATATAGTTATATGTATATATATACTGATTTATAGTCTTTACTATAACCTAATTTTAAATTAGATGAATTATCCATTATTATGGAATTTTGGTTTTGGCATACAGGCAGATGATAACAGAAACCGATGGCTCAGTCTAACATGGGTTGGTTATTTTGTAAGGGTTTAGCCCTCGACAAAGTCTCTTGCAAAATGGGTTTCCCATGTAAGGCTTATTATGTTAACTAACTTAATATTTTATATTTTTTCATGTAATTTTTCACGTATACTGGATGTACGGTTGGCCTGGGGCTACATCGATTTGATTTTCAAACTATGGAGGTACTTACTTTACACTATAACTTATTCAATTTGGACATATATATATATATAAAACAAGGTGTAATGATCGGTACTGCATGTTGTTGCTGAAATACTTTTAAAGGTGTTTAATTTTTTTAGACATTGAGTATGTTGTCTAGAATTAGGCCTAAAAACTGAATCAAATTAGTAACTGGAATCAGGTGAGCTTTCAATCATAGCTCAGGTTCTGGGTGCATATCAGAAATGGATAACCATAGATTTCTGTTCAGAGAGGTAATAACCATTTTGCTACATCCAAAAATTAATTTTGTTTATTGTAGTTTGAAGTTGTCTCTCAATGGAGCACATAATCTGCAAATGACATGAGACTGTGAGATGGTCTCCATACAAATATGCTTCATTTGCAGGGATGGGCCATCCCAAGGATGCAAGGGGTGCACTGCACCCAAGTACCAATGTTCAAGAGACACCTGAAAACCTAAAACTTACATACACGTATGAAGCAAATTTTTAAGGGGGAGGGGATGCCAAATTTTAATTGGTACTTGGGAACTGGATGTGAGGAAATTTACCATAGCGGTTGGCACCTGGGTGCCACATACCTAGGAATGCCCCTGTTCATTGGTATTTGGACTATCCATCATATTATTTACATAACTAGCAAACAAAGTAGCACCATGTGGAACATCTTCCTCTTGAATGTATGAACAAAATAGTAAATTTCTGTAATGTATGAAGGTCTTGAAGGATACCATATCTCTAAGTGATGTCAAGTGCTTTTTCTGCATCAAGACTTACCATAACTAAATGTTCTTTTCTGATGAAAACATTACAGATGAGGTGTTTTGTTTCTAGTAACTGTGTAAGTCACTTATTAGCCATTTTTTCCAATAATTTGCTTAAGCAGTTGGTAAGTAATACTGATTGATAGTTATGTAGGACTGGCTGTTCTTTTCCAGGTTTGGGGAAGGCTAAGACAAAGAATGGCTCCAGGATTGTGGATATAAATTTTCCAATCGAATTATTATAAAAGATCAATAGAGATTCTAAGGATATTTCATTTAAATGCTTCAACATAATGTTGCATATTCCATTTGGTACTGCAGCACTGTTTGATGTACTGGCTAAAGATTCTTTGAGTTCAGTTAACGTAAAGGGTTAACTGTACTGATGTCAGGAGTTGGTGTTAAAATTTATTGATGTGTAAAAATGGCGACAATTACTAAATTTCGGATGATAATAATATCAATTTGTCATAATTTTGAAATGCGGAAATGATGTCATTTCCGTTTCATAACAAAGAAAAACGGAGTCAGAAGAAGAGATTACGCAAAGGATCATGGGAGGTGATCTTGGATGTGCTCAGAGCTGGCATAAACCAGCTGGTTACGGTAAAACGTTTATGATTCAGGGCATACCACTTAGGTGGCTTTGGGCAGCCATTGTCACCCATGGCATAAACCTTTTGGTAACCAGAGAAATGGATATTTTGTGCTCAGATGTGGCATAAACCAGCTCTGAGCATATCTAAGATCATTACATTACATGTGCTTCAGCCTTACCAGTTGAAGCGCATGTAATGTAGGCATTACAGTACCCATCTGTATTACTGAAGCAGTTGGATACTTTTATCAAGAGGCGAATCATAAACGTTTTTCTGCAACCAGCTGGGCCAGTCAAGAATATTTGAATTGGTTAACGACTGGGAGATAACAGACTCCAAATTACATGTATGAGCAGAATCTTTTGTTTGTCATTTGTCATTCTCATTAAGTTGCAGAAGTCCTTGTTGGTCATCAAATTTTCGAATTTCTTTGCAAATGTGCTGAGTTGGTTGAGCGGGGCGAGCTTTAGATCCTCATTCATCTTGCTGTTTGGATTGTAAAAGTTTCGAAAGGGGATCTTCTTCTCACAGTTGTGTTATGAAAATTATGTCATTTTTCATAACACAACTGTGCAGGTCATTACCGCATGTGCTTCAGCCTTACTATTTCACCAGGGTAAAACGTCGTCATCTTGACACATCTTACATTTCAATTCATTTCAATCGTTTTGTGAATGTCCAAGTCTGATTCATACACTTCACAATCTAGTATGATCTTTTCATTGTCATCATAAATCTTGACATATTTCATCTCTGACAGTATCTGTTTCCTCACTGCAAAATAGAATGTGCAAAATAGAACGTTACCATCTCGTGCTTTTACTCGTTGAGAACCTGAGAAAAGTCATAGTTTCAATAGCGTATTATGTGTGGATACTGTCGTTTTTTGCAGATCTTGTAGTGCTGCGTGTGTAATTTGTGACAAAGCATAACAGAGTAACATGATCCAACATGACAGTATTATAACAATACAAATACTTGTATTGTTGCAATCATACTATTCAATTACCCTCGTTACCCATTTGATTGTAGCCAAATGGCTACAATCAAATGGATAATTAGGCTATTGGCCTAACCTCTTCCAAACGTTGATTCAGTAGAGCAAGCAGTGGGCATGTGTATCCTATTTATCACTAACATTGATTCGGTAGAGTAAGTAGTGGGCATGAGCATAAATCACACCGTTCATGATTTCGGTTCTAGCTGTTCGAAATTTAGTAGGTGTCGTCAAAAGATGTTCACACATAAAACATCTTTTGTGTGTACAGGGTACACACGCGATTTTTTTATATGTGGAAAGACTGATCATAAGCTGCTAGTCATATTACATTACAAAAGGTTTCTGCAAGGGCATTTTCTATTTCCTGAGGTGATGATATGTCCTCTTCATTTCTATTGAAGATGAGGGAGGATGGTGGTGGTGGTGGCGGCAGTATTTACTATTCAGTTGTTTGATTTTTAACCTGACACCTGTGTCTTTATTAATTATAAAGGTAAAGTGTATCGAGGAGTCCTTTTTTGCTGTTCATCTAACTTGTCTTGCTTTTGCCTTTAATCTTTTTTAATTAAAAAGATTTAGTGTTGTGGGGTGATTGTGAAATAACTTGCATGCTTTATTCCTTTCTTGCTTAGCACTCCTGCATGCATCATTCCACCAATGGTTGTGTTTGTGTTTCCATTATGTATTGACTTGGTTGCTACTGGTAGTATTCGCTTTGTTACATGTTCAATAACAATATATTATTAATCAAGTCTGGATAATCTGATTTTCGTGAGAGGAATTTGCATAGAAACTTTTGATATTGATGTTTGTAATTTACGGATTATGGGGAAATGATCACTGCTAATTCGGTTGTTTAGAACATTCCACTCTATGCAAGGGAATAGACTGAGAGAGCAGACAGAAAGACTGATAGTTAAGGTTGATCCTGTTGGGAAATGTATGCATGCATGTGATCCAGTGATCAAGTAGGATTGAGTAAGATTTCTAAGATCTGCCCTCTCCTGTCCATGTGCATAGATTCCCATAATGGATGGTGTCCATTAAAATCACCCAATAAACAGAAAGGAGTAGATATTTGTGTTACAAACTCTTTCAGGTCTTTGGTAGTGCATGGATGATTTGGTGAATGGTATATAGAAAGTTAAAGAAAATCCAAAAGTATTACAAGCAGCAACCGCTTCAATTAAAGTCTGAAGAGAGAGAGAGAGAGAGAGAGATATGTCTGGATGGTATTCTTGAGACTCTTAGAATTGTCACTCTCCAAGGGCAGAGGAAATTATATAGTATTTCCATCTTTTCAATATAATGTTTAATTTTTAATCTTTGGAGTAACCTGTAGGATTAAATTAATCTCTTGCAAACAGATAGCACTGAATTATATCGGGAGATTAAATCATAGAGATCATCAATATTGCTGCATAAATCTCTGTAGTTCCATTGAAGGATGTGCTGCATTATTTGTTTACACTAGAGAAAGAAGAATCTGTTTGTTTTTTGTGAGCTGTTTGCTTATGGAAACAATCATTTTTATACTGTTTTCTTTAAAAAAAACAAAAAAGAAGAAGAAAATCCTGAAATCCTATATCTGCATTAATAGACCATTCTGTCTCCATATAATTTTCTGCATGGAGTTTCATTTTGGTCAATTGTATCATTAGTATCCATACTGTTCCGATTTGATTTGATTGTATTGAAACAGGATCAACCTCAATAGCATCTATCCTTTGTGGTTTCTTTACTAGTTGATCATGTAAAGTGATTTTTGGTGGAACTGTGATTGTTTTTTTTTTTTTTTTTTTTTTTTTTTGACTACCAGATGGGCCTTGAAGATGGGGACTGGTTCTAAAGTGCACAGATTTTGCACATTCTTCAACTGATGTATCACCTGAAATTGACACCATGTGTTGCTATCTGGTAATTCCAGGTGGCACCTATGTATACCCTGACAAATTAATTTTACTTGTTTTCTAGCTTCTTGGTAGGTTACTTTATTCTTGATCTTATATTTTTGAATTTTTTCCCTAACTGTTTCCAAAGATCACATATTTGTGAGAAAGCAGAATGCTTGCTCTTACAATTAGGACATCATGGAGATGTGGCAGTACATTTAGTTTGTGCATGGTTTTTAGATCCTCAGTTTGCACAAGTAGTATTATCCTGGAAACCTGCCTGGGGGCATCCAAACTTCTGAAATTTACGTCATAAATGGTTGAAGACAGCAATTTAAATATCCTGCTTTAACTGAGGTCTGTAAATTCAGTGAAATAAAGGTCAAAATGATGTTGCAAGTTGGAATTATGTTACTGTCTTTTCAGATCATTATCACTCTTTCGGACTCCTAACCTCATTAACTTCCTACCCCCGAAAATTGCAACCCCCCACATAGGTCCTAGCCATTGAAAGATCAGGAAATTAGGTGGCAGGACCTGCCACAGTACTTATTTAAAATACTGGTGTACCTGGTCTGCCTCCACGGGGCCGAGTGTGGGCAATGTTGGACATCAGCAGGGGTCCAGTGGCTAAATGGCCAGATGAACAATGGTACACAACACTACACTCCACAATATCCATACATTTTTAAATCTCTGGCCTTTACAGTGTCCCATAACACACGACAATGTATACCACACAGAGATGGGGGGAACCACTGGTGCCGTTAGACCCTAAACACACACACACACACACACACACACACACACACACACACACACACACACACACACACAAATTTACACTATCTGTTTTGCATGTGTCACTTTAACTTTGTAATTCTTGGATTATTTCCTCTTCTGAGTTTAGCAGGTCTCATTCTCTTATAACTCCCTTGGATGAGTTCAGTGTGGCACGTGGAGTTACTTGAACTGGGCTCTTCCTTCCACTTAACAATGTAGGCTTTAGCAAGTATTCTGAATGTTTGGGTTGAATTGTCTCCAACAATAGTTCATCTGACTGGAGCCTTTTGATCTTTTTTGGTGCTCTGCTGCATTCTCTAGACATCTCTGTATAATGAAAGGGAAAGTTTTCTCACTGGCTGAGTTGACATAGAGTGTACTATCAGGAATGCTGATGGTTCCTGTTTGTAAATGTCAGTTTTAAGTCTCTTTGGAAAAGAGAGGTCATGGTCAGTTTCATGGCTGTATCTAAATTGGAAGCTCTTCGGCTCTAGTGGTAAATGTTCACTCGTATCCATGTTCGCTCCTTTGGCCTGGGGGTTTACTTTACCCAAGTTTCCAGCCCTGCCAAGTAGGGGGAGGAGTGAAACCAACCAGTGACAAAGCAGCTGGCAAAGATTAGTTGGCTTAGTTTTTTAGTAAATAAAAGGAAGAAGAGAAAGGTAACTTTCTCTTCTGAGCTCCAGTGTACTGCTTGTAAAAATAGAAGCTGCTGATTATAACAAAAATGGTACTTTAACAACTGAACAATTTATTTGTGTCAGAATTTAAGTAAGAATAAGGGGTAGTCACATGAGCGAGGTTATAAGAGTAAACTATTAGGCAGTTTTACTATCTTCAGTGCTTAATTTATCAGTTCTGAAAAGTTTTATTCTATTTTAGAAACTTTCAGTTTATGCACAGGCATATATAATATGTGGTAACAAGTTGTTTTAAGAATTATGCACTATGAAAAACAATATTGAAATTTAATGCTTAGTTAGTTAAATCCGTTAAAAGGTAAAAAAAAAACTTAGAACAGAGAAGCTAGACCACGTTCACAAATAACCAGCTCTAAAATAAAACTTAAGATGAAAAATTAGTAAATAACAATTACTTATGATAACCACCTTAACTGTGAATTACAATTTAAGGTTCACTTATGAAAATTACAACTCTTGTCATTGTGATTAATCAAATACAAAAATTTTAAAAAACTATGTTTTATATTAATCATAAATGAATACAAACAACTTACTAGATGACGTCTGATGTCCCTTTAGCATTCCAATTACTCCTTTTCCATGGAAGCTACTTGCCCGAAGTAAAAGAGCCTTAGTTCGTGGATGTCGCCAACTGATAGCTGGAAATCTATACAGGTGTGTTTTTGTTTCAGTACTACTAATCACAAATTTTCTATAAATTTAAAAAAGATCACAATCTAATGGTTTAAATTATTTTTGTAAAGAATGGTCACTAGTGATCTGTATACAGTATAATTATAAAGGTAGCTGACAAATAAGAACAGACAAGTTTCCCTAAAATGGAAAATGAATGTAAATACAAAAAAATCTTTCCCATTATGGTTCATCAAAAATATTTTGAAGAGTCTTGCTGTTTAGATAAAAATTAGTTAACAACATAGTTTTTCATAAAATCTTTATGCAAAACTGCATAAAATCTTTGATTTTGCAGAGTTTCTGAGTAACCATGGAAAATGTTTTCTGTCACAAAATCATAAATATACAGATTTCTGTATATTTAATTTTATTTGTGAAATAAACACTTTACATCATGTTTACAACAAAAATTTGTTTATTGGATGCTAAATGGCAGAGTTTAAAACTTTTAAATACTCTGTCATCTACTGGATTATCCAAATGCTTAAACAAATTAACTTGCAGCTAATATTTCTATCACTCTGGGAAATTCAGGCTTTTAAAATTGACGTCCCCTATGGACCTCCCTCATTCCTGACTAACCTCCAAATGTCCACATCAAGAAGGTAGTGAGGTCTGCTAGTTTAAATGCCCACTAAGTTTGCAAAAGAGGAATCAGAAACATTGCCTGAAACTTAATTAGTTTAAGAATTTGAATCTATTAGGAGGGTTTTAAAGTTATAAATTTAAATTCCCAATGTTAATTTTTTCATTTAAATTTTTATTATTATTTGTAAAATGAAAATAATTTTATTTCTCAAATAATTCAATAATATCCCACATTGTGATATGCAAATTATAATTATTGTTTATACAGTTTTCTCAAACTATGTTTAATGGAGTTCTGTGAAGAGGAGTAAAGGATTCCACAAAGCAAGTTACAGTGATAGCAGATAAATTGAACTTCCTTTTTTAACACAAATATTTACATTTGACATTTTCACTTAATGGTCACCTGTAGTGTATCTTCTTAATAAAAAAAAAGAAAAATGGTAAGTGCAGAAGAGGGAAAAAAATAATCTGTCTAATAAAGTGCTGATGGATGTTGTAAACTGTATATAAAAAGGAAATGGAAATACCTGGGAAGTAATGGAATTTAAGTTGATAGAGAGTGTCTCTCAACAGATGCTTTTAGTTTCACTTCTAAAATGTCTTCCAGTAGTTCTCATGCCCTTCATTATTTCATATATAGGTAGACTTTTTATTTTTATTACTACTGTTAAACAAAGAGCTAATAGACAAAAACATACAGTCTTGGTTGGCTTTATAAGTTATTTTCTATGTTTGTTTTATGTTCCACAAGAATTTCACATATGTTGTCCCCAACCTCTAAAATGTCTTAAGTTTTATTCTGATAGTTTAAGCCTCTCCCTTTCATAGTCTTAACTTTCATTGGTTGTACTTGCTTGCTGTTATTTAAACTTTGTCTTTTATCTCCTCCCTGCTGGCAAAATTCCTGTATATCAATGATAAAACCCCATGAACTGTTCTAGTAGCCTGTCTGCACTGCTCAAAATAATGCTGCACAATTACCCGAGGTCTTTTTCTTTCTCTACTACCACCATTGTGGTGCCACACAGTTAGTATGTTAATTTGGGACTAGTGCCACCCACATGCAGTGCCTTGCATTTTTCAATGTTAAACTTCAATTGCCACTTATCCAGCCTATCTGTCTTCTACCACTCAACACGATATTCCCTTTATCCATAGCAGTAATTTGCCTGTAATGCCATACTGCTGTAGTTTGTACAGCAGTCTTGTATGTGGAACACTATAAAAAGCTTTTCTGAAATTTATATATGATATCAAAATTATATTTTGCATCCAGTTCCTTTGTTAATGCATCACAGTAGTCAATAAGATTGGTCACACAAGACAGCCCTTACAAATTCATGCCCTGACTGCCATATAACTGCATTTCTGTCCAGATGGTCCTGCATTACTTCTTTAACCAGCGACTTCATTATTTTCCTTGGAACAGAAGACTTACAAGTCTGTAATTACTCATTTCACTCTTTGATCCCCAGTTTTGAACTGTTAAGACAGTTAACTCATACTCAGATTTTATCTTAAGACATTAGTGGTTTTATTACAAATATGCCTACAACTGTTATGCAAAACTGTCTCACCATAGTCTATCACATGCTTTTCTTTTCTTCACTAAACTTTCTAGCTCTCTTGTTCATTGATTTTGTCATCTTTCTTTTGCTGTATTTCTGCACTGGAATGAATGTTTTTGTGGGCTTTTAAATGTCTTATGGGAAGTATTTAAGGGATAAATCCTTTAAATACTTCTCAAATACATCTGTCTTCTACCACTCAACATGATATTCCCTTTATCCATAGAAGTAACTTGCCTGTAATGCCACACTGCTGTAGTTTGTACAGCAGTCTTGTACAGCATTCAGTTGTATTTTCAATTAATAGACCCTAAGAGCAAAAGCACTTCACCATTGTAAACTTTTTATAATATATTTATTGTTAACAGCATTTCCACACATTCCATGGATGTTTTCTCCTCTGCTTCTGTAGCAGCTACAAAATTAAAAATAAGAGGATCTGCTTATTAATTATCTTCATTATGCTCACTTAATTTAATATTTAATTAGGTAGGATTAAGTATAGATTTCCAGGTTCCAGGGTTAAGCTCTAAAACATGTCACTCAAGTATTATAATAGAGCTCAAGAAATAACTGAATTTGCTAAATAACTGTCTGATATTCTAGCATGCAATAATGGACAGGTTGTTTAAGACCATTAGTAATAGCAAAATCCTTAATATCTCTATCACCTGGGTTCATACAATTAGGAAACTAAAGGCAGATAGAGTTATGAATGTTAAAATCACCAAGGAAAATTATTTCACCATTAGTAAAGTCAGACTGAAGAAAATGGAGTTTCAAAGAAAGTCAGTCAAAACGTTCTGAGATTTTGAGTCTGCTAATTCTAAAATTTTAAACTTTCTTTTAGTTTTTAATCTGTGTTAAACATGAAATGGAAAACCAGCACAATGTTTTTATATTTTTTATTCACTGGTGAAACAGATTATTTTAAATTTATTTTATTTCCTTTTATCTTCTAAACAAGGTAAGGAAATTTGCCAAATTTATTTACAACGTACGAGTGATTTCACCTGAGCAGATATCTTTTCTGATAACTGCAAAGTGAAAAATCTTTTCTGACATCTGTTCAGTTAATCATTTTGATACTTAATTTTATAAGTTGAAGGTATAAAGTTGTACTGCAAGTTCTTCCATCCCCTCTTCCCCAAGACCAAATTTACTGAGTTGCAGTGATACAGCTGCTGCTCTAGGAAGGGGGAGGGGGTACTGTGACCTAATTTTTAGGGCCTCTAAAGGTATGAGGCACCAGGGCCAGAGACTATCTAAATCTGGCTTCCGCATCCCCCCCCACCAAGGCTGTTCAAAAATATGCTTATGAGTGGCTGTTTTTTTTTGTGTTTTTTAATATCAATAATAATAATAAAAAATAGATTCTTAGGGCCTTCAATTTTTTACACCAAAATTATAATTATACCACATTCAATATACCATGACCTATCAAAAATAAATAAATAAAAATTAAATCAAAATCATATTTGTCAACTAGATCCATTTATGTTAAAGAATATGCTATGAGTACTACAGTACAGTTAAGCTGCTAAAATAGTAAAATGAATTGTGAATAAATGCTGTCACGTGTTGTAAAAAAAAAAAAAAAAAAAAAACACAACCTGAGACAAATGCAGCAATTAATGACCATAGTTTTAGGCAGAAAAACCATGCAATCCTGTCCAAGACCAACTAACATGGTCATAGTGCAGAAAAAGCCTATATAACTTCCTTCCCTTTCCTATAAGATGGAGTTCAAACCCAGGCTTTCCATAGTGCACAAAATAACAATCATTACAATCACTGTGGTAACTACGAGGACATTAGAATGAGGCCATGTACATTTTTGAAATAAATTAGGAAGTTTTTTAGAAACTTGGTTCCTTTCACAGAAAGGAACTAAGTCTCCAAAATTCTCTATTTCAGCTATTTCTATTTCATTAGTTTGACTACTCAATGCATTGACAGAGTAGAAATAACAATATATATTTATTAAACATTTCTTTTTTAAATCTCCAGATAAAAAATTCTTATTAAATCCACCAGAATTCTGGGAAATTGAATCCAAAAATAAACACCTAAAACATTTAATAATTTTTTCTCAAACTCTACAAATATTTTAATTAAATTATGGACCCTCACTAAGATATTTTCTATAATTTTGAATTTATTTATAGGTTCTTATTTTTTAAACGTTACATACCTATAAAGCTTGTGACACCTAGAAAATTTCCGTATACTGTCATCATTCACACTTTGTGGTACCACCAATAATGCTGGGTAGCTGTAAAGAGATGAAAGAGATTGTTTTTGTTAATTTGAGATACAGTCAAAAATAAAGAAGCAAAATTTGAAGCAATTATACAGGGTGTTCACAAAAGATAATTTGGATTTAACACTAACTTCACTCCAAATGGAAGTTACAAGACAGCAGGTACTCAACAACGAACTGTGTGTTTGCTTGCCCATGTACATTATATTGCAAAAAGTAACTGGACATCTCTATATTTCAAAGGACCTTTCACTGATACAATATTTGAGACAAGATGTTATTAATAAATATTATTTTATTAATAACATTAATATTATTAATAACATTAATATTATTGTTATTAATAAATACTCTATGACGTCCACTGCATTTTTTTAGAATCAAATTTTAATAACAAAATGGTGGTATTTTGGTTGATTCCTCCTTCAAGCACAGCAGTCAAATGAACCATTCAGTATGGGTATGTTGGCCTGACCTGAACAATTGTTTCACTTCATACTTGTACAGATGACAGGCCAATGTATATTTTTGGAATGAATTGAAATGCTCATCCATCTTTTCAAACTGAGTCAGTACAGACTATGCAGTATAACATAGTAATCGTCATGCCGAAACAGAAAAGGGCACTTCTCCACATACTACTACAGTATAGGAAGAGTGTAATTGTCCAGAATGTCAATTCACTGCACACGATATTCACTGTTTCAGGAATAATGACCCAAAGTCCAAGTCCAAGCCCAAACCACGAGAAACAACCCAAGAAAGTGATAGAATTTCCACCCAATTTCACAGTTGGAATGACACTCTGAAAAATAGCATCCTTCTGGCCACTGCCAGACTCAAATATTGCCACTGGATCTGAAAACCGTGCACTATGATTTGTCACTTCATAATGCAACTTTTGAACGTTCCAGGGATCAATTATGAGTGATTGTGCATCATGCAAGCTGATGTATATTGCACAATGTGCTATCTGGTTTGTGTGCTGCAGCTTTTCCATAAAATCCAACACCATGCAGCTCATTGCATATTGCCCTTGTACTAATATCAGTTCATGCAGCCTCCCAGAACTGCTGGTTGTCTTTTTCATTGAAGACTTACAGGATCTATATAACACTCTTCTGAGCACTTTTTGATAGCTTTCTATCAATTTCTGCAGCCCACATGAACATTTCCTGGGCTGTAGCAGCATCACGACATTTCCATTTGGTAATTACGTCTGCCATCACTGATCAGGGATGTTGCAATTTTGCTGCAAAGCATGAATAAAAAAATTGATTACTATTATAGCCTCCTAATGATGACTGTTCACTTTAATATGTGCAGACCTCAAGCATTTTGTTTACAGATTTTGACAAATTTTAGCCTCTACTGCTGATGCACCAGTAAAATCCAAAGCAAACCAAACTGTTAACAGGACTCAGAAAATCAGGCAAATAATGCAGATGTCAATTTAGAGAATCCTCCACTGTTTTCCTGATTTTCTGAATCCTCTTAGCAGTCTGGTTTGCTTTGGGTTTTACCAGTGCATCAGCAACAGAGGCTAAAATGTGTCAAAAGCAGGTCATATGGAAGATAAAATAAAAAGGCAGAACAAATATTTCGGTGACCTACAGCAGTAGGTCACTATGTCAAAACATGTCTATATATGGTGGAATAAATAAAGGTAAAAACTGGCAAAAGTATATCTTAAATAAATCTGAAGTTAAACAGGAAAACATATAGCTGACGCATGTTTATCGTTAAGGTGGCTAAAAGTGGTAAATGATAAATAGTCATCTGTAAAGTGAATACTCAGATAAAATATGACAAGTAGCAAACAGTTAACAAGGCATTGCAGTTTTAATTCATGGGGGGAGTCATCAGCTCCCAGGCTTTATCTGGTATAAGTTGTATTTCTGTTCATGTCAATGAAAGTTTATCCAATTACACATTTGCCTGTAATCTGTATTAGGGGACTAGCAGGCTGTTATTATTTTGGGGTACTGCTGATCTAACTACAGAATCAGCGAGTTCATTATTCCAATCTCAGTTTTTTATTTTATTTTTTGTGCATTAACTGCTTTTATCACAGTGCACCAGTTCAAATGGGCTTTAATCATTTATTATATCTACACAAATGTGTGAAAGCCAATTTGCACATTCTGAAGGTTGAAATTTTCAGAATAACTCTTGCAGGGAATTCTACTCCTGTTTGAGATCATCTAACTATTGAAAAGTAGAATACAAAAAATAAAATTCTTCTCCTTCAAAAAGGTATAATCAGTTTTACTTAGCATGTAGAATTTGGCCATCTTTTGGGCATGGCATTGAAAGAGTTAAAATAGCATTTCTATTTTAAGTAACTATTCAAGAGAGTCACACTAACACACAATTTGTTTCATAAACAGACAAAAAGTAAATACCATTTTCCTACAGAAAAGACAAGTCTTTTTAGAGGGCATTAATAAAAGCATATGATTACAAGCTGTATGATTTCAGAGTAGTTTTTAAGCTTTAAATACTGACAGCAGCAGGAAAATATCTCTAAATAGGCCTACAAGGCTGGGACAATTCATATTGAACAATTAGACTTTACACCAGCCGGTATTCAAATAAACAAATTCCAATCCTGCAATTAAAACACTTTATTTACAATAAAATAAAATACAAGCGTATTTTATTTTATTGTAAATAAAGTGTTTTAGTTGCAGGATTGGAATTTGTTTATTTGAATACTGGCTGGTGTAAAGTCTAATTGTTCAATAGCAGGAAAATAGAACTTTAGAAGGTGTTAGTAGAAAGTAATATTTGCTGATTATGGAAAAAAAAAAAAAAATGACACACACACACACACACGGAAAGAGTTTCAGAAGTAATTAAAGAATAATTAATGTTACCCATAACTTCATGTGAGAAAAGAATTAAATTTTTTATGTTGAATGAAAAGAAGTAAACCAATTTACATAAACCACAGTGGATATAATTTGTAAAATTGTTTCCGTTAAAAATACTAGCTGCATTTCCCTTTCATATTCCAAGTTATGATAATTCAACTTCTGAATGAAGGTTGAGTTATAATAAATTTGAAAAATCCTATTGTCAGGTAAGTGTGGTATATAAAAACCCCAACAGAACTTACCTTCTGCAAACAGAGTAGCCACTATTGACTGAAGTAATGCGAAAGCCTTCCACTTTTCCTTTAGAATTGCTACCATTAAGTATACCCAAGCCAAGCCTTTGGAAGTCCTTGCAGTAACTTCTCTCTGAAAGTTTTTCCAGAGTTTTAGAATCTACATGGGATGCATGGATGTGCAGATGAGGTGTAGAAGTTGTCAAATCAGTTTCATCTATCACTGGAAAAGAAAATAATGAAATATGTGTGCAACAATTGATAATAAAGAAGTGTATGGATTTACCCTGTGCATACAAACACTATATATCTTCTCCAAATCCTGATGAACAGTTTAGAATCACTGCTACGTTCCAAGTGATATAGGGGAATGATGGGGAGTATGTTATGAAAATATGTCCATTTTAGTGAAAAGTAGGACATCAGTAAATCAGCCTAAGGAAATATTTGTAGTACCTGTAATATTTACATTTATTCAAGGACAGAGAGCTAACCCTAATTAAGCATCATGGAGTATATCAATACTAGCTTTTGATTAATAACAATAAAAACAAAAAATTGCATCCCAAAAGATATCAAAATGTATAAAACAGCAAAATTGCTACAGTGAAAAAAAAAAAAAAAAATGCTTTAGCTAATTCCTAATATTATATTATTCACATTTCTAATACTTTATATTATTTACAATTCATTATATTTCTCAATACCTCTTCTTCTTCATCTTCTGATGTTATAAATTCCCTCAGAAAATATAAAGTATGGCAATATGAGGGCTGCTCAAAAAAGTAGCATTTTAAATTACTTAAATTTTAATGTTTCTTTTTTAAAATGGCTCTTACTTGAATTAATTGGAAACAATGTTGTTTTCTTCTGAACTGCAAAAACTTGTCAAAATTCATTCTTTGACATATCTTTCAAGATTGCCTCTGCTACTTTAATCACTGTGTCTAAAAAGCTGAAATAGTCTCCCTTATTTTTTTTTTTTAATTGTAGAGAAAATGCAAAATTCATACAGTGCCAAGTCTTAACTATAAGGATATTGTTAAAGCCAAGAACTCCATGATAACTGAGAACTCCAGCCACTCTCCATGGCAATTCAGGTTTCTTCTTCTTCGGATTCTGTGTTCAATCTGAATGTTGGAGACCAACATTTTCCAGCTAACTCTGTCTCTTGCTTTGTGAAAAAGTTCTTGTGTTGTAAGACCCCCTGTCCATTCTTTGATGTTATCAAGCCACTTTTTTTTTGTCTTCTTTTTGCTCTTTTGTCTTTGATCTTCCCTTGCAGGATTAGTCTCTGGGTCGTATTGAGAGTCTCTTATAATATAACCGAGGTAGGCAGCCTTTCTCCTTGCAACTGTAGTTAGTAGAGTTCTTGTGGTCCTTGCCCTCTCAAGGACCAGCTCAATGGTGACCCGATTAGTCCATGGAATTCAGGTTTAACATTGACAAATGCAAAGTACTGCATATGGGTAGCAGTAATCCTAGATTAACATACCAACTCTGTGGTACTATACTTAGGAAGGTAGTGGAAAAAGAAAAAAAAAAAAAAAAACTTAGGGGTAATTGTGCAGCTGGATATGAAGTTCTCTGAGCAGTGCAGATAGGTTGCCAGCACAACACGTTTTGCTAGCAAAAATAAGGATGTGATTATTCCATTGTATAAGACAGTAGTCAGGCCACATCTTGAGTGCAGCATACAGATCTGGAGACCTCATTTTAGGAAGGATATAGAGACTGGTGAGGGAAACAAAGGGGTGCTCTTATGATGAAAGGCTTTAGTTCTGCAAATTGCAGCATCTGAAGACTAGGCACCTGGAAGGTTTGGGGTGTTTAAGGATTTGAAATGAATTGAAAAAGCTCAATGCTGATGGGATGCTTCCTCATGTTCAAACTATGCACATAAGGGGACATAAATTCAAATTGAGGAAGGATAGTTGCAGAATAGATGTCTAGAAGTTTGCCTTTAGCCTATGGGTGGTTGATTGCTGGGAACAAACTTCCATCTGACATGGAAGTGGACAGTTTGAATAGGCGAAATGGGAAGGTTTTTTTTTTTTTTTTTTTTTTGCCTTATGATGTATAAGCTTGCTTTCTTGCATCATTTGCCACTACTAATACTAATAACTAGAGCAACAAGAGGATATATGTATTGTATTGTGACAATAGATCATCCAACCACAAGTCTGGAGATTATGACATCTGACAGATATGTTCATGCATAAAACATATTTGAGCTTATTATTACCTGCTGTATAATTTGATTTTAAAATTTTAGACTTTTTTTTTTTTTTTTTGAAATGTGAGGGCTGCTCAAAAAAGTAGCTTTACAGAATTTATGACTATATACTATACTGTATTTGAATGGCCATTTTCCAGCCAAGTTGGGCTTAGTAAAGATTGCATATTTTATCCCCAAAAATAACATTCACATGTGTTATTATGCAGCTTTTTCATGTGCTTAGCATATTTCATGTACTTGTAAATGTTTGTTGTAAGTAATATTGTGCTATTCATGAACTATTTTGAGCAGTGTCAGTGAAATAAATGGACAATTCGATCACAAAAAAAAAACAAAAAAACAAAACAGTTTCTTAATAGGTTAGCATCAAACTTGAATACTAAATAAGCATTTAGTTAACTTCAGGTAATTCACTGAAATGCATCACCTGGGGCTATAATTAGTAATTAGCTAGAATCATGCATAGTTTTCCTTCCAGAGAAACTGAGCCAGAACACCTGTAAATATGCTTACTGCTGGGGAAAAAAAAAGTTAACAATACTAATGAATGCTACAGATAATAATTTGACGCACTGTCCTTTGTGGTCTACAATATGGGGTCACCAATTAGTCTCCTTTGGAGCATATATTAGAAAAAATGTAACTCATCGTGACAAAATATTTTTATTTCCTTTTATTAATTATTGTAGCATATTTACTCATTATTACAGAATATACTCAATATAAGTATGACTGATTTTTAAATGTTAGGTGTAAAATTAAAACTTACAAAATGTAAAACTAAAATAATTATTTTATGCACAAATTATTGATTTAAGTTTATATCATTCACCATCCTTAAAAAAAATTATTGGCAGTCTGGATACAGACTATGGTCTGCCAAATGGTCGCCACGTTATACAATATACTCAAATCAAATCAAAGAACTGCATTTTCAGTGATAGGATGTTTGCAATATGATATGTGGTTTTTGTTTTCAGGTCTGCAAGGACAATTTTATCAAGGTAGTTGCTCAGAGGTGTTGCTCAGAAACAAAGTCAAAGTTGGAGCGGTTCAAATCAAGTAACTATGATGGCAAAACTGTGAATAATAATCTTTTCACTAGTGAAACATAACCAAAGCTGTCTTAAGGCATCTATATTACTGGAAAGTAGAATGATAAGCTCAAACCGAATGGCAGCAGTTATCATTTATATTTCTGTTGAGAGATTTTTCCAAAAAAGAAACAAACCAGTAATGAATTTTGCTGTAAATCTACACTATACAGTAAGAGCAGGGACTTCCTTAATTGTGTGGGGATTATCTGTTGCTCAAATTCTGCAATTGTGGATATTAAAAATAATGCAAAATTTATCACAACCTTTGGGACCACAGTATGTGAAAGATTAAAATAGTGTCAGAAACAAGCAACACAAATATGCTGTTTGTCCTTGTGCATTTTGTTAGTGTCCTCTATTACAACAATATCCTATTTCAGGTATCATGGTTTCAGATCATGTCCCCATCGAATGCCTAGTAAATTTACTTTCTTCCTTTGAACTTACCAATTTCTTACAATTTTCCTTGTATGATTGTATCCAAAAAAACAATGTCACCGATTCACTACTGCTATAGAGTTTCATTAGTACAATATGATCTTTTTTGTGACACTGCTGTGACATTATTTGATTTGCCACATCATTTGCATGTGACTGAATCTATATGTGCTCCCATTATGGTAGCTCTGGGATAATTCTCATTTGTGTGATCGTCATAGTAACCTTTCTGTTAATTAGCTTATTTTTGCACTTGAGTTGGAGTAGCTGAATTTTAGATATAGCTAACCTATACATTTCACTATACATCTGCCAAACATGAGAACTTGTTACGAAAAAAATTAATTCTAAGGAACAAATGAACATATTTTGTGTGTGTGTATGCACACAGAAGTGGACTGGCCAGAAAGCCTTACCAGGGAAACCTTGGTGGGCCGGCGGCCGGTGTGATTTTGGTTATAAACACCAGTATGAAGCCACTACAAGTTTTCCCCGGTAAGAATTTTTGACACAGTCCACCTCTGCATGCACATACACCTTTCCCAGAACTCCCACATTAGAAAGTAAATTTAGTTATTAGTTATAATCTATCTTACATTCCGAGGATCTCGGCATGTAGAATGGGTAAAACAATTCTGTCACCCTTATGGAAAATACACAACAGTATCTCTCTCTCTCAATATTTGTCTTTTTTAAAATAATGATTACAATATCTTCATGTAAGGAATTCCACCTGTTTTATTCTTTATCAGTTTCTACAGTCTCCATTCTCTCTCTCTCTCTCTCTCTCTCTCTCTCTCTCTCTCAACAAGTGAAAACTTGAATGAAACACCAACTGCTACAAATAAGGAGGAAGAGTAAGATAACTTACATAAAATTAATAAAAAAGATAAGGAAATGATAATATTATTATAAGTGGTTTTAAGATAGGAAAATGATATTATAATAAATAGTTTTAGGATGTAAAAATGGAAGACATCAACAGAATGCCATTTATACCAAAATATCCATTAACTCAGAGAAGCAATGCAGGAACACTATGGTAATAATAAATATGGGAAGTATTCAAGGTATTTATCCATTTAGCTATAAATGCATTCATTTCAATGGAGAAGTTCTGCAAAAGAAAGATGGCAAAGCGGATGGCAAGAGAGGTTAGGGGACTAAATGAACAGAAGAAAAAAGCATGGAACAATTAAAGAGTATTGCAACACCAATTTATATGAGCATATTTATAAGCACATAAAGAACAAAACTACATGGATGGGGTAAGAAAGGCAAAAGCCAAATACAAGAAAATCACTAGCAAAGAGAACTAAAAACTGAGTTAACATATCGTCATGCGTGAATTAAGAGGAGAACATATCAGATAGGCTCCTTACTTTTGAGGAGAAAAAAAAAATTGAAGAATGCAGAAGTGGCAGATGAGTTGAACTTTCAATGCTTGTTACAGATTGAAAGACTATTCAAACCATAAAGGAACAGTGATAAGGATGAATTAGACTGCTGAAAATTAAGTGACATAGTGATCTCAGAGAAGAGTCTATTGGAAAAGCTACTGAGGCCTGGACTGGAAAAGTGCCACTGTCTCCCCAGTCCACAGAGGACGTGCAAAATATGCAATGGGCAACCATAGACTAGTGAGTCTGACTTCACTGGTAGGTAAGATCATGAAGTATGTGGTTATCCAAATTGGATACCAACCTTAATGGTCACAGCATAGGTTCCTGAAGGGGAAGTATTGCCTAACCAATCTAATTAATTATTATGGTTAAGTCATAAAGTAGCTGGATGCAAAAAACATCTTTGACATTATTTACATTGACTTCATGAAGATTCAGATTTGATAGCCCATGTAAGGCTATTATACAGCAGTGTGCGAAACTTAATGATCAACACTATTTCTAAAGGTTACAACCACAAAATCTTGACTTTTGTTTGTTTGTTTGTTATTTGGTTTTTAGGAGCATTAGCAACTAAGGCCATATTGCTCCGGGATATGCGGTGGTCATTCCCTGACCTTTCCGCATCCTCTGTATTTGGTGGTGACGGGCTTGAACCTCGGTCTAATCAAGAAGCATGTGCTATGCACTGCTGCTCCTTCCCACCTGGCTATGGAGGTGCCAATCTTTACTTAAGGTACTCTTTACTGATGAGAGCAGATTCAGTCTCAGCAGCGATTCTGGATGTCAGCTAATCTGGCGAGAGATTGGCACATGGTATCACCCTGCAAACCTAACTGAAAGGGATCAATATGGCAGTCAAGGTGTTCTCGTCTCGGGAGGGATTATCTTGGATGGATGTACACAACTCCAGATACTGGAAGGTGGTACTGTAATCAGTGCACACTACTGTACTGAGGTAATCCTTCCCCATGTGGTCTGTTCCGAGGTACCATTGGCCCCGAATTCGTGTTTATGGATGATAACCCCACACTTTATCACACTGCAGCTGTGATATGCTTTTGGAAAGTGAGGACATTATTCGTATCGATTAGCCTGCCCTTTCTCCCGATCTAAATCTCATTGAACACATATGGGATGCTCTGGAGAGACAATAGTGGCATGTCCACATCCACCAGAAAATGTTCACCAGCTGATGATGGTGCCAACAGAGGAATGGACGATGTTACCGCAAGAACTTAATAACATTGTTCTAAGCATGGACAGGCAGTGCAAAGCCTGCATCAACATTAGGGGTGGCCATATCTCCTACTGAGGACCAACTCTTCCCCTTGTTCCATCTTTGGCAATGATGCATCTATATCATGGCAGCCAGTGCTGCATTGCCATTTTTGAATAAAGTCCCTCTGTACCGTTTTCTTTTTGTTGTTGTGTCAATGTTTCCTTCATCATTTCTGTACCTCACAAGGTTCCTTTGGTATGATTTTCCCATATCCAGGCCACTCCTATGAGAAGCTAAAGGTGAAAACCTGACTGGTCCTTAAATTTTGCACACCAGTGTATAAACTAGTGCAAACTGGGATAATAGTAAGATCCTTCATTGGTTCAGAGACTGGCTAAAAGGTTGGAAAGAGAGAGTAGTCATAAATGCATTCTTCGGGATGGACCAGTGTGCAAGTGGAGTCCCTTAGGAAGCACTTACTGTTTCTAATCTTCCTTAATGATAATGACAAGGAAGTACATGGGATGATGTCAAAGTTTTGCTGATGATTTAAAGGCAGGTAGTGTGGGTAGCACAAGAACCAGGCCATTCTGCTTCAAAATGACTCAGACTGGTTGCAGATATGGTCTGAAAAATGGCAACTGAAATTTAATGCTTCTAATAAGGTTTTAACATCTGGGGAACAAAAATACAGGATTTACTTATAAGCTATGGGGTGGAGGAGCTAAAAGTGGTTCATGATGAAAAAGATTGACAGTTATGATACAGCCAGATATGAAAGCACCATGCAGTAAATTTACTGTGGTGTGTCTATAATTTATAGGATCAGTAGAGAAAAGCATGGCAGTGACCCTCCATATAATATGAAAGTACATTTTAGAATATTGTGTTTAGGTCTGAAGGGCATGCTTGAATTAAAAAAAAACATCTATAAAGGGTACAAAGAATCAATGCTTGTATGAAGAACAACTGAGAAGATATGGGATGTAAAGTTTGGTGACTAGACATCTTATGGAGGTGTTGACCGAAGTAGAGGGCTGAAGGGAATCAGTAAAATGAATGAGAGAAGTATGCTTCCACTGGTAGAAGAAACAGAAACTGGAAAGTGCCAGTTACAAATAACGCAAATATAAAATCTTAGCAAGTAGCAGAAGGCTGGATCTCATGAAGTTTATACCTTCAGGCAGTCATGAATCTGGAATAAATTACTGCCAGAGTTGAGAATTTGGTAAAATTTAAACTGTAATTGGATAGTCACTTTTTAGTTATGGGTAAAGTATGAGTGATTGTGGAAATTTGTTCTTTTCTTTTTTTTTTTTGTCAGATGCAGAAAGTTTGCTTCCTTACATCATTTAGCCATTCTAATACTAAGTAAATGATGCATTAATGATAGTATAGGTCTACAGAGAGGAGAATGAACTTTAACTTATTCAAATTATGCAGTGGCAAAGGCAATACTAAAATTTATAAAATTCTAAAACTGATTCTCTACATGTCATTTCATGTTATGGAGTACCTTGCAACTTTTATATTTTCTGTTTACAGCAAATGATTAATTAACCACAAATTTTTTTTTGTAACATTTCATATTAGTACCTAAGAAAATGCTTCAAAACCTTAGTTTAAACAATAAGTAAAAAATTACAGAACTCACAGACACCTCAATATATATGAACTCACTAGATAAATCATCATCAAAAAGTGAAGACGGACGATCAGACTCTGAATCAAAAGTTGCTGATGGCATTCTTCCAGGACTAGGAAGTGTTCTTGTTTCAGAAGGACCCTGAATAACATATTTCTGCTTTCTGGATGAAGATTTTGGCTTGAAACCTGCTTTCATAGCAGTTTTCAGGATTTTCTTCTTGGCTAAAAGCCTGAATTTAAATAAAATACTATTCAATCAACTGAATATCACTACACAGAGTAAAATTAAAACATAAGAATTTATTATATTCTCATGATTTTTTTTTGTTTCTTTATTTCCAGGCAGTCTTTGGAATTACAGCAGATCACGTACCTTGAAAAGGAGCTGAAATCATGTAAGCCAAAACTGATGTTTCCACAAAACAATAATATAACAGAGGATTACATGCCTTAAAAATCAGTGAAAATGCAAAGATGCGTAGCATTAGAGTGCACTGGGAAGCAGACTGAATCAATAATATATGTATCTTTGAAACATGGGCAAACTGCCATCACCATAAATACAAGCCCCTGGCATGCTCATTTTAAAAATTCTTTCCCCATATTAACAACATTACAGTTTTTAGTACTTAGTACCATACTTGGGTTGGAGGTTGAGAAGACGAAAGAAGATATTTGTTGACATTAGACTTGAATTTCTGTAGACTGTAATTTTCAGGAAATACGTACAAAGGAAGGTTGTTCCAGAAAACGGTAGTTGAATGAATAAACGAGGAAGATGAAAAGTTGGTTCTGTGAGTTTGAAGTTGGACAGTAAATGGATGTTGGCTGGTGGCAGCATGTGTTCGGACTGTTTTTAAAGAGAGAGAGCGGGAATTATAGAAGACAATTCAGAAGAACAGTGCCCATGGAAGTATCTGTAGAAGAGGAATGCAGCAGAAACAGTACATCTATGAGACAGCAAGTGGAGAGACTCTGTTAGAGATGAATCATTAATTAACCAACTGCCCTCTTCTGAATGGAATCAAGAAGCGTGAGAGAGATTTTGGAGGCACCACTCCAGATGTGGGAACAATATTCCATGGTAGGGCGGATTTGCGATTTGTACAGAGTGAACAGCTGTTTGGAAGAAAAGTAATGCCAAGAGCAAAAAAGAAAACCAAGTTTTTTAGATGCAGAGGAAGCAATATTTGTAATGTGCTTGTGCCGAGAGAGATTAGAAGTCAGGATAATCTCCAAAAGGGATTTATCATTTTGCCTAGAAATCGGAGTGTCGCCAAAGATAAGAATAGGAGCAGAAGAATCTTTTTTGCAAGGTATAAGACAAGACTAAGATTTAGAAGGATTGAAATCAACTAAAGTACATGGGGTTTGGCAGACTGCAAGTGGAAATGGACATCATTGAGATTAGAATTGAGACCACGTATATTTGTGAAATGAACTAGGAAGCGTTTGGGAGGTTTAGATCTTTTCGCAGATAAGTTTACTCTATTAGTTTGACAATTCTAATGCAGAGGAAGCAATATTTGTAATGGTACAAGCACATTACAAATATTGCTTCCTCTGCATCTAAAAAACTTGGTTTTCTCTTTTGCTCTCGGCGTTACTTTTCTTCCAAACAGTTGTTCACTCTGTACAAATCGCAAATCTGCCCTACCATGGAATGTTGTTCCCACATCTGGGGTGGTGCCCCCAAAACCTCTCTCTCATGCTTCTTGATTCCATTCAGAAGAGGGCAGTTAGGTTAATTAATGTTTCATCTCTAACAGAGTCTCTCCACTCGCTGTCTCATAGATGTACTGTTTCTGCTGCATGCCTCTTCTGCAGATACTTCCAAGGGCACTGTTCTTCCGAATTGGCTTCTATAATTCCTGCTCTCTCTTTCAAAACAGTCCGAACATGTGCCGCCACCAGCCAACATCCATTTTCTGTCCAACTTCAAACTCACAGAACCAACTTTTCATCTTCCTTGTTTATTCATTCAACTGCCGTTTTCTGGAACAACCTTCTTTCGTATGCATTTCCTGAAAATTACAGTCTACAGAAGTTCAAGTCTAATGTCAACAAATATCTTCTTTCATCTTGTCAACCTCCAACACAAGCACAGTACTAAGTACTATAGGTTCCAATACCTCTCGTGTTTGGGGTTTACATAAAAAAAAAAAAAATTCATGATGTATTCAGTAATAAGAAAAAGTGGTTGGGACATTCTGTATGAAGTAATGAAATTTTTGGATATGGCATACACGTGGCAAGAATATACCCAGATCCTTGACATAACATGGCTTGGACAATGAAAAAAAAATTCATGATGTATTCAGTAATAAGAAAAAATGGTTGGGACATTCTGTATGAAGTAATGAAATTTTTGGATATGGCATAAACGTGGCAAGAATATACCCAGATCCTTGACATAACATGGCTTACATAAAAAAAAAAAAAATTCATGATGTATTCAGTAATAAGAAAAAGTGGTTGGGACATTCTGTATGAAGTAATGAAATTTTTGGATATGGCATACACATGGCAAGAATATACCCAGATCCTTGACATAACATGGCTTGGACAATGAAAAAAAAATTCATGATGTATTCAGTAATAAGAAAAAATGGTTGGGACATTCTGTATGAAGTAATGAAATTTTTGGATATGGCATACACGTGGCAAAAATATACCCAGATCCTTGACATAACATGGCTTGGACAATGGCATGGCTTACATAAAAAAAAAAAAAATTCATGATGTATTCAGTAATAAGAAAAAGTGGTTGGGACATTCTGTATGAAGTAATGAAATTTTTGGATATGGCATACATGTGGCAAGAATATACCCAGATCCTTGACATAACATGGCTTGGACAATGAAAAAAAAATTCATGATGTATTCAGTAATAAGAAAAAATGGTTGGGACATTCTGTATGAAGTAATGAAATTTTTGGATATGGCATACACGTGGCAAGAATATACCCAGATCCTTGACATAACATGGCTTGGACAATGCCCCCCCCCCCCCCCCCCCGCGCATACACACTACTCAGACTACCTCCAGTCACTATCTGGTAGAGTAGAGGTAGCAAGATTATACTAGCTGATCCGGAAGCCTCCTAGAGAGTTACTAATAGGTTCGGTCCGGTGTACTTACTAGCAGCTGGCCTGCGAACACCATTTTAGAGCTGTACCCTCAAAATGTAAGGAAGATTGGATCTTGCCATGATGTTCATCATAACCTCAAAAGTCATCAGACATACTGCATGATGGAAGAAATGGGGAAGGGCTGACCGGAACTTGGCTCTGGAGACTAAACATGGGTTCCACTACTTCAAGCCTCTAATAAGCAAAATGGTGGTATTTCACTGGTTGATAAGAGTTATCTACCACCTAGTACAGCCTGGTAACACAGAGGGGCTGCATTTCACCATGTGCCGTGGGTGCCACACCTTGACCCCTGCTTACATTGGTTCACACCTGGGTAGTCACTCACCGTGTAACTGTGCATGGAGGTTATACCCAGGATTACTAACAGTCCCACCATCGTGAAGGCGCAAGCAGAGGATTTGGCTGTCACAGCCCGTCTGGACTTCGCCGAAATTGGGTCCACTTGACTTGAGTGTCACCCTAATATCAATTCCATCAGAGTTTTAGACTCCCAGGTAGCAAGTACAGCTTGTCTGGCATATCTGAGAGAATGTCTGTGACAACCTCAAGGACCCAGTTTGATGTAGTTTAAATATTTTTTATGTTTGTAGATTTCATTCTTATTTTGCTGCCCTGGTGCTACTTTTACTGTTAAAATAAAACATAAATAAAAAAACAAGTGCAGGTCTGACTGCTGTTAGCATGAACCAGGCTACAGTAAGTGATAACACAGGGGGTAATTTGCTATTGCTATAAGTGGAGATCGACATAAGCTGAGGACTGCCTGTTGCCGGTATATGCAATTCAAATTAAGAAAATGCTTTAAAATGTTTTTAAAAAGTGAATTTACCTGAGTGTAGCATTCTTTTCTTTTTGCTTATGTAAAGGAGTTTGTGGAACAGCTAAATGTCCACTAAAGGCAAATAAATCAAAAATATTTGGAGGACTGCATACTCTGTTGATTAACTTTCTTAGTAGGTCTATGTTTTCTGATGTCACTTCTTCATCAAATGCCACTTTGATCAGCTGAAAATAAAAATAGCAAAGAGATTAAAACAGAATAATAATTAGAAGAATTTATCATAAATATGGCACATAAGTGTACATTAATTTTTTAGATATTAAGTGGAACTTGTTGGTTGATCACTTATTTGATAGCAGTACATTCTGTTACTTAACTATATAATATCGGTGTATATACACCACAGTTTACCCATAAATTTGAACTATGTATGTAGCGTGAAAGGCACCATATCTCATATTGTGAGTGCCTTCACGAGATAGCTGGTATTGCACTACTTCAAATAAATAATGCTTCTCTAGCAGAGAAGACTACTATTATTTATTTTCAGGGGATACTATGGATAAACTATCGTGTATCTACACCAATATTATATAGTTAATTACCTAAACCCATAAGAAATTATGCCTTGTGCATTTCAACTTCTAATTCTGCTACTGATATGATTACTTTCCTGAAATTTCAAATAAAAGAAACAATAGCATAGCACATAGTAATCAATGTGTCTGCAATATACTTCCTAACTACTCTAATGAGTGAAGGGAAGTGCTTTCATTTTCTAAAGAATTACAATGGCCAATTTACCCCATTGAGTTCTACTCAATGGGGTAAATTCACAATTCTAAAAAGTGCAAATGCTAAAAGGGAATAACGAAGGAAGTAATTCTAAAAGCTATTACACTTTTCACACCATTAAATAATTATTATTCAAGATAATAAGACTACAACATATGACCAAAGGACTGACTTACTGGTGAAGAAGAAAGCTGCATGGGATGATTATATATAATCAAGGGACTCTGAACACTAGGGTAAGTATACATTATCAGCTAATTAAGTTACTTCATATGGTTAGGAAAGTTATGGTAGACTATGAGAAGAACTTTGTTTCTGTCTTTGCATTCTCAATGCAAGGAATTATAACAAATAATTCTTTATATACATATGTGAGCGGAGATGGGAGAAATCCCAGGTGCCGCCTGACACGAACATACCTTATATACATATGTGAGTATTCAAAGAAAAATGACAAATCACACCATGTCACTTCAGCATTTGTAATGATAAATAAATAGCATTAGCATTAGTAGAGGCATATGATGCAAGAAAGCAAGCTTATTCAGCATCAGCCAAAAAAAAAAAAAAAAAAAAAACCCACTCCCATTTCACCCCTCCGTTCGTTCGAAATATCTGTCCAGTTGAGCTTTAAATTTGTTTAGGCTATCAACTTCAACAACAAGTGATGGAAGTCTGTTCCACCAACCAACCACCCGCTGGCCAAAGGCAAATTTCCGCACATCTATCTGACATCCGTCCTTCCTCAATTTGAATTTATGCCCTCTGAGGTGATTATTCTGAGCAAGATGAAGAATCCCATTGGCATTGAGCATGCTCAAACCATTCAAAGCCTTATACACCTCTATCAGATCACCTCGCCGGTGCCTAGTCTCCAGACTCTGTAATTTGCAAAACTTAAGCCTTTCTTCGTAAGAGCAACCCTTTGTTCCATCAACATGCCCATCTAAAGAAGTTTCTCAGGTTGAGGGTACCATTATTCTCATTAATACTGGTTGGTAGACACCAGATGAATCTAAGTATAAAATGTTTATGCAAACAAGCAGCATTTAGATGCACTTCTTACAAACATGCAAGATGAGGTGCCATTACTTTACATGTATCAAGCCAGATAAGCCTGGGATATATAAGACCATACAGTTTTTAGTTTCCTAAACAATGCATAAACTCGAACTTGCTGAACATCGCTGGAAAGCAGGAACAAAATTAGTCTTAGTATTAACAAAATGATACTAGAAATCAGGCTTATACAGCATAAGACAAAGAAAAAAAAAAAAATTGGATACAATAATAAACCTGGGTGACAGTCAAGGACTATACACAACACAATGCCAGATGCTATAATTACTTGTATATGCTGAACATCTACCTCCTGCATAGGTACTGGTAGGAAGGCTTGCACATGACCTCTTGATCATACTTTGGGGCCCTAGCTACCACTAGAGCAGACTCAGACCTAGTCAAATAATGGATATAACACTAGATCTGACAAAAAAACAAAGAATGAAAAGGGATTCATAGGATGCAAATGCATCTACCATATAGTTTTGATTAACTGCAGTGAATTAGGGTCTTAACCAGAGAAGTCATCATATGAGGCTGACTGTGCTCACAAATCAGAAAATGAAAACATCTGTATTCAAAATAAAGAAAACATCTGTATTCAAAATAAAGAAAACATCTCTGCTCCCAAATGTCTTGCTAACAAGACATTTAAGAGGTGGGAAAGCTATAACCAGACATACAAACAATAACAGGAAGGCAAATGTAACCATACAACTCTCCCTCACCACTTACTGTGCACTGTACTGATACGCCCATCTCATCTACTGACACACACACACTGCCACTCATTACTTTACTGAATGCAACTGCATCTGGTGTGTAGCCTCAACTAACTGCAATGGATTTACATCTCCATTGAGGCACAGTCATTCCACCTGGCTGGCTGTGCTAATAAAGCAATCCACCTGCATTAGTAATAATAGTGGGTACATCTGTTGCCTCCTAAAACCTTAGGGGAATTTCTGGCTCTCTGCTTGCAGAAGTGAAGGAAGGCTTCTCAGCTAGATTCCCCCCTTCATATCTAGGGAGAAGGGGAGGTTAAGTAGTCCACTGCCTGAAGTGTAGATCATTACTTGGCTTTGCATCCCAACACCCCTCAGAAAACCATAACCCCCCCCTGAGGGACAGAAACTACTAGCCAACACATATCACCTACTTACCCCAGATGAAACTTTCTCTAGGGGTTTCATCTTAACACAACACTAGCAATACTAATCCCCTTACTAATCGCTGCTGAAATCATTAGTAGCTTCACTCCTTCACAAACCTGGAAAAATGACTGTATGAAAAAAAAAAAAAAAAAAAAAAAAGAGAGAGAATATGCATGAAGGAGTGAGTGAGAGGATCGCACAAAAAATGGGCATGAACATGAAAAACATTTGTAAATGTGAATGGATAGAACCCCCAACTAATCCTCACTATGCTCCTGCTGAGATATACACTCATGAGATACTTGATATTCCCAAAAACTACTAAGTACAGCTGAACAAAAATAACAGTAAGAACACACAGGAAACCATCAGCAAAAGATAGCCTTCCTTGTTATATACATTCAAAACATTCAAGATACCTCATGCTTCCCCACTACCTAAGCCAAAGCTTATATGTGGGTACATTCAGAACAGAGATTTTAAAGGTAAGATAAAAGAAAGACTTGGAACACAAAATTTAATCACATAAACAGGGACTTTACTTATATTAACAGTAAATAAATAAATTTTCTACTTATACTCCAGCCGAATGGGCTAGCCAGGTGGGTAAAGTGCCTGCCTGGCAACCCAAAGGTCGCGGGTTCGAATCCCACCTCTGGCTTGGATCAAAGTACTGCAAAAACCTTGGGAGGTGCATTATGGCCACAGAAGCCGATGCGCCAACAACTACCAAAAAAAAAAAAAAAAAAAAAACCCAACTTATACTCCAGGATAACCACACAGTCAGAGGAGATCACAAGATAGAGAGAATACAAGAAACAGCAAAGTATTTAGCAGTCATGGGGTTGACCGTGGTCATTCAAGGCACGTATACTTATTTATCCTTGCGACTAACCACTCAACTATGGTAACATTTGAATCACACTGGTCAACTTCATATAGATGGTTTAACCGTTGATGATCCTGCTCAGGTTGCTGACAAACTGAATAGGTATTTTCCATCTACATTCACACATCAGGAGTTCTTTAGGAAAGAGGATGCCAGAGGTTTATCAAGCTCCAAATGCTAAATGATTTTGTGATAACTGAGAAGAAAGTGGAAGGAAAATTGTTGAAGCTAAACATTAAAAGGTGCCAGTGGTGGACGGGATCTATCCAATTATATTAAGACAGGCAGCAAAGAAGGTAAGCAACTTGTTAAGTCACAATTATGAGAGCAGATTTGGATTCAGGGGAGAAACCTAAGGACTAGAGATATGCAAATGTATCCTCAATTTACAAAGAGGGATCAAAAGGTGACATGAGTAATTACAACCTTGTTAGCTTAACTTCTGTTCCAGGAAATATAGTGGGGTCACAG
The DNA here is from genome assembly GCF_048544385.1 of Mastigoproctus giganteus. Lineage (NCBI taxonomy): Eukaryota > Metazoa > Arthropoda > Arachnida > Uropygi > Thelyphonidae > Mastigoproctus > Mastigoproctus giganteus. The sequence continues at coordinate 155,825,837 of NC_143586.1, read as the reverse complement.
GTTAAATAAATAATGCAGGACCATCTTGACAGGAATGCAATTACACTGCAGATAGGTTGATTGGTTGTTTTAGGATTTTATGGCGCATTAGCGTCTAAGGCTATAATGCGGCAAGTCTTTAACAATTGCTTCTTTAACAAATCTATTCCTGCAGACAGGAATAGATTTGTTAAAGAAGCAATCTTTTCTTACCAATCTGATGAGATATTATGATGCAATGACAAAGGAACTGGATGCAAAAAAATAATTTTGATATCATATACTTGGATTTCAGGAAAGCCTTTTATACCCAACAGATCTATTGGGCATAAAAGGGTGCTACACAAATTGGAGCAATTAAGGCAAGCTATGGATAAAGGGATGATTCCGCCTTAACATTGACCCCAATAGTGCTTCAGTGTTTTTGTCCCCCCCCTCCCCTTCTCAGGAAATAAGAAAATCTGTAATAAAATCATTATTATTAACAATGATGCTTAGTGTTCCTAATATTAGCCCTTGTGGCTCGTTCCTATAGCCCCAATATTTGGGAGCCCTAAAAAAACTTGAAATATATATCCAAATACAGTAAAAGCCCATTATAACAAATACTGTTTCAACGAAAATTTTGCTGTAATGAAAATATTTTTAGATTCCCTTATTTGCTATATGTCTCGTTTCATCTATAAACAGGTACTAAAATTCAGTACAACGAATTACTTTAAAAAACCACCTGTACCTAAAATATAGCTACTAGCTTACACCGAAAGAAACATTTATTGGGAAAATTATGAATGGCACTACGTAGCCCATATTTTAAATACAGTTATAGAAGTATTTCCTTGAAGAACAAAAACTGAACTTTTAAAAGATATAGCAAAGGAATTCATTATTAAATCCTTTACTATGTTTTCTGCCTTTCTGAGGGATTATACTTCTTTTTTTTAGCTCCCCCATATCCCTGCAGTATCCACGTACACATAGAAAATAAGAGAGAGCAGTTATTAACAGACATTGCTATTTGTGGCCTAATGTTATTGGCAGAGTGCCCAGGGTTTTTCAGTGCTGGGTCCATTGTTGTTTTCTGATTTCAATAATGATATTAATGAAGGTACATCAGGCATAATGTCTAAGTTTGCAGTTGATACAAAGATTGGCAGGGTGGTTAGGATAGAAAGGATGGAACGATAGAAACACTTCAATGTTTCTATCCTTCCATCTGGCTGTAACCTAAAAGAAGAATTTGTTAATAACAGTAATCAAGGTAAGCTACTGCAACAAGATCTAAAAAAGTTAGCTAGATGGTTTGATAAAAATGCAATTGAAGTTTAACATTGACAAATGCAAGGGTAGCAGTAATCCCAGATTAACATATCAACTGTATGGTACTACACTCAGGGTATTGGAAAATGAAAACCCAGAGGGTAATTGTGCAGTCAGATATGAAGTTCTCTGAGCAGTGCAGACAGGCTACCAGAGCAGGTCATGGGGCATTGTCAATGATATACAGGAATTTTGCTAGCAAGGATAAGGAGATGATTATCCCATTGTAGAAGGCAATGGTCAGGCCACACCTTGAGTACTGCATACAGGTCTGGATGCCCCATTTCAGGAAGGATGTAGATTTGCTAGAATGGGTGCAGAGAAGGGCAATGAGATTGGTTAAGGAAGCAAAAAGGTGGTCTTAAGAAGAAAGGCTTCGGTTCTGCAAACTGCAGTGCATGGAGACTAAACACCCACAAGGTGATTTGATTGAGTTGTGTAGGGCTTTGAATGGATTGAGCAAGATCAATTCAATCAAAGGTTGGTGGCATACTTCCTCTTGCACAGACTACACATAAGGGAGCATAAATTCAAATTGAGAAATGATGGTTTCAAGATAGACGTGTGTAAGGTGGAAGTTTGCCTTCAACCAGTGGGTGGTCAAATGTTGTAGCAAACTTTCATCTGTTGTTGTTGAAGTGGGTAGTTTGAATAAATTCAAGAACTAGGATGGTTCTTGAATGTGGTTTTTTTTTTGGGGGGGGGGGACTGCTGCTGTATAAGCTTGCTTTCTTGCATCATTTGCCAGTACTTATATTAATGTAATGCTAAATGCACAAAATTATACAACAAGAATGACTAGCTGTGCAGAGATGCTACAACACAGATAACATCAGCAGACTGCAATAGGATAATCCTGGGAAACTATTTAAACAAAAACATACATGCTGTATTCACCTTATTTGAACTGCCTGCCCTACACCTGAATGGCATCATGTTTTTGATGTTCCTACAATGTGTGCATTTAATGATTTAACCAATACTTCAAATTTATTTTCTATACTCCTAGCATGAGTATAGAAAGATGTATATATATGTCTCTGTTTACTTTTAGTAATCATAATACAGCCCGTATATTTCGTTGTATGTGTAAAATAGCATTACACATATCACACAGAGGTGGGTCATCCGCCCTCAGCAAATAGGAATACATTAGATGACTATGACCGATGCGGAGCTGTAGTCTGTAAAGGAAACTGACAGGCAATGTTTATCTAAGGAAATGGCTGATTCAGCAGCAGTATCAGCTAATTCATTTCCCTGGATCCCAATGTGGCTTGGGATCCAACAAAAGCGAATGTCAAATTCTAATTCCACAAGAGAAAAAAGGATCTGCAGGATCCGGGTTATACCTCATCAATACTAGAGCCTGAAACGTGCTCAATAAATTCCAGGAACCAGGTATCTCATGAATTCTGTATTTTCAGTGTGCTTCACTGTTGGAATAATGATTTTTATTTAGATAGACTTTTAATGACAACTTTAATGCAACACCACTGCAAAGTACCATCACAAAATGAGAATCACACAATAAGCAGAAAACCTGGTTTGCTCACTGCTACATACAGAATAAAGCTATGCCCTATTTGTACAATAAAGACACTTATCTTAAATTTTCTTGAGTCAATAACTTTAGTTCATTTCTTGAATAGATATGAGTTTTCTGGAAACAACTCATATTCGTTTTTTAGCTGTGGAAGTTGAGTTCCCACAAATGAAATAAAATTTATTTACATTATTAACACAGGAATAGTTATTTATTTTTTTTAGTTATTTATATTTATTTATTAACATAGAAATAGTATTCCATATGAGTACTATTTCTGTTTTTCCACCGAAAATAAGTCTTGAAAATAAGTTAATGTTCAAAATGTTATTTTTAACATTAACTATGAAAAAGTCTTTTAACATTATAAAATGCACTGAAAATATTGCAGCAGCCAGAGATAAAATTGTCATCAAGTGTGTGAATGCAATGTGGAGAAAAGTATGGCCTAATAAGTTAATTAAATTGTAAAGTTGGCTAATAATGCTGAATTATTTGGAGTAATAACATTACATGTATCAGAATCGATTATGGGGAGAGTCTAAGTAGAAGTTCCTGATTTTTTCCCTTAGTCATAATTAAATTATAATCTTTTTTTTTTCTCTTGGGCAACTAAAATAATAAAAAATAATTTTACTAGCCATCATCACAACAAAAGCTTTGAAATTTATCAAAACTTCTTTAACCCTTTACCAGGTGTGCAAATTTTTTCAACAATCACTTGTGTGATTTGAAAAGCAAAAAGTAACCATTTCAAAAATCAGCAAGAAATAATTCAAATTTGTTCACTTTTTTTGATGACACCTTTATTTTCAATACATTATGAACATAACTGTGAAAAAACAACTATAAACTGAAAATATACCCGAGTGCAGCTATTAAATAATGACTGCTGCAATAAAATAAATATAATGAAATATTTCATACCATACAAGTTATCCCCTACAAAATAATAGCCTTGGACTTTGCACACACTTTTTTTTTTTTTTGAATGTCTTAAATGGGCCAAAAATGGTTCTGTTTTCTGTTATGTACACTTTTCAGTCAAGGGAAGAGAGAAAAAGTCATGCGTGGCTAGGTCTGGTGAAAACAGTACATGTTCACATACAGGGATTTGCTTTTTGGCCAAAAACTGGTAAACAGAGAGTGCATTGTGCACTGCAGCATTGTCTTGATGGAGCATCCAACCATCCTTCCACAATTCATGTCTCTTCCTTCAAATGTTTTCAGTCTTGTCAGAAATAACAATGTAGCATGTTTGACTGACAGTCATATTTGGTGGGATATATTCAGCCACAGTAACTTCTTTAATACTGAAGAAAACAAGTAGCATGGTTTTCATTTTGGAATTTGACATTCCTGCTTCTTTTTTTTTTTGGTCTGTGGATTGTTTGGTCTTTCACTGCAATGGCTGTGTCTTTTAGTTTCTGAGTCATAATGGAACAGCCAATTTTCATCACAAGTAATTATTGGATTCAAAGTCTGAATCTTCTTCAATTTTTTTCAAAACATCTTCGCAAACTTGGAGTTTTCTCATTCTTTGACCTTCATTCAACATTCTGAATCCATTCTGGCACTCACTTTTTTCATACCTAAATATTCAGTCAAAATTTTTCAAACTGTTTATTTGTCCACACTGAGTTCTGATGCAACCATCAGAGTCCTGCATTGGGTCAGATACCCAGAGAAAGACCCTCAAGGTTATCTGCGAGCAGGTTGGGTCTTGGGTAATTTTGTGGTTTGCAGGTCAGCTTGCAGTTGCAGTTTTTGAATGCAAGTAATTTGTCACAATAATTTCAAAAACTTAATATATTAGCTATATAATGCTATGAATATATTTTCAGTATAATTTTTCTATTTGTTTCTTTGTGAGTTTAAGTTTTTGTATTACATACAATAAAAAAAGAAATCAAACTATTGATCCAGAAACAGGATAAACAGTACTGGTTTTTTTTATTGTATTAATATTGATGCATAAAACATTTACGATAAATTTTCTCAATATGTCCTTTTTTTTTGTTTGTTTGTTAAGTTGTGGGTACAAACAGAGTGGATCAGGTTTGGGTACAGTTCCAGTTACTATGAGTGCAGGTCTAACATAATGACCCAAGACCAGCACAGAACTATAGTAACCATTCTAATGCTTAAACAACGATCATTTCTAATCAGTGTCCTTACCCAGTCCACATTTTCATAATTTTTTTTAAGGATACTGGATGGCCTGGTTATTCACTGTCTTCCACATTAGCATTAGCATTAGTAGAGGCATTTGATGCAAGAAAGCAAGCTTATGCAGCATCAGCCAAAAAAAAAAAAAAAAAAGAAACCACTTCCACTTCACCCCTCTGTTAGTTCAAAATACCTGTCCAGCTGAGCCTTAAACTTATTTAGGCTATCAACTTCCACGACAAGGGATGGAAGTCTGTTCCACCAACCAACCACCCGCTGCCTAAAGGGAAATTTCCGCACGTCTATCCTACATCTGTCTTTCCTCAATTTGAATTTATGCCCTCTCAGGTGATTATTCTGAGCGAGAGGAAGAATCCCATCAGCATTGAGCATGCTCAAACCATTCAAGGCTTTATACACCTCTATCAGATCACCTCGCTGGTGCCTAGTCTCCAGACAATGTAATTTGCAAAACTTAAACCTTTCTTCGTAAGAGCACCCCTTTGTTCCATTCACTAATCTTGTTGCCCTTCTCTGTACTCGTTCCAGCAGCTCTACATCCTTCTTGAAATGAGGTCTCCAGACCAGTATACAGTACTCTAGGTGAGGCCTGACCATTGCCTTATACAAGGGAATAATCACCTCCTTATCCCTGCTAGAAAAATTCCTATATATCATTGAAAATACACCATGAGCTACTGTTGCAGCCCGTCTGCACTGCTCAGAGAACTTCATATCTGCCTGCACAACCACCCCCAGGTCCCTTTCATTCTCTACCACTGTCAGTGTAGTACCACAGAGTTGATACGTTGCTCTGGGGTTGCTGTTTCCCATTTGTAGTACTTTACATTTGTCAATGTTAAACTTCATTTGCCACCTCTCAGCTCATCTGCTCAACCTTTCCAGATCCTGTTGCAGCAGCATAGGGTCAGTAGTGTCCTTGACAACCCTGCCTACCTTCATATCGTCTGCAAACTTCGACATTAAGCTTGATATACCATCATCAATATCATTTATAAATACAGAAAACAATAATGGACCCAACACTGCACCCTGAGGGACTCCACTAATAACATTAGTCCACGACGAGCAGTGCCCATTGATTACCACTCTCTGTCTTCTCCCCCTCAGCCACCCCTTTAGCCACAGCAGCAATTTGCCTCCAATGCCACACTGCTCCAATTTGTGCAGCAGTCTTCCATGTGCAACAGTATCAAAAGCCTTTCTAAGATCCAAGTATATAATATCAGTTATTCCCTGCATCCAGTTCCTTTGTGACTGCATCATAGTATCCAATCAAATTGGTCAAGCAAGACTTCCCCTTAACAAACCCATGCTGTGTCCGAGCTATAACTGAAATCTTGTCTAAATGATCCTGCAGTGCTTCTTTAACTAGTGCCTCCATTAATTTTCCTGGAACAGAAGTTAAACTCACAGGTCTATAATTACTTGTGTCAGCCTTTGATCCCCCTTTGTGAATTGGGGTCACATTTGCACATCTCCAGTCTGTGGGTACCTCCCCTGAGTCCAAGGAAGCTCTCATAATTATGGCTAAGGGTTTGCTTACTTCCTCTGCTGCCTCCTTTAATATAACTGGATAGATCCCATCCACCCCGGGTGCCTTTCTTGTGTTTATCTTCAACAATTTCTCCTCCACTTTACTCTCAGTTATTACAAGATTCTCTAGCTTACTGCTAGAGTTGAATACACCTCTGGCTTTCCCCTCGCTAAATAACTCCTCACGTGTGAATGTCGATGCAAAATATTCATTTAGTTTGTTAGCTACCTGAGCAGGATCATCAACAGTTGACCCATCGATATCAAGTGGACCAATCTGATTCATCCCCTTCCTTCTAGAGTTTACATAAGTAAAGAACTCTTTGCTGTTTTTTTTTGCATCGCTTGCCAAAGATTTCTCGTAATCTGCCTTCGCCTGCCTAACCTCCTTGGTAACTTGGTTACAGATCAACTTGTATCTATCATAGGCTTCTGTGTCGTGTGTTAATTTGTATGTATCCCATGCGTGTTTCTTCTCTGCCATATGCCTCATTAGTTCATCTGACATCCATTTAGGCCTAAACCTTGAACAATATTTCTTAGTTCGTATGTAAAGCCTAGTAGCTTCCAAGATAAGTTCTTTGAATGCTTCCCATTTTGCATTTGCTGTTGGTAACATCATCAGTTGGTCCCACTGTATAGAATTTAAATACTGTCTCAGTCCATCGTAGTCGCCTTTACGAAAGCAATAACCCTTCCCTTTACCCCTAATGGTAGTTACCTCTTTGAGTAAATCCCACTTCAGCACACTGTGATCACTGCCACCTAGTGGTTCATTTATCTGCAGATTCTTAATGCATGAAGAATCACTGCTGATAATCAAATCAAGAGTATCCTCCCTCTAGTTGCCTCCCGAACATGCTGATGTAGAAAACAATCACCCAATAAATCCACAAACGCCTTGCTAATGTGTGAGTGACCAGCCCCCAAATTCCAGTCAATATCTGGGAAATTAAAATCTCCCATTATAAGACTCTCTGATTTACTGGCCCACTCTATTTCCCTGTACAGTTTCTTATTATACTCATCAGAGTCATTAGGCCTATTATGCTCCTACTCTATACTCCTACTCTCAATTTTGATCTCCCAATGCTTATGTCACACCAAACTGACTCGACACTGCACTGTCCAGCGATGTCCACTGGCTTCACTTCCTTGGATTTTATGTATTTCTTAACTAATAGCATAACCCCTCCTCCCTTCCTATCCAGTCTATCCTTTCTGTAGACGTTCTACTCCCCAAATTCCAGTTCTGCATTCCATATATCTGTATGACACCACGTCTCTGATATCCCAACAATATCTGCCTTTGATGTTTTGAGCAATACCTCAAATTCATCAAATTTATTTACTAAACTCCTAGCATTGGTGTACATGCAACTATACATGCACCTATTTCTATTCTTAGCTACCCTAACACAACCCATGTGTTCACCTGCACCGCAACGACTCCCTTCAGTCCCCCGAAACATCCTGCATCCCGTTTTTCAGGCCTCTGCTCATTCCAATAGAAGCAGTGCAAGAATCTCTTTCACCTCTGCCAGTGGCTACTGTTAATCTATTCGTCTTTGTTTCCCCCCCAAGCTAGCAGTTTTCCGACCCACCTAACACTGCCTCGATAGCATCAGTAAATATTCTTGCACCCTTTCTATTTAAGTGTATCCCATCCCTGTAGAAGCAATCTCTCCTGTTAACAAGTACAGTCCAGGCTGAAAAAAATTCTACCCCTTGAGCCTTGCACAATCTTTCCAGGGCCGAATTGATCGACAAGGCTCTCATCATATACTCCCTCCTATCGTGTCTGGGCAGAATTGCAGACACTTTCAAATTCAACCCTATTTCACGGCTTTTTTTCAACAGTGACCTGTACTTGTTAAGCAATTCTGCCGGTCTCTCTTCCTTCTAAAAATGTTTTATGTCATTCAAACATGCAAGCTCTTGACATAGTATCTTCCTTATAAACTTGATGTAACAACTCAATGTTAAAAATTATGTTGCTCCATTGTTCGATTCTTTTGTCTATCACTTTTCCGGAAAACTGCAAAATTCAAGGTAATGAAAATCTGTCTCACTGCAAAGTGAATGAGTATGTTGGAATGCAACTTGCCCACACAACTTGGGGAAGGTTCAAGGTCAACATAATTCTAGATGCCTTTATTTCACAGGCTGCACTTGGTTTGTGGTGGCTGCGCATGCAGTCTTACCATTTAATAGCCACACCTCGAATATTATTAATTTTCTGAAAATAGCCCCCCACCAGCCAGAGGGCTTTAGACAGTATTGTTTACTGTTTTCTTGCATTTGGGTTTTATTTTTAATGCTGTTATGGTTAGCATCAAATGTGAACCAACAGTAAAGCCCATGTGCTTCAACAATTCTATGTCAGCCAGACACTGCAAACAGTGTCAAACTTCGGTAATGGGATGCGAAAAATGCTGATAATTTTAAATTCTTGTTTTACATAATTGCATTAATTAGGCTTACGAAAGTGTGTGTTTTTTTTTTTTTTTTTTTTTTTTTTATGGCCCAACTTCTTCAATAACAAAACAGTTAATGATATAGATAGAAATTCTCAAACCAACAAAGAAATGAAAACTAAAATTCACACTGATGTCACTTTAATAGATATTTTAATTTTTAAATTTAAGTCATGCCAGTGGATACTTACTACCGGCACACCAGTAGAGAGTTAAATTTTATACAACGGTTCTTTGTGTCCAACACGCCAATAAATTAACTTCCATCATTTGTACAAATTAATATATGGCAAATATGTCAGTCTGTATATTATCTTTATTGATATCTATCACTCAGAAATTCTTAGAAAGCGTAAGTGAATCTTTACTTGGAATGTACTGGAACGAAGCTGCAAGCCTTCTTGAAGAAACTGGTCCACATGAGAAAGATACTGTACATTGACCCGTTTCTCTTTGGTTAAAGTGGCTACAGGAAAACTTCGAACTACCACTTGCTCACATGCTATTAGAGGGGGAAAAAAATAGTTGCATATGTTATGTATCCATTAATTCTAGATAGGAAAATGGTATAAGATACACTCAAAAAGTTTCCAGAAATACATCATAATAAATCTTGAAGTGATGGGAGGAGCATGAAACATGTTAAGTCATATCTGATATGCTTGGCTGGCAGTCACAGTTCATGTTAGTGTTTGCATGGTAGTGTGTTCTATTTCAGTTTCATAATATCAGTACAGTAATACCCCGACTTACGCTACCCCGACTTACGCGAACTCGGAGTTACGCGGTTCTTGATTTTTTCGTTTGGCAACGCTGCCGCCCACTATCTTCAAGGTCGTTTTTCATATGTTATCGATATACGGTGCGACGGCAGAGAATGAGAGCGAAAGATGAACAAAATTCAACTTTGCTGCTTTTATGTTTTTTATATCAGTGAAGGGGAAACACATTTCACCATAATAACGTAAAAACCAACACAATTCCAGCTATCGGTATAATTGCAAATGCAATTAGATCGAGTTTACTACCAGTTTATAACAGATTTCACTAGCAGAAACGCAACTGGATTTTTATTGTTTTATGGTAGTAACCCCTAGAAATGTGAGGTGTTAATAGTGTATCTCTGCCTTTATGGTGTTGTTTATTCAGTTGCTACGTGCGCGCAGCTTTGTTTATGTGTATCAAGCGTGCCTCCTCGTTTTGTAATTGTGCTTTATTCCCTAAAAATGAGTAAAATACTTAATTAAAAGGTGTGAAAAGGAAGCGTCCTGGTGAAGACACTGCAGATTCAGAGAGAAAAAGAAAAGCAATTATCGATAAACAGAGGCGGACTGGATCAAAAATTCTTACCCGGGAAAATTTATAGTGGCCTCATACTATGGTTTATGGCCAAAATCACACTGGCCCATCGAGGTTTCCCCGGTAAGGCTTATGGCCAGTCCGCCTCTGTCGATAGAGAAAAAATATGAAATTGTGAAACGCTTTGAGCGAAATGAAAGACCATGTGATATTGCACGTGCTACAGACCTAAATGAAGCAACGGCGAAAAGCACATGACAATTGCAAACTTGAGAGGTTGAAAATTGAAAAGGGCTCAATTGTAAAGGGCTTAAAAATTTTAGAAAACATAGACTCCAACGAAGAACGCGTTATAGCTACAAAGCAAGGAATAAAAAAATTATTAGCTTGCTACGAAGAAATTCTGCGTGAAAAAAAGAACGCGCTGTGTCGTCAGACGAATTTGTTAGATTTTATGAAGCCATCGACATCGAAATAACTTTTTTACGTAAGTCATTTGTTTTTTTTAATATATATTTTGTATTAATATGTATAAAGAACTGCAATTTTATTAATATTTTTCTTCTAAACTAGTGTTTTTGTTAGTCCTTGGTCCCAATTAAGCAAAATTTATATGTATTTATATGCAAAGTTGTACCCCGACTTACACGAATTCGACTTACGCGATTTTCGTCGGACCCACCTATCGCGTAACTTCGGGGTATTACTGTATTTAGCAATGTATTAGAATCAAATTTTGTATGCTATTAAAAATAGTCTCCATTTGAAACTACCATATTGTTACTGCAAGTATACAGTAAAGATCTGATGAAGCCATCCAAATACATAAGAGACATGAGTGTTTTTATGAGAGGGTTGTGAAAGTGGGCAAAGATTCAAACCTGAAAGTGGGCAAAGATTCAAACCTGAAAGTGGGCAAAGATTCAAACCCCTTAACTTTTCAGTCTAGCATTAATTTTGCTGTCTTTCCCATGCAGTCTGGCTCTAAAAGTCAAAAAGCTATTCAAAAGCTGAAAGTCATAAAAGATTTATTTTTGGGGTTACACTGAGACAATGGCGCAAATTTTTGCCTAGACAAATTGAACAATTGTCTGTGGCTGAGAATTTTGCAGGGCTCATGATAATACTTAGGCTAGGTTCTGCTGCAATTAATTACATTATATTTTGAAAGTAGGCGTGTGTTAAGCAATTTCTTTGGAACACAATATATTTTAAAGCCATTACACTGCTTTTTTAAATAAATAATAAAATAATAAAAAAAAAAAAAAAACTGAAATTAGTGCTTCGAAAATCATTATTTAAATGAAATTTCTGCCTGGGTTCCTTCTGTTGGGGCTTATATACAAATTATTTTGTTTGGTGCCCCTGTATGGCTACACTGTCTAGGGCTTGAAAATTTATAATTGCATTAGCTCACATTTATAAATGTGGGTTAATTGCATTAGCCCACATTTATAATGTGGTAGTACAATAAGTAGCCATCAGAGCAGGAAAACATATATCATATTCAACAACACCAAATACTGTAGGTTCCTGCAACATCCAAAGCAAAGTGTTGAACAACTCTGACTAAACAGCTGCATACTGAAGTACTTCATCACCTGACAGATGTGATGAGAACAAAAATGGCCATTCAGTGGGACTGGATTTTGCTGTATGGCAATATACCTGGGCATGGAATAGCAGCTACATTTCAATTCCATGCATTTTATTTTTCCAAAGGGTAAAACAATTGCTGAAAGTTTGTCATTTTAAAGATGCTGATGAAATAAAAGTCACTATAACAAAATCTCTAAAGATGGTAGTAGAAAATAATGTCCTTGATTATTTCCACCAACATTATTTACAACTGATTTCTCTATAAACCACAAACAAAGCAAAATCTGTGAACTTAGAAGTAACCTCATTAGCCACAATCAAAAAATTTCAGCAAGGCATGTCAAAAGAAAGCATTGTTAGAAGTTTCTTCTCGCCATCATGGTATCATGCACTATATTCATTCAAAGTTTCACTGTGTATAAGGAAAGATATGCACAGGTGTTGTTCTGGATGTGATAGACAATATAGCATAAGCATCCAGAATCCAGAATGGTGCATAATGAAAGACTGGGGTTGCTACACTACAATGCATACATACACTCATTTGTAGTGCAAATGAGTGTTTTATGTATAAGATGCTACTGTGATGTACCCATGATGCTAACTGTATGCATATACACCCATATAACTATGTACCCATGAAGCTACTGTGTCAGCACATTCCATTTACTCTTCCAATCATTTTGTGTGAAGATTAATTTATGTTTAATATGCATATCCATAAACAACCTTTTCATTGTGTCACATTTAAACTTCATTATTTGTTATTATATAAAATATATATAATAAATTGACAACAACTGCAATTTAACATGGTATATATAACAGAAATTTACTACAATATATTTGTAGTAAATTTCTGAATTCATTTCAACAAATGAATCCATCAACAAGTTTCAAGAATTCATTACACACTGAATTATTATAGATACATAGAAAGGAATTAATACAAATATAAAAATACAACTGAATAGAATTAGCATTAAATATCTTCAAAAAGAAAGCGAGCATCAAATATCTTCAAAAGGGAGAATCAACAAAAAATAGTTGCTTATAAGGTGATTTTGCATATTTCTTGTTTCAATGCATGCACTTAGTGCATTATCTAAACATATTTTCAAGTCAACATTACATGGAATTTGCATGTTGTTGCCACTGTATGGTTTTAGGTGTATTAGCAGCTTAGACCATATGAAGCCATTGTATATTATGTCTGCACAAGTGTTCATGGATTGATCTGAATGTTGTGTGAGCTGAAAAACCTAGGATATCTCACAGGGAAAAAATCCTAGTCCCTCTGCCTGAGACTGGCTAACTACAGCCTCAAATGAAAGGACTTCAGAAATTCCTCCACTCATAGACAGGAATCGAACCCAGACCTCTCAAACTGAGTGAAAGTATTTGCAAACAAGTATCTTGATGAAAACAATATGATTAAATGCATGCATACAGAGTGGTTCTGTTTAATGTTATTTCTCTAGACTCAATGTAACTGATAACATTAAGCAGCAAATAACAGTGCATGTTATCATTTTTGAGTCCCAATCCAAAGTATACTAATACCTAGAAAAAAAGTTTACTGAAATCAGCACTTCAGTTTTTATCACTTTTTGCTTGTGCAATGGAAGCAATTATTTAACATCCTAATTTGTGCTTGAACTCTGATATGTTGCATGTGTAGTTACTGATGTTGCTGCATATGGCTGTTGGTGTCATTAGTTTGTATGGTTGTTGGTATTGTTACTCCATGAAAGAAATTACTGTATCTGTACTACTACTACAAATTGTTTTACAGTAGAGCATTAACCTTTTTCTAATTCTTGATTTTAATATTTTCTTTATTTATTTTTAATGGTTTGTATGGATTTCCAGAAACACTGACAGTTTCATTTTTATTGATAACTTTCTCAAATAAATAGTGGACAGTCAAACTAAAGTATTCTATATTGCTTGATTTTCATGTTTTCTTTCTGTCCACTTCCACCTTTTCATGTACACATTTCTACTTTGCATTAATAAATAACCTTGAATACCTCGCATTCTTGCTTCATCAGTAATTGTTATCAATTAAGGCATGTCCCAAAGTGATCACAATAAGTAGCGTCCACTGTACCAGGTTTCAAAAATTGTTTTATAATCATCAGCATATATAAAGTCCCGAAATAAACTGTAGTTGTTAATTACGCATGCAGAAATATATTCATATTCATTTATTAAAAATACTATGATACAAATTACTTACCTTTAAAACAGATGTCCATTTTGTTGCTTAAAATGTGCAATTATAAGGTTTTCTATGCAGTTTGGCAAACTGTGAAAGTCAGGGAAGGATGTTAAGTTGTTTTCTATTAAAATTATTACTATATTTAATACCACTCATATACCACATGAAATTAATAATACAGGTTATTAAGCAATCACCTAAACCACTAAACATTAAGGTAACGTTTCAGGCATCTTGCCAATACCCACCATCAGACCATGCTGCTGACAGACTCCTATTTGTAGATGCTGCCAGAAACCTGTGTGGGATGCATATCAGGTGTTTCTCATTCACTTTTTTCCTAGGTCACTTCTGTTAGAGACACCATAAAACTAAAATGTCATACAGCAGTTGTCTGATTTACAAACCACACACTCCTGAGAAGCAGTTCATAAATTAAGAGTTCACATATGAGGAGTGATTTTCTTACATATACATACAGGGAAAGCCCATACTTGCTAATATAGGTATGGGCCTTCCCTGACATGGGCTGCTATAGATATACAGGTAATCCAGATCACCTGTATATCTACAAATAACCTTTTTTATAGGAAAACAAATGTAGCCCAAATCCACAAAGGGAGGATCAGAGGGTAGTATGGGTAATCGGAGACCTGTTACTGGTGTCGAGAAAAATGAGAAATAATACTAACTGCCTCCCAACTCTCTCTTTCAGTAACAGAGACAGTTGTAGTGTCAGTACATGTATACAATAAATATGCAGTTTATCTGCATATTTATTGTATATTTTTTATTTCTTCAGTTTTGCTTAGCATTGTATTGGTAAGATATTTAAGCAGAAACAAAGGAAGTGGCTGAATAACCGCAAGCTGTGTTTGGGCAGTTTGCAACAAAAACTTAGAGGAAAAAAAACCTATTAAGAAAAATACATATTCTTTGTACTTTGGACGCAAGATTGGTGTTCAGACAAAACTTGTTCCACTCATGTGTTGATTACCTGTTTTACATCCTTATATTTGTGGTACAGCTAATCAACACGTGTTGATTACCTGTACCACAAATATAAGGATGTGAAAATTAAAGTGGCAGAACCATGCAACCACATTGACAACTGTAATTTTTGTAAAAAGTTATCAGGGATGTCCAGTAAAAGCAAACAGTATCAAATATTGAAGCATATCATCTACAATACGAGGCCTGTTCTACATAAGGAAGAACTGCCAATACCAAATCCCCAAAAGTCATGAGATAAAGGAAATGATGAACATAACAAGTATTCTTGTGTTGGAGACCTTGCTGAACCTTCAATAGATTTGGACTACCATCCTGAAAATTATGACATGCTGCAAGTAAGCAAAGAGTTCAATGACTTAATTCATGATTTCAACTTTTCTGAATAGTAAGCAGAACTTTCTGATTCTAGTGTACAATGATGGTAACCTTTAAGTAACAGAGGAAGTTACTTGAAGTAGGAACTAAAACCACAGTATATAGTAAACATCAAAGAGTGTTTTTTTCAAAATGTTTCATTATGGATGGTGGTATGTGTTTCTATAAAGATGTTAGAGTCATCTGAACAGACTGGCATTGAATACAATACTAAAGAATAGAATATTGAGGCTTCAAAATTAAGTTTAAAAGCAGTTTTGCTGCACCATGGAAATGCACTGCAATCAGTTTCTTTACTTCATGCTATTGGTTTGAAAGAAATATATAAAAGTATGTCCAAAATACTGAGTGCAATAAAGTACCATGACTTTGCTTGGAATGTCTGTTGTCATCTCAAGGTAACTGGAGCACTCACTCACTCATCTACAGGGATATTTCACAAAATATTGTTATTTTTTTATGTTCGTGGGACAGTTGTGAAACAGAAAAACATTTTGTGCAGCAGTGGAAGAGTGAGAAATTTTAACCAGGGAGAAGTAATATAAAATACAATTCACTAGGTGAACCAAAAAAGGTTTTTCTTCCACCTTTGCATATAAAGTTTGGATTAGTGAAAAATTTTGTTAAGGTTCTGGATAAAGAAGTGGATTCTGCTACTTAAGGGAAGTGTTTCCTAATGTAACAGATGCAAAACTGAAAGAAGGAATTTTCATTAGGCCCCAGCATCTTGGCAATCATTTAAAGCAGTTGTGCGTAGGTTTCTTGGAAGAAGATAATTATGAATCTCTGCTGTCAACTTTACTGTAATGTTATAAAGATATGAACTGCGAAATATTTCTGAAAATTCATTTTCTTTATTCCCATCTCAGTTTTTATCCCCTCAAAATATGGGAGATGTAAGTGATTAGCAAGGGAACACTTTCTATAAACTTGCTAGTTTTGCTGCAAAGTTATGAAAGATTATAGCATTAACTACTGCAGCAAAAATTTCAGCAGCAGTTACAGTCTGTCAGTCTACACAAGCCATTGGCACCTCTGGATTTTCCTCACGTTCTGAGTAGGCCGCAAACGACAACAAAAGTTCAGCTGAACCAGGGCCATAAACTCAATGGGTGGGCCCAAAGGAAAAAGAGAAAAATGGCTTTGAGGATAAATAAAGATATGATGTGCCAGAGCCCAAGCTCTTGATGATATGCATGTTCAGCATATAAAATTTCAGCAATAGCTTTGGCATTTATATATTATCAAAAGTACACAGAATACGCAATATATTTTCTACCACTAATTATTTATATTTTCAGCTATATAAGGAGAAGTGGTTACTAATTTGCATTAATGAAATATTACATAATGGGCCTATTCATATTGTAATAGATAAAAAACCTAAAAGTACTTTTACATAAGTGTTAAGAGTTATTTTAATTAACAGTTGCTCTTCCACACTCATACACTATACTGAAATTAGTTTTCAGTTTCCAGATATGTGTATTCACTTTAAAAATTAATTCTGGGGAGCTTTCTTTAACCATACTATAAATTTTTAAATTTCTATTCATCATGTAGTTCACAGCAATAAATAAATGTTCTACATTTAAAGATATACACAAAACCACCATTTTCCTTTTTTTTTTTTTTTTTTTTTTTAAATTCATTTCAAATATCATATATATATATATATATATATACACACACATACCAAATGGATCACATGGAGTTCCTTTGAATATAATTCTATAATTGGTAAGAAAGACAGCTCCTTCTGCAGGAAGAAGACAAGGTCCCCCAACAAGGCCACCAGTGCCATCTTCACGACCATCAGGTATGAGATAAACTCTCAGGCCATCCATCAAAAACTGTTCTCCTTGTAGCATACTGGGAACTAAGATCTTTGGCTATTTAAATAAAGATAAAAAAATAATGAAAAATAGTTTACATTTAAAAGAAATGAGCTCTTAATTCATTTTTATAAACAATAAATAATATCAAAGCAAAAGAATAATATTTCAGACCATATTAAGATGAATTTTGTATAAGTAGATGAATGCTACTACTTTATTAACCAGTGATCACTGGTCTTTTCGGAAACTTTATCAGTTATAATCTCGACAACCAGTAACACATAATAAAATAATAAACAAGGTATTTTACCTTGTTTATTATTTTTCTTCTGAAGACTGATGAAAAATTTGAAAATTATAGGAAATTAAAAAAAAAAACAGTGGTTGAAAAGAGTTAAACGTATACACTCAGGGTAGTGGAAAATGAAAAGGATCTTAGTTAATAACAAAATATGAATTTAGATTTTAATGTAAAATATTTATGTCTAGAGAACATAAAAACATAACTATTAAAGATAAAACTAAAAATACTAAAATTCATACATAAGGAGAACTCAGAAAAGACTTTACAGGTAGTTTCCAATTTGCAATGGGGAGGTGTCCCAGTGAATGGTGACATATATTTAAATGACATAAATCAGAATTTTTTTTTTTTTTTTTTACACACACATATTTATGTTATTAAAAAGAGATACAATATCAGACTTTTCAATTTAACTTAAGCTTCACTTAATTACACATTAAAAACAAAAATATTAAAACAGGAAAAAAATATATATACACATATATGAATTATGAGAGCATCTTTGGATTCAAGAGTCCCTGTGAACTGAAAATGTGCAAATGTATCCCCAATTTACAAGGGGGGGGGGGGCTTAAAGGGTGATATGAATAATTACAGACCTACTAGCTTAACATCTGTTCCAAGGAAAATAATGTCTAAGTTTTCGGATGATACAAAGGTTGGCAGGGGTGGTTAATGATAATAATTAAGGTAAGCTAATGCAAATGGACTGATAAGCATTCAACTAAAGTTTAACATTGACTAATGAAGGTACTGCAAATCTCAGATTAACGCACCAGTTGTGTGGTATTACACTCAGGGTAGTGGAAAATGAAAAGGATTTGAGGATAATTGTGCTGTTTGATATGAAGTTCTCTGAGCAGTGCAGGCAGGTGGCCAGACCAGCTCATGGGGTTTTGTCTATGATATACAGGAATTTTGTTAGTGGGGATAAGGAGGTGATTATCCCATTGTATAAGGCAATGGTCAGGCCGCATCTTGAGTACTGTATACAGGTCTGGGGTATCATTTTAGGAAATGATGTAGAGCTGTTGGAGCAAGTACAGAGAAGGGTAACAAGATTGGTGAGTGGAACAAAGGGTTGGTGTTACCAAGAAAGGCTTAAGTTCTGGAGACTAGGTGATCTAATTGAGGTGTATAAGATCTTGAATGGATTGAGCAAGCTCAATGCTAATGGGATTTTTTCTCTTGCTCAGATTACTCACCTGAGGGTACATAAATTCAAACTGAGGAAAGACAATTGTAGAATAGATGTGCAGAAATTTGCCTTTAGCCAACAGGTGGTTGATAGTTGGAACAAACTTCCATCTGTTGTAGTGGAGGTTAGCAACTTAAATAAGTTCAAGGCTTGTTTGTTTGTTATTTGGTTTTTAGAAGCATTAGCAACTGAGGCCATATTGCTCCGGGGATATGCAGTGGTCATTCCCTGACCTTTCCGCATCCTCCATATTTGGTGGTCATGGGCTCGAACCCCAGTCTAATCAAGAAGCGTGTGCTATGCACTGCTGCTCTTGCCTACCTGGAGGAGGTGCCAATAAGTTCAAAGCAGAACTAGAAAAACATTTGGAGTGAATGGATGGTGAAACGGAAAGGGGTTTTTTTTGGCTGATGCTATATAAGCTTGCTTTCTTGCATCATATGCCCTACCAATGTAAAATTGTAGCCCTGATCCCTATAATACCCATCAAGTGATAGTCAATAGAATTAGCCAAAATGTGGACCCATGCTATTGAATTGGTTCAGTAGGTAGCATGCCTGCCTAAGAACTAAAGGT
Source organism: Mastigoproctus giganteus (assembly GCF_048544385.1). Classification (NCBI taxonomy): domain Eukaryota; kingdom Metazoa; phylum Arthropoda; class Arachnida; order Uropygi; family Thelyphonidae; genus Mastigoproctus; species Mastigoproctus giganteus. The sequence goes on along the minus strand of NC_143586.1, from coordinate 155,806,362 downwards.
CACAGGGTCATATCATACTACCAGTATGAGTGTTGCAATGTCCAATATTTTTTGATATGAGGTATAAATGGTGTGATATGGATTCAGCAACTGAATCTCATTAAAAACAATACAGATATTACTGTATTACTAAGTACTATATTGTGAATTAGTACTGAATGTGTCACAAAAAATGATTGATTTTGTGTTTCAAATACACAGTAACAATGACATATATCTAGAAAGTATGCAAAATAGAAAGAAACAGGTTTTTGGAAATTAACAATCGAGCCTAATACATAAATCGACCACTCCCACCAGCAGTGCTTTTTTAAGTTTGGCCAGCCTATTTTTCCATCTGCCATTATGTGGTTGACATTTCTTTTTGAATATTTCTCTGAGAAATATTCAAAAAGTACCAGATTTATGAGGTTTTACTGTAATTTTTTAGCTATTCTCCCATTCTTTCTAATGCTTATACATTCCAAATTTATTTACTTACTTTTGATTAGTTATTTGTTACTCCAGATTTTTTCTTACTTTGTCCTTTTTAATACTGTCTTGCCACTGCTTCCATCAATTACTTTCCTTTTATTTTTCTAAAATTTTTCATTTCTAAAGATTATTTCCTCATTTGTAATAACTGTTTCCATCTGTTAATTTCATTCATTACTTTTTTTAATTTTTAATTTCTGGAGATTCAAATTTAGTTTAATTCCATTATTTCTTCCTATAGAAATAAATGATCAAAAACTCTGAGATTAGAATAGAACTAAATATAGCTAATTTTGTCTTTTGCCTAATTTTTCTTTTGCTCCAAATGAATTTACCTGGGTTCCCGTATCAACTCCTTTATATAGTTTATTTCCATGTCTAATCTTCATTAAAGACTGTTCCTAGATCCATAAAAATTATCAACCTGCTCCAATCTTTTGTTATTTAATCTACACTCAAAACTTTCTTTGACATATGCAATTTTCATAACTTTTTTATGTAACTATTTTTCATTCCAAATTATTATGACCTATTTCCCTAAATAAATTTGCTATGGTACAAACTGACCTAGCATCAGTAAAATATCATTTGAAAGAAGTACTTCAGCAATGTTTATTTTATTAATTTAAATCTTAGATAAGTCTGAAGCTATAAGCTCTAAATTACTTGAGTCTTAACTTCACAAATATTTCAGACTCTCTTATATTGTTATTTGACCCATTAGCAGGTTCTGTAATACATCGATGGGGCTACCTGGTCATCCCTAGCAATGAAAAGGCAAATGCCATCATGGTGATAAAATGTGTAATAAAAAAAATAGCATTATACATTCTATATATATAATAGCTAGGCGTACCAAGATTTCCAGAGTGAGAACGGACCTGGTCAACTGTGGTTGTCCAAGCCACATTTTAGACAAGTGCTTATTGCAAGCGCAGGAGCTCGCGATCCACCCGAGACCATCATCAACACATGACAATATGCCTACTGCCAACATTCCCTACCATCTGGGCATGTCGGGCCAGATTTCAAAAATCCTCTGGGAATACCGCATAAAATGCATGCAGCTACCTGGTAAAAGCTTACCTTCTCTGGTTCCTAACGTGAAGATTCCAGTCGCCCAACTTTTGCGCAGCTGGGTGGTATACCGCATAACTTGCAAAGATTGTGGCAGCTGCTACACAGGGGAGGGCTCGAGACACCTTCAAGACCGCCTTGCAGAGCACGGCAGGTCAATCCACCTTGGTGAGACTGACCAGTCCACAACTGCGGAACACTTCTGGTCAGCCCATCATGACCTTTACCCCAAGTGTATTACAAAGTGATTGACCAATCCCGACACTTTTTCCACTGCCTCTGACTAGAGTCACTTAACATCTTGTGCATTTCAAGAACTATGAATCGCTGCAAGGGCACAAGGCTACACCCTATCTCAGAGGCAACTATCTTGAAACTGGATAAACGTTGGCAGCAAATCCACACACGTCCCGTACAACAACGAGCAGCAACCTAGTAGTTGAATGTTTAATCTCATGCACGCACAACTCTGTATTCGTTAAAATTTTGTCTCTAATGTCTTTATCCTGTTAGAATTGCTGATGAAGGGGTTTCATTTAACCCCAAAAGCTACATGTCATTTATCGTTTATTTGATCCTTGAGGTTGTCACAGACATTCTCTCAGATATGCAAGACAAGCTGTACTTGCTACCTGGGAGTCTAAAACGCTGATGGAACTGATATTCGGGTGACACTCAAGTCAAGTGGACCCAATTTCGGCGAAGTCCGGATTTGGCAAGGTGCAAAAGGATTTGGCTGTCACAGACCGCCAAATCCTCTGCTTGCACCTTCACGATGGTGGGACTGTTAGTAATCCTGGGTATAACCTCCATGCACAAGTACATTGTGGGTGACCACCCAGGTGTGAACCAACGTAAGCAGGGTTCGAAGTGTGGAGCCCACATCACATGGAGGAACGCCGCCCCTCTATGTTACCAGCCAGTAGTAGGTGGCAGATGACTCATCAACCGGTGAAATACCACCACTTTGCTTATTGGAGGCTTGAAGTGGTGGAACCCATGTTTCGTCTCTAGAGCTAAGTTCCGGTCAACCCTTCCCTATCTCTTCCATCATGCAGTATGATTGATGACTTTTGAGGTTATGATGAACGTTGTGGTGAGATCCAATATTCCTTACATTTCGAGGGTACAGCTCTAAAACGGTGTTCGCAGGCCGGCTGCTAGTTAGTACACCGAACCGAACCTATTGGTAACTCTCTAGGAGGCTTCCGGATCAGCTAGTGTACAATCTTGATACCTCTACTCTGCCAAATAATGACTGAAGGGAGTCCGGGTAGTGTGTATGCGGGGAGCAATGTCCAGGCCACATTATATCAAGGATCTGGGTATATTCTTACCACGTGTACGCCATATCCAAAAATTTCATTTTCAAAAACATCATACAGCATGTCCCACCCACTTTTTCTTACTATTGAATACACCATTATTGTCAAACTAATAGAGCAAGCTTATCTGCGAAAAGATCTAAACCTCCCAAGCACTTCCTAATTCATTTCACAAATATATGTGGTCTCAATTCTAATCTCAATGATGTCCGTTTCCACTTGCAGTCTGCCAAACCCCATGTACTTTTTCTGACAGAATCTCAGTTATCGGTTGATTCAACTACTGCTCATCTCAGATGCCCAAATTATTCGTTGTATATGATTCCTTTCGCCTCAAAGGTGGTACTTGTGCATATGTCCGTTCTGATATTCCCTGTCAGACTTGGCAATTTGGAATCTCCTCTCTATGATCTTCTCTGGCTTAAAACCTCTCTACCTCATTGTGTCAAATTCATCTGTTGCCTCTACCGTTCTCCCAACTCCACTAATCACTTGGAGCTCTTTGACTTCCTCTCTTTGCAACTTGACTTTCTCCAGTCGAACTTTCCTAACAGTGAGGTAATTTTCCTTGGTGATTTTAATGTTCACAACACCAGCTGGCTTCCGTTTTCTAGTCACACCGACCCAGCAAGTCGAGATGCTGAGGCTTTTGCAATTACAAATGACCTAGCACAGATTGTTCATTTACCTACAAGAATACTAGACAATCCTAATCATACAGCCAATACGTTTGATCTTTTTCTCACAAACAACCCTTCTAAGTACATATTTGAAGTGAGAGGTCCTTTAGGCACTTCAGATCACAACTTGGTGATTGTCTCTTCTCCAATGGAAACTTTATCTCATGGCTATTCCCAACCTCGTGTTGTTTGGCATTACAAGAATGCAAAATGGGATGACCTGTGAGACTTCTTTTCTTCTTTTCCATGGTCAAATTACTGTTTAAAAACTTCTGATATCAACGTTTACTCAGATCGTGTCAGTGAAATTATTCTTGCAGGAATGGAATCCTTTATCCCACACTCCACTTTAAAATCTCGTCCTTTATCTAAACCTTGGGTTTCCAATAAATGTGCTAAGGCTGTTCAAGAGAAGAATGTGTTGCATATCGTTATTGGCTTGTTTCTAATTCTTCAGTTTCATTTTCTGCCTACACCGAAGCTCGCAACAATTGTAAAGCAGTTATTAATCAGTCCAAACTAGAGTTTGAACAGGCTAAGAGTAGAAAACTTGCTTCTTGCCCTAATGGTAGCCGAGCATTCTGGTCTCTTGCCAAAGCTATTGGCCACAACTTTTGCCCACCTCTGTCCAAACCAGATGGTTCTGTTGTCACTTCAGCCAAGGATAAAGCTGACCTGCTAGCATCCCATTTTTCTTTCGGCTCATGTATTAATGATCCTGGTAAAACATCTCCCACCATTCCCAACACGTTCCATTCAATGCCTCCTGTGGTCTTCCGACAAAAGGATATCAGAAGGATTTTGATGAATCTCGATGCTAAGAAAGCTCCAGGTCCTGACGGTATTTCTCCACTTGTTCTCAAAACCTGTTCTCCTGAACTTACTCCTATTCTTTGCTGCCTTTTTTCATTTTCTTATTCCAAAGGTGTTTTTCCTTCTGCTTGGAAATTTGCTCATATCCAGCCAGTTCCTAAAAAGGGTGACAAATCCCTCCCATCCAATTATCGTCCCATTGCAGTTACTTCTACTCTTTCTAAAGTAATTGAGAAATCAATTAACTGCCAACTCTTAAACTACCTAGAAACCTTCCGTCTGATCAACGATCGCCAGTATGGATTCCATCAGTGTCGATCCACTGGTGATATACTGGCATATGTTACCCATTTATGGACTAATTCAATGGAAAGGTTCGGTGGAACGCAAGTAGTTGCTCTTGACATCTCAAAGGCTTTTGATCGTGTTTGGCATAAAGGTCTTCTAAACAAGCTTCCATCTTATGGTTTGCCAACTGTTTTTAGTAATTGGTTATCCAGTTTTCTCTCTAATTGCTCACTGAGGGTGATGGTAGATGGCTCTCTGTCTTCTAATTTCTCCACTAGTGTCGGTGTCCCCCAAGGTTCAATTCTTTCTCCACTCTTTTCCTCTTGTATATTAATGACCTTCTTCCACTGAGTGGAAATCCTATCCATAGTTTTGCCGATGATAGCACACTGCATTCCACTTTCCATTTTGAGAAACCTTGTCCTGCTCAATCAGCTTCAACTTCTCGAAAATCTGCTACCAATTCCTTAAATGCCGATCTTCAGGTAATTCTCCAGTGGGGAAAAGACAACTTAGTTGATTTCAACCCTTCTAAAACTCAGTCTTGTCTTATATCTCGCAAAAAGGATTCTTCTGCTCCTATGCTTATCTTTAGTGACACTCCGATTTCTAGGCAAAATGATATATCTCTTTTGGGGATTACCCTGACTTCTAATCTCTCTTGGCACAAGCACATTACAAATATTGCTTCCTCTGCATCTAAAAAACTTGGTTTTCTCTTTCGCTCTTGGCGTTACTTTTCTTCCAAACAGCTGCTAACTCTGTATAAATCGCAAATCCGCCCTGCCATGGAATATTGTTCCCACATCTGGGGTGGTGCCCCCAAAACCTCTCTCAGGCTTCTTGATTCCATTCAGAAGAGGGCAGTTAGGTTAATTAATGATTCATCTCTAACAGAGTCTCTCCACTCGCTGTCTCATAGACGTACTGTTTCTGCTGCATGCCTCTTCTACAGATACTTCCATGGGCACTGTTCTTCTGAATTGGCTTCTATAATTCCCGCTCTCTCTTTCAAAACAGTCCAAACACGTGCCACCACCAGCCAACATCCATTTACTGTCCAACTTCAAACACACAGAACCAACTTTTCATCTTCCTCATTTATTCATTCAACTGCCGTTTTCTGGAACAACCTTCCTTCATACGTATTTCCTGAAAATTACAATCTACAGAAGTTCAAGTCCAATGTCAACAAATATCTTCTTTCCTCTTCTCAACCTCCAACCCAAGCACTGTACTAAGTACTATAGGTTCTAATACCTCTCGTGTTTGGGGTTCACATAAAAAAAAAAAAAAAAAAATTAAACTTTCTGGATCAAACAGTACAGTACTTATTTATTATACGTACTAATTTCAGAAGCACTGTTTACTTGTATTTTAATTATGGGGAAATTCTTAGTGACAGGGCCAAAGTATATGAGCTAAGCACCGTTTATGAAAGATTATCTTTTAGAGTGAAAACTTTAGTTTGCCATTGATTTCTTAAAAAGAAGTATGTAAATACTTCTTTTTAAAAATCAATGGTGTTTATTAGTTTTCCCCAAAAGTTTGTTTTTTGTTGTTGCAATATTTTCTTAGATATAAAACTTACAGATCCAATTTTGGTCTGGAAGTCACAAGTGGATAATTAAGAATTGGACATTTAAGTTTTACTTTCTTTATTTTATTTACTTTACTTCACATATGGGAGGAAGGTGGGAATTAAATCATCCTGCTACTTCTCAATAGTAACAAATACAAAATCTCACAAAACAGATACAGCAATACAGAAGGGAAAAAAAAAAAAAATACCTTCATTATTGGGGGTAAGCGTTTACTTTCTCTTTGAACTGCTTCCAATGTTTCCAACTGCATAGCAACTACACCTATAAAAACAATAAAGAATACAATTATTATTCATTATGAGTATAAAAACTGTCACATGATTAAAAGAATGAAGCTTAAGCAATACATTTTTAATGGAGTCTACCATCACAATAACTACCAATTTAATACAAAATTATAAAGGCCAAAGGATGAAAGAAAGCCACTACTTTAGCAAAAAAAAAAAAAGTTTCCCCCAGAAGTTTTTATTTATGTTTCCTGTTGTGTGCATATTTTTCAAGTAAGGACATCCACAACTGCAATTTTGATAAATGAAGAGGTGCCATTCAGATGTAATGCACACTAAGGACAATTCCCTAAAAACTCCACTGATATAGTGGCAGTAGCAGAGCAGACCATATGTTGTAAAGAATGTCCCTAAAACTTGGTTTCTTTTCCAAAAGTGAGACACTAACATTCTTCTTTAACACCAAGTGTTTCTACTTTAGTCTTGGAGGCAGGTCAGGCTTTATCTATGAAGAGGGCTAAATCTCTAATGAGGTAATACAACTCATTTTTGGGTAGTTTAGTCTTGAGACAGTTCAATTTAGGCCATTCAGTAAGAAATACAGATAACATGCAACTCATTTTTGGGTAGCTTTAGTCTTGAGGCAGGTCGGGCTTTATGTATGGAGAGGGCTAAATCTCTAATGAGGCTATTCAACTCATTTTTGGGTAAGCAGCTCTGGCATCTTTATTGGATGTGTACTCTTGATCAGCTAAAGTTCTCAGGTCTCTGCTAAATGCACCTTCATCATATTCCATTTTACCTTCTAAAGAATGTAGTCCATGTTGTGAAAGTACCAGTATTAGCACATCATCAAGAAGGACTGGTCTCATTGCTGAATCCAGTTATATTCATATTATAAGAGTAACAGTCACTAATGTGTCCTTTTGGCTCCCATCTATCATGGTTATAGCAAATGGCATCAACTTTTTCCTTATATTCTTTTGTTCAACCAATCATGTAAACCATTCAATAGGAAATACAGATAACATGCAATGCAACCTATCCTAGTCATCTAGAAGGAAGTCAAAGTGTAACTGGTAAATTTTCAGACTACTCAGCATGACTATATGCCACAGTTATTTAGTTAGGACAGAGCCACTCATATAGCAAAATTTCTTGGGATGATTTGTACACTTTCAAGGTATGACAGTGAACGTGTTTCAGTAATTCACTATTCTTACTTGAAACAATTTATAAGCAAATATTAAATTATGAAATAATAAGTGGCATAGATATATTAAAGCAATTAATATCTATGCCATTAAATATGAATGAATAAACAATAATAATAAATTCTAACATTCTACCTATCTGGTAAAGTTAACAGACACAACTGCTGCTTACTGAGATTTGAAAATCCCCAACTCAGTTTGTGAACATGAGCATGGTAGTCCCAAGGTAAATGTGAGGTGCGACTATCATTCAGCCAGGTAATTGGGCCATTTTTTTCTTCCGTGAAATACTGTGAACTCTGCAATTTACCTAGATATGCTCTAATCATATGTTGCACCTCAGCTGGAAGATATGTAGCCATGTGTTCCATCTATCAGCAAGATAGGGCACCACCACACTCCAGCTTACATGTATGCAATTTCCTCAATAAAAAATTTCCTAACTGATGGATCAGCAGGGATGGATCCATTCCGTGGTCTCTTTGTTCCCTGGATATCACCTATGGATTTCTTTGTATGGGACTATGTAAAGGACAAGGTATATGCAAAAAAGTTAACACATCACAGAGTTAAAAGACTAGAATGAACAGGCAATTTAACTTCTATTTCTCAAGAGAGGTTTTAAAACATTTGGAATCAACTCAGTTACCATTCTGACATTCTACGTGCTACCCATGTAGATGTTTATTGAAGTGCAGTTGTGGGATAAGAAACTCTTTGAGTTGTTTTGTTAGGAAAGATATAGAGCTGCTGAAATGAGTACAAAGGGCAATGAGATTAGTGACGGGAACAAAGGGTTGCTCTTACCAAGGATGGCTTAAGTTCGGCAAACTGCAGAGTCTGAGAGACTAAGCACCTGTGAGGTGATCTGATTGGGGTGTATAAGGCCTTGAATGCTTTGAGCAAGCTCAAAAGCTGATGGGATTCTTCCTTTTGCTCAGATTATGCACCTGAGGGGGGCCATAGATTCAAATTGAGGAGAGACAGTTGTAGAATAGATGTGCAAAAATTTGCCTTTAGCCAGTGGCTGGTTGACTGCTGGAACAAACTTCCATCTGTCGTGGAAGTTGACAGCTTAAATAAATTCAAGGCAGAACTAGACAAACTTTTGGAGTGAATGACTGGGTGAAATTGGAGGATTTTTTTTTAATGCTAATTAAGTGCAGCAAACCATTTTAGAATACAGTCAGTCCTCGTATAACACGTGTTTACATTACGTGAATTCGAGCATACACAATTTATAAATAGGAGAACAATATCGTATATAACACGAACCGAATTCGCTTATGCACAATTCGCCTTTGTGTTGTCAAGAAATGGCAGTCGAATGCGGAATCACCCAAACTGAATACAACATGATAGGAATGAAGAGAAGATTCTGAAAATGTATTTATGTTTTTTTATATCAGTGAAGGGGAAACACATTTCACCATAATAAAGTAAAAACCCACAATTCCAGCTATCGGTGTTATTGCAAATGCCATTAGATCGAGTTTACTACCAGTTTATAACAGGTTCCACTAGCAGAAACGCAACTGGAAATCGTTTTTATTGTTTTATGGTAGTAAGTAACCCCCGGAAATGTGCTTTAGTAAAATGTGAGCTATTCATAGTGTGTCTCTGCCTTTGCGGTGTTGTTTATTCAGTTGCCACACGTGCGCAGCTTTGTTTATGTGTACCAAGCGTGCCTCCTCATTTTGTAATTGTGCTTTATTCCCTAAAAATGAGTAAAATACTTAAAAGGTGTGAAAAGGAAGCGTCCTGGTGAAGACACTACAGATTCAGAGAGAAAAAGAAAAGCAATATCGATAAACAGAGGCGGACTGGGTCAAAAATTCTTACCTGGGAAAATTTGTAGTGGCCTCATATTATGGTTTATGGCCAAAATCACACTGGCCTCCGGCCCACCGGTGTTTCCACGGTAAGGCTTATGGCCAGTCAGCCACTGTCAATAGTGAAAAAATATGAAATTGTGAAACGCTTTGGGCAAAATGAAAGACCATGTGATACTGCACATGCTACAGGCCTAAATGCAGCAACACCGAGAATTAGAAAGAATGCAGATAAAATAAAATCCATTAGATCAAGACACAAAAGTTGAAAGTGATGTCATCTGTTTGGATAGAAAATCAAACAAAAAACAAGTTTGCTTACGATAGAAGCAAAAGCACTAACAATATTTTATTACGTAATAGTCATAATAAAATACTTACGTATTTTATTACGATTATTTATTGTGTTTGGTAATGTTTTAGTTACAAATGTGTTCAACCTTACCAAACACAATAAATAATCGTAATAAAATACTTATGTAATAAAATGTTGTTTATATTGCATGATTTTGCACTGCACGAGGGTTTCTAGGAACACAACTATTGTGCTATATGAGGACTGACTGTACCTATTACAATAAAACTTTAATTGAGCTTCATACTCAGGTGGATAATTTATAAATACCTGGTATGTTATTTATTCTTAAAAAAATATGGTATGTCTTATTACACACATTTATTCTATAATGGGGAATTCTTTAGGGAAGTGGAATACAGATGCTTATTAAACTCTAACAGGGAGCTTAATGATTTTGTAATGAATGAGAGCAAAGTGGAGGAGTAATTATTGAAGTTAAACATAAGAAAGGGATCTAGGGAGGATGGGATCTATCCAGTTATATTAAAGGATGTGGCAAAGGAAGTAAGCAAACCTTTAGCTCTAATTATGAGAGCATCCTTGGATTCAGGGGAAGTCCCCACAGACTGGAGATGCACAAATGTATCCCCAATTCACAAAGGGGGATTCAAAGGGTGACACAAGTAATTACAGACCTGTTAGTTTAGCTTGTGCTCTGGAGAAAATAATGGAGTCACTGTTAAAGAAGCATTGCAAGATCATCTAGACAAGACTGCAGTGATACTTCAAACACAGCATGGGTTTGTTAAGAGAAAGTCTTGTCTGACCAATTTGATTGGATACTGCGATGTGATTACAAAGGCACTAGATTTAAAAAATTATTTTGATATCGTATACTTGGAATTCAGGAAAGCTTATGACACTATTACACACGGAAGACTACTGTACAAATTGGAGCAGCATGGCATTAAGGGCAAGTTGCTACAATGGATAAAAGAAAAGCTGAGCGGGAGAAGACAGAGTGGTGATCAATGGACAATGTTCTTTGTGGACTAATGTTACTATTTGAGTCCCCCAGGGTTCAGTGTTGCACCCACTGTTGTTTTGTATCTTTATCACTGATATTGATGAAGGTATATCAGGCTTAATATCCAAGTTTGCAAATGAACAAAGGTTGGCAGGGTTGTTAATGACAGTAATGGCAGTGTGCTACTGCAACAGGATCTAGATAATTTGGGCAGATGGGCTAAGAAGTGGCAACTGAAGTTTAACATTGACAAATACAAAGTACTGCATATGGGTAGAGGTAACCCCAGAGAAGTAAGCCACGATCCCAAAGAATTAGAGGAAAATCTTAATCAGTTATGCACAGTTAGTAAGGATTTTGGACTAAAGATGAATATGGCTAAAACAAAAGTAATGATGAACAAGTATGCCACGGAAAGGGAAATAATGATTGAAGGAGCAGTAATTGAAAAGGTGGAGTCATATGCTTATCTGGGACAAGTTATTATCTGTAATAATGATAAATGGCTGGAAGTCAAGAGAAGAATAAATTTTGGATGGATAGCATTCAGGAAATATAGTCACATACTGAAGAGCAATATCCCAGTTTGTCTGAAACGTAAAATAATGAATCAATGTATACTCCCCATCATGACTTATGGAAGTGAAACTTGGGCACTCACCAAAAGAATGGAAGAGAAGCTGAGAACTACACAGCGAATTATACTGGGAATCAGACTGTTAGTAAGAAGAGAAACACATGGATTAGGCAGCAAACTCAAGTAAAGGACATTCTTATCAAAATAAAGAACTAAAATGGTCTTGGGCAGGACACATAGCTCGAAGACATGATGACAGATGGACTAAGAAAATAACAGAATGGTACCCAAGAGGAGCTAGAAGAAAACCTGGAAGACAAAGGCGGAGATGGATAGATGGAATTCATGAGTTTTTGGGTAGTAAATGGATGGCCAGTGCTCAAAACAGAAGGAACTGGATAGTTTCTGGAGAGGCCTTCATCTTGCAGTCGATTGAAAATGGCTGATGATGATGAACCCCCCAGAGAAACGTAGCAACTGTGTGGTACTACACTTAGGGTGGTAGAAAATGAAAAAGGCCTAGGAGTAATTGGGCAGTCAGATATGAGCTTCTCTGAGCAGTGCAGACAGGTTGCCAGAGCAGTTCATATTGTCAATGATATACAGGAATTTTGCTAGCAGGGAAAAGAAGGTGATTATCCCTCTGTATAAGGAAATGGTCAGGTCGTGCCTTGAGTACTGTGTACAAGTCTGGAGACCTCATTTTAGGAAGGATGTAGATTTGCTTGTAGAGAAAGGCAACAAGATTGATGGGATTCTTCTGCTTGCTCAGATTACAAACCTGAAGGGGCATAAATTAAATTTGAGAAAAGACAGTTGTAGGATAATGTATGGAAATTTGCTTTTGGCCAGCAGGTGGTTAATTGCTGGAACAAACTTCCATCTGTCGTTGTGGAAGTTGATAGCTTAAATAAACTCAAGGAGGAATTGAACAAACTTTAACAGGGAATGGATGTGTGAAATTTTTTTTTTTTTTTTTGGCTGATGCTACATAAGCTTGCTTTTTTGCATCACATGCCTCTACTACTACAATTACTAAATCCTGTCCAAAGCTTCATATTCACCAAGCTACAGTATGATCACCATCATGATTCTTCTAAGATAAAAAAATATATATCTGTGAGGCTATACTGTTGCTATGCTGCCTTGAGAGTTAACATAAATTAGTTTAACCAGTAATAAATAACATAAAAGATTCACAGCTGTCATATGGACAAAGTGAGAAATGCAATAAAGTGATAAGATAAAAAAAAAAAAAAAAAAAAAAGTTCTTTAATTTTAGGTGATAAAAGAAATGGCAGTATAACAATAAGAAGAATATAGTTCACTATTAAGAGTATTCAAATATTTCGGCTACATATTAAAGCAATTCAAAAAAATAATAGGAAAACTACGTTAATACTTTCCAGGAATCATCTGATGAAGGGATTTTATGTGTTCTTCTGTAACTCCACTCTCAGTACACACCTTGTCCACAAACCTAGATACAAATTTGATTACATTTGCTCCAACTTCTGAATTATCTTCCTCAAACCCACTTTCTGCATCTACACTATCAGTCTCTGCAACACTAAAAATAGATAAATAAATAATACATATGTATATAGATAAAATTACATAAGTAGTGAAAGAGAAGATGCAAACTGCCAGATGAGATTACACCAGACATTAAGTTTATCAGGGACTTTCAAGAGTGGCTTGGCATACAGGAGCAACATCTATTATTGGGTATCATGAACAAATAAATGTCAACTACTAGATATTAATAAAGCATCAAAAATTTTGGATATTATTCTGGAACCCACTTAAGAAAAAGTGAAAGAAGAAAAATAACAGAAACGGATAATATAAAATATAACAGAAAATTTTTACAAAAATAATCCATTCGCAAGTTTATAAAAAACATGGAAATGCTGATAATTTTGCCACACAACTAATGTGTCGTATGGCTTCCTAATCCCCTCCCTCCTCGAATTAGCAGTTCTCCGAAATCTTAAGGACTCTTCAATGACATTCACGAAAATTGTTGCACCTGCTCTGTTCAAATGAATTTCACCTTTACAAAACAACAGGTCAGGCTGAGAAAAACTCCCCCATTACCCCAGGGGCTCACATCTGGTGAGTTGGGCTTGGCATACCCAGGGTCCTGATCTAGATATCATCATTCTTCTCTTTCTTGATGATTCCTTTCTACTTCTCTCTCTCTCTCTCAGGGTAATTAGGGGTATTTTTTTTTTGGCTGGTGCAGCATAAGCCTCAGACTTCCTTGCATCATATGGCTAATAATAATCCCCCCCCCCCCAAAGCCTCATAGAGTCCCTCAAGTCTAGAGTTAATCCATGAGGCTTTCGTCATGTAATTCCTCTTATCAAGCATGGCAGAACTGTAGATGCAAGAACATTTTGCCCTATCCTGTGTCATTTTTCCAGCATAACCTCATATTTCCTGGCCAAGTCACCAGTTCATTTATTATTTGTTATTTGGTTTTTTTTTTTAGGAGCATTAGCAACTAAGGCCATGTTGCTCCGGAGATATGTGGTGGTCATTCCCTGACCTTTCCGCATTCTCCGCATTTGGTGGTCACGGGCTCGAACCCCGGTCTAATCAAGAAGCGTGTGCTACGCACTGCTGCTCCTGCCTACCTGGCTAACCAGTTCATTTATGCTTTAAGTTGTTACTTCTCGCACACTTTAGTACCCTTACGAACTGATAGGTGGTTTCACACATCATCAATTTTTGTACCTGGAAGACATACTCTGGTTCTGTTCCATCTGTCTGTATTACAGAATAAAGGTGCAATGAAATGTATAAATATGGGTCTGGAAATGCTTTGTTTACAAACTAGAGCCATTTTAAAATTTTTTCCACAGCACTAGGATAGTATAAACTCATTTCAGATGTATGCTAGCAATGTGTTTTGGGGGAACTGGACTTAAGAGTAAAGGTGTGAATGCCTAATTGCCTTTTACCGCTACCACTTTCACCATTTAAAAATGAAACAAGCATTGTATTTAACAGTGACAGTGAATTGAAATGTGTACTATCTTGTGATAGTGCCTGAAAGTGTAATCAGATGTTAATTTCCAGTGTGCATATAGTCAAGTACTGCTCTTTCAATCTTGCAATTGATTTACATATCTGCACTTAAACAGAAACCCACACATTCTGAGTGTGTGCCAATATGTCTTTAATTCTCAGTAATGATAAATGGTAATGATGTAGCAACTGAAAGACTGTGTGCAGAGATGTCCTCACAGTAAACTACTGAATCCTCACAAGTTTCATTTACTGATCACCCTTCTACAGAAGACCATGGATGAAAAAGGTGCATGAACAATTGATTTGGAAGAGCACGTACTGAAATATCTGAATGCCTCTAGTTTGTTAATGAAGTATTTCTGCTTTAAGCAGTTATTGAAGCACTTCTGCTTAAAGCAGAAATACTTCATTAACAAACACACACATTAATGTAACATTTTTTCATTGTTCTGGTTCACACAACACATTCCAATTTACTGTACTTCAGGGGATCTGGTATATCCCTGTATATTTCCTTTATAAATAAATCTCTCAGTAAGCCTTTCTCCTGCAGAATCGGAGCATTCTGCACTGGATGATCCACTCCTGGTGCTGGACGAGGGAGGGCATCATCCAGTAAATTAGAATGTGTTTCCAGAACATCAACTTGTTTCTTCAGACCCAATACTATCTAAAAGTATTGGATCTGAAGTTTCAATTTCATGCTGCACTCTTGCAACATCTAGCACACAGAAATGAATCATTACCAGCTAGAAAAGTTCTGCATGTGTATGACATAAGTACATGCGTGACAGTAAGTATAAGCAAAGTTGTAACTCACAAATGAATTGCCATTGGCAGTTTCCCCATCAGTCATGTCATCCTGTAACATATTATGCTTACTTTTTTTAGTTTAAACCATTTTTTTTTTTTTTTTTTTTTTTGATTTGGTAGTTGTTGGCGCATCGGCTTCTGTGGCCATATTGCACCTCCCAAGGTTTTTGCAGTACTTTGATCCAAGCCCGAGGCAGGAATCGAACCCGCGACCTTTGGGTTGCCGGGCAGGTACTTTACCCACTCGGCTAGCCCGGTCGGCTTTAAACCATTATTTACCTTTAAATAAAAATTGAAGTAAATAAATAACAAAATTAAAAATTTATTGAGTTCCTTACAATATACTTAATAAAATTGAAATTTAGTTTGTTAAGCTCTAAAGCTAAGTACTCTTAATCAGAGTGTTATCTACTACACTTTACACTTCAATGATTCTGTAATAATATATTATTGATCAGAGCAGGCATGCTGTTTTTTTTTTTCCCCTGGTATGCATTCTCTCATTATTTGTAGAAGAAAAGGAGAAATTTACCTCCATATGACACTCTCCAGAAATTAAAGATTAATGCAAAATTATTACAGTAAAAATTCAAAAAACAAATAAAAAAACTAATTAAAACTAATTAAAGTTAAGCATAATTTGTAAAACTGATATTCCTTCCTGAAGAGACAATGCTTTTCGACCGTATGTCATGATCACAGGAATGGAAATTACGGAGTGTGTGAGCTTGAATCTTAAATAGAGAGATTATTTGTTCTCACGCATGTGAGTGAAAGGCCGCGATTATTTGTCTTCGCCCATGCGTGAAAAAGACCATGAATCAGATTAGATATAGAGGGCAAACGTTAATAGAATTCTCATGTAATTTAATTTTGACAGTTTCTGCAATTAATAGACTTGTATAATTACGTTGGACACTTAAGTATTGTTGCAAAAGAGGAAAGGATTGAGCGATTGTTCATACGAGTAATTTCAGTATTGGTCTGGCCACAATCTTAAATTCATTATCTTTAAAGAATCTGTTAAGTCGCTTGTGTTTTTAAGTATTTTTTGATGTTACTATTGTTGGTTGGTGTAGTTTTTTGTATCCTATCCTTAGCTTGTACTCTAATTCGGTTTATTATTATCTGTATTTCTGAGTCTAAAGCAGATTCTGTCATTGAATATTTATAGGCATTGAGAAACTGATTAAAGATAATAGTCCTTTTGTAGGTGAATGGGTGATAGCTGTTATAATGTAGAAGCATACCGGTGTACAAATATTGATATCAACATAGAGCGTATTATCAAATTCTCTCATTATATACACTGTCTCACCATTAATAGCTGGACATCCCTCCATTGATAGTTGGTCACATCCTATCCAAACAAAATGTGTCAGACAACTATACATAAGCTTATAGCCCTTCAAGGAGATGGTAGTATGATTTTGAATACAAGATGCCACAATCAACAGAGTTAACAGACTACCAGCACAGAATGGTAATAGGGTGACACATAAGCAATCAGTCTGTACGTACATTTCAATGGTAATGTACACCCCTAGATCAACAATTGGTGATGTGATCTGCAAATGGAAACATCACAAAATAACCCCAGAAAACTTCCAAAGCTGATGGAACATGACAAGGAGAGCCCTGCAAAGAATCATCCACTCAGAACACAGATTGATTATTGTACCACAAACAGGTCCTCACTGAGATTATTGGGACATGTGTTAGTACCAGTACAGTGTGCAGGATGCTGCTTGATGTGGCTTACCATGGTTGTGCAGCCATCCAAAAGCCACTAATCATCCTGATTATGCTGCATGCCATCCAGATTGATGTAAGGCCCACCATTCTTGGAACAATGAAAAGCCGTGCTTCAGAGTGACAAGTCACAGTGCATAGTCTACCGTTCTGATGGCTGTGCAGGTGTGTGGCAGATGCCTAGAAACAGCAACTTGCCAGACCATGTTGCCCCAATAATGAAGTTTGGCAGATGTTGTTGTTGTTTGGTTTTTAGAAGCATTAGCAACTAAGGCCATATTGCTCCAGGATATGCGTCATTCCCGGGATATTTCCGGGAATGACCTTTCTGCATCCTCCGTATTTGGTGGTGATGGGCTCGAACCCCAGTCTAATCAAGAAGCGTATGCTACGCACTGCTGCTCCTTCCCACCTGGCTAAGGAGGCACCTGAAGTTTGGCAGAGGCAACATGATGATGATGATCTGGGGCTTTTTTTTTATGGTTTGGTCTGGGATTATTGATTGTTTTGGACAAAACCATGAATGCTGAATCTATATGCCCGTGCAGGCCCATACCTGTATCAGCAGGACAATGCTCCATGTTATACTGCTTGCACTGTAATGGGCTGGCTGAGTAGATCAGTATCAAAAAGTTGGCCTGGCCTGGGCAGCCCAGAGCCCTGATCCCAATCCTGTAGAAAACCTCTTGGATGAATTCAATTGTTCAGTGCATGCAAGGAAAGATTGTCAAAAAAACAGAACTGAAATGGTTGCTGTTTCAAATGTGGGAAAATATCAGAGGACATTTGAAAACTGGTGGAGAATGTTCCACGGAGACAACAGGCCATCATAAAGGCTAAAGGTTTTCAGCATACTTTACTAGTTTGCCTGTAAATAAAGGTTATTTGTAGATATACAGGTGATCTGGATCACCTACAGCAATGTCAGAGAAGGCCCATACCTATATTAGAAGGTATGGGCCTTCCCTGTTTGTATGTGTAGGAAAATCACTCCTCATATATGAATTTAAATTTATGAACTGCTGTATGATGTTTTAGTTTTATAGTGGCTCTACTAGAAGTGACCTAGGAAAAAAGTGAATGAGAAACAATCATAAAGGCTTACAGCAGCAATGTCCAACAGGTAGACTGTAGATGGTTTATAATCTATAAAGCTTTTTTTGGGCAACTGCTGCCAAATTTTATAATTTAGTTCACTAAGCAAAATATCTCTTTACTAAGATTGTGGCACCTCCGTAGCCAGGTGGGCAGGAGCAGCAGTGCGTAGCACATGCTTCTTGATTAGACAGGGGTTCGAGCCCATGATCACCAAATACAGAGGATGCGGAAAGGTCAGGGAATGACCACTGCATATCCCGGAGCAATATGGCCTTAGTTGCTAATGCTCCTAAAAACCAAAAAAAAACTAAGATTGTATATCATACTGAAAAAAAATTAAAAGACGTGCCATGTAATGAAATTATAATACTTCAATCTACTAGCGCTTTGCACAGGACAGAGTATTAATCAAGTGTTCACAAGGATTTTAAAGATGAATTTCCACCAAACTTTAATTTGAATGAAAACACTCTACAGCCTTCTAGTTTCATTAACTTGTCGATAAAAGGTTTTCTTCAAGCAAAACAAACCAGTGCAGAAACACACAGTGGCATCATTTAAAGCGAGTTACATCACAGGTACAATAAAAGATTATCTACATGCATACATAGATATATATATATAATTTAAAAAATTAACTAATTACAATAAGAAAAAATTAAGAAAATTATTTATGGTAAAAGGAAAAATAAAAATGAATATTGCAAACACCGGGGCAGCAACTATTGCATAATCCACTACATTGTGCATGAAATTAGAATAAAAATTTGAATACAAATTGAACTAAATGCCAGTAGCACGGCAAACCAATGGAGTGAAAATAAACTAAACATACTTATAAAACGAAATGGGGGGGGATGAAGAAAAGGGTATTGCGGAAGGAAATGTTTATAAAGTAATTTAGAAGAATTAAAATATATAAATTAACAACAAATTTTTCGAATACGCCAATTTACATGAAATTTGACGGCAACCTCTAACTAGCACCTGCTCCAAATTATGTCAAATATTACTTAGAAATAAAATGAAAGCCAACTACAATACTGGATCAACAAGAATTATAAATAAAATAAGAGACCGACCATTATGCCCCATCTCAATGGAGAATCACATGGTCAGGGAACCACTGCATTTCGAACATTAGACAAATCCACAAATGCAATGGATTTGAATAATGGTGGTCCTCACGGAGTGAGAAATAATGATAGAACAGAACCTAGTACTCACATGGCAACACCATAGCACCGACAAAATGAGTGTTAAGCCAAAATATATAACAGAATATGTAACAGAAATTGGGCTATAGAGGGCAGTATGAGTGCTGTTGTTATTTGTTATTTGGTTTTTAGGAGCATTAGCAACTAAGGCCATATTGCTCCGGGATATGCGGTGGTCATTCCCTGACCTTTCTGCATCCTCCGTATTTGGTGGTGACGGGCTCGAACCACGGTCTAATCAAGAAGCGTGTGCTATGCACTGCTGCTCCTTCCCACCTGGCTACGGAGGCGCCCAGTATGAGTGCACTTTAGCTGTCAACTCAATACTACCATGTAACATAATTAAAAAAATTATTTATAGTAAAATGAAAAAATAAAATTAAATTAATATTGTAAACATTGGGGCAGCACTATTGCATAATCTGCCATATGTTGCTCGAAATTAGAATAAAAATTTGAATACAAATTGAATTGAACACCAGTAGCATGGCAAACCAGTAGAGTGAAAATAAACTAAACATACTTGTAAACGAAACATGGGGGGGGGGACTGAAATAAAGGGTACGAAGAAGGAAACATTCCCTTCTGCAATACCCTTTACTTCATCCCCTCTCCAAGCAACATGCAGCAGATTATGCAATAGTGCTGCCCTGATGTTTGCAATCTTAACTTAATTTTATTATTTTTCCTTTTATCATAAATAATTTTTTAATTTTCATCTTATTGTAATTAGTTAATTTTTTAAATTATGTTACATGGTAGTACTGAGTTGACAGCTAACATACACTCATACTGTCCTCTATCACCCAATTTCTGTTACATATTCTGTTATATATTCCAGCTTAACAGTGATTTTGTCAGTGTTATGGTGTTGCCATACGAGTACTAGGTTTTGTTCTATCATTATTTCTCACTGCATAAGGACCATCATTATTATTGAAATCCATTGCATTCACGGATATCAATATATGTCCTGGTTTGTGTATGGATGGATTTGTCTTATGTTCGAAATGCAGTGATTCCCCTGACCATTATCGGCCTTATGGTCCTCTGTCGAGATGGGGCATAATGGAAGAGCCATGCCGAGGGTGAGGTGAACGAGGCTCTTGCCTCAGATTAAAAGCTGAAAGGGGTGCCAAAAGAAAGATTAAATAGTTGACTTGATTAACAGTAGAGTGCAATTTTTCATTCTTGCCTGAAATGGCTCAGCACAGCCTGCATAATGGTCAGTCTATTTTCTTTTTATTTCTAAATGATATGTCACACAATTTGGACCAGGTGCTAGTCAGAGAGCACCTTTAAATTTCATGTAAATTGGCATATTCAAAAATATTTGTTGTTAATTTACATATTTTGATCCTTCTAAATTATTTTATGAATGTTGTTTCCTTCTGCAATATCCTTTACTTCATTCCCCCCTTTTTGTTTCGTTTTACAAGTATGTTTAGTTTATTTTCACTCTACTGGTTTGCCATGCTACTGGCATTCAATTCAATTTGTATTCAAATTTTTATTCTAATTTCAAGCAACATATGGTGGATTGTGCAATAGTGCTGCCCCGATGTTTACAATATTAATTTAATTTTATTATTTTTTAATTTTACCATAAATAATTTTCTTAATTTTCACCTTATTGTAATTATTTAATTTTTTTCATTATGCTACATGGTAGTATTGAGTTGACAGCTAAAGTGCACTCATACTACCCGCTATAGCCCAATTTCTGCTACATATTCTTTTATATATTCTGGCTTAACAGTGATTTTGTCAGTGGTATGGAGCTGCCATATGAGTACTAGATTCTGATCTATCATTATTTCTCACTGCATAAGGACCACCATTATTCAAATCCATTGCATTTGCAGATCAATCTATGTATTCATTCATATATGCATAGATTTGTCTAATGTTTGAAATGCAGTGATTTCCTGACCATTGTTGGCCTTGTGGTCCTCTGTCGACATGAGGCATAATGGTCAGTCTATTTTATTTTATTTATAATTTTAGTTGGTCCAGTATTGTAGTTGGTTTTTGTTTTATTTCTAAGTGATATGTCACACAATTTTGACCAGGTGCTAGTCAGAGGGCACCATTAAATTTCATGACCCTTCTAAACTATTTTATGAACATTTTCTTCTGCAATACCCTTTACTTCATTCTCCACCCCCAACTTTTGTTTTGTTTAGTTTCACACCACTGGTTTGCCATGCTATTGGGGTTCAATTCAATTTGTATTTGAATTCTCTCTCTCTCTCTCTCTCTCTCTCTCTCTCTCTCTCTCTCTCTCTCTCTCTCTCTCTCTCTCTCTCTCTCTCTATATATATATATATATATATATATATATATATATATATATATATATATATTTATAATTATTGATAAAAAATAAAGAAAGAAAGTTAAAACGACAATAACTGTAACTAATATGTAAATAATATTTATGAGTCAATGCAGTTGCAAGCAATCATGCAATACACCCATAATGTCTATAATATTAAGGATAATATAAAGAACCATTAGAATAAGTAAATCAATCCAATAATAATACCATCAGGGATCTAAGAAAACGCAAAAAAAAAAAAAAAAAATATATATATATATATATATATATATATATATTATCGCTTTTTACCGACAATCTTGATGACTTCAACTGGGGCCAACCACCCAGAATGAAGGCAAAAAACGACAAGAAGTTCTCTGTTTCTGTGATGATCAATATATGCTAAATAATTTAAATCTAACCAAATATAAACCAGAATAGGCCGGATGTAAATCGAATATAAATAAATCGAAAGAAGATAATAAAAGTTAAAAAAATTTAGAAATATTAGAATCAAAGGTAAGAAATATAAGTAAAATATAAATGTAAGCATATATTAATCATCGTTGACCCGACAGAGAACGTAATTTAATGATTACAATAAGATTAAATATATAATACATACTACATATTGACCGTATCTAGGACATAATGTAATAGTTGTCAAAATAATATGTGGTGCCCCCTATGTGACGGATACGGTAAAAATAAATAATTAAATTAACGCATAGAGAAACATGCAGATAGTAAGAAGAAAAACTAAAGGAGTAGGAATAATAGAACCTGAACTCCATAAAGGCGAAAAATAGTGGTATAGATAAGAAATAGTTTCTCCTACGTCCTCGGATTGCCCTAATAATTTCGGAGAAATAAAAGTAAAGAGTGTAGGACAGTTTAAAGACATTACAAGATATAAGTTGTGGCTCGGGTATGCCCGGGATCGCAAACCCGTTCCTATAGTAGGACCCTGAGCTGAATTTGCATGTTATCTCAGCGTGAACTTAAGTAAATTTAAATGAATTTAACTATATATATATATAAAAAAAAAAAAAATGATACACTGTAATTTGCAAGCCGGTGGGTACAAGTTTTCTACGCCGTAAGACACCAAGAATGCAAAGTGTATCCTATTTACATATATACATGGCACTAAATATAACGATTATATTGAAAATTATATTAAAACAATAGGTACAGAAAATAAATTTTTGAAATTAATTATGTTTATCGCTTTCCTGAAATGATATTTCAGGTAAGCGATAGGGAAATTATTATTGATCAACCTGCCGTACAACGCTGTTAAGCCCGCTGAACAATTTTTATTACTATTGCAGATATAAGCAATCCTTAGACATTGCGATAAAATTATATTAGCATGCACTGATTTTGATATATTAGATTTCCAGTTTGTAAGGCTGACTACGTTAAAATTAAATGCATCTCTTTTATTATATATGTTTACGTCTATATTATTATTATGGAATATTTCTATATGAAGATCCAGATAATTTGCTATAGTATCGGAATTATTAGTTTTTTCCAATACTAGTTCTACTGGATATAATTTACTGTAATCCTGGACAAAATGTGGACAATTAAAAACACATATATCATCTACGTATCTATATATAAGTAGGTTATCTTGGAATTCTCTTTCTGTATAATGTAGATAAAGGTTTGCGATTATGCTTGATGCTGGACTTCCCATAGGGGTGCCAGTCACTTGTAGGTATAACGATGTTCCGTCATATACATAATTATTAAAGATGCATAATTTTATTAGAGAATCCCAATAGGTTAAATCAACCTTTATAGCATTTTTATTTTCTAAATATAGTTTCTGGAGGACGACTTTTAAGTTATCAAGATTAATGCTCGTAAATAGACTGTTAAAGTCAAATGTTTGTATTTGATGAATATTGTTATTTTTTAGAGCATTTATAATAGGTAAGTTATTATTTATTATAATAGTTTTATTTAAGTTATTTAATATAATTTTAAGTAACTTTTCTAACATTTTTCCGGGAAATTTAGCATAACTATCTCTACATGATGTTATGAATCTAAAAGCAATCGGTGTTTTATGAAATTTGGGTATGCCATATATAAATGGATATTTTAGGTTATTATACTTTAACTTTAATTTTTTATGTAATGCAATTAATTTTTTGATTATTATATTAGAAGAAGATGTTATCTGTTTATATGTATGGCTAGACTGTAGTTCATTTTTTAAAATTTCTACATAATATGATTTACATATGATTGCATAATTGCAAGCAGCTTTGTCAACGGGAGTAATTACAAAATGTTCATGTATATTTTTGAGCTGCCTATTTATTAATTTGGTATTATATAGATTATCCTGTATGAATTTCAATTGATTATATTTGCTAGATATGATATTAAGCCTTGTAATGTCTTTAAACTGTCCTACACTCTTTACTTTTATTTCTCCGAAATTATTAGGGCAATCCGAGGACGTAGGAGAAACTATTTCTTATCTATACAACTATTTTTCGCCTTTATGGAGTTCAGGTTCTATTATTCCTACTCCTTTAGTTTTTCTTCTTACTATCTGCATGTTTCTCTATGCGTTAATTTAATTATTTATTTTTACCGTATCCATCACATAGGGGGCACCACATATTATTTTAGCATTAGCATTAGTAGAGGCATTTGATGCAAGAAAGCAAGCTTATGCAGCATCAGCCAAAAAAAAAAAAAAACCACTTCCACTTCACCCCTCTGTTCGTTCAAAATACCTGTCCAGCTGAGCCTTAAACTTATTTAGGCTATCAACCTCCACCACAAGGGATGGAAGTCTGTTCCACCAACCAACCACCCGCTGGCTAAAGACAAATTTCCGCACGTCTATCCTACATCTGTCTTTCCTCAATTTGAATTTATGCCCTCTCAGGTGATTATTCTGAGCTAGAGGAAGAATCCCATCAGCATTGAGCATGCTTAAACCATTCAAGGCTTTATACACCTCTATCAGATCACCTCGCTGGTGCCTAGTCTCCAGACACTGTAATTTGCAAAACTTAAGCCTTTCTTCGTAAGAGCACCCCTTTGTTCCATTCACTAATCTTGTTGCCCTTCTCTGTACTCGTTCCAGAAGCTCTACATCCTTCTTGAAATGAGGCCTCCAGACCTGTATACAGTACTCTAGGTGAGGCCTGACCATCGCCTTATACAATGGAATAATCACCTCCTTATCCCTGCTGGAAAAATTCCTGTATATCATTGACAATACTCCATGAGCTACTCTTGCAGCCCGTCTGCACTGCTCAGAGAACTTCATATCTGCCTGCACAACCACCCCCAAGTCCCTTTCATTCTCTACCACTGTCAGTGTTGTACCACAGAGTTGATACGTTGCTCTGGGGTTGCTGTTTCCCATGTGTAGTACTTTACATTTGTCAATGTTAAACTTCATTTGCCACCTCTCAGCCCATCTGCTCAACCTTTCCAGATCCTGTTGCAGCAGCATAGTGTCAGTAGTGTCCTTGACAACCCTGCCAACCTTTGTATCGTCTGCAAACTTGGACATTAAGCCCGATATACCATCATCAATATCATTTATAAATACAGAAAACAATAATGGACCCAACACTGAGCCCTGAGGGACTCCACTAATAACATCAGTCCGCGATGAGCAGTGTCCATTGATTACCACTCTCTGTCTTCTCCCCCTCAACCACCCCTTTATCCATAGCAGCAATTTGCCTCCAATGTCACACTGCTCCAATTTGTGTAGCAGTCTTCCATGTGCAACAGTATCAAAAGCCTTTCTAAGATCCAAGTATATAATATCAAAGTTATTCCCTGCATCCAGTTCTTTTGTGACTGCATCATAGTATCCAATCAAGTTGGTCAGGCAAGACTTCCCCTTAACAAAACCATGCTGTGTCTGAGCTATAACTGAAGTCTTGTCTAAATGATCCTGCAGTGCGTCTTTAACCAGTGCCTCCATTAATTTTCCTGGAACAGAAGTTAAGCTCACAGGTCTATAATTACTTGTGTCAGCCTTTGATCCTCCTTTGTGAATTGGGGTCACATTTGCACATTTCCAGTCTATGGGTACCTCCCCTGAGTCCAAGGAAGCTCTCATAATTATGGCTAAGGGTTTGCTTACTTCCTTTGCTGCCTCCTTTAATATAACTGGATAGATCCCATCCACCCCGGGTGCCTTTCTTGTGTTTATCTTCAACAGTTTCTCCTCCACTTTACTCCCAGTTATTTCAAGATTCTGTAACTTACTGCTAGAGTTGAATACACCTCTGGCATTCCCCTCGCTGAATAACTCCTCATGTGTGAATGTCGATGCAAAATATTCATTTAGTTTGTTAGCCACCTGAGCAGGATCATCAACACTTGACCCATCAATATCAAGTGGACCAATCTGATTCATCCCTTTCCTTCTAGAGTTTACATAAGTAAAGAACTCTTTGCTGTTTTTCTTTGCATCCCTTGCCAAGGATTTCTCGTAATCTGCCTTCGCCTGCCTAACTTCCTTTGTAACTTGGTTGCATATCAACTTGTATCTATCATAGGCTTCTGTGTCATGTGTTAATTTGTAAGTATCCCATGCATTTTTCTTCTCTGCCATATGCCTCATTAGTTCATCTGACATCCATTTTGGCCTAAACCTTGAACAATATTTCTTAGTTGGTATGTAAAGCCTAGTAGCTTCCAAGATAAGTTGTTTGAATGCTTCCCATTTTGAATTTGCTGTTGGTAACATCATCAGTTGGTCCCACTGTATAGAATTTAAATACTGTCTCAGTCCATCGTAGTCGCCTTTACGGAAGTATTTTGACGACTATTACATTATGTCCTAGATACGGTCAATATGTAGTATGTATTATATATTTAATCTTATTGTAATCATTAAATTACGTTCTCTGTCGGGTCAACGATGATTAATATATGCTTACATTTATATTTTACTTATATTTCTTACCTTTGATCCTAATATTTATAAATTTTTTTAACTTTTATTATCTTCTTTCGATTTATTTATATTCGATTTACATCCGGCCTATTCTGGTTTATATTTGGTTAGATTTAAATTACTTAGCATATATTAATCATCACAGAAACAGAGAACTTCTTGTCGTTTTTTGCCTTCATTCTGGGTGGTTGGCCCCAGTTGAAGTCATCAAGATTGTCGGTAAAAAGCGATAATATATATATATATATTTTTTTTTTTTTTTTCTTTTTTTTTGCGTTTTCTTAGATCCCTGATGATATTATTATTGGATTGATTTACTTATTCTAATGGTTCTTTATATTATCCTTAATATTATATATATATATATATATATATATAGAGAGAGAGAGAGAGAGAGAGAGAGAGAGAGAGAGCGAGAATTCAAATACATATATATATATATATATACATATATATATATATATAGAGAGAGAGAGAGAACATAAAAATATACACAGTTTTATTGTGTTCTATAAAGTTATAATTTAAACTAAAATTAAACTGTTACAATAAAGGATTTACCACTAGCATAGAATACTGTAGCCAAACATATTGAGGATATGAAAGAAAATATTGTTTTAGAGTGTTAATATTAATATTAATAGCAGCAAGTGATACAATGGATGGAAGCATGTTTCAGCAATCAACCACTCATTAACTGAAGGCAAACTTCTGCACATCTGTTCAGCAACTACCCTTCCTCAATTTGTATTTATGCCCTTCGTGTACGTAGTCATTCAATGAGGAAGAGGAAGAATTCCATCAGCACTGAGTTTGCTTCAAAACCTTTAAATACCGCAATCAGATCATCTCACTGATGTCTAGTCACAAGACACTACAATTTGCAGAACTGAAGCTTTTCTTGGTTAGAGCATCCCTTTGTTCTCCTCGACAATCTTGTTGCCCTTCTCTGTATCCATCCCAGCAGCTTTCCTAAAACATCCTTCCTAAAATGAGGCCTCCAGACCTGTAGGCAGTATTCAAGATGTGACCTGTCTATTGTCTTATACAATGGGATAATCACCTCCTTATCCCTGCTAGCAAGATTCCTGTATATCATTGACAAAACCCTAAAAGCTGTCCTGGCAACCTGTCTACACTGCTTAGACAGGTTGCCATTTTAATTTTCCACTACCCTGAGTGTAATGCCACACCGTTGATATAATACTCTGGGATTACAACTACCCACATGCAGTACCTTGAATTTGTCAATGTTAAACTTCAACTGGCATTTCTCACCCCATATGCCTAATTTTTTAGTTAAAAGTTAAAATACGACACTGAAAGGTTACTTATAGCCATTATGATGCTCTTATAGGAAAAAAATAATAATAATAAATTAATTAATAAAAGCAATTGTTTTATTGCAACATGAACATGGAGATATTCCTAATTTTAAAAGCTATCAGTGTGTGTTATATCAGAAAATTTATGTTGAAAAATACTGAAATAGTGTCACATAATGCATGTTTTTGTTAAAACAGTGAATTCAAGTGGATGGGCATTGCAGCACTGGCTTTTCAAAAGCTTGTTTGAAGAATTGGATGCAAACCGTACGGAGATGTTATTTTTTATTCAGGATTCAGATGGTTAAGCAGCAGAAAAATGCTTGATCAGTTTTTGGGTTAACTAATTGAAATTAAAACATTTTTACACTCATGAGGTAAAACAATGAATTCAATGATATATTATGGCTGATTGATTTGGCTTTTATTTTTTATTTTATTTTAAGAGATATAACAATACAGTTAAGTAACTTGAATTCAACATTATAAAGATTGGTATTGGTAATGTTAAGAGTATTTCCGGTGCAAGGGCTATTTAGACAATATTGGACTGTCAATGTGGCCATAACTAAAGATGGCAACTTAGGGAACAAGCAATATGAATTCGGATGTAGTTATATAACTTTACTTGTTTTAGGAAAGCAAAAAATTTGTGGTGTGCATAATCTCCTATGATATAATAGCAGAGTGATAAAGGTTACTGTGTGTGTGTGTGTGTGTGTGTGTGTGAGAGAGAGAGAGAGAGAGAGAGAGAGAGAGAGAGAGAGAGAGAGAGAGAGAGAGAGAGAGAGAGAGAGAGAGAGAGAGAGAGAGAGAGGTTTAAATGAGGAAAACAGAATGGAAAAAGGTGAATAAGTGACATGTCCTGTCCAATTCTGGCTCTCGCCAGGAACATTTTAAGGAAAAGACTGATATCTCAGGTACAAAAAACACCATTAATGCTTTCAAAAATACCATATTTTCTGGATGACAAGATGCACCAAACATATGATGCATCCATGTTTAGAAGGCAAATTTTGGGAAATATATTTTATTGTATATATTTGAGACAGATCCACAAGTTCTTACTAAACAAAATGTTAAGGTAGAAAGAAGTATTTATTCACCAAAAATTTGTCATCACCAACAATTTCATTTCCTTCAAAGGATGCATCATCTTCAGTACCATCAAGTGCATTGCTGATTCAAAATTTCTTGAAAGATTTGGCAACTCCTGTTCCATTAATTCCCACATTTTCACCTATTCATACACCTATGAAATTGTTGGTTGCTTCATTTATTCTCATTGTTGTCAAATTGTGATTCAGCGTTTCCACCTTTTGGTCCACTCCTTACACTTCAATGCTATAAAGAATTTGCTAATTGAGGTTTCCAATGGCATTTGGTTAAGGCCTCCTGGAGTTAAAGCTAATTGCATATTTAAATCCGCACCATTTTTTTTTTTTTGTCTCTTCTATGTGTGATCTTAATTGGTCACAAAGAGCTGATGATTTCAGAAAGCCACTTGGATGTTTTGACCACACTGTTTCCAACCACAGCTAAAGATAAAAACATCACAGGGGAAGTTTAGGAAATGTTTTCAGGGAAAAAAAAGTGCTTTGGTATTTCAGATCATATAGTCTACATCATTTACAAAAAAAAAAAAAAAAAAAAAGCAAGCAATGGCAAGAATTACAAGCCACAATGACAATAAATAACCTTAATTTAGTTAAAGATGAATTTAATAGACACTTTCAGAATCTGATAGGATTGATTCAGTTTTGCTATTTCTGAAGAATCACTTTCTCCAGTTCTTCACTGATGCATTAGCAACGGCACATGATGCAAGAAAGCAAGCTTATATAGCATCAGCCAAAAAAAAAAAAAAAAAAAAAAAAAAAAAACACTCCCGCCTTCTCATTTCGCCCATTCACTCGCTCCAAATGTTTGTCTAGTTCTGCCTTGAATCCATTTAAGCTATCAACTTCTACAACGACAAATGGAAGTTTGTTTGCAATCAACCAACCACTGGCTAAAGGCAAACTTTCGCACATCTATCCTACAATTGTCTTTCCTCAATGCCCTCTCAGGTGATTATTCTGAGCAAGAGAAAAAAATCCCATCAGCACTGAGCATGCTCAAACCATTCAAGGCTTTATACACTTCAATCAGATCACCTAGCAGGTGCCTAGTCTCCAGACATTGTAATTTGCAAAACTTAAGCCTTTCTTCATAAGAGCAACAAAACCATTGTTCCATTCACTAATCTTATTGTCCTTCTTTGTACTTGTTCCAACAGCTCTACATCCTTTTTAAAATGAGGCCTCCAGACCTGTATACAGTACTCAGGGTGTGGCCTGACCATTGCCTTATACAAGGGGATAATCACCTCCTTATCCCTTCTAGAAAAATTCCTGTATATCATTGACAAGACACCATGAGCTACTTTTGCACATCTGCACTCTCAGAAAACTTCATATCTGCCTGCACAATTACCCCCAAGTCCTTTTCACTCTCTGCCACTGTCAGTGTAGTTCCACACAGTTTATACTCTGGGTTACTGCTTCCCATATGCAGTACTTTACATTTGTCAATGTTAAACTTCAGTTGCCACGTTGCAGCCCATCTACTCAACTTTTCTAGATCCTGTTGCAGCATCATACTGTCATTAGTGTCATTAACAACGTCTGCAAACTTGGACATTAAGCCTGATATACCATCATCAATATCATTAATACAGAAAAACAACAATGGACCCAACACTGAACCCTGGGGGACTCCACTCATAACATTAGTCCACGAAGAGCAGTGTCCATTAATTACCAATCTCTTTCTTCTTCCACTCAACCATCCCTTTATCCATAGCAGCAATTTGCCTCCAATGCCACGCTGCTCCAATTTGTGCAGCAGTCTTCCATGTGCAACAGAATCAAAAGCCTTTCTAAGATCCAACTATATGATATCAAAATTATTCTTTGCATCCAGTTCCTTTGCGACTACATCATAGTATCCAATCAAATTGGTCAGACAAGACTTCCCCTTAACAAACCCATGCTGTGTCTGAGCTATAACTGAAGCCTTATCTAAATGATCCTGCAATGCTTCTTTAACCACTGCCTCCATTAATTTCCCTAGAACGGTAAAAAAAAAAAAAAAAGTAAAGTGCAGCCATTATCAACCCACTGCAGGATGGAAGCCTCCTCAGCAATTCATGTTGAGGGAAATGGACCATAATCTGCCATGCTGGTCCAGTGCGGGTTGGCAGATCGACCGTATTCAGCAGTCAGGGGCTTGCGCCCCGGTCTACTCAAAGAGTGTGTGCTACTGCACTCCTGCTCCTGCCCACTCGGCTACGGAACAGGTCTGTAATTACCTGCGACTCCCTTTGATCCTCCTTTGTGGATTGGGGTCTCATTTGCACATTTCCAGTCCATGAGTACCTCCCCAAAGTCCAAGGAAGCTCTCATAATTATGGCTAAGGGTTTGCTTACTTCCTTTGCTGCCTCCTTTAATATAAATGAATAGATTCCATCCATCCACCCCAGGTGCCTTTCTTATGTTTATCTTCAACAATTTCTTCTTCACTTTGCTCTCAGTTATTACAAGATTATCTAGCTTACTGCCAGAGTTTAATTCACCTCTGGCATTCCCCTCCCTGAATAACTCCTCAAGTGTGAATGTAGATGCAAAATATTCATTTAGTTTGTTAGCTACCTGAGCAGGATCATCAACAGCTGAACCATTGATATCAAGTGGACCGATCTGATTCATCCCCTTCCTTCTAGAGTTTACATAAGTAAAGAACTCTTTGCTGTTTTTCTTTGCATCCTTGCCAAAGATTTCTTGTAATCTGCCTTTGCCTGCCTAACCTTCTTTGTGACAGACCAGCTTACATCTATCATAGGCTTCTGTGTCACCTGTTAATTTATATGTATCCCATGCATTTTTCTTCTCTGTCACATGTCTAATTAGTTCCTCTGACATCCATTTAGGCCTAAACCTTGAACAATATTTCTTAGTGAAATGAAAGCAAAAATGAAAGCTGATGGTAGTTACCTCTTTGAGTAAATCCCACTTCAGCACACTGTGATCATTGCCACCTAATGGTTCCTCTATCTGCAGATTCTTAATGCATGAAGAATCACTACTGATAATCAGATCAAGAGTATTACTCGCTCTAGTTGCCTCCTGACAACAATCATCCAATAAATCAACAAAAGCCTTGCTAGTGTGTGAGTGACCAACTCACAAATTCCAGTCAATCTCTGGGAAATTAAAATCCCCCATTATAAGACACAGTGATTTACTGGGCCCACTCTGCACAATTGCTCATTATACTCATCAGATTCATTAGGCCTATAACATACACCTACTCTCGTTTTTCCTTTCCCAGTGCTTATGTCACACCAAACAGACTCAACATTGCATTGTTCACCAACATCAATTGGATGCACTTCCTTAGATTTTATGTGTTTCTTAACTAACAGAATAAACCCTCCTCCCTTCCTGTTCTGTCTATCCTTTCTGTACACATTTTACTCCCCAAATTCCAATTCTGCACTGCTTATGTCTGTGTGACACCGCGTCTCTGATAGCACAACAATATCTGCCTTTGATGTCTTGACCAACACTTTAAGCTCATCAAATTTATTAACTATACTCCTAGCATTGGTTTACATGCAAGAATACATGCACCTGTTTCTACTCTTATTTACCCTCACACAGCCCTTGTATTTACTTGTTCCACTATGACTCCCAGCAGTCCTGGAAATTCCCATTGCTTTGCTTTCCAGGCTGCTGCTCAATTGCATTTCAATAGAAGCAGTGCAAGAATCACTTCCACCTCTGCCAGCAGCTACTGTTAATCTATTAGTCCATGTATCTTCCCCCAAGCTAGCAGTTTTCCAAGCACCTAACTCTACCTCAATAGCATTAGCAAATATTCTTGCACCCTTTCTATTTAAGTGTATCCCATCCCTGTAGAAGCAGTCTCTCCTATTAACAAGCACAGACCAGGCTGAGAAAAATTCTACCTCTTGAACCTGGCACAATCTTTCCAGGGCCAAATCGATCGACAAGGCTCTCATCATATACTCCCTCCTATTTTATATTTGTTAATAAAAGCTTGTTTGTTTGTTATTTGGTTTTTAGGAGCATTAACAACTAAGGCCATATTGCTCCGGGGATATGCGGTGGTCCATGACCTTTCTGTATCCTTCGTATTTGGTAGGCACGGGCTCAAACCCTGGTCTAATCAAGAAGCGTGTGCTACACACTGCTGCTCCTGCCCACCGAGGCACCGTGAATAAAAGCAATGTAGAAATAATTACTCTTAGATGATATGGTAGTAGTATATTCAACTGGTCTATTGAAAATGCTAATGGCATATTATGAAAGTGATAGATTCTTAGATATATCTAAACATTTAAGAAATGCTTATATAAAGTGAAATAGTTTTTTGGATTGCCATACCTTTGCAAGATGGCATTTTTGTAAATGAATATCATAAGAGCCCAACAGAGGAATCGACTTTGTAACAAACATTTGAAGGACTATATGACACTTGTGGCTCCCCATATGTACCAGATTAAAAAAAAAAAAAGTGTGTGAAAATTTTCAATCACAAGTGTTACATTAATTATCAAAAAATAATATTTTTGAAATGATATGGTGATATCTAAGCAAAACAAATAATTTCAAATTGCCCAGGAGTTTCAATGTACAGTTAGTCTTTTTTAACATAAGTGTGTATTTTAATTTTATGTATTTTTAGAAACCTGTTTATAAAAATAAACTTATAATTTTTTTTTTTTTTTTTTTTGCTATGAAAATAAATATGTGAAATATATGAAAAATATATGACCTATAAATTTTTAGGTTCCCTCACCAGGAAGGGGTGGTATATTACTTGTCTACAATATAAGCTTCTACTTTCAGAAATAAAATGAGTGCCACTACCTTCAGTAGCATAAAACTGATTAAGGAAACTAACCTATAATTTTACTTCTTAGGCTCAATAAAGGACAATATTTTGTATTTGTTAAAATTATCCCATATTTGTTTAGCTTCAAAAATTTTATTAACTTTTTTACGAGTTGTCCTTTAAAACCAATAGATAGATTCTAATAACATACTAGTATTAAACAACATCATACAACATGTAAATTTTTTTTTATAGATAAAAAAAATAAATTCCATAAATTCACTTATTTTTATATAAAAATTAAATTTATTGAAACTAGACAAAAAGTATGTTCCAAAAAACAAAATACATCACAGGAAATTGTGAAATTGTAAAAAGTGTGTTTTTTTAATGTTATTAGAATTAAATATTCCCATGTATGGCTTTCCCCCAAGAAATTAGCAATAGAAAAACTTATTCTGAATCACAGAGAGAGAAATAAAAGAAGAGTATCTAAATACTGCTAGTAGATTAAGATTTTTTTTTTTGATTCACAAGAAACTGCAGGTGAAATATTAGCAATCAGACATACCTGTTTGTTATATTGCTGTTACTATTACTTTCTCTTTCTGTATCCACAGACATTTTGGCACTTTTGTTGGTGTCTAGTGGAACTCTAAGTGACACCATACGATTGGCATAGTGGATAGCTTGACTATAAACTGTGGACTCTTCATTATTAACTAGTTCTAGTTGAAAGTCTTTTGTTAAGCTAGGCCATAGTCTCATCTGGGTATTTAAAAAAAAAAAGTATTGAATATGAAGGAGTTGGAGAATGAGAAGTAAAATTCATGAACTAATTCTAGGGAAAAACACACTACGCTGTGTTGTAATAGCATAATAAATTGAAACTTTAATTTCACATACTGAGAAGAACTAGATATAGTCTTCCAGAATTCTGGAAGAAAATTGTCCCCTTCTTATGTGAATAAAATAACTAAATTAAAATATTAAGATGGAAACTATGAAAAGCTTAACAAAATCTAGAAAAACAATGATAACTATGAAGTGTGGTAACAGCGCAGTCCTTTAATTACACTGAAACAAAAGAATACTTTTTTTTTTTTTGTCATACATATCAAAGTAAGTGAATTTGAAAGTATTTTTTATGCTGATTTCAAATATTAAATCAGCTTTTGTTCATCACCAGCTGTTTTAACATAATTTTAGTTTTATACAAACATCAGGCGACACTAGAACACTTAAAAAAAAAATGAACTTACTTGTTATCTTTAACTGAACTAGAATGTAGCTAATGATGATTTCCTGTTGTATTTTGCCTGTGGAACACCACTCCTCAATGTCCAACAGTAATCAGCTAGCATGTTTGGGTTCCACTTGCCCAGGTACCTCCTTTCCATTGTGGAAATAGTTTGATGAAATTGCTTTCTGTGCTCATCACTGACAGCTCCTAGGTTTTCTGGGAAGAAGTCCAAATGTGAATCCAAGAAATACATCTTTACAGACATACAGGCAGTTCCCGGATTTATGAGCTCTTTTTTTCAAGTATCACCAAAATCGAAAATATGAACATTAATTGCAATAAATAAATGCTAAACATTCATAAATACAGCATTTCAAGCCATACATGTAGCTATACAGTACTACTTAGTATTGTATAGCTACTGTTTTTTAGTTCAGGCAGATGAGAGCATCTCACTGACTCACATAACATAAAGTAGTTACCATGCTGACGTTACAAAGAGTGGTTATGTTGCTCTTTACTTCTGCTGTCTCATCTCATTTCAAATTTATCTCCCTTATTAATACTGCACAGTATGCCAAAACAAAGTAATACTATGGAGAGTGATGCTAATAAAATGTTTATTCATCATCATCGACTGATGATGATGAATAAACATTCTTTAACATTTGTAAGACATATATAATTTCTTTATTATTATAATTTGCTTGATTTTAAAGGCTATGTTTTCATTTCTTAGGATAAATAAATCATTGTTTAAGCGTAAACCATTTTGTTGACCTTTATTTAACATTACTATGGTAAAATTTCATCTAATATTGTCTGTGGAAAATGAATTCCTGCTTTATGATCGCACACTAAGAACAAATTAACTTGTAAAGTCGAGAATTACCTGTATTACATCCCATAATTTTATAGCCTTTAAGAAGCCCATTGACTATTTCTTGGTAATTTTTAGTCTTGAAATTTCCAAAAAATTTTTCAATAACTTTTAACCATTCTTCAAAATTCATTTTTCATCAGTTTTCTTATTTGGGAGCCCACAAATATGCCATCTTCATTTTGTTCTCACTAACTCCAGTAAATTTCTCTTTCAAATAAAGAAAACCTACCCCATTTTGATCCACTGCTTTGACAAAATTTTCATTAAATCAAACATAATATGCAATGGTGGTAATGAAACTTTATCGGGAGTAACTAGTGTTTAGTTTGCAATATTTTTTTTCCCTTTCATCTTCATTTCTTTGAAGCCACTGTTTTTTAATAAAATGTGGGTTGTTGATTGACTGTTGGAACAAACTTCAATCTGTTGTTGTGAAAGTTGATAGGTTAGATCAGGGGTCCTTAACCTTTTGCTTTAAGCAAGTAAGATTTTGCAGCTTACAATACACGCGAGCACCATATATTAAAATATAAATTTTTTTGCTTAAAGATTAAAAATGCATTTTTTAATTAATTTTTTAATCTTATATAATAAAAGATTTATATTTCTCAATTAAAATTTTTGGGTGCTAATATTTATTACCTTATCAGTGTGAACCTTGACTTTGAAGAGATGATGCCAAATCTTTGAAATTAACTTCTCCATTATGAAGAGATAATCACAAATTTTCTTCCAAATGTGATGACAACAATCTTGTCCCTTTTTTTGTTTTTGATATTGTTCATTAATGAAAAAGCACTTTCACATGTGTATGTTGATCCAAACAAAGTATTTTGAATGCTTCTCTTTGAAATAAAGGAAATTTTTGCTGTCAGTAGAACCCCAGAATTTTAAAATAGTTTTGCATTGGAAAAGACATTTCGAAGCTAAAGATGACTGCATATCAACAAGTTGTAACTCGGCAGCTGCTATTTCGTTTTGATTGAAAATTTGTTCCAAGTTACTGATTTCAAAATTTCTGTAATTTTATCATTAATTCAAATTTTGATAGGTGCTCTTTCTTGTATTCAAATCTTTCTTGAAATTGGTCACTAAGGTCTTTGATTACATTCCTTACATACGATGGGCACTCCCCAGCAGTTTCCTCCAGACATTTTTTTAAGAGTAGGAAAATGAAGCAACTTTCCTTCTAAAACTTGATTCTGAAACACTAAGTTTTTTCTCAAATGCAATAATCTCCTCATATAAAACTACCACAAATTTATCTTTTCCTTGTAGCCTCAAATTACACATTTAAATGGCTGAAGATGTCAACCATGAATGAAAGTGTAATTTTGAAATCTTCAGTAAAAATTTCATTAAAAAAGGTTTTCTTTATTGCTTTCTATTAGAAAGCAACACTTTCTAATTGCTTTTGCTTCTTCAAACACCTCCCAAATTTTGGAGAGTTCCTATCCACAACTGAGTCAAAGAACCTCTGTATGGGTAATAAGAATGCGATGCTTAAAGATCTTCCAAAAATGTTTTTAGAAGCCGCTTATTTAGGAATTTAGAAATAAAGTGGTTGATGAATTTAACAATGACTTTAAGACATCCTATAATTTCTTTTTGATCTTTCATTCATGAACACAAGACCTCAATATGAATCAAACAATGATAATGCACAGAATTAGCATCCTTTCATGTCCATTAACATAAGCAATAAGGCCTTTGTTTTTACCTATCACGGAACGTGCACCATCGGTAACAATTGATACAAGTTTACTCAGAAAAATTTTTTGCACTGTGAGGAATTTCACAAGTGCATCATATACATCTTTTCCATTTGTATGACCAGTAAGTGACAAAATAGCCAAAAAAATCTTCATAGTGCTGCCATCATGTTGAATCAAATGAACAAAGCACATGAATTGTGATATTCCCGAAACATCAGTCGATTCATCAAGTGCCAGTGAAAAAAATACACAGCTTTCAATTCTACCTAATAATTCATTGAATATTACATCTGCCATTTTATGAACTCGATTTGAAACTGTATCATTACTCAAAGGAATATTTTTGGTGGAGCTAAACAAGGTATCTTTCTGTTTTTCTGGTAAGACACTAGCAAGCACTTCTAATGATGACACTACAATTTTTTATTATTTTATCACTAGTGTAAGACAATGAATTCTTTACAGTTATATTTGATAAAATAAATGAAACTTCATTTGCTAACACTTTGCTACTATTAGCTTGACCTAAATTTAAAATAGTTTTCTGTCTTTCAGGTTTCTTTTTTCTTCTTGAAGTTTAGCTTTTCTAATATCACTAAACTTGGAAAAAGCTTCATGAAAATTCCTATGGCATGTATGGTAATGTCTTTCACAATTCAACTTCCGATAACCAGTCAAACACGCCTGACAATAAGAAAATTACACCAGTTCCACTACTATTATCTATTACCAAATAATTATATTCCCAAGAGGACTGAAATGCATACTTTTTAATATTTTGTTTCTTTGCATTCGAAAAGTGTAGGTCTAAATCAGACAACTGCGAAGGTAGTGTTAATGCATCATTTTTTCCCGTATCATATTCGTTTTGGTTTCTTTTTGAAAACTTATCCATTTTGAAAAGGTTTAGTAACTTTAGTTAATCTGTTAAAAGAAAATACATTTAAGTATTTGGGCGCAAAATTAAAAGATTTCTTACTATAACACTTTCATCACCTTTAAAGTCAGCACTATACAAATATGGTACCTATTGCAGCAGTGCAACTGAGCAGTAACCCAGCAGAAATGTGTTCTAACCTGTTAAAACCAGAAACTCAGAATTGCACGAGGCAGTATCCTCGAGCACCAGATTAAGAACCCCTTGGTTTAGATGGATTCAAGGAGAAACTGGACAAGCTGTTGGAGGGCATGAGTAGGTGAGATGGGAGGTGTCATGTTTCTTTTTGTTTTATTTGGCTAACCAGTCAGCTTGCTTTCTTGCCACATTTGTCACTGCTAATGCTAATGGTTTTTCTTATCTCTACTGTCCCATTCACAAATGAAGCAGCAATATTTGGTATAGCCAAATTGTAGTCTAGTAAAAGAGCAATCACTTTAAGGTCACCACGACTATGACAAGAAAACTGCTCATACTTGATGTTTGTCAATGTCAATGTCATGTTATCATAGGTTTCTTTTACTTGTGCAGCATATATGTTAAGGTACTGATGGTAATGCATTTCCACTATGGAGCAACACTGCTTTCAAACTCACTTTTGAGAAATTGATGAATAACTGCCATTCACCTGGATTGTGCAGGTGTCCTAGAGTTTCCATTAGAGAACTTACACCATTGCAGTAAACCAAATCACCTTCTCGAGAAAAATGTATAAATGTTTGCTGACATTTACAAAAATTTTGATGTCCTCATTCCATCCTTTCAGCCTAGAAGCCAAAAGTTCAGCTTGATTTTCAGATAAGTTCAGATCACAAACAAGATCATTTAGTTCCTCTTAAGATATTAAGTGTGGTTCTGAGTATGAACATGTCACCTTGCACATGGGATCACTAACTTCCTGGTCTTCTCTACAATCAATCAGAGTCTCACCATCAAACTCAAAATCATCTGGTTCATCTTCTTCATCCAAATTGTAAGTTTCTGTTGGTTTTGGAATAATATATAAACTGTGGACCCGGAGTCGTCAGAGCCAAAACCAGTAAAAAAAAAAAAACTGGCTCCATGGCTCCAACTAACTTGGTCAGTCATAATCATGAGGGTGGCACATATGTCATATGCTTTGATGCTTCATGGTGTGGTTTTAATTTTCCCTGTTCTTTTTGTTTACTATTTTTTTTATTTTTTTAATGTCAAAACCAGTGAGTGGTTTTCGAATAATGCACATTTTATTTTTTCAGAAATGTCAAATGTCTGGAAGCCCTCAATGATGAACAAAGGATCTAGAACAAAGTCTAATGTATCTGAATACTTTACAGTCATTGAAGATGATAAATATTATATTTGCACATGCCAAGTGAATAACACTGATGGCAAGATTTCGACTTGCGGAGCAAAAATTAGCAAACCTTTGACCAATAAGACCAATATTTCAACAAGAGCATTCAATTTGAAGTGTCACATAAGTCGTAATTATCCTGAAGTGCTTAAGGGTATAGAAGAGGAAGAGAGATTCAAGCTTAATAAGGCAAGCACTTCTGCTTTTTCATCATCAAATAGTCAAGTAAATCAATCAAATATTTTTAAATATTTTGTTGGTCAAAAAGTCACTGTGTCCATGAAAGCAGATCAATTCAAAAATTACATTATTGAGTTAGTGGTGAAGAATTCTTTATCTCTGAATGTATTTTGTAAGCCAGCCATGCTTGGTTTGATAGGAGAAATGGCCCACTACAAAGAAAATTCAAGGTGAAGACTTAACTCCTGGTCAGTTCCTAAAGGAAGTCTCTGATCCGCTGCCTTTCCAAGATATATGGTCCCATAGCTGAAGGTATCATGACCTCCATAGATGTTAGAAAATTTTTTTTATTGGGAAACAATGTAATGTTATCTGGCATTTATAGGTTGATCCTAATAGTAGTAATGGAGGCACCTGATGCAAGAAAGCAAACGTATGAGCTTATGTAGCATCAGCCAAAAAAAAAAAACCCAATTTCACAACTATCTTTCTTCAATTTGAATTTATGCACTCTTAGGTTCGTAATCTGAGCAAGCAGAAGAATCCTATCAGAATTCAGCGTGCTCAACACATTCAAGGCCTTATACACCTCAATCAGATCACCTCGCAGGTGCCTAGTCTCCAGCTGCTGCAATTTGCAGAACTTAAGCCTTTCTTGGTAAGAGGAGCCTTTTGTTCCCCTTCTCTGTATACACTCAGGCAAATCTATATCCTTCCTAAAAGTACAGATGTTTATTAACACATGGACAACAAGCCAAAGCAAAGAATGCTTTATGTGATTTAGCATTCAGAATAAGAAATCCTCAAGAATGCTCACCACAGGAGATGAAATACAAAGCAATCCACCATCTTCATCATCTA
This sequence comes from Mastigoproctus giganteus, assembly GCF_048544385.1. Taxonomy (NCBI): domain Eukaryota; kingdom Metazoa; phylum Arthropoda; class Arachnida; order Uropygi; family Thelyphonidae; genus Mastigoproctus; species Mastigoproctus giganteus. Next base: position 155,765,342 of record NC_143586.1, on the reverse strand, counting down.
ATATTAATTCTATTGATGAGTTTGATTTTGAAAAGATTATTGACAAACAGCATAGCTCAAAACGCTGTTGACTGGAATTAGAAAAAGGCATACCACTGTTATTTCTATTAGTACACTGACTAAATTCAAGTTAGAAGATTTAGCATCCCTCACTGAAGTTGAAAAAAAAATTGATTGCCAGATCAAAGATATCAGTAAAAGATGCAATATTAAAGTACCCTAAAATCAACTGGTGGTTGCATTGTCCCCTACTCAAGCCAGTGTAGAGCGTGCATTTATTTTCAGCTCTAAAAATCATTAAATTAGATTTGAGGGCATCAAATGAAAGAGGACTTGCTTGAGGCAATCTTATTCTTAAGAAAAAACTGCTACACATAATTAAAAATTTGAAAATTCAGTTTTTAAGGGAATTAAAGTTAATTTTTTAATATGGCAAATATAAGTAAAATTTTTTTTTTCTATAATGCAATAAGTTGTTTTCAATTCGTAATTCATTCGTTTTTGTTCATTAAACTAAAGGTCAAAATTAACTGTGTATTTTTAGCCTATAATATAAAAATCATTGCAACAGTGTTTTCACTTGTCATTTGGGTATGATCATTGCTCATTTTAACAGTTCAAAACTAAATTAGGATTATGATTAATTAAAGGAGCCAGAGCTGGAGCTGCAAAATTTTCTTCCGGTGCCACAGCCCTGGTTTGATTGATTTTTGATTTGGTAGTTGTTGGCGCATCGGCTTCTGTGGCCATATTGCACCTCCCAAGGTTTTTGCAGTACTTTGATCCAAGCCCGAGGCGGGAATCGAACCCGCAACCTTTGGGTTGCCGGGCAGGTATTTTACCCACTCGGCTAGCCTGGTCGGTGCCACAGCCCTGGTTATAATATATTATATTTATAATATAAATATAATATTTATATAATATATAAATATTATATTTATAATATATAATTTACCAATTTTAATAATATGTATAACTACCTATTATTATTCCAAAACATATTATAATTTATAACATATTTGGAATAATAATAGGAAGTTCTTCACTGTGTAACACAGGTCTTATAGCTGATTGTATATTTTGATATGTTTAGATTCATAGGTAATCCTTGAAATGTTTATTAAACAAAAATAATAATCTGTAGAATGGTATTTTGGTTCCTTCCAAATCATAGAAACTGTGAATGGCATATAATGTTGAGATCCATTTAACCAGACAGTAAGTAATTTAACACAACCGATACAGCAGAAAAGAGGGCACCAAGACTTATCTTGATCACCCACTTTATATCTGAAATTAAATTTGTAAGCTTTTATTTAACTAGAGGAGTGAAGTTTCATCTCTGGATTTAAAAGTTAGCTCACTACATATATAACAAAAGCTATTAAGATGACTGATACATTTATGAGGCACCTTAGGTTGTAAATGCACAGAAACATTTAAGTAATATACACAACACTTAAAGAAAGAGATCACAAGCAATAATGACCTTAACCAAGTGGAGTCTGGCACATGACTGTGAGAACGGTATACTCTGCAGAAGCAAGCAATATTACATCGGGTCTGAACTTGTGTGAACACTCATCTGCTACAAGTATAGAGTTTCACATAAGGTTTGAATATGTTTAATCATATCTCAGCCTGTCAGACCACACAGCACAGAACAACCCCTTTCCACACATTTACTCATTTTGTAAACTATTCTACACTTTATTACTATTTTAGTACTGTATTATTTATATCAAAATTTGTGTCACATAAATATTGTGATTGAGAGAGAAATTCTGTTCGTGCTTTTGAATTCAGCAAGAAAAAATACATAAGAATTAGCAATAAATGTTCATATGACAAAATGATCGGTGTTAGTGGCCAGAGGATCATTCAAAAGCCTCCTGTGAAGGACTTTGGCTCCATGAATGTTATAATAACAAAAACAAACAGCTAGCTATAATTTCTTCTATCTATATCTAAATTCCATAAGGAACCAGGAATTTCAGCAGAGTAATTTAAGATATATATATAAATATAAAATCATTTATTTCCATCGGATAAACTTTGAACCCACTGGTACAGTCAAGCTAAAGGGTTTATGTAATTTAAGTGATAATCTAGTAGTGATGGTTGGAATTCACCACCCAAGAAAGTCCCAGATGTTAAGGAAGTCACTTTGGTCAGTGATCCAAAATTTTTCTTGCAGTTACAAAACACTGAATTACTATGTATTGCCAGCGAACAGTAACAGGGATTATTTAAATTTGTTGATACAGTTGATGTTGAGATTACACAATAGGCTGTCCAAGCTTGGAATTTGACCACCTTATGAGAAAATATTTGGCTGACATGATAGGCCAAATGGCAGATTTAGGGATGAAAGATCAGATTAGTGATGCACAGAGGAAGTGATGTTGGATACAGACAGCAAATTGTTACTGTAAAGTGTTTGAATTATGAATGAGAGCAAGGCTGCATATCACAAACCAAAATGCAGTCAGAGTGGTAGACTGAACTTTGTGCAATGGACTAAGAAGACAAGTTTAGAATCCAAATGTACTCCTAAAATTTAATCTGGTTTACAGCAGGAATTAGTTTAGACTGGATTCTAATAGGAAAGAGGAGATTGTCAAAGAAGCAAATGGTAAACACTTGGCCTTCAAGGGATTTACATGCAAACCAAAAAGCTCAATATAATCCAGGAAGTCATCAATCAGTTGTTGACCCTTATGTGACGAATTGAAAAGGCTGGCACTGCAAGAAGATGGCAGGAAAAGCCAGGAAACTGTCATCAGCATAGGCCCTGAAATTTGAATAAACTGAAAGAAAAGGAAAGATGGCAAGAAGAACAAGGCAAAGAGGGTTCCTTGGAGCAAGCCTAAACTAATGTTCTGAATACAGAACATTAGTTTAGATAATTTGGGCAGATGGGCTAAGAAGTGGCAACTGAAGTTTAACCTTGACAAATGCAAAGTACTACATATGGGTAGAAGTAACCCCAGAGAAACGTACCAACTGTGTGGTACTACATTTAAGGTGGTAGAAAATGAAAAAGACCTGGGAGTAATTGTGCAGGCAGATATGAAGTTTTCTGAGCAATGCAGACAGGCTGCCAGGGCAGGTCATGGGGTTTTGTCAATGATTATATAGGAATTTTGCTAGCAGGGAAAAGGAGGTGATTATCCCTCTGTATAAGGCAATGGTCAGGCCACGGCTTGAGTACTGCGTACAGGTCTGGAGGCCTCATTTTAGGAAGGATGTAGATTTACTTGAGCGTGTACAGAGAAGGGCAACAAGATTGGTGAGGGGAATGAAGGGATCCTCTTACCAAGAGAGGCTTAAGTTCTGCAAATTGCAGTGGCTGCAGACTAGGCACCAGCGCGGTGATCTGACTGAGGTATATAAGGCCTTGAATGGGTTGAGCACGCTGAATTCTGATGGGATCCTTCCACTTGTTCAGATTACGAATCTAAGGGGGCATAAATTCAAATTAAGAAAAGACAGATGTAGAATAGATGTGCGGAAATTTTCCTTTAGCCAGCGGGTGGTTAATTGCTGGAACAAACTTCCATCTGTCGTGGAAGTTGATAGGTTGAATAAATTTAAGGAGGAGCTGGACAGGCATTTGGAGGGAATGGTGTGATTTTTTTTTTTTTTTTTTGGCTGATGCTGCATAAGCTCATACATTTGCTTTCTTGCATCACATGCCACTACTACTGCTACTACTACTACTACTACAGGTTGTAGATTTGTTAGAGAAGATAAGAGTGTGATTGTAAAGTAACCACTTTCAGCAGGGATCCCAAGATGCAGTAATTGTTCTGGAGCAAAGATATCAGATGACCAACAGCAACTGAGTTGAAGGCAGGTGATAACAAGGAAGCAATGCAGATTCTCGTATTTGTGCATGTTGCATAAATAATGGAAATGAGTTGAACATATGCCACAATGAACTGATGGTGGAGAAGCAAAAACTGACTAGAAAATGATTTTAAGAGAATTTTGCCTAAAAGCTTTAGTAAAGAGCAAACAGAGATAGGCTCAGGGAAGTCACAGATCAGCTGAAACATCAGACCATAATCTCAGACTGTTGATTGGTCCAAAATGCCAAATCCTCTAGACAGGTTTATAGTAAAGATTCTTGAACAAGCTAAGTAGGCTGCCCCCCCTCTCTCTCTCTCTCTCTTTTTTAGAAAGGAGAAGGAAACATGGAAGAAGAATGGGTGAGAGGGTGCCTCACCCACCCTTGAATGGGTTGAGCACGCTGAATTCTGATGGGATCCTTCCACTTGTTCAGATTACGAACCTAAGGGGGCATAAATTCAAATTAAGAAAAGACAGATGTAGAATAGATGTGCGGAAATTTTCCTTTAGCCAGCGGGTGGTTAACTGCTGGAACAAACTTCCATCTGTCGTAATGGAAATTGATAGGTTGAATAAATTTAAGGAGGAACTGGACAGGCATTTGGAGGGAATGGTGTGATTTTTTTTTTTGGTTGATGCTGCATAAGCTCATATACATGCTTTCTTGCACATGCCACTACTACTACTACCACCACCCTTCTTCCATGTTTCCCTCTCCACTTCTCTTTCCACAGGGCAAACCTCCAACCACATCACCCAAACTTTTAATGAATTCATTAGTAAAATTAAATAACTAGGCTTCCATAATGTTGACATGTCAATGAGCTTTAACTGAGTTGAAGTTCATCACCCCCCATCCAAGGCAACCACTGCCTTATTTGAAAAGTTTAAGCCTCAACAACTCCTAGCCCCCTTTTACATCCAAAAAATGTCAACTATTACATCCAAAAAAAGGAAACTAGGTATAGGTAATCCCCCTTCCTTGGTAATAGCAGAAGAATTTATGGCACAATTAGAATATGCCAGTATTAATTCACACAAATTATTGCTGAGATATGCTGAGGATATTTTTATTATCTGGGACAGACAACAGACAAACGGAAACTTTCTACAATCAACTTAACGCCAATTCCAACAAGAGTTTCTCAAAGAGGGGTAGGGGAAATAAAACTCTTCCCTTCCCAGATATTAGAATAAACATTAACAACCAGCATAAAAACCTCTATTTTCAGAAAACCTGCTGATACTTTGTTTGCTTTTAACAAATGTCTAATGATACACAAGAGTGAAAACAGATATCAAGTGTATATAACATTTAAAATACCTTTGATGATATCTTGATTCAGGACCACAGAATTTCTGCCTCAAACAAGAACTAGACTTCATAAAAATCATCCTCAGAAGAAACCAATACTCTGACATTATTAACAAGGACATGAACTGTATTAACAAAAATTTATATCTCCATCTTCCATCTCATTGAACACAGATTAGCCCAACTTGTATTCTCCTTCCACCCAGTATACAGAAGATCATCATGATGCTGGTTAACAAGCTAGAAAACACAACGTTAAGGCACGATTCACAAGCAACATAAAACTGAAGCAAATACTCTGCCCCTCACTATAAAATGAGTGATGTACATAGGCTGATTGTCAATGCAGGACAAACTGCCTGCAAAAACATCAAGATAGAGGCCTCCTCCATAACAACATTGCTTATTACAGCATTATAGAGGATCACAGAGTATATACCACAAGACCACCATCAAAACAGAAGCCTATCACATACAGCATGATCATCAAAAAACAATTAATGAAAACAGTTGTTAACAGAAATAATGTCTGATGTTTTTTCAATTATGTTATTATGTCAAGTTAAAATAAAGAGTCAATTTATGATGAACTCTGTAAAATCTGACACTTTAACAATTTTATACTTGTATCTATGATTGCACTTGCCTTTTTAAGAATGCAATTTTGATGTCATCTATTATTCAGTAAACTTTATAACTTATTAGCAAAGACTAATAAGTTATTCCCTCCAATAGTGTGTCTAGTTCTTCCTTGAATTTATTTTAAGCTATCAAATTCCACAACAACAAAATGAAGTATGTTCCAGCAATCAACCACCTCCTGGCTACAGGAAAACTTCTGCATATCTATTCTGCAACCTTCCTTTCCCAATTTGAATTTATGCTCATCATGTGCATAGTCTGTGCAAGAGGAAGAATCCTGTCAGCATTAAAGTTGCTTAATCCATTCAAAGCCTTAAACACCTCAATCAAATCACCTTGTGATCTGATTTTTAAATTAAAAAAAAAAAAAACTCCAGACACTGCAAACTGCAGAAATGAAGACTTTCTTGGTAAGAGCATCCCTTTGTTCCCCGCACCGATCTTGTACCTATTCATGTACTCATTCCAGCTGCTCCACATCCCTCCTAAAATGAGGTCTCTACACTGGTATGCAGTACTCAAAATGTTGCCTGACCACTGCCTTGTATAATGTGATAATTAGCTTCTTATCAATGCTAGCAAGATTCCTGTATATATCAGTGTCAAAAACCCATGAGTTCCTGGCAGCATGCCTGCATTGCTCACAAAACTTCATATCTGACTGAACAATTACTCCCCAGGTCTTTTTCATTTCCCACTACCCTGAGTGTAGTACTACACAGTTGGTACTCTGAGGTTATTGCCACCCATATGTAGTACTTTGTATTTGATAATGTTAAACTTCAGTTTCCACTTCTCAGCCCATTTGCCTAACTTTTCTAGATCCTGTTACAGCAGCATACTATCATTACTGTCATTAACCACCCTGCGAACCTTCATATCATCTGCACTCTTGGAACTGATATACCTTCATCGATATTAATGATAAATATATAAAACAACAATGGGGCCAACACCGAACTCTGGGACTCCAACTAATAGCATTAGTCCATGAAGAGCAGTGTCCACTGATAACCTCTATCTCAGTGTCCACTCTCTATCTTCTCCCACTCAACCACCCCTTTATCCATAACAGCAACTTGCCTTTAACACTACACTGCTCCAATTTGTACAGCAGTCTTTTATGTGTAACAGTATCAAAAGCTTTCCCTTTCCTGAAATCCAAGTGTATATCAAAATTATTTTTTGCATCCCGTTCCTTTGTGACCAAATCGTAGTATCCAATCAAACTGGTCAGATAAGATGTCCCCTCAACAAACCCATGATGTGTCTGAAGTATAACTAGTCTTGTCTAGATGGCTCTGCATTACTTCTTTAACCAGTGACTCCATTATTTTCCATGGAATAGAAATTAAACTAGCAAGTCTGTAATTATAATTACTCATGTTACCCTTTGTGAATTGGGGATACGTTCGCAGATCTCCCCTGAAACCAATGATGCTCTCATAATGATGGCTAAGGGTATGCTTACTTCCTTTGCTGCCTACCTTAATATAATTGGATAGATCCCATCCACCAACAGGTGGTGGGGGGTTATTCCCCACCACCTGTGCGGTCATGTTAAAGTTAAACAAAAAAAAGTGTTTAACTTCAACAATCTCTCCTCTACTTTCCTCTCAGTTATTACAAAGTCATTTAGCTCCCATTAGAGTTTGATAAACTTCTGGCCTCCACTTTTCTACAGAATTGCTCACATGTGAATGTAGATACAAAATACTCGTTCAGTTTGTCAGCTATCTAAGCAGGATCATCAACAGTCAAACCATCGATATCATGTGGACCAATTGTATTCATCCCCTTCCTACAAATGTAAAGAAATCTTTGCTGTTTTTCTTTGTATCCTTTGCTAAAGATTTCTAATAATCTGCCTTTGCCTGTGGTAGTTTATATCTACCACAGGCTTCTGCGTTACCTGATAATTTATATGCATCCTATACATTTTTCTTTTCTGCCACAAGTCTCATTAGTTCATATGATATCCATTTAGGCCTAATACTTGAACGGTATTTCTTAGTTGTTATGAAAAGCCTAGTTCCAAGATTAATTCATTGAATGGTTCCCATTCAGAATATGCTGATGGTAACACCATCAGTTGGTCCTATTGTATAAAATTTAAATGCAAACTGCTCTCACAAATTACAGTATATGGCTGACCATACAACAGTTGTGTGCCAATTTGATGTCCTTTAGTTCAACTAACAAGCAAAGGAAGAGAAAATGCCCAGTGTGGGTATAGCTGGAAAAATGTATGCTTCATTAAATATATGATTAATCTCGTCCATTAAGAGTAACTTACTGCTGCACAGAAATAACAGATTTAATTCTACACAAACAAGGTTTTGTCACACCATTATAACTATAGCAAAGAGAAACACAATAGGTGAGTTAAGGTCACTCACTAGGCACTGTCATCCATAGCATTAGTGCAGAGTAGGAGGCCATGCGAATGACCTTGAGTCGTTTCACGCTTTTCTCTGTACTTCAGTCATCCAGCTCGTCACCTGCATGACATTATATAATGGCAGCAAAAATAAAACCTTAGTGCACACGAGCAACTGATTGAATTTCTCCATAGTGTATTATTAAAATGAAAATGTCTTGTAAATTAATCTGCATGTACCTTGTTATAATCATTTATAACAATCATTTAAATGTCCTTTTCCAAAACTGCAAGCCACTAGCATGCCTCTCTAAAATTTGGAAAATTTTTAAATATCAAACCTCTCAATTCCCAATGTGATGGATTTTAATTAGCGTATTGTATTATGCTATTACTAGAGTAGCGTGTTGTTAGGTTTGATAAAAAAAAAAAGGATAAAAAACCTGCATGTAAAATATTATCATATAGAAAATTCAAAATAAAGAAATTATTCACCTGTTCAGCTGCTATTTCCAGAGCACTAGGTTCAGGAGGGCGCAAAAGGGTACTTGTGCGATGATTAATATGAGAATTTTCTCTACGGTTGTTGTCTCTACTCCAAATACTGCTAAAATCCTTGCCCTGTTATCATTTAAGAAAAAAGTTTACAATTACTGGCAGAAAACTAAACAAGCATATAGACATATACACAACTGCTGACATATCATTGCTATTCATGGAGCATAAGTAAAAAAAAATAGTGTGACTCCATAAGAATGACCATACTAATAATCTCAATAGTCAATGTATTTACCAAATGACCATACTAACAATCTCAATGGTCAATGTACTTACCAAAAAAGTTGGTACATTTCAGGACTGAATTTTTTCCTCACCAGGCACAGAACTGACACAATTGCTGATTAATTGTAATAAATGCACACTTGGAATGAGTTTATAAAAAAAAAAAAAAATAACACTAATTGTAGGTTAAGGATTGTAGTTATGGTATGAATGACTTGGTCATGTGTGTGTAAACTGTGCAATGGCAAAATGAGTGATGTATTTATACTATAATAATAAAGTGTGTGTGCGTGCGCGTGTGTCTGCGTGCGTGTATATATTCATGGTGCCATGACCCTGTCAGTGTGCGAGACTGATTGGTGAAACAACAGGGCAAATGTGAGAGTAAATTCTTATCATGTCGTCCTTGTTTTGCACCTCTGAATACATGTAGGTGACATCCCTAAATATGACTGTAGTTGGGGGATGCACCCAATCTAGTTATTCCCCCACCACCTGTGCGGATATCATGCTTACCCCTTGAGGGTGGCATGGCATGGGCAGCTGGTCTGGCCAGTGTCGTTGTGGGGCTTTTTTTTTGATGTGACATGTCCTTGGGGACGCCTACAACCAAGTAAAGCTGATTGGTCACGAAAAATGTGTCACAGAAGTGACATCATCTGCGGCTTCTGCCAGAGGTGCTTCCCACATTCCTACGACTAGTCTGTGCCGAGTACTCACTAGTAGCGTGTCCGAGTGTGATGCATTTTTCATGACTGGCACAATATCTCCAGTTATGGTTATTGTGAACCAATTTATAAAATTCAAAAGCCATTCGTTTGAATTTTGTTGAACTGCATTAAAAAAAAAATGCAGTGTACCTTGTATGCATGAAAGATGTTTTATTTTATATAAAAACATCCTTGGCTTGGAAGAAGTTAGTGAAACCTAATTACCCATTTGTTGAATAGTATGACTTACAACAATACAAGTATTTGTCATATGACTGCAATAATACAATTTTTTGTCATATGACTGCAATAATACAATTTTTTGTCAACAATTTCTTTTTCCACACACACACATTTCGCTGTGGCGAAATAACACTCCCAAAGACTCTTTGGGCAAAAACAAAGAAGATTCCATCGCAAAGATTGACAAGTTAGTGTGTCTCCACTAGCAAGGCTTTGGGGAGCATCAGATTTCAAACTCACAAACATATATTCATGCATTACACAAAAATAATGCCAGATGTGTCAATTTTAAGCACCATCCGTGCCTTGACGCTCGACCACTATATTAACGCTCATGCCCAAGACAAACAGCTGCAAAGTAAAATACACACGATTACAGTGACATTAATGCCTTCTTCAGGGTAAATGATGTGAACTCCTATGACTATTACTTGGATGTGTTTAGAGCTGGCATAAATCGAAACAAAGTATTTTCCCTTCTGTTTCAAGTTGCATTTCTTATTTCAGGTCTTACTTGAACATGAACCGAGTGAGAAGTGGCACAATCTGTTCAACCCATTCGTCTCTATGCTGTTCCAACACTACTAGTTTTTTTGTTGATGAGGCATGTCTGATGAGACTGGAGTAGCTCATGCATGTTGTTGATATCAACTGTGTCCATTCCTAGTTGGTTAGCAAGCTCAACAATGTCATTGGCAACAGCTGCTTTGTTCTTTTCATATTTCCTGAAGTTGTGACATGCCTTTGGCCATGGTTTTTTTTCCAGTGACTGTTTATAACAGTTGGTTGTCATGTCCTCCCAGGTTGCAACAAAGTTTCTGATGCCCTTCATGATGTTGAAGGGCTTCGACAAATCACCTTACTGACTGCTTATCTTTACTGTGGCTACTTAAAGGTTACAGTTACTTAAAGGTGCATTGCAGGTAGTAGGGCTTGAAATTTGAAAAGATGTTCATTGAAGTTTGAAATTATTGCAGGTAGTAGAGTTTGAAATTTGAAATGATGAAGAGTTGGCTCAGAGGCACATGGCACTGATTCTGATCTTCTACCCATATGATTAATAGTTGATTCAACTTCTCCAACAAATTGCTCCCTGGATGGTGCCAGCTTAAAAACCTCTAAGTTCACCACTGCAGTCGGTACAGTACAGCAGGGGACTTCTTAGCATTCTTTAGAATTGTTCTGAGTTAATGTTACTAGGCCTAAAGCAAGACTAATGTTAACCTGTCATGCATCCGACTCAAGTCACTATAACACTTGCATTTTAATATCCAGCATGATACTCTTCCTTTGCTCTTTTTCAGCAAGCCATTGCTAACAATTGCATGCCTTTTGTCAGCCATTGTGTCAAAACTGTTCACCAGAACACAAAAAATAAATAAGTGAAAGAGAGGCCACACCGGAGTAAACAGAACATTTTCATGAGCATACAGTACAGTCTGCCACACACTGACTTTCATTGGGTGACAGTTTACAATAGTAGTCACTATACAGGTATATCATCTGTGGAGTTGATTGTCGGACTAGCTATGGAAAAAAAAAAAAAAATTTTTCTTTTTGAGATAAATAGCACAATAATAAATCAGCACTATGTCGTGCAGTGTTAGGATATAAACTCAAATTGAAAAAGGATAGTGTAGAATAGATGTGCAAAAATTTGCTTCCAGAGTATAACAGCTTGCCAGAAAAACTTTTCATGTGGTGTTACTGAAGTGAGTAGTTGAATTAATTTAAAGGATTGGGCAAATCATTAGAGGGGTCTACAAATGATGTGGGAAGATAGTTTCTTCTCCCCCCCCCCCCCGAGTGATGCATGGTAATATAGGGGGGTATCCATCTGCAGTAATGTTCACATCATTACAGTATGCACATTTATATTCAACTGTCATAAGATATTATTTCTTGGTTCAAGAAAGTAAGTCATTATCAGCCTTTGAGGTCAACGATCAACCACCAGACCCAATCAGTGAGGCATGATTCAAATGTTCTACGAATAATCAAATCTGCACACAAGAAACTCATAAATGACAAGGTTCTGCTGTAATTAGAATAATTAATAATAATAAAAAAAAAATTATGTTTCATTTCAAAGATGAAAACTGCACACATACAAACACTAAATAAGTACTTACTTCTCGGGGACTAACTGGAGATAAAGAAGATTCCCTCTCTGATTGAGATGGTGGCCTCTGAGGAATATATAATGCCCTGATATCTCTTTGTACATCTTGATAAAATGCAGCTTCCCAGAACTGTTGGTTATTCCAAACGGCATGTTCTTGAATGCAAGTATAAGCAAATTGGATCACTCCTGTACACAGTTTCTAAATAGTAAAAGAAACACAATTTTTTTTTTTTTTTTTTTTTTAACTCTCACATGTCTATCACAATTTCTAGAATTTTAGTTATTCATTTTAATATAATCCCTTATAATCTCATTCTTCCAACTTGTTATTAATTTTAAATTACATATCAGCTATTTGTACTGGCTGTCAAACTGGGTTAGCTAGTAAATTCAGTAGTTCTCTACTCTAAATAAATGTACTGCTTCAAGATAGAAGACTATTTGCTATATATTTAAAGTTTGTGCCATTAACCATACTCAAGTTTACTTTTGGGATGAAAGAGAGCTCCATATCTTAGAAAGGACTCTGATAGAAAAGTAAATTTGAAGATGGAAAAAAAAGTAAGACCTGAAACAAGAAATGCAACTTGAAACAGAAGGAAAAAAATAATAAAAAAATCTCCTTCTCAGTTGTTCTTCATAGGTCTCTCACCATGGTTTTGATCCTATTTGGGATCTCATCGGTGGGTAAGCAGGCATGTAACCACCTGAACAACCCAGCAGTGAGATATATTCACAATATATGAGATGGTATAGCAATTAAAAAAAAACTAGTAAAATTCAGGCAGAAAAGTCTTGTGCTATGAGACTTGCAGAATATTACTGTACAGCAAGGCCTCATTCCGTATACAGAAAAAGCAAACATTTCTGTTTTCCAGGATTGTTTTTCTACCCCCTCTTTTCCCCCACAAATCATCTCTTGTTCAAGATTTGAAAAGGTGTCAAGTTACTGCTATGGATAAATGGATGGTTGAGAGGCAGGAATCAGAATGATTATTAATGGCCACTGCTCTTTATGGACTAATGTTATCAGTGGAATCTCTCGGGATTCAGTGCTGGGCACCTTACTGTTTTCAATATATATTAATCATATTGATGAAGCCATACCAAGTTTAATGTTTGTTTGCTGATGTTGCAAAGATTTTTGCGGTGGTTAACGACAAGAATTAGGGCATGCTTTTCTAACAAGTCCCGGATAAATTAGGAAGATGAGCAGAAAGTGGCAGTCGAGAGTTAATATTGATAAAAGCAATGTATGTAATTCAGGGATTACTGGATATCAGTAATCCCTGAATTACATACAACTGAACTTCTCCGACAGTGCAAACAAGCTGCTAGGGTAGCTCATGAAGTCTTATCAGCAATATACAGGAATTTTCTCAGTAGAGAGACAAGGAGGTGATTATCCTGTTCTATAAAGTTATGGTTAGGCCCCCATCTTGAGCACTGCACACAGGCCTGGAAGCCTCATTTTAGGAAAGATATTGATCTGTTGGAATGGGTGCAGAGAATAGAACAGGATTGGTCAGGAACACAAAACTGTTTCCAAGAAATGCTTCAGTTCTGTAAACTGCAGTTTAGTTCTATAAACAACAATATCTGTAAACTAAGCACCTGCAAGAATAATTGACTGAAGTGTTTAATGCCTTAAATAGATTAATTAAACTAAATGTTGATGGCATCTTTATCCTTTTGCAGATGGCACACATAAGGGGATATTGAAAAAGGATAGTGTAGAATAGATGTGCAAAAATTTGCTTCCAGAGTATAACAGCTTGCCAGAAAAACCTTTCATGTGGTGTTACTGAAGTGAGTAGTTGAATTAATTTAAAGGATTGGGCAAATCATTAAAGTGGTCTACAAATGATGTGGGAAGATAGTTTCTTCCCCCCCCCCTTTTTTTGAGTGATGCATGGTAATATAAGGAACACCTCCACACTATACAGTGATGCATTTAGTAACAATCCCGGTTTGCTCATTCCCATGTACAAAACAAGGCTTTTCTCTAAATTTTATTTTATTTGATTTTTTAACTGCCATAGTATCTTTCTTATCACATATCATGAATATATCCCATTCACTGGATTGTTCAAGTCACAGCCATGCCAACTTCACCACCATCAAAACCCAGGTAATAGACCCTTTTAATTTTGGGCTAAACTGAGTTTGAGGTTGATAGTGACGCTATAAAGTGGGTTCCTTTTCTTTTCAGTGAACTCACTTGATTGTTATTCTTCTTTTCCACCTTTCTTCAGCTACTCTTTTACTGTTTTAGAAGCCTAGTAGGCTGAAATGAGTGTTTCATCTCTGCGTAAAATGGGACAAAACCACATTATGGCATACACTTTAAATAAATAGCAATACACATCTCCATCAGAGAATTTTATCTAAAGCAGTGCAATACCAAGGCAACACATGGTGGAGTGCCTTTACAACATACAATCAATGCATTTAACAGCAAATTCAGTTTGCTTATATGCAGAATGAGCCTTTGCCCTATAAGCAGGGCATGTACAAAATTTTTTTTTGGCTAGCGGCCAAAACAAATAAAATGCTAAAGCTCATGGACTGTCAGTACAGTTCCTTATCACTAACTACACATTTTTCAATAAAATATGACATTTGTTACCATTGTTTATATTTTATGTTATAGATATAAGAAAGCTATAAAACTAAAATTTTACTAAAAATGGATGTTTTCAAAAGTCAACATATACAGTGGATTCCGGTTATTTGGGCCACTGGTTAATCGGAGCAAATCTTAAAAAGCAGAACCCAATCGAGAAAATAGCCAGGGTTTACTTTGCTTAATTGGGACAAGATGCCATTTAATCGGGGCACGAGACTGCCGCACTGGAGATTACCCTACGATAGTCTCCGACTGTACCACACAGTTCAGTTGGATTTCTGGTGGCCACAACCATAAAAACAATTGGCAGTCAACTGTGTATTGGGCTTTTCTGTTAGTGCAATCTATCATAAACAGATACTAAACTCGATCTTACCGAATTTAAGATAATACCGACACAGCTGGAATTATGTGGGTTATTATGGTGAAATGTGTTTACACTTCTATGGAATCTTCAATCATATAAAAAAATTAATTTTCAGAATCTTCTCTTCATTCCTATTTTTTAAGCTTCATAACTTGTTACTCCATTCTCACTTGCATGTATCGTGTTACTTGCAATTGTGTGTGACGTGTTCTTTGTTACTGATTGCTTATCTTTTTACCGTTTTAAATTTTAATCCCCACCCACAAATGTCAGTGAACAGAAATGTCAACTAGTTAGTATGTACATATTACTATTAATCATTTGGATTTTCATGCATCATTTAATTGGTAAGGTAATAAAGGGTAAATTTGTGCTTAATATATCTACTTTTATAGCCTGTGAATAATATTCCTCTTATTTTCGCTAATTAGAATCGCTGTTTAATAGAATTAAAATTCAATTCACAAAAATGATCACAATGACCGACGCTTACTACACATCCTATAGTGAACGGTACTTTACTATGGTGACTCCATCACAACGTGATTTGATTGCACAGTGAACCAATTGGAAAGCAAGGGTCCATTGTTATTTTTAACTTTTTTTATGTGAAACTTTGGATGACTGGGGCAGCCGCTTAATCGGGCCAAAATACACTAGTCCCAAATGTGTCACAAATAACCGGAATCAACTGTATTTTGTGACACATTAATTTTAAACTTGAAGGAAGCATAATACTTAGGGTTACTAAGTATTATGGCAGGCTGAAAAATGTGAAACAGCGTGCCAAACATGGACTGTAGGTTGAATCCTGCCCTATAATAATGTTCTATGGCTCACATGATATGATGCTTTTTTTGTCTTTAACTCGCCATCCTGACACAAGCAAGGAATGACTGCAACTCTTGAAGAGCGTGCTTATATAGCTGAAAGTAACAGCTGATGCAACATTACATCACCTATGCATGTCAATCTTATCTGAAGCAATCTGTAAGAAATATTGCCATATACTTACATTATTCGGATGACAATTACAATTTTAAGGGGTGATGCACTTTCTTTGAACACCAGTGTGTGTGTATATATATATTATGTGTGTGTGTGTGTGTGTGTATATATATATTATGTGTGTGTGTGTGTGTGTGTGTACATACACACACACACAATTGGCATTATTTTAAATTTTATATCGGTTTTATTAATTGGATTTAAAGTGGTAAATTATACGGGTTTTTCGGCTACTGTTTATGTCTTACCTTTACTTTCCCGTTCCCATTCGTTCGTTTTATTTTGGGTTATTTTTATGTTAATTTTCCCTCTACAGTTTTTGCCATACTACTGGCTTATGTTTTATTTTATTTTATTTTGAAATATTGGATATATCTTGGCTTTATATGGAGGATGTGCATGTTGCTGCCTCTAATGAAACTATTTATTTATTTATTTTATTATATTTTAACTTTTGTCATTATTTAAATATATATATATATACATTGAAACTTCCCTTTAACGGACAGCCATGGGGAACGAGAATTTGTCCGTTAGAGAGAAGTGTCCACTAACAAGAAGTCTGAGGGAGAAAAAAAAAGAAAGAAAGAAAAATCGTTAAACATTTAATGTAAAATTAAATTAAAATATATACAGATTTTGAACAATATTTTTGAAAATAATATACAATTACATACACAAGAGAAAGAAAAATCGTCAAACGTTTAATGTAAAATTAAATTATATACAGATTTTGCATAATATTTTTGTAAATAATATACATACAATTGTGCTATGCATATTATGACTTTATTTTAAGAAAAATACATACAGTAATCACTTAGTAACGAATGGGCCTGGAGTACTGGGGTCCATAGTTTATAATATACGTAAGTTAGTTATAATCCAGTTTAATACAAATATATACTAACAAAATCAGTAGCTTTCGAGACACGTGTCTCTTTGTCAACTGACAAATTAAATACAAAAATACAACGAGCTGAGTGAGGCACGTTAATCATGCGTCATTATTGTTGCACGGACGTGCGCTGCTTTCTACACCACTGATCATCCAGCAATAAAACGGTTGTCTGTAGGATGGGATGTAGACGTGTGCCTTTCTGGTGATTTAATGCCTTTGGATTGTTTACTATGTTGAGTGACTCTAGCCATAGGCAGTGGCGATACGTAAGTTAGTTATAATCCAGTTTAATACAAATATATACTAACAAAATCAGTAGCTTTCGAGACACGTGTCTCTTTGTCAACTGACAAATTAAATACAAAAATACAACGAGCTGAGTGAGGCACGTTAATCATGCGTCATTATTGTTGCACGGACGTGCGCTGCTTTCTACACCACTGATCATCCAGCAATAAAACGGTTGTCTGTAGGATGGGATGTAGACGTGTGCCTTTCTGGTGATTTAATGCCTTTGGATTGTTTACTATGTTGAGTGACTCTAGCCATAGGCAGTGGCGAAAGTGTCGTGAGTGGTCTACTATTTCAAAGTCGCGTTTGGGGTCAAGATCGTGGTTGGTGGCCCAAAAATGTTCCGCGACCGCGGACTGGTCAGTTTCGGCAAGCCGGATTGCTCTGTCGTGTTCCGTGAGGCAATCCTGGAGACGCCTTGATGTTTCTCCTATGTAGCAACTGTTACAGTCTCTACAGGTGATGCGATATACCACATTGCTGCGTAAGACAAGTGTGACAGGGGTCTTCACGCTGGAGACAAGTGAACGTAGGTTCCTGCAGGGTAATTGCACACATTTGATGTTGTAACTTCTAAGGACCTTCGAGATCCATCCTGACACGCCTGGATAACAGGGAATGTAGGCGGACGATATACCGACTTGGTTCGGTGCTCTTGGGTTGGATGTGAGTTCTTCTGCCTGTAATAGGCATCTACTTAGTACATGGGGATGGATAACCACATTTGGTTAGGCCGCCTTCACACGGGAGATCTCGTTACGCCTAATTGTGTTGGTGCTGGAATGGCTCCAAGCCCTGGAGAATAGGGTGCGGACAGTGCTATTGAGATGGCTTGGTGCATGGCCGGATCTGTAGTTAGTGAATTGACCGCACCACATAGGTTTGCGGTATACTGAGGTCTCTACGCGATGCACTAGGATGTCCAGGAATGGGAGCCTACCGTTCACCTCTGATTCTATAGTAAACTTGTGACAGTTCCATAGTAGCCAACATCGCCATGGAAGATCTGGAGGAGCAGATACACCAGAACCCACCTACACCTATTACAACATGGTGTAGATACGTTGACGATATTTTTACCGTAATACCACGTGGTTCTGAAACTGCACTGCTGGAATACCTCAACTCCCTATCTAATTTCAACAAGTTTTGTTCAAAGTCTCCCAGCATATTTGTACACAATAGTACAGTCAAGCGTTCCTTAGAAATTTTTCCGCTCTGGCACTTTTCGTTTTTTAGACTCACTGTTTTTTTCAGGAAGAGCTTTAAAAAACAACCCTGTTTCGTCACAGTTGTAAATATCCTTAGCTTCAAAATCACGACATAAATCTTCCAATTTGACGGTCCACTCTGTTACAACTCCAGTATCAACAGATCCACCTTCACCACTTACTGTTTTCCAAGAAATTTTATGCCGAGTTTTGAACTTGTCTAGCCATCCCACAGAAGCTTTGAACTCATTTACTCCCATAGATTTCGCAACCTCCAAAGCCTTTTCCCTAATAATAGGCCCATTAATGGGAATTTTTTTAGCATGTGCGCGACAAAACCATTCATACGTAACATTGTCAATTTGAAGTCCAACAGTTTTCGGGAATGATTTTTGGACCTGATCATTTCCGTGTTGCCAAAATTGTTTGAGCAGTTCATTTTTTTTTCTTTAGGATGTCACTTACCTGCGTCTCCCTGATTTTGAATTTTGCAGCAAGATTGCGAACACTATTTTTTTGCCGATCATATGCATTAATGAGTTCAACTTTATCTTTTAAAGTTAAATGTTTACGAGAAGACATTGTGCACTTCACACGACACTGAACAAAACTGAAAACTCAAAAGATGAAAGGCCGACCAAATTCCCCCCTCCCATGCACACACACCGAATTCATCAGAAGTTTTACATGTGCCTTAAAATTCTTGAAAAAGGGTTTAGAACCGTGACATAAACCTTGATAAAATTCAGAGAATCGGAAATAGAAAATAAACACACGATTGAGGCAATACGTGGAAGAAAAGTTCCTAGAAAAAGGGCCGTGAGCTCGCCCGCTGTCTGTTATGGCGAGATCAAATTAAGTGCTAATCTAAAAGAAACAGTGCAGATTGCCTGTCCACGTCTGTTACAGAGAATGTCCGCTAGACAGAAGCTGAAAACACGTTAAAACCAATAGAGGAGAGTTGGGAAATTTGAAAATGTCCGTTGTAGAGAGATGTCCGTTAGAGAGAGGTGTCTGTTAGGAGAAGTTTCACTGTGTATATATATATATATATATACAGTGGATTCTGGTTATTTGGGCCACCGCTTAATCAGGGCAGCCGTTTATTTGGGGCAACAAATCTTAAAAAGCAGAACCCAATCGAGAAAATAGCCAGGGTTTACTTCGCTTAATTGGGACAGCATGCTGTTTAATCGGGGCAGAAGACCACAGCACTGGAGATTACCCTACAATTGTCTCCGACGGTACCACGTGGTTCGGTCGAATTTCTGGAGGTCACAACCATAAAACAATAAAAACAATTAGCAGTCACCTGTTTATTGGGCTTTTCTGTTAGTGCAATCATAAACAAATAGTAAACTGGATCTTACTGAATTTGCAATAACACCGACAGCTGGAATTCTGTGGGTTATTATGGTGAAATGTGTTTACACTTCCATGAAATCTTCAATCATATAAAAAAATTAATTTTCAGATCTTCTCTTCATTTCTATTTTTATAGCTTTGTAACTTGACTCGTTACTCCGTTCTCACTTGCACATATTGTGTTACTTGCAATTTGTGTGTGCCGTGTTCTTTGTTATTGATTGCTTATCTTTTTACTGTTTTAAATTTTAACCCCCACCCACAAATGTCAGTGAACAGAAATGTCAACTAGTCCGTATGTACATATTCCAGTACATATTAATTATCCGATTATCACATATATTTAATTTTTTAATTGGTAAGGTAATAAAGGGTAAATTTGTGCTAAATATCTCTGGTTTTATAGCCTGTGGATAATATTCCTCCTATTTTTGCTAATTAGAATTGCTGTTTAATAGAATTAAAATTCAATTCACAAACGTGATCACAATGACCGGCGCTTACTGCACATCGTATAGTGAACAATACTTTACTATGTTGAGTTCGTTGTAACGTGATTTGATTGTACAGTGAACCAATTGTAAAGTGGGGGGGTACATTGTATTTTTAACTATTTACGTGAAACTTCGGATAATTGGGGCAGCCGCTTAATCGGGCCAAAATGCACTAGTCCCGATGTGTCCCAAATAACCGGAATCGACTGTGTATGTATGTACACACACACACACACACACACACACCGCTTCTTGATTAGACCGGGGGTTCGAGCCCGTCACCACCAAATACGGAGGATGCGGAAAGGTCAAGGGAATGACCACCGCATATTCCCGGAGCAATATGGCCTTAGTTGCTAATGCTCCTAAAAACCAAAATAACAACACACACACACACACACACACACACACACACACACACACACACACACACACACACACACACACACACACACACACAGAGAGAGAGAGAGAGAGAGAGAGAGAATCGGATCTAACAGGTAGAAAATTTAGTAGGGGTGCCACAAAATAAAATAAATTAGTTAGGGTGCTGTTATTAAAAAAAGGTTGAAAACCACTGTAATAAGGGAAGGAAATGGACTTGGAAAAATCCTAATGGCTGCAAAGCTCAAACTGATTATATTCTTGTCAAATTCATATGGATCCAATCTGTTCACAACTGTAGTCAAATTAAACTCTTACCATACATGTAGATGCTTTTCTAAGATTGCCTATTAATAAGGATGTTAAGTTAGGTAGAAAGATCAACTAGGAAAAATTAAATGATCCAATAACAGCAAAAGATTTCATGGACAAAGTAGAATAAGTTAATTTATGTATGAAGTGTGTTACATTTCAGGCACATTCGATTTTTCTTAAATTAAATGATTTTCTTCTCATTTTACAGTTATCTCCTTATCGATTAATTACTGAGATTATAACTTTATAGAACACCTAATAAAACAACAATAACACACTAACACAGTGCATCCAGTTGACATGGGTGACGAGTGCAATTTTGAGTCAGTTAGGTGTGATATAAGCACTGGGAAAATGAAACTGAGAGTAAGAGTGTGTTATTATTATTATTAGCCATATGGTGCAAGGAAGCCTGAGGCTTATGCTGCACCAGCCAAAAAAAAATTTGAAGAGAGAGAGAGGAAGCATTAGCATTAGTAGAGGCATATGATGCAAGAAAGCAAGCTTATGCAGCATCAGCAAAAAAAAAAAAAAAAAAAACCAATTCAATTTCATCCCTCCGTTCGTTCGAAATACCTGTCCAGCTGAGCCTTAAATTCACATAAAATTCAAGTTACGTAGAGTTCCATGGAACACAACACATATACGTAAGTCGGAGAGTGGCTGTACAAGTTTTCATTTTGATAACTTACAATACAATGTATTCTAATTATACTATATTCCTTTACATGTACAATTGTCGTATAATTATTACACTTTTGTTTATAATTTAATTAACTCAATAATTAATAATGATAGTCTATGAAAAATAATCCCTATATTTACTATCTAAATTAGTTGGAAGGGCTCACCTGTTAATGTGATCTGGGCATGGAGTTTCGTAGTCTAGTTGAGGAAGACTGCAGTGGAAGGAGTGGACTGACTGTTTTTATAGATTGGAGTTTAAAATATTTAAAAAATTTAAGTCATTTAAAAGAAACAAGCAAATGATTCTTTACTCAAGCCAAAAGAAAGGAAGATGAATAGCATTTCCACATATGTGAAGATAACTTGCCTACAGCTATATCTGCTTGGACTGTCTTTTTTTTTCCTTCTTCAAAACTTCTGTGGCATTTTTCAGTTTGGTAACATCGTGCTCATATATTTTTTCTCACATCTAACTTTTAATCCTTTCACAAGTGAGTTATTTGATGGTCAGAGGGCTTGTGCTGTGAGTCTCAAAATGCACATAGGTCTGCAGCAGTGATTTTGAAATGCAGTTGGTTGGCTAATGTGGTTCAATTTCTTTAAAATTGTATAGTTTTATAATAAATTACTTAATCTACCACATAAAATGATAGTGGCATGGAATCCTGCATTTCCATTGGTACTGCATTGCAGTTATTTCTTGTTAGTCATATTCTAAAAAGCGAAGTAATCTTATAATAAATAGTACTATTAAAAGTTATATTAAGTAATTTTCACTACTTTTCATTTGAAAAACATTTACAGCTGAATATTCCAGTGCTAGAAATCTCATAATTACTTATCTGATTTAATTTTTAAGTTTACTTTCAATTTTTGTATATCTAGTTTATTTTATAATTAAAAAAATTATAATAATTCTATGGCCAGTGTATTTTATTTCAGATACAGGCATACTTGAAATAGAACTGTGATAGGCTGATCTCAAGACCTTATTTATTTTTAACATGTTGCATCCACCTATATTTCCAAAAGTGCCTTCAATGTCCTGTAATTTTTATTATGTTGAGAAACTACATCGTTTCAAAAATTTCTAAATAACCACTGAAAAGTAAAAGTGGAATTCATAACTAAAAGTGAACACTTACTTTTGGGCCAAGCTGTATATCAAAATGAAACTCCAAACTTTATTGGAAGTTTATTCCATGTACATTAGCTAACTTCAACATAAGTGAAAAAAAAAAAAAAATAATAAATAAAATAAAAATATATACCAAACTATAAACAAAAATGAAGTGCTGCTGCTAATAGCTCAATCTGATCAGTGAGCCAACAGAATCAAGCAGCTGTTAACACTGTGTGCCTTTACTTTTAAAACACTTGTACACTGACCACTTAAGAATAAATGCTATCTGCATTAAAGCACAAAACATCACTCGTTTGATGCTTATATGCATCAGATGCAGTGAATGTGTTAAAGTAGTACACAGGGTGTAAAAGGTTTCTGCCCCCCCTTGTCTATCATGCATTAGATCTGTACGTGCGTGCGTGTGCGCGTGTGTGTGTGTGTGTGTGTGTGCACGCGGGTATTTGTGGGTCAAGTTGCATGGTATTAGCTGAAAAATCTAGAATAACTTGGGGGGGGGATCCTACTACTTCTCCCTAAATATACATATACAGGTTTAATCAGAGGCAGTAGAATCACTATCAGAATTTGAATACAGACCTCTCCAAATGACTAACAAGTGGATGAACTGCAACTCAGATGAAACTTTTATGATCAGGGCATAAGGCATGTTAAAGCTTAAGAACTCGGTCTATATGGAATAGGAACAATAGGCATTTCTTACTCATTTCATAAGAAACACTGAAGAATTTAGGGTGCAAAAAAAGGATAAAAGCTGAACTTTTAATTATTAATCATTTGAAAATTTCTGGAGTTTAACTTTAAATAGCATAAAAACTTAGTTATGCTAGTCAAATAAAAAACAAAGTTAGCCAAATAAAAAACACTCACTCGCTCTCTCTCTCATACACACAAACAAAATAAATTTCACCTAGAGACTAAGAAATTATTGAAATTATTTTAAATACAGACAACTTACTCTACAGAAAGCCATGGCAAGGGGTAAAATTGCTGCTGCCACTCCATGTTCATCCATACTAGAATCATCCTAAAAATTAAACTACACATATAGTATAACATTTTCAATTTTGATATTCATGTGTATAATATATAGTTGATATTTATGAAACAGTATCAAAATCTCACAAAACTATACGAATGAATGACATTTAAGAAAATAAGTAGCAAAAGATATTGAAATTTTAAAACTTGAAATAATAACATAGTAAATTTATATTAGTTGTTGTGCAAACTGTAAATAGCTACACAGGTCTTTGCTATAAACATTTAGAAGAAGAAAATGCTTCTTCTAAACACTGGAGCTTGTTATTACAGTAGAGCATCAGTAATCTGGAATAACTGATGTCAGACCTCTTCCGGATAGCCAAATTTTCCGGATAATTTTTAAGATTCAAAATAAAGGTTAAATAAATTTAATATTTAATATTAAATTAAAATTTATATTATATAATATTTTCTATAATATTAAATTTAATAAATAAATTTAATCTTACCTTACAATTAATTGAAATAAGATTAATTAAATAAAAAAATTATAAACCAATCTTGGAAAACAGAAACATCCATCCAAGCATTTTTATGATTTTTATACAAAACAGGAAAATTAGAAAGATTTTTAAATGCTCTCAATTTTTTCGACTTACTGATAAGAGCACAGACAATCTGTGCGTCCCAGTGGCATTTTAACACATAGCAATTGTAATTCGCTCTTTTCTGATCTTAAAACTTGGTGCATGTATTTCTCTTTTAGTGGCTAGGGTTTTCTCAGTAATGCTTTCCATAATAAGCCCATCTCATCAACATTATAAACGTTTTCTTTCTCATAATTTGCTATAACTGAAGCAAACTTACTTTTCAAAGGAAAATTTGTCTGCAGAAAGTTTCTTGCCTTGAATATCTAAGTTCACGTATACTGTGTCGCAGTTTAAAGTTTTTCGGCCAACCTGTGCTTGCCTTAAAATCTTCATTATCTATTAATTTTCGATTAAAATCCAATGCTTTTTCACACAACATTGGACCAGACACTGGTTCACCTAACTCCCCTTCTGAAGAAAGCAAAAAAATAAAGTGCACTCTCTAAAGCGGCATTTTCAGGTTTCAACATTCTTTTTCCTGCTAGATCCTCCTTCACTATCCATAATCAACACAAATTCTGTTATAGCATTCGAATACTTCTTGATGTCGTAAATTGTTGAAGTCCCCATATTAAACTCTTTGGAGAGATTTCCTAAATTTCACCTTTTCTATTAATAATTTCTGTTTTTTGTTGCAATGTTAAAACTATGCGTTTTCTTTCCATTCACATTTTACCATAAAAAATTGAGAAAAATAATAAATCGCACAGTTTCAAGCCGATATTATTCTTACCTAATCTGGAGCTGAACTAATCTTAAATTCACTAATGGTTTCCGAGAAAACCCAGCAGTCTCTGTGATATTTTTCTAAAGCACATTTCTGAAGGTCACAGAATTTTGGAGGTCACAACCATAAAACAATAAAAACAATTTGCAGTTTTTGGTTTATTGGGCTTTTTGTTTGTACAATCTGTTATAAACAGGTAGTAAACTCAACCTTTTGCTTATTATAATCAAAACTCAATTTGCAAACGTAATCACTATAACCGGAGCTTACTGTACTACGTTAATAAAAAAAAAAAGGAAGGTCAGCCTTGCAAATTATTCCAGATAACTGATGTTCTACTGTATTTACTTTTTTCAGGCTTTGAAATTCATAGAATTAATTCAAGAGTGAGGATGGAATTCTTGCTATCCTTCCCTTTAGTCTTCACCCACCCTTTGCTGCTCATCATTCCATAATCTCCACCCCATACACTCTCCCTCTCTATCTCATTCCACCCCTTTTATCAAACTCTAAAAATAACTACCTTACTTAATGTATACTTGAATAACACCTAATCAACAATGCCTTTTTAATTTATATTTTGTTAATTTAATGCATATTTTTGTTAACTTAATCTCACTCATAGGGTCAGGACTACAATAAACCAGAATTCACATATGAAGTTGCTGAAAAAGTAAGACTTGACACAGTATTGATACATCCCATATAATTATGCAATAAGCTATCACACCTTTGTAGGTGATCCTATCCATGCCAATGAAATAATGAATGATAACTTATTTCTTGCATCTAGCATGCTTCCCAATGCTCAACATTAATTGGGCAACTCAAACCAATTAATCAATAACCTTCAAATGATATACTCCAAACCTCATAATCTAATGTTGGCACAGGGTATTATTTGTGGCAGTCACACTGTTTGCTTAACTCTATTTATTTCAGTTTATTTATTTTACTGCCATTATTTTTATATTTTGTTTATAATTGTAACTTTTACTCACTTTCTAAATATTATTATAATGATAAAAACACTGCAACTTCAGACTTTTAAGAAAAGATGCAACAGTTTCAAATGTCTATTTTTTTTGATATACTGTTCTGGTATTGGAAAGTTTGGTATCATAAATACATAAGAGATATGGGAATTTATTATTCATGCAAATACATATTCAATATGTGATACTTGTGCATACAAAACCACCTGCAGATGTTGCTTAAAGTTTGCCATAATTGCAACCATAATTCCTTCAGATATTCCCTCCATAAAAGCCACAATCATAAAAGCTGCAATTTGCTCTTTCAATGATATGTGGATTATTCTTGTAAACACTGTCCTTTAGAAATTCTACAGAGTGAAAAAAAAAAAAAAAAAAAAAAAAGTGTTGCCACAACTGTTTTATAGATTCCTGAGCTACAAACAACAGCTTTCCTGTAAACATGAACTTTTTACAGGCATATACAGAGATTTCTCTCTGGAATTCAGTTCTTACTGTTTATACTATTAAAATTTCTTTACTAATCTCAAACTGTTAATCTTTGTGGACCTTTTCTACAATTATATACCACTTGAAAATCATACTGCACTGTGTAAAAGACTGCCAGTTTGATAAAACCTCTGCTCAGTAGTATACTCCATCTTGTTTACAGAACTTTCTCACTAGGACAAATCACTAACTCAGTGGTTTTCAAATGGGCTGCCGCAACAACATTCCAGGGGTGCCACATAATTTGAGATTAAGTTACTTAAACTTATTATTTTTTAATTTATATGTTTATTTCATTATAAAAAGGCGTACAGTATCTTTTAAATTTGTGGTGATCTATAATTGATGTTTACTTAGTACCTCTATATAAAGAGGAAAATTATATACTGTATATATATATATATAATTTGTATTATGAAATGTAATAAATATCATATAACATATTTTTAATATTATATATATATATATATATATATACACACATATTAAGGATAATATAAAGAACCATTGGAATAAGAAAATCAATCCAATAATAATACCATCAGGGATCCAAGAAAACGCAAAAAAAAAAAAAAAAATATATATATATATATATATATATATTATCGCTTTTTACCGACAATCTAGATGACTTCAACTGGGGCCAACCATCCAGAATGAAGGCAAAAAACGACAAGAAGTTCTCTGTTTCTGTGATGATCAATATATGCTAAGTAATTTAAAAATCTAACTAAATATAAACCAGTATAGGCCGGATGTAAATCGAATATAAAGAAATCGAAAGAAGATAATAAAAGATAATAAAAGTTAAAAAAAATTTAGAAATATTAGAATCAAAGGTAAGAAATATAAGTAAAATATAAATGTAAGCATATATTAATCATCGTTGACCTGACAGAGAATGTAATTTAATGATTACAATAAGATTAAATGTATAATACATACTACATATTGACCGTATCTAGGACATAATGTAATAGTCGTCAAAATAATATGTGGTGCCCCCTATGTGATGGATACGGTAAAAATAAATAATTAAATTAACGCATACAGAAACATGCAGATAGTAAGAAGAAAAACTAAAGGAGTAGGAATAATAGAACCTGAACTCCATAAAGGCGAAAAATAGTGGTATAGATAAGAAATAGTTTCTCCTACGTCCTCGCTTTTATGGAGTTCAGGTTCTATTATTCCTACTCCTTTAGTTTTTCTTCTTACTATCTGCATGTTTCTCTATGCATTAATTTAATTATTTATTTTTACCGTATCCATCACATAGGGGGCACCACATATTATTTTGACGACTATTACATTATGTCCTAGATACGGTCAATATGTAGTATGTATTATATATTTAATCTTATTGTAATCATTAAATTACGTTCTCTGTCGGGTCAACGATGATTAATATATGCTTACATTTATATTTTACTTATATTTCTTACCTTTGATTCTAATATTTCTAAATTTTTTTAACTTTTATTATCTTTTATTATCTTCTTTCGATTTATTTATATTCGATTTACATCCGGCCTATACTGGTTTATATTTAGTTAGATTTAAATTACTTGGCATATATTGATCATCACAGAAACACAGAACTTCTTGTCGTTTTTTGCCTTCATTCTGGATGGTTGGCCCCAGTTGAAGTCATCTAGATTGTCGGTAAAAAGCGATAATATATATATATATATATATATATATATTTTTTTTTTTTTTTTGCGTTTTCTTGGATCCCTGATGGTATTATTATTGGATTGTTTTACTTATTCCAATGGTTCTTTATATTATCCTTAATATTATAGACATTATGGGTGTATTGCATGATTGCTTGCAACTGCATTGACTCATAAATATTATTATTTACATATTAGTTACAGTTATTGTTGTTTTAACTTTCTTTCTTTATTTATTTTTTATCAATAATTATAAATATATATATATATATATATATATACGGATATATACAGAGAGAGAATCGGATTCAGCAGACAAGTTAGATCTGAGTAGGGGTGCCGCAAAATAAGATAAATTACTTAGGGGTGCCGTTATTAAAAAAAAGGTTGAAAACCACTGCACTAACTGGTAAAAAACTACCATCTCTAATAAATTGTTTAATGAAACCAAAACTCACTAAGACTAGCCCAATAGATCAAAAAATATAGATATTCAAAACTGTTGCATCTTTTATGGATGACTTTATATATACCGGGTGGTTATAAAATAAGTTTCCCTATTCAGGAGACCCTAGCATCAAAATTGTTAGAGATAGCGCTGTGAAAATTGGTGGGTATGTCATTTAGGGTATGGGGAAGCGATTTGTAGAAGGAAAAAAATTAGTTTAAATTTCTACCACCAGGGGAGATATTGGCACTGTAAACATGAGATGGAATACTTAACTTAGGATTAGATTTTAATATCAGAACTTAGAAATCTACACACATTGTTCTATGTGCTTTCCTTCACTTGAGATGGCATTCTGAAAACGGAGACTGCATGCGACAGGTGAGCGTAGCATCTCAATGGGGATGTTGGCTACGTACTGTTTAACGCTTGCTTTCAAATCAACAAGCGTCTGTATGCCGCCACGGTAAACTCTGTCTTTCAGGTATCCCATAGCCAGAAATCACAGGGATTGAGATCTGCTGATCAGGCTGGCGAGAACTGCAGAAAGTCTCTAAAATGATGCAACCATTTCCGAATGTTGAACAGAGCAGTTCCTTCACTTGTCGACCAACGTGGGGAGGGGCACCTTCTTGCACGAACACTAGTCTCCAAGCATTGCCTTTCTTGCAGAGCAGGAATAATGTGATCTCTTAGAAGCGTGCAGTATCGTGCACTAGTTTCCATACACCTTACGGGCCCATGAGGTGTAGACCCTTTAAAGAAAAATGGTCTGGTTATAAACGCTGCTGTGAATCCACCCCATACTGTAACGTATGGACTTTGTAGTGGTCTTTCATGCACAGCAGATGGACGAGAAGAAGAGTTAAATGTGCCTCATCAGACCACAAGTTCATTCGAGCCATGTAATGTCAAGTTCCATATGAGCCAGAAATCATAGAGCAGTCTATTCGTTGTTGCTGATTACAAGACTTTAGTTCTTGCACTATGTGAATTTTGTACAGGAACCAGCGTAAAATTATTCAAAGCACTTTACATAGTAGACTAAGGAAGGTTCAAGTCTCTTGACGCAACTCTGTCACTACTGACTGGTAGTGTTGCACATTTTGACCCGGAGGCCATTGCAACTGCCACTTTTGTTTTTTTTTTTTTTTTGGTAGTTGTTGGCGCATCGGCTTCTGTGGCCATAATGCACCTCCCAAGGTTTTTTTGCAGTACTTTGATCCAAGCCCAAGGCAGGATTCAAACCCGCGATCTTTGGGTTGCCAGGGCAGGCGCTTTACCCACCTGGGTAGCCGGTCAGCGCAACTGCCACTTCATCCACTACTTCCGTTCTGATATGTGGTCGTCTCCTGTCTGAAATTACACCTAACTTCCAGGTCACTTAAATTTCTTTAATAGTTTTCAAGCCCCACTGACGTCAAAGGTCCTTTACGCAGACCTTTAAGTTTCTGATATTAACGCTAGTGCTGCATTAGCATTATTATTATTCTGTAGAACAGTTTTACTAAAAGAGCACATTCCTTTTTTGTAAGAGTTATAATGGTTATTGATGGAGGAGTTGGCCTTTCTGCTTTTATCTAACAGGAAGTCATTTGCATAAGCAGTGTGTCTTCAAGTAAATGACAACTTTTACTTATGTGCAGTGCCGTTTTCCCCTGGTGGCGGAAATTCGAACTAATTTTTTTCTTCTACAAATAGCTCCTCCCCATACACTAAATGATATACCCACTGATTTTCATAGCGCTAACTCTAACATTCTGACACTAGGGGTCTCCTGAATAGGGAAACTTATTTATAACCACCCAGTATATATTGTCATTATTGCAAGTCATGCAAGTATGCTTATGCAGCATCAGCCAAATAATAAAAAATTTTAAAAATAAATAAAAATAAAAGAAAACACACCACCCACCTAGCCGACCGGGCTAGCCGATGTGGGTAAGTACCTGCCCGGCAACCCAAAGGTCGCGGGTTCGATTCCCACCTCGGGCTTGGATCAAAGTACTGCAAAAACCTTGGGAGGTGCAATATAGCCACAGAAGCCGATGCGCCAACAACTACCAAATCAAAAAAAAAAAAAAAAAAACCACCCACCTCATCTGTTCTCCCTTCTACTAAGATGTCTAATTCTTCCTTAAATTTATTAAAACTACCTGTTTTCCACAACACAAATGGTAGTTTGTTCCGACAACCAAATACTCTTGCTGAGAGCAAATTTTTTTAGTACCTATCCTACAGCCATCTTTTTCAGTTTAAGTCCCCTTGTGTGTTCTCTGAGAAAGAATTTGAATACCATTTTCATTGTTTACTAAATTCATTTATATCCTTAAACATTTCAATCAAGTCTCCTTGCAAGTGACTAGTTTCCAAGCGTTGCAATTTGCAGAACCAAAGTCTTTTGTGACAAAATTCCTTTGTGCTATCGACTAATCTGGTTGCTCTTTTATGCACCCATACCCAAGAGATCCACATAAAGGCTTTCAGAGCTGTATTCTAAATGTGACCTAATCATTGTATAATACAATGGGATAATCATTTCCTGCTAAAGTGTTGTATATCACTTACAGGACCCCATGAGTTGTTCAGCAGCCTGTCTTTGCACTGCTTTGAGAACTTCATGCGAGACGGTACAATTACCCTTAGTCTCTTTCAATCTATACCACCTTGAGTGTGGTACCATCTAAATGGCATTATTTTGGGATTACTGCTGCCTATATGTGGTACCTTGCATTTACAAATGTTAAACCTTAACTGCTACTTCTCAGCCTGTCTGCCTAATTTTTCTAGGTCTTGTTGTGGTGTCTCAATTCCTGTCATTAACAACTGTGACAAACTTTGTATAATCTGCAAACTTAGACAATAAGCTCAATATGCCCTCATCACTGAACCCCTGAAAGACTCCACTAATAACATTATTTGTAAAATAATAAGAGGAGTTTACCTCAATATAGTACATAGAACACTTCCATATATTACTCTCCAGAAATTAAAACGAAAAAATCGAAAAACTTTACGTTTCGATTGTAAGTTTTTCGATTTTTTCATTTTAATTTCTAGAGAGTAATATAGGGAAGTGTTCTACGTACTATATTGAGGTAAACTCCTCTTATTATTTTACGAATATTGATATCAACGTAGAACATATTGAGCATCACAGCTCTGGTTCATACTATCTAATTCATTTTTAGAACCCTTATTGACCATTTCATTCACTTCCTATCTCTCCAGGTATAACTTATCAATATACAGGCATACCTCGGTTAACGTTACCTCTGATAACGAAGCCTCGATATAACGAAGTCTGCAATTTCAAGCCCCATTTAACATAAAAAAATATTCCAATTTAAGACCAACGCCCGACAATCATTCGATTGGTGACTGACGGCGACTCGTTACGTATTCCAGAGTGCTCCCGAGCTGCGGGCGTGTCTGTTATAACAGTTTTGCACGTCAATCGCATAATTTAGTTGTTGTTTACATGATTGACGTTGTTTCAGTGTGGCGCATTGCAATAATCGACGTAGGTTCTTTGTAGCATTACATAACGTAGATTTTGTAAATTTTAATAGAAATATTTTTGTTTTAGTTAATTAAAATGTCAGAATCAAAGAAAAGAAAAGCAATTTCTGTGGAAACTAAACTTAATATCGTACGACGTGTTGAAAGCGGCGAAAGAAAATCCGATGTGGCACATTCTTTAGGATTAGCGCAATCAACTTTAACAACCATACTAACCATACAACATTTGTTAAGGGCAGGTCTTGCCTGACCAATTTGATTGGATACTATGATGTAGTCACAAAAGAACTGGATGCAGGGAATAACTTTGATATTATATATTTGGATCTTAGAAAGGCTTTTGATACTGTTGCACATGGAAGACTGCTGCACAAATTGGAGCAGTGTGGCATTGGAGGCAAATTGCTGCTATGGATAAGGGGATGGTTGAGTGGCAGAAGACAGAGAGTGGTAATCAATGGACACTGCTCAACGTGGACTAATGTTATTAGTGGAGTTCCTCAGGGTTCAGTGTTGGGTCCGTTGTTGTTTTCGGTGTTTATGAATGATATTGATGATGGGATATCAAGTTTAATGTCCAAGTTTGCAGATGATACAAAGGTTGGCAGGGTTGTTAAGGACAACACTGACACTATGCTGCTGCAACGGGATCTGGAAAGGTTGAACAGATGGGCTGAGAGGTGGCAAATGAAGTTTAACATTGACAAATGTAAAGTACTACATATGGGAAACAGTAACCCCAGAGCAACGTATCAACTCTGCTGTACTACACTGACAGTGGTGGAGAATGAAAAGGACCTGGGGTAATTGTGCAGGCAGATATGAAGTTCTCTGAGCAGTGCAGACGAGCTGCAAGAGTAGCTCATGGTGTCTTGTCAATGATATACAGGAATTTTTCTAGCAGGGATAAGGAGGTGATTATTCCCTTGTATAAGGCAATGGTTAGGCCACATCTTGAGTACTGTATACAGGTCTGGAGGCCTCATTTCAAGAAGGATGTAGAGCTGCTGGAACGGGTACAGAGAAGGGCAACAAGATTAGTGAATGGAACAAAGGGTTGCTCTTACGAAGAAAGGCTTAAGTTTTGCAAATTACAGAGTCTGGAGACTAGGCACCGGCGAGGTGATCTGATAGAGGTGTATAAGGCTTTGAATGGTTTGAGCATACTCAATGCCAATGGGATTCTTCATCTTGCTCAGAATAATCAGCTCAGAGGGCATAAATTCAAATTGAGGAAGGACGGATGTCGGATAGATGTGAGGAAATTTGCCTTTGGCCAGCGGGTGGTTGGTTGGTGGAACCGACTTCCATCACTTGTTGTTGAAGTTGATAGCCTAAACAAATTTAAGGCTCAACTGGACAGGTATTTCGAGCGAGCGGAGGGGTGAAATGGGAGTGGTGTGTGTTTTTTTTTTTTTTTGGCTGATGCTGAATAAGCTTGCTTTCTTGCATCATATGCCTCTACTAATGCTAATGCTAATGCTAAGTCAATCAGAAAAAATAAAACAGTCTGCTCAGAATTGTACAGATGTTACAGCGGCAAAATTAACTCGCTTAAGGAATCCAATTTTAGAAAAAAATGGAGAAAATGTTAAGTTTGTGGATAGATGATATGTCACAACGTCATATGCCTTTAAGTCAAATGGTGATTCAAGAAAAAGCATTATTTTTGTTTAATCACCTGAAATCTAAACAAACTGAAGAAATTACGGAAACCTTTGGGGCTTCTCGTGGTTGGTTCGAGAAATTTAAAAAAACGGGCCAGGATTCATAGTGTAAAATTAACAGGAGAAGCTGCAAGTGCAGATGTTGAAAAACTAAAGGAAATAATTGAACGTGAAAATTTCCCACCAAATTTGGTGTTCAATGTTGACGAAAGCGGTTTGTTCTGGAAACGGTTACCAACAAAAAGCTTCATTTCTATTGAAGAAAAATCAGCTGCTGGGTTCAAAGCAGCCAAAGACCGTTTAACGTTACTCTTTGGATCAAATGCCTCTGGCGATTATAAATTAAAATTGTTATTAGTTTACCATTCAGAAAATCCGAGGGCGTTAAAAGGTGACATAAAAATGAATTTACCTGTAATATGGAAAGCAAATAGAAAAGCGTGGGTTACCAAGGAGTTATTTACTGATTGGTTTGTTAACCACTTTTGTCCTGGAGTAAAACGGTATTGTCAAACAAACAACTTTGAAGAAAAAGCTCTTTTGTTGTTAGACAATGCTCCGGGACATCCTACTGATCTTAACACGTTGGACACATGCATTCCTGTCAAAGTTGTGTTTCTTCCAGCAAACACAACTTCCCTGATTCAACCATTGGATCAGGGAGTAATAGCATCATTTAAAGCTTATTATCTGCGTCGAATTTTAAGCAATTTAACTGAACTAGAGAATAAAGAGGAAATGACAGTTAAAACTTTTTGGAAAAACTACACCATTAAAAACGCAATTGAAAACATTGATAGTTCTTGATAGTGGTCATTCTTGGAAAGAAGTCACTAAGAAATGCTTAAATGGAGTTTGGCGCAAAATATGGCCAGAAGTTGTACTAGAAGAAGAAAATAACATCCAAGAAATTAGAAATGAAGTTATCCAGATGGCTCAATCAATAGGTTTCGAAAATGTCGATGAAGAGGATGTTAGAAATTTATTGAATGCACAAGATGATGGTTTTTCAGTGGAAGATTTAGAAAACCTTGTTAGCAACGAAGACAAAGATAATGAAGGCGAAGTTAAAGAAGTTCCTGCCGAAAAAGTGTTAACAACCAAAGATTTAAAAAGGTGCTTAAATGAGATTGAAAACGTTTTAAATTTTTTTAGTGAAAATGATCCTGATTTAGGAAGAAGTGTTATAGTTAAGCGATCAGTGTTAAATGCAATAACTCCGTATAGGCAATTGTTAAATGAAAGAGAAAAAAAGAATAAACAATCAACTTTAACCTTATATTTTAAAATGTGATTTCACTTTGTATGTAAGTTGACTGTTTATTTAATAAAACTTTTCTTTGTTCAAAAAAAAAGCTTTTCATTTTCTTTACGTAGGAACGTATCCCTATTCTGGCCATAGTGTTTTTACCTCTGAAAATGAAGTTTCGCTTAACGAAGTAATTTCGTGGAACGCATCCTATTCGTTAATCGAGGTATGCCTGTACATAATTATGGAGGATTTTTTGAACAACTTAGTGCAAAATTACGTTAAATTAATACTAAGATACTCAGCCCAAAGTTACCATATTTCTTTTCTAAAATATTGCCTTCAAAACAACATCGTTCCGAAGTTTGCTAGGATCAATTTAAATCAAAAAATTTTGGGCATAAAACAACTAGCACTAGCCACATCCCATAATATCGTTAAACTTGCCTTAAAATCTCAATATTCTAATAAACAAAAATACCTTTCCCAGGTTAGGAAGCTTTGTGATAAATTAAAAAATTATCTACATCCTAACAATTGGTCTGTATTGAAGACCTCCATAGATTTGCGATGGGAAGCACAGACCTCAGATATAAAAAACAGACATGTTAACAAATTACAAACATTATCGGGAGGATCACGACACGTTCATATGAATTCTAACACATTGTCAGGGGGCTTGCAACCAAGTGCATACAAGTGGGCTGACAACCCCCCCACGCAAACACAAAGTGTGCTGCCACAGAATACGTCAGCTAGTTCGCGAACACCCTCTCGCCCAGCATTCAATGAGCCGACATATCAACAGGTTACAAATCTTTCCTCGTATACGCTATCGCAAAACCAGATTTCACTTTTATCAAAAGGATTAAATTATAATTTACCACCTCGAAAACTACCTAAAAAACAGTGCATAATTGATATTGAATTCAGACTTCGTAATGTTCCACAAAAAGATTTATTTATTCAACAAGTTAACCAAGTGGTGAATAACATAAAAGAAACACGACTTCCTAAATTGAATACACATGACAGGTCAGCTTTACGTGAACTTTGGGAAAATAAAGACATTATTATACAGAGGACAGATAAAGGAGATACAGTGGTAATACTTGATAAACCTGATTATATTAATAAGTTAGAATCAGTTGTTTCAGATACCTCCACTTATCTCGAAGTAGACCAGGCACTATTTACCAATTTAGTCAATCAATACAATAAAATGTTAACCACATATCGAAAAAAGACTACATTACAATGGCTCAGTTAAAGAAATTGAAAGCCAGAACATACAATATTCCTGCACTTTTCGGTCAGGTAAAATTACACAAGACTGAATTTCCTATTCGGCCTATTGTTTCCTACAGAAACTCAGCATTTTTATATAGCATTATAAAACCCTTTAGATAGGCGATACAATTTGGGATTAAGAACTACGATACATTATTTAATAACCTTAAGGACTGTAAACTTGGCGACAATGACAATTTATTCTCACTAGATGTTACCTCATTATATACGAATGTAAACATTGAATACACATTAGATATTATTTTGGATATTTTAAATAATAACTCGATACCGATTAAAACTTCCTATTAAGGAAATTTTTCACTTAAACTGTTAATTGAGGCCAACTATATCACCTTTCGAGACAAAGTGTACAAACAAATTTTTGGTTTGCCAATGGAATTGAGCCTGAGTGGCTTAATATCAGAGATCTATCTCTCATCGATTGAGCACATACATTTGACGCCTTTTCGATCCCATATCACATACTATGGGAGGTATTTAGGCGATATTACTGAGAGTAGTACTATCCAAGACATTTTACATTCATTTAATAATATTCATTCTAGACTCAAATTTACATTGGAAAGGGAGGATATGGATACAAAGTCATTAAATTTTCTAAATTTCACGCTTACTCGGGATCTGCATAAAATCCAATTTAACATCTATCGAAAACCTACAAACAACGGTATGCTTCTACATTATAAGCTATCACCCATTCACCTACAAAAGATCAATTATCTTTAATCAATTTCTAAATGCCCACAAATATTCAACAACGGAATCTGCTTTGGGCTCAGAAATACAAATATTAACCAGCAGATTCTTAAACAGGGGTTATCCCCTTCCTACACTAAACCGAATTAGGGTACAAGCTAAGGATAGGATACAAAATACTACACCAACCAACAATAGTAATATCAAAAAATACTTTATTTCTGTCCCATATTGAACAATAGCACAAACAGCTTAACAGATTCTTTAAAGATACCGAATTTAAAATTGTGGCCAGGCCAATACGGAAATTACACACTATACTGAACAATCCCTCAGTCTTTTCCTCGTTCGCAACACAAATTAACGACCTGGTATACATTTCTTGCGGTGATTGTGACTTGTCTTACCAGAGTTCGACTCATTTTCCTTTGAATATTCGTGTTAATCAACATGCGGCCTCAGTTTATGCTTCTTGTTCAGCATCATCAGAATTAGCCTTTCACACCGTTAACAAAAAAACACTTTTATTTAACAAGGCCAAAATACTTAGTGTTCAACGTAATTATACACGAGTATTAATTGCAGAAACCATAGAAATTAAATTACACGAAAATTCTGTTAATGTTCGTCGGCCATATCTGATCTCTGATTCGTGGGCTTTTACGTGCATGCGCGAAAACTAATAATCCCTATTTAAGTTTCATGCGCAATCATATTCGGTAATTTTCATTCCTGTGATCATGACATATGATCGAAAAGCATTGTCAGCTTCAGGAAAAAAAAATCATTTTGCAATTTTTTCGTTAAAATTTCTTTAATTAAATTTCTTATTTTTAATTATGATAAATTGATTTTTAATTATTTGTTACTCTAATGTAAGTTTTTCGTTTTAATTTCTAAAGAGTAATATATGGAAGTGTTCTATGTATTATATTGAGGTAAACTCCTCTTGTTATTTTACAAATATTGATATCAACGTAGAACATATTGAGCATCACTGCTCTGGTTCATAAACTCTAACTAATAACATTAAAACAAGATGAGCAGTGGCCATTTATAACTACTCTCTGGCTTCTCCCACTCAGCCATCTCTTTATTCATAACAGTAACTTGCCCTTAACGCCACACTGCTCCAATTCATACAGCAGCCTTTTGTGTGGAAGAGCATCCACAGTTTTACTGAAATATAAATATATGATATCAAAATTATTATTTGCATCTAGTTCCTTTATTACTGCATCACAGTAGATCAAATTGGCCAGACAGAATTCTCCCTCCCCACCCCCTTAACAAACACCCATGCTGTGATTTCTGTATAATTTCGTTCCTGTTAAGATGCCCTGCAATACTTCTTTAACCACTATTTCTCAGTTTAAAGGATTATAGTTGCCAAAATCACCCTCTGATTTCAGACTTAACTATAAATTCTATCATCCCCCCCAACCCATGAGATTTTTGAATCCCACTGTTAAGCACAATTGAACCTACCAAACAAAGCAATCTGTACACATAATGATTATGGGTCCTTCTATATATTTAAATATTTATATCAATATCTTTAATAAATATTAAAAACAGTAAGGGGCCAACATGTGGTACCCCACTCATCACAACAATCCATAAAAAGCAGTGGTCATTCTTTGTCTCCAACCACTTAGCTATCCTTTTACTCATAGTAGAAACTTGCCTCTCATGCCACATTGCTCCAATTTAAACAATCGTATGTGTAGTATTATTATGCGTATATTATTTAAATCTAACTATATGATATCAAAATGAATTTTTGCATCCAGTTCTTGTTGACTACATCATAATAGCTAATCATTACTTCTCTTACCACTGACTATTTTCCCTTGGAGCAGGAGTCAACCTCATAAGTCTGTAAGCTTGACTCCTGTTATAGCAACCACTGACTACTCACTTTGCCCTTTGATCACCCTTTGTCAGTAGGGCAGACATTTGCGCATCTCCAATCTGTAGATATCTTCCCCTGAATCCAAAGATGCTCTCACAATTATGGATATAGAGCTGCTTACCTGTTTTGCTATAACTGGATATTCAAATGTGCCTTATTTACTTTAAGCTTCAAGAATTTCTCTTCCACTTTCCTCTCAGTTATCACAAAAATCATTTTACTCCCAGTTAGAATTTGGTATATTTTGGGTAATCCAATCCCATAAAAACTGCTCCACAAGTGAATGGAGAGGCAAAATGTTTATTCAATTTGTCAGCAATCTGAACAGGATCAGCAACAGTTATGTCATTGTATCTAGTGGACTGATGTAGTCCATTAGATACAAATGACACAACTGCTGTCAGGTACAATTGTGCTTTAACTTCAAAAGAAACACTGCCAACAATATTTATATCTTCTGGAGAGGCAGTTACCTCTCTATCAAGTAGAAAGCCTGCCTTTTTAATTTTCTCTTTCCAAGCTATATATAATTGTCTACATAGCTTATAGTATGCCTCATCTTAGGCTTTACACATCAAAAAAGCTCTGTTTTTCTCAATAGGTATTGAACAAGCAGTTGCTTTTAGATATCTTTATCAGAGAAATCATACCCTTGAGCTATAGATTGCAATTTACTGACAGAGTGCAAAGCAAAAAAAAAAAAAAAAAACTGCTTTCACAGGTCATAGGGGCAGTCCCTTAATATCATGGGAAGGACACAATGATCTTCTAAGAAAAGAATCTCTTTTTCTGGATCCCATCTGTAAATCCAACCTACACTCACTGATAGTCAGAATTTCTATCCATAGTTGTGTTGACAGTACCCTAACAATCCACTTTACAGTTTGAAAAACTCTTTTCTACACAGATAGTTACAACTTCTTATATATCCATCACCAGTTCCTTAAATGATAGATTACTAGAGATTAGCACATAGTAGAGTTTCTGCTATGTGCCTTTTCTGAAACACAGACAGACAGGCTGTGAGAACAGCTCATGGGATTCTGTTAATGATATACAAGTATTTAGTCAGCAGAGACAAACAGGTTAATATTCAATTGTATAACACAATGGCTAAGCCAGAACTTCAGTAGTAGAAAGGTTTGGATGCCTCATTTTAGAAAGAATGTAAATCTGTTGGAATGGGTAGAGAGAAAAGAACAAGCTCAGTCAGGGACACAAGAGGGTAGTCTTCCAAGAAAGACAAATTCTGTTAATTGAAGCATTTGGAAAGTAGGCAAAGAGACCTGAGTAAAGTGTTTAAAGCTTGAATTGAGTACACTAAATGCTGATAGCATCCTTCCTATATCCCAGATAAACACACAAGGGATATAAATTTAAACTGGAAAAATAATGAGTGCAGGATAGATATGTGGAAGTTTGCTTTCAAAGAGAGTAACTGATTGCTGGAACAAATTCCCACTTGGAATTGTGGATGTGGGTAGTTTTGAATAAATTTAAAGGATTGGACAGAAACTGTATAAGCTTGCTTCCTTGAATCATTTTGCTATTATTAATATTAACAATAATACCTAGATTTCTGAGGCGCCTCCATAGCCAGGTGGGAGGGAGCAGCAGTGCGCAGCACACGCTTCTTGATTAGGCCGGGGTTCGAGCCAGTGCCCACAAAATATGGAGGATGCGGAAAGGTCAGGGAATGATCACTGCATATCTCCCGAGCAATATGGCCTTAGTTGCTAATGCTCCTAAAAACCAAATAACAACAACCTAGATTTCTAGACAGGCATACACAGCTTTACTGGGGGCAACCCAAACATCTTAATCGTTATCAGCACAAACAAATTAAAGGTATTGTTTCCTTTGTACTGGAGGGGAGAGGGAAAAAAAAAAAAAAAAAACTAGGCTTTCTCTTTTGCCCTGCATATTATTCTTCTTCTAAGAAGCTGCTAACCTTGTATAAATCAAAAATCTACTCTTAAACTCTCTCTCTTCTAAACAAGTCCAAAATGTTGCCTCAAATAGTCAATATCCCTTCACTACTGAACTCCAAACTCACAGAACTAACTTTTTCTTATATACATTTCCTGAAAATTACAACCTACAGAATTCAAGTCCAATAACAGTAACTATCTCCTTTTTGAAGTGTACATCAAACATATTACCTAAAAGCAGCAATTTTAGTAAAAACAATATATAAACTGCTTATTTCTTTAAGGGAAAACA
This sequence comes from Mastigoproctus giganteus, assembly GCF_048544385.1. Taxonomy (NCBI): domain Eukaryota; kingdom Metazoa; phylum Arthropoda; class Arachnida; order Uropygi; family Thelyphonidae; genus Mastigoproctus; species Mastigoproctus giganteus. Next base: position 155,723,938 of record NC_143586.1, on the reverse strand, counting down.
ACAGTCCCATGTGCCCTATTTCTTCAGAATTAGTTATACTTATGAAAATACTAACTTCGAGTGCCAGTAGGCATTAACAACATTTATAAGAAACTGTGAAGACAATATTTAAGCTGCACTTAAATTGCAGCTTTCAAGCACTTTTTTGTGCATGTAGCAACCAATATTTAAAATCACTGAAAGAGCTTTACTCCATAATAAAAATAAACCACCAAGTGGATTACAATTTATTTTACCATTTTAAATGCAGTTGGATATTTTATTAAAAATATAAAATGACATACAGCATTATTGTAATTACAGAAATATTAAATGTATTTATTGTGTAATATGAGTAACACTTTTAAAGCTGTGAATGAGCCAAGGCATGAAAAAGTTGCATTATTCTCCATGGCCTGACTAGTAAGTTAAAGGACTGAGCCCAATGCACACCTATCAAAGAGTGTAGAAATCGTGATGTATTTTCCATGAAGTTACCTATGTGATTGTTTTCCTATACAAGTTAATTTTCATATCATAAGCCATTTACACATAGTTATGTCAGAAATGTTGTATTGCTAAAGACAATATCATTATGTTATGAGAGAACAATGATAAAAAAAAAAAAAAAAAAAAACCATAGAATTTTGTCTTTTTTGGAAAATTCCGATAGAAACCAAGGAACTGATATAAGTACGGTGATAATGCTTTATTTCACCTACATGTTTTTAACTGGTTTGCAACTTTTGGAATGGCTGTCAGGATTTGGAAAATAATGAGCACTCTGGACATCCAACAAAGCTTCAAACCCCAGAAACAGTCAAAATAGTTTGCACAGTAGTTGAAAAACTAGGAATGATGGAAAAACAACTGCACATTAACAGAGAAACAATTTATGTAATTCTTTCAAAAGATTTGGACAACCAGAAGAACTGTGCCAGATTCCTTTCGTACTGTTTGACTTCTGAAGAGACTTGAAGCTTGAAATTGAAAAAAGTAACAATTTGTTGGTATAAAGGATATTAAAAGAAATATGACATAGGAATTGGTCATGGTAATTCAAATGAGTTTAAAAAATGTTTCCAATAGCTTGTAAGTGATTTCAAGTTTGCAGTTATTCAAAGTGAATACTTTTAAAATATTAAAAGATTTTTTTTTTTAAATTTTAAAATCTGGCTTTTTTAAAATTAACTCAGCCCTGGGACTTAACTGTCAAACCATATATAATAAGAAAACATTTCACATAAATGCGTGTTTTTTTTTTTTTTTTTTAAGTGTGCAAAATTCTGATGCTGTTCTTTATCCTTCAATTTAAGTTTTAAATCATTTCAATGCTTACCTTCAATTAAAATGGTACATATAGTCCAGTAAATTTATATAATACATTATTTTAAAAAATTTAACCCATAACCATGCATGCCAGTGTTTGAGATATCACAAAAACATTTTTAATCTTAATATTTTTATAACCTTAAAAATCAGCAAGGACTAATACAAAATTCCAATTTTTAGTGTCACCTTTATTTGTAGTCTATTATGAACACAACTATAAAATCAATTTTTTTTAAATTATTTTTTGATAAAATACCCTCTACAGTGGTTCAGATATTTTTGCTCTTATCTGGGGATTTTGAATGTAATCTCTTTTATTATCTTGACTTGTGGCAAGCAAATCATCAATCAAAAAACCCAAATACATCAACAATTACACACTATCCAGACTCTTCTATTATGTAACACGCTGTACTGTTTGTGATGTAAAAAATTGTAATTGCTGTCAGGGAATGTAACAATTGCATCTGCTGTCATAAAACCTAAAGATCATGCAATTCAATAATCAGACATGAGTGATGCCACTAATTTTATTTTAAATGCATGATTTTCAGCACAAGCATGTGATTATTGGAGAATAGGCTTAAATTTTTCCTGTTTTTATTATAATTAATTAACAAAGATTTCAGGAATTTTTGGTGAAGAAATTCAAGAAAATGCTTTTGTTGAAAGATATTTGGAGTTTTAATTGTGTGATGACTAACTAGACAAAAAACACAAAATTGCTAAAATTCTATGGAGACAAAGATCTTGCATGCCCAGTTTCAAGGTTAAGAAAGTTTTTATTAATGCTACATCAAAAATGACACTAGAAATTGTGGGGAGGAAGAAATGAATTATAAGACACTTACTTGCAAGGCACAATTCATTAATCTCACAACTAAATCAAACTGCTGATGTTCTAACATGGCTTTATTTCCAGTAACATGTTGAGCTAATTCCAGTGTTAAAGCTAGTCGAGCAGTCTTGCTTTTTAATGCTCTTAATACAGCTGGGAAAGTCTATTTAAAAATATTAACATGATTAAATTAAATATTACTGATATGTGTAATAAAGGTCATATATTACTAAATACACATACATACATACATAATATATATATTGAATTGAAATTTTCCTATTATCTATGTATGAGCCAGAAAAAAAAAAATGTACTGCAAAATTAGTAGACACTTATTAGTAATCAATGTGCATCATCACCACCTCCACGTGGTGCTGGCCAGGAAAGGGCCCTGGCTAACGGTAAGGGCCTTCAATGTCAGGCAATGTGACATGCCAACTGAAGAAAACCTACTTCGCATCCTCAAGCACTGAAGTCTCAAGCTTTTATGAAAAATGCTAGGGAGTCCCCCATAGGCTCTGGGCACTGCTCCCGCCTGAGTAGTGGGAACATTGTGCAAGGGCTACCCGCTCAGGGACAGAGTAGGTTAAAGAAGGAAGTTCATCATATCCAGCTAGCAACAATCAACATTGACACACTTACCAGCCACAGCCACAAATCAGCCAATGCCTTGAAAAAATGCCCCATCGACATCGCTTGCATTCAAGAGATAAAGTGGACTGGATCAAAAGTTAGAGACATCGGAGAAGGATATAAAGAGCTATATTATGGAAGAAAGGCCAGGCAAAATGGCGTTGCTGTGATCACTGGTCAGAAATACCATGACAACATTACTGAAGTCAAGCGGATTTCAGATCGCCTGTCAGTCAAGATTGATTTTAGAGTGTGCAGAAGCCCACGACTTGGCAATTGCAAACACCTTTTCCAAGAAGCAGCTATAACACCTCATCACCTACAGCAGCAGGGGCAGTCATACCACACAAACTGACTACTGGCTCGTGTGATGGCGAGATTTAAAGCTAGTGACTAATGCAAAAGTCATACCATCAGACAACAATGCCACCCAACACAGACTGCTGGTCCTCGACCTCCAGCTGCAATCTCTGCTTACTCCCGAAAATGCACACAACTGAGATAGAATGCATTTAGTGGTGGAAATTAACTGAGTACCAAGTCCAGATGAGAACAATGCTAAGCACATTGCAAATGAACCCTGGCCAAATGCCCACAGTTATATGGAACAACATGGCTGCACACATCAGCAGTTGTGCTGCAACTGTCCTAGGAACTACAAACCTGGCTGACGCTACATTGACAAACAATGTCTGGTGGTGGAATGCCCATGTACAGCAAACGATTAAAGTGATAAAATGGGCCAATGCATCCCATCCCATTCCATCTAGTGTTAACATAAGCAAAGAATTCTTTGCTAATTTTCTTTGTATTCTTAGTCAAAGACTTCTCACAATCTGCTTTAGCCTGATTAATCCCCCTTAAGGTTTTTACTTACTGTAGTGTCCCCTGATAATTTATAATCATCCCATACATTTTTCTTCTATACCACTAGTCTCATCATTTCATCTGACATCCATTTAAGTTGAAGCACGAGTGGTATCTCTTAGCTGGTATAAAAAGTTCAATAGCCTCTATGATTATTTCCCAGATTGCTTCCCATTTAAAATTTGAAGTGACTGGTTCGAACCCCGGTCTAATCAAGAAGCGTGTGCTACGCACTGCTGCTCCTTCCCACCTGGCTATGGAGGCACCTGGAATGAAAGGATCCTCTTTCATTTCAGGAAAGCTTTACCAGCTGGTCCCATTAAACAGAATCTAAAAACTTTCTAAAACCATCATAGACACCATTATGAAAGTAAAATCCCTTCACATTACCTTTGACAATAGTTATATCTTTAAGTCACCTCGCAGGTAACTAGGCACCTGCTAGGTGATCTGATTGAGGTGTATAAGGCCTTGAATGGTTTGAGCAAACTTAATGCTGATGGGATTCTTCCTCTTGACCAGATTAATTGCCTGAGGGGACATAAATTCAAATTGAGGAAAGGTTTAACTTCTGTTCCAGGTAAAATAATGGAGTCAATGGTTAAAGACGCATTGCAGGATCATCTAGACAAGACTGCAGCAATAATTCAGACACAGCATGGGTTTGTTAAGGGAAAGTCTTGTCTGACAAATTTGATAGGATATTATGATGTGGTTACAAAGGAACTGGATGCAAAAAATAATTTTGATATATTTGGATTTCAGGAAAGCTTTTGACACTGTTGCGCATGGAAGACTTGTACAAATTGGAGCAAAATGGTATTAAGGGTAAGTTGCTACAATGGATAAAAGGATGGTCAAGTGGGAGAAGACAGAGGGTGGTAATCAATGGGTGCTGCTCTTCGTGGACTAATGTTATTAGTGGAGTTCCACAGGGTTCGGTGTTGGGTCCACTGTTGTTTTGTATATTTATCAATGATATTGATAAAGGTATATCAGGCTTAGTGTCGAAGTTTGCTGATGATACAAAGGTTGGCAGGGTTGTTAATGACAGTAATGGCAGTGTGCTACTGCAACAGGATCTAAATAATTTGGGCAGATGGGCTAAGAAGTGGCAACTGAAGTTTAACCTTGACAAATGCAACTTACTGCATATGGGTAGAAGTAACTCCAGAGAAATGTACCAACTGTGTGGTACTACACTTAAGGTGGTAGAAAATGAAAAAGACCCGGGAGTAATTGTGCAGTCAGATATGAAGTTTTCTGAGCAATGCAGACAGGCTGCCAGGGCAGGTCATGGGATTTTGTCAATGATATATAGGAATTTTGCTAGCAGGGAGTGATTGTCCCTCTGTATAAGGCAACGGTCAGGCCATGCCTTGAGTACTGCGTACAGGTCTGAAGGCCTCATTTTAGGAAGGATGTAGATTTGTTTGAGCATGTACAGAGAAGGGCAACAAGATTGGTGAGGGGAATGAAGGGTTTGTTCGTTTGTTTTGTTGTTTTAGGAGCATTAGCAACTAAGACCATATTGCTCCGGGAATATGCGGTGGTCATTCCCTGACCTTTCCGCATCCTCCGTATTTGGTGGTGACGGGTTCGAACCCCGGTCTAATCAAGAAGCGTGTGCTACGCACTGCTGCTCCTTCCCACCTGGCTACGGAGGCACCTGGAATGAAAGGATCCTCTTACCAAGAGAGGCTTAAGTTCTGCAAATTGCAGTGGCTGGAGACTAAGCACCTGCACGGTGATCTGATTGGGGTGTATAAGGCCATGAATGGGTTGAGCATGCTGAATTCTGATGGGATCCTTCCACTTGTTCAGATTATGAACCTAAGAGGGCAAAAATTCAAATTAAGAAAAGACAGATGTAGAATAGATGTGCGGAAATTTGCCTTTAGCCAGCGGGTGGTGAATTGCTGGAACAAACTTCCATCTGTCGTTGTGGAAGTTGATAGGTTAAATAAATTTAAGGAGGAACTGGACAGGCATTTGGAGGCAATGGTGTGATTTTTTTTTTTTTTTGGCTGATGCTGCATAAGCTTATACAGTTGCTTTCTTGCATCACATGTCACTACTATTATTACTACTACTACAGTTGTACAAAAGATGTGCAGAAATCTGTCTTTAGCCAGCATATGGTTGATTGCTGGAGCAAACTTTCATCTGTCATTGTAGAAGTGGACAGCTGAAATAAATTCAAGGCAGACCGACACAAACATTTGGAGTGAATGGATGGATAAAATGGGAAGGGGTTTTTTTTTTTTTTTTTTTTTTGGCTGATGCTGTATAAGCTTGCTCTCTTGTATGATATGCCTCTACTAATGGTAAAGTATATCCCATATCAATACACCACAACTATTGCTGCTGTTTTGCAGTTCCTTTATCTAGAGATACATGAAAAGCCATTACTGATAAAACTGGTCATCAAGTATTATTCATCACAAAAAAAAAGTGGACTAGACAGATCTTTGAATGCCGATTTCAAATCTGCTTTTATCAGTTTGCCTCTATCATGTCTAGTTTTTGTGATGAGACTGATTACAACAACATGGTGAGAATGATAGTACACTCAAATTAAGCCAACCTAAACAAATTTTATTATATATTTATTATTAATTTTTTGTATATTCATATTTATAGAGTTGTTTGAAGGTCTCTATATCCTTGTTATTTCATAATTTAATTAGTTCATTATAAATTATTTCAGTGCAGTATAAATTTTTTTCTAGTGGATTACTGAAACACCATCTTAAATCCTCAAAAGTGTAAAAATCACTCCAACAAATTCTGCTATGTGTGTGATTCTTCCCAACTAAATCACAATGAAACACAATGACAGATTTTAGAAAATTTATGTTATACTTTGGTTGTCCTTTAGATGGAGTTCATGCCAATTTGTTGCAAGACAATTTGTTGTACAATAGCGTGGTAAATGACATTTCTCTGTACGCGACAATTTGGTGTATGACAATATAGTGAAAGACAATTCAGCATACCATATAGAGATCAAAATTTTTTTTAAAAATCAATTAAATAAAAGGTTTAGGAAACAAGAAATTTTGGCAACTTAGAAAGTAGGTATGCAGAAATTCAGAAAGAAGAAAATATATTTTTTATCCATTTATTTTGTACATAAAAGGATTCACACCAATCTCTCTCATAGGCAGGCTGTACGTATAGTGAGTATGTACCTATTTCGGCATGACTCCATCCATATTGTAACACCTTTAATCCAGATAAGACATTTATTAATTTTTATTTATGAACTCATCCCACTTGTCCTTGTGTTGCACAACATAATGTTCTTCTGTTGCACAGCTGTCCCACAAACACACACAAAAAAACACAATATTTTGTGACCCCCCCCCACAAACCAACAAATAACGTTAAGACCACTGCATATGTTCCAACCATAATCCTGGTATTTAATAGCATGTAGAACCTTAGACATGCTTTCATGACTTTAAGTCCAACTGAATGAAACACAGGAACTGATGGAAATTCATTGCCATTATGAAGAAAACTGCTTTTAAACTTAATTTTGAGGCATCTATGAATAAACGTCGTTTATCTGACTTATGCATGACACCTAATTCTTTCAGAAGTCCAATAATGTCTTTGCAAAAACGCATACCATACTCCGTAGCAAAATATTTCCAAAACTTTTCATGTCTTTTTTGAAACACTGAAATCTTTGTTCCTGCTGCAAGTATATTCCACTGCTGAAACCTAAAACCTAACAGTTCAGCTTATTGTTTCAGAAAAATTGAAGTCTCGAACCAAATTATTTAACTCATCTTGTTTGAATGTATCTCACCACCTGAGCTTACTGGCTGATAGTCGACATCTTGTGAAGTGGTAGGAGGGCCACACCCTTCTACTCTCAAGGGGCTGTTTATGTTTAGAGGATAGATTTACAACCGTGAGAACATGTCCCGATCAGTTAATACTTGGAAAACCTTGGCTCAGTCTACAAAAATCCTCACCAAAAACGCTAAGTATGCTCTCTTCAAATTGTTGCATCAGAATTTGAACCTAAGAATCATAGGTAGAAGTCTGATTATGTTTATCACAAGAAAACCAGAGGCCAGTTGTTTGTTTGTTATTTGGTCTTTAGGAGCATTAGCAACTAAGGCCATATTGCTCTGGGGATATGTGGTGGTCATTTCCTGACCTTTCCGCATCCTCCGTATTTGGTGTTCACGGGCTTGAACCCCGGTCTAATCAAGAAGCGTGTGACTATGCACTGCTGCTCCTGCCCACCTGGCTACGGAGGTGCTCCCCAGAGGCCAGAATCAATTGCTAAAATTAAGTAAATTAGCTTATATCTTTTAAAATAAATCAGTATGTCATATATTACTGGTTATGCAAAATAGGCATATTTTGGTAAAACATAACTGTAACGTGATGTGAAACTATCATGATGATTTTTGAAATATACCCATAAAAATTGATTAAAAACAGCATTTAAGTTCTTGGATGTAAAAATTGCATTGGCAAGTGTTATCATCACTTCCTAAACTCCCTAAACTATAAACCCTTTCCTCTCTCTCTCTCTCTCTCTCTCTCTCTCAACCCATACTTGCAGGTATAATTTCCTTACTATGTCGTCGGATGGTCACGTTATTTTTAGCTCCTGTATTATCATGTTAGAACTATGGATTTATTTCGTGTTAAAAGTGCAGTTTTTTACCAAATAGATAATTACAACTTGAGGATTCTGTTGGTAAGCATAGTTTTGTGTTATTAGAGCTCGCTTTCGAGTTTCTTCCATTTTCTTCTCGCTGCTATTGTTCTTTGGTCACTCAGCTTAGGCGCCATAGCCGAAGCTTTTGGGAGGTGGCCACTCCTTTGCCCGACCACCACAGCTCTATCTTGCTAATTTGACTGGAGCTGTTTACCCCCTTCCGTGACCTTGGACAGGCGTCGCATTGAAGCTACCAGTTACACCGTTTTGTGCCTCCGGTGTTTACTTCCTTCTTACACTTACCCAGTGCCAGCAGTGCTTGTCTCAATAGCACGCATGCGTCGCAAATTTTCACCATCTGCATAAAGATCTGTACAGCACACCCATTTTATGCCAAGATCAGCTACCAGACTGCAAAAATTTGACCTGAAGAGTCTGTTCTCCTGGACCCCGCGAAGACTGAAGAGGTTTCAAGTTAAACTCTTCTTTTGTCTCAGTGTCATCACTTTTAGATATTAAATTTGCTCTTCGCATATATTTCTGATTTCAATTAACATGAATGATAAACAACCTACTGCAGCTGATATCTTTTCTCCGTTGCCATCTCTTGGTGAGATCTCAACACCTCTGACCCCTCAAGTGCCATTGACTCAATCACTGGAACCGACTATTGCCTCTCAGGAAAGCTCATCTTCAAAAGTTGCTACTGATTCTCTTTCACAATCAACTATTGACAAAGCACGTCAGACGGAGTTCCCTTCGAGTAATAAACTTGGAACTGCAGGTGCAGAGGAGAAAAATAATTTCACAAATGCTCAGGCAAGCGACCCGGGACAGAATGTTCTTATTTTATACGACAGAATTGCAAAAATGAGACGGGATCTCTCCAGCTTCCTTTCTTATGAAGGCAACAAGATTACCAAGCAATCAGGTAACACTATAATGGATAAATGGCTCAATTTGGAGACTGTTGCGACTTATCTCCTTGTAGAGAACGAAAAGCTAAAGGCCCTAAACATAGAAATAAATACACGTACCAATCTTTTGGAAAGAGTTATAAATACATTTTCCGGTATAACAACAACAAATAAGGCTTGTTTGGCCAAACAATCTGTTAGTGACAGTTCCTCTACAGACAAACCTACATTAAGACATGATGCGTCCCCTTCCCCGATTGTCACGGATGATTCAACTTTGCAGGAATACACTGCTACTGACACTTCTATTGTCACGACCTTTGCTGATGCTGTCAGTTCCGCTGCAAATGTTCCTAAAGTGAAACCTGACAATGTCTTAATTCTTAGAGCTTCTGAAAACAGTGATTGTAAGTCAAGTGCTGACGTTAAGACATTGGTGGCTAAAACTCTTAAATCAGATTTAAAAAATGTTAAGATCAAGTCTCTTAGGCTAGTGAGGAACAAAGGAGTCTTGCTGGAAACGGCCTCTAAAGCAGATCTGGAGTGTTTGTCCTCCTCGGAGTCTTTTACATCTGCAGGTATCAGCTCAGGTGTTCCTCGAAAGGGAAACCCCACTGTACTGATTTATGATGTCCCAAAGGAATTGACACGTGACGAGATACTTGAAAATTTATATAACAAAAATCTTGGCGATTCGGATTTTACATTTGAGGAGGTTAAGAACGGAACTTTCTTTCGTTTCTCAACTAAAGCAAGGTCAAATTTATCTGTAAACTGGGCTGTTAGTTTTTCTCCCAAGATTTACAAACATATAATTACTCTGGAGCACATATTTCTTGCCTGGAGTTCCCATAGACACAGACCTTATACTGTTGTGACGAAATGCCTTCACTGCTTGGGATACGGTCACACCGCTCAGTACTGCACGCGCGAGTCCCCGTCTTGCAGTCACTGTGCGCAGGGTGGTCATGTGTTTAACGAGTGTCCTAATAAAAACGAAGAGCCATCGTGTATCAATTGTAAGAGAGGAAAACGTGACTTTCACCATTCGGTGAGAGATAGCAACTGTCCAGTCTACAAAAAGGCCTTGGAAACAGCACGACTGAGGATTGCCGATGAGTAACACACCCAATTCCAGTGTATATAGTGTAAATAATTCCCCTGCTGGTGATGTTAATAGTACGAACTTGCCTAGTGTTCAGTCTATTAATCTGAAATTTATGCAGATCAACGGGCATCATTCTAGAGTTGTTTCGGACGAGATTAGATTAACAGCAGAACAAAACTCAATCGACATCATCACTATTCAAGAGCCATATTTTGCTAAAGGGCGAATAGGAGATTGTTCAAAGATCACAGGTTATTCTCTTTCCACCCGAGTAATCCAACCTGCTCACCAGCAACCGAAGACTTGTATTGTTGTATTAAACGACAAAATTGATGTAACTGTCATTAACGGTCTCTGTCACCAAACTGCAACTTGTATCCTTGTCACATATTCTACCATGACCTTTTATATCATCTCAATATACTGCCCTCCATCTGAAAACTTAAATAACTCATTAAATTATTTAGAATCCACATTGAATTTTCTGGGTCCTCATAATGTCCTTATTTCAGCGGATGTAAACGCCAAGTCTAAGTTTTGGTTTAGTGCACGCTCTGATGCTCGAGGGCAATTACTGGAAGAATTTATTATTAATAATAATATGAAGATTTTTAACAGACCTCAACAGTTCACTACGTTCTCCAGCTTCTCCGGAGAATCAAATATTGATATTACCTTCTCAAATTCCTTCTGTAATCTAGCTATCAACGATTGGACTGTACAACCTAACTGGACAACAAGTGACCATCGAGCAATTTCTTTCTCGGTCTCCATACCTTCTCCTCCCTCAGATTCGAGTATCTGTGTGCCTGAGTACGTTCGCTTCTCAATTAATAACATTAATTGGGACATATTTGAACATTCTGTAAATGCTGATTTCTCCAAACTGACTAACTCTCATTTTGACGCCATGTCTGTGTCTGAAGCTGCGACACAGATTCAAAAAATTTTGATTAATGCATCATATAAATCATCAAGGAAAAAACGTGTCAATTCCAGAACTTGTTCCTGGTGGTCGTCAGAATTATCTTTGCTTCGGAAACAGGTCCACCACGCTCGACGCACCTATCAGCGCAATCGTCATTTATCTCAGGCTGATGTTCGCATCTTTTATAATAATTACGTTGATCTCAAGAAACGTTATGTGAAGGCAATTGCTACCAGGAAGAAGCAAACTTGGACAGAATTTGTGCACAACTCTGGTAATGCAGACCCGTGGGGGCTACTTTATAAAATTGTAAGAAATAAATTATTTACACAAGAAGTGTATGGATCGATCATATACAATGGTCTGGAGACCACTAACTGGACGGATTCTGTAAATATTATTCTAGATAATCTTTTTCTACAGGACAATGTAAGCTCCGACTCTGATTTTCACACTAATATTCGTTCTGCCAACTCTCTGTACGTTTCTTCAATTAAGACAGGCTTTTAGTGCCATCGAGTTGGACACAGCTGTCAAACAAGTGAAAGTTAAGAAATGCCCAGGGATGGACATGCTGGAGAGTACCTTTATAGTACGGCTCGCCAAGATTAAGCCCAGTATACTTCTACAACTTTTCAACAAATGTTTAGATGCTGGGACTTTCCCAGATCTGTGGAAGACAGCCCTTATCAAGCTGATTAGGAAACCTGACAAGCCCCCCCAGGAACCGAGGTCTTATCGGCCTATAGCTTTATTGGCCAACCTTGGTAAGCTATTAGAACGTTTAATTGCCCTGCGATTAAACAACTTGTTATTGGAACGGGGATTAATTGTGCCTAATCAATACGGATTCACTCCTGGAAGGTCCTGCGAGGACGCCCTTGTAGACTTCATTTCTTCTGTTGAACACTCCAGTTTCAAGTATACTCTTGCTATCTTTATTGACTTCGAGGGTGCTTTTGATTCCCTTTGGTGGGAAAGTGCCCTCGAACGTTTACGTCATGCCGAATGTTCCCAGCAACTTTATCTTCTAATTAAGAGCTATTTCTCTAACAGATTTATCACCGCCAGATCTAAGTACAGACAAATTTTGCGTCAGGTCTATCAAGGGTGTCCTCAAGGCTCCATTTTGGGACCACTTTTCTGGAACTTTGTCCTGCAAGGTTGGATTACCGGAACTTTTGACAACGTGAAGATCATGGCATATGCGGATGATTTGACAGTCCTTGTTGGTGGAAATTCAAGATCTTCTATTGAAATATCCGCTGAGAAAGTTCTATCTGATCTTCAACAATGGACAGTTGAAAATAAGTTAAAAATTAGTTCTACCAAGACAAAAATTATGATCCTTGGCTCTAAATTGGATGTTCGTCGACCACCAAGAGTTAAAATAAACAACAGACAAATACCTCTAATAACGGAAATTAAACTTTTGGGAATAACTATTGACAGCAAGTTAAACTTTCTCCCTCATTTATCCAATCTGCGAATTAAGATCAGAAATTTCACCGGCGCTCTTGTCAGAGTTTCTAGAACTGAGTGGGGTCTTTCTAGAAGATGTTTAAGAATCTACTATAACTCTGTGTTTCTCCCTATGATTACCTATGCTGCTGGCGATTGGTTCCATAGGGTGCGGACTGTACAATTTCAATCAAAATTGATGACAATCCAGCGTACAATGTTACTTTGTATTTTGAAGATTTGTCGAACAGTTTCAACACCTGCTTTACAGGTTTTAGCCGGGACGTTACCACTCAATCTCTACGTAATTTTCAGAGGCTTATGTTATCGCCTGAAACGTCAGATTCCCACTGAGATCCTTGGTATTTCTATTAACTCTCAAGTCGATGTTGTTGTTATTTGGTTTTTAGGAGCATTAGCAACTAAGGCCATATTGCTCCGGGATATGCACTGGTCATTCCTTGACCTTTCCGCATCCTCCATATTTGGTGGTGACGGGCTCGAACCCCGGTCTAATCAAGAAGCGTGTGCTACGCACTGCTGCTCCTTCCCACCTGGCTACGGAGGCGCCCCTCTCAAGTCGATGTTAAAGCCGAACGACAAAGAATTTGGCAAGAGTTGATCAACTTGTGGCAGGGTAGGTGGGATGACACAACACTGGGCAGTGTAATGCGTAAGTTTTTTCCTGAAGTCGACTCTCTTACGGATAAAAAATCTACAGTCTGGTTTAGCCTTGACTTGTTTACCTCCTATTTGATATCAGGACACGGATCATTAAATAAGAAATTGTTTAAATTTCGCTTGTCTCCTACGGAACTCTGCCATTGTGGCGGTGTGGAAGATTGGCAGCACGTGTTGTACTCTTGTCCCTCATACAATGAATTTCGAGTAATTCTGCAGAATGCAATTCCCAACTTTTCATCAGGATTGGAACCTAATTTTGTATCAAATGCCACGAGTTACCGCGCTCTTCAGGATTTTGCTAAGGCAACCTTCAATAAAAGGCTCGCAATTCTTTCTGCAATGACTACACATGCGAATGTTTCAAATTCAGCTCAAGACTCTTCACCTTCACTGCAATGACGTCCATTTTCTCAACAAGATCTACCGCTCTGGACTTGTGCTCTGTGTGTGTGTGTTGTGTTTTTTTTTTTTTTTTTTTTTTTGAAACTCTACAAGTGTCCTACAACTGAAACTCAATTTGGCGATGAAAATTCCTGTGCTCCTTTGTTCGGATGGCTGTTAACTGACTGTGACTTTGTTATTGGTGATTAACTGTGACTTTGCTACTAAAGACTGCAGGACTTACTGGATTTAACCTCAACTGTTTTTAAGGTTTGTTTAAGACTTCTGGGCTTGTGCAAAGTTTTGTCGGTTGAATGGGTACTGTTATCCTTAATTATTTTCTTTGAACTTGTTTTTTTTTTTTTTTTTATGTTAATATGCATGAGATTACTTTCATTGTTTACTTTGAAATTATCTGTGTTTACCTCAATCTGTTGAGGTTTTCTTTTGTACAGTACTTTGTATATTTGTATAAGTTAACGAGGCGGAGATGAACTAACGTTCCAGGTGCCGCCCAAGACAAATAAATACAAATACAAATACAACCCATACTTGCATGCACATGCACAAAAACTTCTAATATGCTGTGATGTATGTGTATATATTCATTTGTAATAATCCAATAATGCTCTCATAATTATAGGCAAAGTGTGCTTACCTTTCTGCTGCTGCTTTTAATATAATTATACAGATTCCATCAGCTTCCAAGTATCTTATTTACTTTTAGCTTCATTTATTTCTCTTCCAGCTTCCTTTCAGCTATCATAAAATCATTGAATTCTGAACTAGGTGTTTAAGGCTTTGAATGGATTAAGCAAGATCTGTGCTGATATAATCCTTCCACTTGCACAGACTACACACATGAGGGAGCATAAAATCAAACTGAAGAAGGATGATTGCTGGTTTGATTATGAAAATTTGCCTTCAGCCAGAGGGTGGTTGATTGTTGGAACAAACTCCCATCTGGCATTGTAGAGGAGGTAGTTTCCAATACAGGTTGCTGAAAACCTGAATTATGTATTAAGCTTGTCAGCAATCTGTGTAGGATAATCAATAGTTATGCCAGTCATTTAGTAGACTAATATGATTCATCTCTTTTCTGTTAATGCTAATATAAGCAAAGAATTATGTGATGCTTTTCTTTGAGCACTTAGCCAAAGACTTCTCATAACAACCTCCATAATAACATGATTGCCAACCAGTTTATATTTACTGTAAGCTTCTATGTCCCTTGATAAAATATCAGATAAAATTGGTACCTTTTACTGCATTCAATTTCAATTATGGGGATCTTTCCACTTCTACTGAAGGCCAATTATTCAACATTAAGGGTTGGTTTCCATTCAACTTAGGGAAAACAAAAGTACTGTGATGCATGATTCCGCCTAGTTCCTAAATCTTTAAATTGTACAGTATTACCTAAAAAGGCAAAACTAATGTTTAAAAATATGAGATACTACCAGAATAGTTGTTTCAAAGCTACTGGCTTCTCACCTTCTATACACCTCTTCTATTCTAATCCTTTCTTAAATTCATCCAAACTACAAAATTGTACCACACTAGATAGAAGTTTATCACAATAATCAATTACTCTCTCTGGATGAAAATAAATTTTTCACGCATTAGGAATAGTGAATACATGCTGAACTGTAAATAATGTATTTTGTCTAAATGGACAGCCAAGTGGTATATGTAAATAAAACTTCCATTTAAACACATAAATGGCCATTAAATTTATCTTTAACCATTATTGGTACCTTTTACTATTATTGTTAGGTTACTTTCTCTCCAAATTTTCCATTTAAATTGCTTTTTAAATCTGCAACCAATACTATTCTTTCACTGTCATTGGTTTCTACTACTCTTTCTATTATATTAAAGAACTTTCCTTTTTCACCTTTTTTTTTTTGTGCCTTCAACTGAGCCATATGTGCACACAAATTTCATCACCCAATGTTATATCTTAAATTCGGCCCACATAACTTTACTGAACAATGTTTCCTGGCTAATTAAAACTGTTATCCAAATTAGTTTTAAAAGACATTGCTACACTTTGGTTTCTGATACCTGTTATTCTGCTATCATAATGACCTAATTCTATTAATTCCACTACTAAATCCTAGTTCTACTGGTTCCTAACAAGCAGTGGGGACTCTTTATCAAGGCTACGTACCAGCTGGTATGAGTCTCAAGTGCTTTGTCTGAATATAGTGATAAGCATTCAGCATACAATTTATCTAATTTGCTCAGCTTACTTCCATATTGGAAGTCACCCTCATTTGTTCAGCAGCTTTATAACTGGCCCCCTGCTAACATACTACTGCTCTGGACCATGGTATGTTCCTCACAAGCCAGTCTTAGGAGATATGTGGAATGGCCTTGGACTCTTCATTAACCCTGGAATGTTTGTCATTACCCCCAAAATTAACTTGCAACCTCTTACTTAAGAATTTACTCTCATTATATTTCTGCAAAATTTCCTATATATCAGAGATTTAGTGAATGACTGATATTTAATTAGTTCCCTTCACTGTTTTACCAATGAAATGAATTAATTAAATATTAAAAGTTATAATACCAACGAACAAAATTTAAAATATTAGTGCTCTATTCTTCTAAATTTTATTTAATTCATTACTACGATTTATTTCAGTAATGATTTCCAGGCTGATATAAACAGCAAACAATATTAATAATACATTTGTATTAAATTTTTTCAACAACCTTATAGGTTCTAATTTTACCTTCCTTGCATCTGATATTTTATTTTCAAAGATGCAATTCACACAGTTACGCAGTACTTCAAGTCTTCGGGCACTGTTATTTATTAATCCTCTATTATCCAATAATGAAGAAACAGGTGGGCCCATTGGAACTATTCTAGGCTGCTGGGGCTTGATTGCTTGAAGCCTAAAGAGAAATTTTTACAAATATAATTTAAAGAAAAAGTTTTCAAATTGGCTCACACTCAAGAATAATTAATATTCATTAATTAATATCAAAAATAATTAATATTCATAATTTTAATGTCTAAGTAAATCTTAACCATTGGTGGAGTCCTCATTATCATTAAAAAATAATTTTCCCTTTTTTGGGGTGTGAGGGGTGATGGAACGCATTTTAACACATCATACATGCACAGCTGAACAATGTGCCTTGAGGCCTGCTGCATATCTTAAGGAGTCCCCATCTCATTTGATTTTTGATTTTACTTGCAAACTAAAGACAGGAAATATTCTGAACTTTTAGCATTAGTATTTGCTATATGATACAAGAAAGTCTAGGCTTTTATTTCACCAGGGTAGGATCCTCATTATGTATTCCACTCCTCACATAAGTGCTGATTCAGATGACCTCTGAATTTTCTAAAGTTGTCAGCTTCAATTATCCATGGAGGTAACTTATTCCAGTGAATAAGTTACCTCCATGGATAATATACAACTCAGGCTGAAAGAAATCTTCCTACAATCTAGTCTATTTTCCCGCCCCTGTAATTTGAATTTATATTATATTCTCCAATTCCATTAACCATAAAAATTTCACTCTCATTCAATTTACTACGCGCACGCACGCACGCACACACTTTGGTGGAAACTTCAATCAGGTCCCCAACAAGGTATTTAGTTACCAAGCTTTAGAGTCTGCATATTCAAACTATCCTCATAGGGACATTCTTTTTCACCAAGTAAATTGCAAGTCTTTGAACCTTTTCAAGACATTCAATGTCTTTTTATTAAGTATGGTTTCCATACTTGGATACAGTATCAAGTGCAGTCTGACTATTGCCTCATACATTGATAGGATACTTGGACCCCTTCATGCTGCCTGTCTGGATCATAAATATCTCTCTATCTCTCTCTCTCTCTCTCTCTCTCTCTCTCTCTCTCTCTCTCTCTCTCTCCCTCCCTCCCTCCACTCTGCTATTGTTAATTCAACCCCTCCTAATGTATAAGTTATTTTGATGTTGTTATTACCCAAGTAATAAAAACCTTGCACTTAGTACCTAGTCTATCGATGCCATCTCTTGCTGCCTCCCTCAAAATTACTGGATATGTGCCATTTAAATACAGTTGCTATCTGACCATCCCTGAGACCTACTGTAAATTAAAATAATTCTGAAGCAGCACTGTTTAGCAATAGTTATTAACCACTCTCCCACTCTTGATATCATCTGCAAATTTTGACATTGTGTCTTTCATTCCATCATCAAAATCATTTAAAAAAGTCATAAACAGCAGCAGTTCCACCACTGATCCTCGAGACACTTCACTTTCGACAGTAGCCCAATCTGAAGGGCAACCATTAATCACAACCCCCTATCTCCTATTCTGCAGTCATTGATACGAACATGTTCCAATTTATACAGTAGCCTCTCATGAAGGATAGTCAAATGCTTTTCTAAAGTCCAAACACACAATATCAAAATTATTTCCTACATCCAACTTCATGAGTGCCTCTTTCAAAATAGCTAAACAGATTAGTTAGACAGATTCTTCGCTTTACAAAATTATGCCGCGTTTCCTTCAAAATATTGTTTCTATCTATTTGTCCTTGCACTGCATTTTTAATCATCGGAGCTTCTAAGATTTTTTCTACTAGTTATTCAGTTTGCTCTTAGAACTGGTTTTATGGATTGCCAATATGTTGCCTCTTCTCCAACCAAAAGGAACTTTCCCCCGAGTACAATGATGCCTTCATAATCAACCTTAATAGTTGATGCCATCTCTTGCTGCCTCCCTCAAAATTACTGGATATGTGCCATCAATCACAGGAGCCTAACTTGCCTATGAATTCAAATGTTTTTCTTATAAATAATTTTCTGTAATTTCAGTATCACTAATTACATACTGGTTAGCTTCACTCACACAGTCTCTCCTCTCAGTAAAGGTTCTTTCATCTATAAAGATCAATGCAAGGTATTTGTTCAATTCATCAGCAAAATCAGCTGGGTTATCTACAACTTTCATGTATCCATCACGTAATCATCTGCTCTCTTCTTCATTGTGTTCACATATGTGGAAAACTCCTTGTCCCCATTCTTTGCTCTCTTTGCCTATGACTTATTGTATATTACTATAACATGGTCTTAATGACAACAAAGACATGTGGGAACAGAACAAAGGGAAAACATGCAAAATAAATTCATGCAAAGTACAGAAGTGATTATAAAATAATTTCCAGGGTTTGAGGCTTTATATTTGTCAAGGTACCAATAATATTTGTCAAGGTAAATATCCAATGCTAGATTTGAATAACTGAATAGTATGAGTTTGTCCCACCAGTTTGTGTGTGTGTATTCTATGATTAGTTTACCTGTTTTTCTGAACGAAAATAAAATAACCCATAATACATCTAGGACTTGAATCCAAACCTCTTCCACACACTGTGGATGTTATTGTTATTTGGTTTTTAGGAGCATTAGCAACTAAGGCCATATTGCTCCGGGATATGCGGTGGTCATTCCCTGACCTTTCCGCATCCTCCGTATTTGGTGGTGACGGGCTCGAACCCCGGTCTAATCAAGAAGCGTGTGCTACGCACTGCTGCTCCTTCCCACCTGGCTACAGAGGCGCCCCCACACACTGTGGAGTGGCAGGTATCTGCTAGGGCATGATGAGTCACATGCAATATGCAAACAATGCAAACTATGCAATTATGCAAATCTAATGTCAGATATCTAGATTGCATGCCTATAGGAATGCAATCTTTAATTTAATTTTTCCATACCTCTGAAGCAAAAGTTTCAGAATACACCAAAATCTTAACTCTTACCAGCAAATTACTTGGAGAGAGATATAAGGCCTCAAAACCGCACAAGTTATTTTATAATCATGCTGTACAAATCGAATTGTGTAAGGCCCCATGAAAATGCAAAGTCTGGTACACATAAAGCCACCTGTTTCCCAAAAAAAATGTTGGCTTTATGCACAGCTATAATTACCATTATCCCTGTAAAGATGAAGAGATAATGCTGCCATTATTCAAATAACAGTTGAATAATAACACTGGCCAACAAAAAAAAAAAAAAATTAATTTTTCCATACCTCTGGAGCAAAAGTTTCAGATTCTAAAAGAAATTGGTCCTCTGATTTCAAAAATACCAACATCACCTCTATCATGTCTCCATTGAAAAATATACTGAAAGTTTAATAACCTAAAGAATGATCAATTTCAAATGTCATACAGTAATACATACGCTATCTTAATAGAATGTACTACAGTAATACATACGCTAGCTATCTTAATATAGAATGTACTAATACATTCTATTTCCTCAGAAATATTTGTAACTCAGAGAGTTTTTCTTATAGTATCCTTCTATCATGGCAGCATCTCAGTGACCTTGGTACCACTTTTCCCGTCATGGATACATGGTGGTGAAAGCATTCCCCTTGCTCATCATTTACATCTCTCAAATTTTGATAAAAGGGAGGGGAGAGGGAAACTGAGATAGGAATGAAGATAAGTCTGGAGCTTGCTGGCACATTAGCAACATGGGCTATAATGTGACAACAACGGTAAAAGAATAAAAACAGTAAAAAACAAAAAAACCATAACATATTAGTGACCCATAGTTACTGGTCACTGTGTCAAAAGGTACAGAAATAAAAATCTGTCAAAAAAAGTATAAACAATATATAAATAATATTAAAAGTATACATGGAATAACAGAGTATATTTTAAACAAAACTATATAAGTTTATCAATTTCAAATAATTAAAAACAGCCAACATATGCTCATTGTCAGAAAGTATCTGACTGAGTGTATAGGGTGCACTCAGATGCCTAAAAGCAGTAAAAGCTATACAACGTTCATGTCTGAAATGTCGATATTCAATTAAAATATGTCCAACTGTTATAAAGGCGTTGCAGTTCTCGTGCATAGGATGGCATCAGCCCTCAACAGAAAAGAATGTGTAAGACGACTATATCCTATGCAGAAGCTGGCAAGAACAACTTCCTCTCTACAATTCCTGCACAGAACTAGATTGTCATGTTTGGATTACAGGCCGACCGGGCTAGCCGGGTGGGTAAAGTGACTGCCTAGCAACCCAAAGGTCGCGGGTTCGAATCCCGCCTCGGGCTTGGATCAAAGTACTGCAAAAACCTTGGGAGGTGCATTATGGCCACAGAAGCCGATGCGCCAACAACTACAAAAAAAAAAAAAAAAAAATATTGGATTACAGGCTTAATCAGATCAAGTTTGTTTATGACCTGTCTCTGCCATGATTGTTGGCACTGGGAAGGTAAAATATTACATATTACCTGCCTGTAGTCTCTATGGGGGGGGGAGAGACTAACAGGCTGTGAATTCTATCAGATTATCTGATCTGGCTGCAGCATCTGCCACATCATTACCCCTGATCCCAATGTTGTTTGGGAATAGAGGTAATAATCCAAAGAAATGTCAAATATAGATTCACAGAGAAAATATATTACTTCTGCCAAATCCTGGACAGGAATGGATGAGGATTATATCTCATTATTGATAAAGCCTGTAATGCACTGAAAGAATCTGTGTATACTACATACCATGAACCTTTGATAATTATTAGTTTTAATGTGGTCCAAGGCTAGCTCTACAGCATACGAACAACTCTGCTGTGTCTGTACTGCACTTGTGGGGAATCTTCTCAGATACCATGCTATCTAGGAAGACTACAGCAGATCCCATAGATAATGCTGACTTTGAGTCATCGGTGAAGGCAGAGTAGGCAGCTTGATAGGCAGCAGAGTCATAGATAGATAGAAGGTGAAGTGATGGCCTTTCTGCAATTTTTAATGGAGAGGTTGCATTGTCTTTTTTTTTTTTTTTGATTTGGTAGTTGTTGGCGCATCGGCTTCTATGGCCATATTGCACCTCCCCAAGGTTTTTGCAGTACTTTGATCCAAGCCCGAGGCGGGAATCGAACCCGCGACCTTTGGGTTGCCGGGCAGGTACTTTACCCACTCGGCTAGCCCGGTCGGCTTGCATTGTCTACTGTGATTATTAAGCTTCACAAGTAGCTCTCGGACACTAATACCAAAGAGACGGTTGACAGTCTGATGGCTAATATAGAGATTTTTCCCATCTTGGCTCAAAAACAGAACTCAGTGTAGAATGGTCTGGCAGGGATTTTAGTTTAAAAGTATATTTTAGCAACAACTGCTTTCAACAAAGTGACAGAGATGGTTCAGTTGCTTCAACATATAGACTCTGGACAGGAGATGCTTTAAATGCACCAGTAGCAGTGCAGATGGCTTGATGGTGAATTGAATCAAGCCATCAAAGTATGCTGTTTCTGGATGATGCATACACTTGGGACCTATAATCTAATTTAATTTGGACACGTGCACGATAGAGGAGAAATAATCTGCAGCAATATGCTCCCCAATTATTGGACAAGATGGCATGTAGGAGGTTCAATTCCCTTGTACATTCTGTCTGCAGTTGAGCAATATGTGATAGGAATGTCAACTTATTATCAAATACAAGCCCCAAAAATTTTATCTTGGACTACTGGAATGTTTTGTCTGAGCTTTAGTTCAGGTTGAAGGTGAAAGTTCCATTTTCGGCAAAAGTGTATGCAAATGATTTACTGAAACAAGAAACTAAAACCATTAGCCACTGCCCAGGAGGTGAGATGGCCAATGGCTTATACTGAATTCATCAACATATTCACCACCAGAGAAAGTTTTTAGTAACAGAATTAATTTTGATAGCAAAAATTATAACACTTAGAACAGATCCTTGGGGAACTCCCTGTTCTTGGCAAAAAGGTTGAGATTGAAGTTTAACATTCGTAAATGCAAGGTACTGCATATGGGCATCAGTAATCCCAGAAAAACATACCAATTAAGTAGTACTACACACAAGGTAGTGATAAATGATCTAGCAGTAATTGTACAGTCCAATGTGAAGTTCTCCAAGCAGTGCAGATCAGCTACTAGAACATCTCATAGGGTTTTGTCAATGATGTACAGAGACTTTGCCAGCAGGGACAAGGATGTGATTATCCCACTGTATAAGGCAATGGTTAGGCCATACATTGAGTACCGCATACATACCAGGAAGCGTCATTTTAAGTAATGATGTGGTACAGAGAAGAGCACCTAGATTAGTCAAGAATACAAAGGGTACTCTTATCACAAAAAGACCACTGTTCTGCAAACCGCACTTCTTGGTAGGCACTTGCGACGAGACCTGATTAAGTGTGTAAGGTTTAAATGGAGTGAGGTAGCCGAGAGATGATGTGTATCCCTTTGTGTATATTGTTTCAGAAAGAGATAGACTTAAATTGAAAAAGGATGACATCAATACAGAGTGACCTGGTTTATTTATAAGTTGAAAAATCCATTGAAAGATATCGGGAACAGCATATATTTTTAATTGTGCATATAGAAAATTTTATAATATATTATAAAGCATATATGGAATATCAGACTTTTCAAGATTTTACTGCTGGTGATCCATCCAAATTCTAATGGGGGGGGGGAATATTTTCCAAATCTGTATCAGATACATTAGTAATGTGTCACTGGTATTCCACTATCTTAAAATTCAGATATTTGAATCTGGTTAATAACCAACAAATAGAGATGATAATTCAGATAATACTATTTTTATTGTACTAGAACATCTCATAGAGTTTTGTCAATGATGTACAGAGACTTTGCCAGCAGGGACAAGGATGTGATTATCCCACTGTATAAGGCAATGGTTAGGCCATACATTGAGTACCGCATACATACCAGGAAGCGTCATTTTAAGTAATGATGTGGTACAGAGAAGAGCACCTAGATTAGTCAAGAATACAAAGGGTACTCTTATCACAAAAAGACCACTGTTCTGCAAACCACACTTCTTGGTAGGCACTTGCGACGAGACCTGATTAAGTGTGTAAGGTTTAAATGGAGTGAGGTAGCCGAGAGATGATGGTATTCTAACTCTTTCTGAAACAATATACACAAAGGGATAAACTTAAATTGAAAAAGGATGACATCAATACAGAGTGACCTGGTTTATTTATAAGTTGAAAAATCCATTGAAAGATATCGGGAACAACATATATTTTTAATTGTGCATATAGAAAATTTTATAATATATTATAAAGCATATATGGAATATCAGACTTTTCAAGATTTTACTGCTGGTGATCCATCCAAATTCTAATGGGGGGGGGGGGATATTTTCCAAATCTGTATCAGATACATTAGTAATGTGTCACTGGTATTCCACTATCTTAAAATTCAGATATTTGAATCTGGTTAATAACCAACAAATAGAGATGATAATTCAGATAATACTATTTTTATTGTAAAACTACAAAAAATATCATATTAAAAATTATATTGTGGTAATAAGAAAATCATTTAAAAATATTTCATACTTTGTTCGTAGGTTATGTTTTGACAGTCCTTCCTCCATGATTTCTTGTACCATTTTAATATTTATCATTGCAAATGGAGGCTGATGAATTCGAGTGAATGCACCCTCTGTGGGCTTGGGAATCTTCTGCACATATGGCTGAGGATTTGGGTTTTCCTAAACACAATAAATACTATATTTAGGTATCTATTCAAGAACGTACTAAAATTTGTTACTAACCTATTTGAAAAAAGAAAGGATTTATCAAAAGTAGAAAAAATTTATCAAAAGTTGAGAAACACTACCAAACCTGAACTAATCCATATTAGGCTACAACAGCATTTCAAAGGTCATATGTTAGATGTAAGCGTTATTGAAATCTCATGCTGACAAAGCTTAGTATCCAAAATGTGATGCCTTGAAACACCTGAGTTTCAGCCTTAATGAATAATGAGGAAGCACTACTACCCTTTTTGAACTTACTTAACAAACTGCTGCAATAATAAGAAAATATTAAAAAAGGCCATGGCCAGAAACTTTGTTATAGAGAGAGGCATTTTGTTATATGGAGGTAATGAAAGTACAAGGATCACTCAAAAATTTATCTACTTGAGTAACAAAGAAACAAGACAGTCTAATTATTTTTTATCAGTATATAATCCCTTAACTTTAATGCATGTCCTCCATTTTGAGAGCAAAGAAGAAATACCTAAAAAAAAAAAAAGAAGAAATCTCTGTTCTGGTCTTTAAAAAAGCCATTTTACAGCTTCCTTGAGATAGTTATCATTTGAAAACTGATAAATGTAAGTTACTGCATATGGACATCAGTAATAAGTTGAAGGAGTTTCTTCAGATTTCTGAGGAGGAAATAATCACTGGGGTAAGATCTGAACTGTAGGATGGTTAGTTTAACTACCAGAATCTGAAAGTTCTCAGATCAGTAACTTAAAGAAGTTACTCAAAGAAGAAATCTTCTAAAGAGAGGATCTGTGTGAGCCTTGCCATGAAGAAGCAAGACGACTCATGACAGTTTCCTCTTCTCTGTCCCTTTATGGCCCCCCTTTAAATTTTTGACAACAGCAATGCAAGCATCCCCAGTGATTGTTTTGTTGTGTTGCATGTAGTCTAGCAAAAGATGCATGCATGCAAAGATGTATGTAGTTTATCAAATTTCTTCCATATCTCAAAATATGGTGGCCATAAACTTCCCAGAGGAATGTTGATCCTGAGTTTTTTGGGCAGTGGTAATTCATGGTGTTCCACTGCATAGACTATTGTGGTTCCCCCCCCCCCATACTGATTTTTTATCAGTATGGTCTCTCCTAGCTGACAGAAGGAATTCATTTTGGAGGGATCTCATGCATTTGAATAGATGAAGTGAAGCATTCTTGCCGATGGCAATGAAGGGGTTTTTCAGGGTTCAGGGAAATTGCTTGTGGGGACGGGAGACAAAGATGGTCAATTGGTAATGGCATGGGTCAAGGTCGTGCTTTCACTGCTCTTGTGGGTTTCAGTGAGAGATTTCAACTCCAAAGTGAAATATGGTCCTAAAGGTTCATGGGTAATCAGTAATAAGTTAATTATGTGAAAGGATGTGACAAAACCACATCCTTTCACATAATTCACAATATATGAAAGGCTAGCGATGATATAGCATGTTTTAGTATTTATGTGGGATACATTAGAGAAATGAATAACAAGCACCTACAAATTTAAAACATCTAAATAGTAATGTCAGGAGTAGTGCCAATAAAACTGAATCTGAGCAAAAATTATGTCTACAGCTGCTGATATACAGTAAAACCTCACATTTGTATTTCACTAATTCAGAGCCTCTATAATTTGGACTACTTTTTTGTGTATTTAATTCATGGAAAATGTAGATTTTTCCTCAACAAGATTGGAAAATGGGAGATCATCTTTCCACTTGTCAAATGCAAATCTTGGGCTAGTAACTCAACCTGTAGGATAAATTTTTTTTGAATCAATGACTAATGGCAGAGATTGAGATTGCGCTTTCACTCTCCTTGCAGGTTTGAGTGAGAGGTTTTGACTCTAAGACAGAATCATAGATAATCAGTCATCAGTTAATTATGTGAAAGGATGTGGAAAACCAATATATGACACCAGTCATAGAAAGAGTACAATGAGTAGGAATATCTTTGACCTGGTCATCACCAGTGATCTAGATAATATCCTTAATGTCCTGGTACAGGAACAGTAAGTGACCAATAGTGCCCTAAAGCAGATGACAACAAATGAGCTTTCAGTATTTGAGGGTAAACTCAAGGGTTTTAATTTCAAAAAAGAAGATTGTATGGAGTAAGGAGAAGTTTATTTGACCCTATTAGTTGAGGGGGGGGGAAACAATAGAAAATAAACAAGAATATATATATATAATTAAATTACAGGAAACTCTCAAACCATTCATTATTAAAATCAAGGGCATACATTAATTCCATTTAGTAGGTACCACAAAATAGGATCAAGTTAGATCAAGATGGATAAAGAGTTTTAATAGCTGGATAGACCAGAATTCACCATGAATCTGATCTGTCCTAAAAACAATTTATGATTGTTTTAATTCCTAAAACAATCATAAATTGAACTGCAATAAAACCATTGACTGGATGATGGTCAAGTAGGCAAAATATGAGTATAACAAGGCAACCATGAGAGAAAAGCAGATTTATTTGTATATTAATAAAAAGAGGAAAAGGAGTAAAAAGGAGTAAACCACACAGAATTTTCATGAAATGGCCTCTCAGCTGATGTGGCTAGTAGGCTGAATAAATACTTTGTATCATTCTTCACAGAATGAAAGTTCATTTTGGAGTGGAGAATACTATGCTAGTGTTCCTGTATACTGTGCAAATGTGGGAACCCACAGGTGGCGCCTGACCCTAATACTATGCACACTATGTACCTGCATACTCAATGGTACACAACACTACACATCCTACCACTCCCCACACACTTTTTAAATCTCTGGCCTTCACAGAATTCTGTGCTATACAAATAGAGCACAAAGCGGAGATGGGGGGAACCCATGGTGCCAACAGAAAACTAACACACTTTGCATTTTGTATCTGTATTCTATGTAGGTTAAATGATATATCATAGAGGAGGGCTTAATGGAAAAATTACTTGTTTTTAAAGTGGTTAGGGCCAGGGTAAGAGAGGCTACAGAGGGGGATTGGAGACATTGAATGGTTTCTTATTAAATTTATTGTATCTCTGCATCTAGGAAGCCATTGTTTCATTCATTGTACAAGTCAGTATTATGCAACTTGTCTGATATTTGGAATATCAGACAAGATTGCAGTAATAATTAAGACACAGCATCGGTCTGTTAAAGGGAGGTCTTGTCTGACCAATTTAATTGGATACTATAATGTGGTCACAAAGGAACTGAATGACAAAAATAATTTTGATATCATATACTTGGATTTCAGGAAAGCTTCTGATACTGTTGCACATGGAAGACTCCTGTACAAATTGGAGAGGAATGGCATTAAGGGTAAGTTGCTACTATGGATAAAGGGATAGTTGAGTGGGAGACAACAGACAGTGGTAATCAATGGACACTGATCTTTGTAGTCAAATGTTATTAGTGGAGTTCCCCAGGGTTCAGTGTTGGGCGATTGTTGTTTTTTATATTTATCAATGATATTGATGAAGGTATATCAGGTTTAATGTTCAAGTTTGCAGATGATACAAAGGTTGGCAGGGTTGTTAACGACAGTATGCTACTCCAACTGGATCTAGATAAGTTGGGTAAATGGGCTGAGAAGTTTAACATTGACGAATGCAAAGTACTGCATATGAGTAGGAATAACCCAAGAGAAACATACCAATTGTGTTGTACTACACTCAGGGAAGTGGAAAGCGAAAAAGACCTGGGGGTAATTGTGAAGTCAAATATGAAGTTCGCTGAGCAGTGCATACAGGCTGCCAGGGCAGGTCATGGATTCTTGTCAATGATATATAGAAATTTTGGTAGCAGGGACAGAGAGGTGATTATACTGTAATACAAGGCCATAGTCAAGCCACACCTAGAGTACTGTGTACAAGTCTAGAGGCCTCATTTTAGGAAGGATGTAGAGTTGCTGGAACGAGAACAAAGAAGGGCAACGAGATTGGTGAGGAGAACAAAGGGGTGCTCTTACCAAGAAAGGGTTAAGTTCTGCAAATTGCAGTGCCTGGAGAGTAGGCACCTGTGAGGTGATCTAACTGAGGTGTATAAGGCCTTGAATGGGATGAGCAAGCTGAATGCTGATGGGATTCTTCTTCTTGCTCAGATTAAGAACTTGAGGGGGGCATAGATTCAAATTGAGGAAAGATAGTTGTAGAATAGATGTGCGGAAATTTGCCTTTAGCCAGCAGGTAGTTGATTGGTGGAACAGACTTCCATCTTTTGTTGTGAAAGTTGATAGTCTAAATAAATTTAAGGCTGAGCTGGACAGGCATTTGGAATGAATGGAGGTGGTTTTTTTTTTTTTTTTTGGTTTTTTTTGGCTGATGCTGCATAAGCTTGCTTTCTTGCATCGTATGCCTCTTCCAATGCTATTGTGTGAGGTGCCTCCGTAGCCAGGTGGGAAGGAGCAGCAGTGCGTAGCACACGCTTCTTGATTAGACTGGGGTTCGAGCCCGTCACCACCAAATACGGAGGATGTGGAAAGGTCACGAAATGACCACCGCATATCCCGGAGCAATATGGCCTTAGTTGCTAATGCTCCTAAAAATCAAAATAACAAACAAACAACAAACAGCTATTGTGTTCAAGTCTGCAGGTAACATCTGAAGAAGAAACTGAACATGAAAGATCCATGGATGGGCATACTAATATTGTGAGAACAGCAAGGTGATGCTCACATGAGGAGAAACCACCAAAATAAGGCTGCAGAACTTGGAAAATATGCATCTTGTGGAAGATCTAACCAAGTCAATAAGGCAGTAGGGGAGAATGAAAGGTGGTGGAATTTTCATATTGAAACGAGGCACAAAATTCAGGGGGGGGGGAATAAATATTGTTAATATTTATGCCTTGTTTTTGTGTTTGCATTAACTAGTAGTAGTTCTTATTAACTAAGGCTGGACTTAAGAATGTATACATTTGATTGGCAACTAGAATATAAACTGCCTCACTAGGTGGCTGAGGTTAATAGACTAGTGAAATTTAACCTTTTGGCCTTTGCTAATATTAATTATTAAGCCCCACTCCCCCTAGCTCTTCAATCAAACACCTAATTGTAAATAATTTGTAATTTCTGATTTAAGTTTATTGTTCAACCAGAGTTAATTATACACAGAGCCTCTAACACAAGGACCCTTCCATGAAACACATAAAATCTAAGGAAGTGCTGGACAATGCAATGTTGAGTCTGTTTGGTGTGACATAAGCATTGGGAAAGGTTGGTTGGTTGGTTGGTTGGTTTTATTGCTAATGTTGGGAACATTAGTAACAAAGGCTACAATGCGCCAAAACCTAATTACTTAGGTCACCATGTCAAGATATAGAATAACAAAGGTATTAAATGTAGAAAAGATAAATCAATAAAGAAATAACAATAACATGTAAATTTTAAATACAAGTAAAAACCTTTATTGATTTAAAATAGCTAAAAAGAGCAGACACATTGTCATTGTCGGATAAAATCTGACTGAGTGTATACGGCTCAGTCAGATGATTAAAAGTGGTAAAACGGATATTGCTAAAATCTGGACAGTCAATTAAAATGTGTCAGATTGATAAAATTGTGCCACAAGACTCACACATAGGAGGATCATCAGCCCTCAGCAAAAACGAATGAGTCAAATGACTATGTCCTATGCGGGTCCGGGCAAGAAAAACTTCCTCCTTACGATTCCACTATTACAGGCTTTATACGATATAATTTATTCGTAGTCTGTCTATTCCACGAATCTTGCCATTGGGAGTATATCTTTTGGTGTATTATTTGCCTGTAGTCTGTACAGGGGACTGACAGGCAGCGATTATTACTGGGAATTGCTGATTTGGCTGCGGTGTCGGCCAAATCATTTCCCCTAATCCCAATGTGGCTGGGAATCCAGCAGAAGCGGATATCATATTCATGTTCATAGAGAAAGTGAATCTTCTGCTGAATGCAAGACAGAACTGGATGAGAGTTATATCTCGCAGTTATTAAAGCCTGCAACACACTGAGAGAGTCGGAATATAAAATGAACCGTTGGTATTGGCATTTACTAATGTGATCCAAGGCTAACTCTACAGCGTGCAGCTCTGCAGTAAATATGCCGCATTCGGAGAGAATCTGCTGTGATATGGTGGTGTCCAGAAAGATAGCAGCTGATCCCACATATGATTCCGACTTCGAGCCGTCTGTGTAAACTGGCGCGAGGTCAGAATGTTCAGCTTGGTGTGCTGAATAAAGCTGCAGGTAGACAGATGATGGAGTGTCCAACTTTCCCCAATTTCTAAGGGACAAGTCACATGCTGGAACATGAGCATGCCAGGGCGGAATGGGTTGCTTTGGTATTTGGGCAACCTTGTCTACCTTGATATCAAGTTCTTTGAGTAGCTCTTGGAGACGAATACCAAAAGGACGATTGGCAGTCTTATGGGTGTTGTATAAATTTCTTCATCGTGGCTCAAAAACGAATGGCCACGTAGGATGGTCTGGCAGGAATTTCAGTTTTAAAGCGTACTTTAGAGACAACTGTTTTGTCAAAGCGATAACGGTGGTTCGTTTGCTTCGACGTATAAGCTCTGGACAGGAGATGTTCGATATGCTCCAATAGCGATACGGCGAGCCTGATGATGGACAAGATCCAGCCAACGAAGTACACTGTCCCTGGCCGAATTGTATACCAGGGACCCGTAATCTAGTCTGGATCGTACAAGCGCACGGTAAATGCGTAGTAGGGTGCATCGATCCGCACCCCAAGATGTAGAGAGAGAGAGTGCAGAATATTCAGACCTCTTGTGCACTTTGTGTAGAGTTGACGGATGTGATCCAGAAAGGTCAACTTTTTATCAAATACAAGTCCAAAGAATTTTGTGTCCGCTGCTACTGGAATAGCATTTTGTCCGAGCCTTAATTCAGGTTCAGGATGAAGATTACGCTTACGACAAAAGTGTACGCAAACGGTCTTCTCTGGCGAGAACCTGAAGCCATTAGCAAGTGCCCAGGAATAAAGGCGATCAATGGCTTTTTGCAGTTGTCTTTCCATAACACTCATGTTGCATGACTGACAAAATATGCTAAAGTCATCAACATAGAGGGCACTGTTTACAGTTGGAGGAAGTTGTTCTGTGATGGAATTTACTTTGATGGCGAAAAGCGTGACACTTAATACTGATCCTTGTGGTACTCCCTCCTCTTGGCTGAAGGAACGAGAGAGTGAGGATCTACTGGGAAAGGAAAAATGAGAGTAGGTGTGTGCTCTAGATCTAATGAATCTGATTAGTATAATGAGCAATTGTGCAGAGAAATAGAGTAGGCCAGTAAATCAGAATGTCTTGTAATGGGGGATTTTACCTTTCCAGATATTGACTGGAACTTGTGGGTTGGTTACTCACACACTAGCAAGATTTTTGTGGATTTATTGGAGGATTGTTTTCTATAGCAACATGTTTCAGGGGCAACCAGACACGGTAATACTCTTGATCTGATTATCAGCAGTGATGACGCTTACATTAGGAATTTGCAGATAAAGGAACCACTAGGTGACAGTGATCACAGTCTACTGATTTGAGATTTACTTAAAGATGTAACTACCATCAAGGGTAAAGGGAAGGGCTTTTTTTTCCCCATAAAGGTGACTACAGTGGTCTCAGGGCAGTTTTTGAATTCTATACAGTGGGATCAACCGATGATGTTAAAAACAGTGAATTCTAAATAGGAGGCCATCAGGGAATTAATCATGGATGCTACTAGGCTTTTTATACCAACTAAAAATACTGTTCAAGATTTAGGCCTAAATGGATGTCAGATGAACTAATGAGGCTCCAGGCAGAGAAGAAAAATGCGTGGGATGCATATAAATTAGCAAGTGACAGAGAAACCTATGAAAGATACAAGCTAGTCTGTAATCAAGCCACAAAGAGGGTTTGGGAAGCAAAGTCTGATTATGAGAAATCCTTGGCAAAGGATGCAAAGAAAAACAACAGACTTCTTTACTTAAGTAAACTCTAGAAGAAAGAGGATGAATCAGATTGGTCCACTTGATGTTGGTGGTGGTTCGACTGTTGATCCTGCTCGGATAGCTGACAAACTGAATGAGTATTTTGCATCTACATTCACACATGAGGAATTCTGTAAGGAAGGGAGGACAGAAGTTTACTAAACTCTAACAGGGAGTTAAAGGATTTTGTAATAACGGAGAGCAAAGTGGAGGAGAAATTTCTGAAGTTAAACATAAACAAGGTAACTGGGGCAGATGGAATCTATCCAGTTATATCAAAGGAGGCAGCGAGGGAAGTAAGCAAACCCTTGACCATAATTATGAGAGCATCCTTAGATTCATGGGAGGTCCCCATGGACTGGAGATGTGCAAATATATTCCCAATTCACAAAGGGGGTTCAAAGGTGATGCAAATAATTATAGACCTGTCAGTTTAACTTCTGTTCCGGGGAAAATAATGGAGTCACTGGTTAAAGAAGTGATGGCGGATCACCTAGACAAGACTGCAGTAATAGTTCAGACACAGCATGGGTTTGTTAAGGGGAAGTCTTGTCTGACCAATTTGATTGGATACTATGATGTGGTCACAAAGGAACTGGATGCAAAAAATAATTTTGATATCATATACTTGGATTTCACAAAAGCTTTTGATACTGTTACACATGGAAGACTGCTGTACAAATTGGAGCAGTATGGCATTAAAGACAAGTTGCTAAAATGGATAAAGGGATGGTTGAGTGGGATACGGTAGAGAGTGGTAATAAATGGACACTGCTTTACGTGGACTAATGTTATTAGTGGAGTTCACCAGGGTTTGGTGCTGGGCCCATTGTTGCTTTGTGTATTTATTAATGACAGTGCTTTTTTGGGATGGTATACAATGGTACGGCATGCAGGCACCTTTATTAACAGTGACGTGTGACATTTGGATGCAGTACACTTTGAAATTTGTAATATTCTGTAAATTTTTTTCACATTTATCTTCTATTCAAATAAGCTTAAAAATTATTTAACTAAATTTGCATTTTTCACTCTATTGTTAAGATATTTTCTATATAAAACTTTATAACCATTTTTAGAATTCTAAATTACTCAGTCGGACCTCTGTTTAACGGACCTTTATTTATTTTCATATAATGAAAGGCTTAGAAGAGACTTAACTGGGTATGCACTGTTCGCACTTCTGGCAGCTTAGGAAATAAGTATTGCTGCTAAGCAAGAATTGAGAGAGCTAAAGGGATTACCATTCTACAACTCAGTGGTACCTGGTAAAACCTACCCGACCACCTGTCTCACATACGGAAAAGTCGCACTGGTCAATAGTGAGCAGATCAAGGGGTATTCCTAATGGGCTCTGATCCACCTTCTACTGGAGTGGTGTCCATCCATCCTTTTTTCGTACAGGGGCCACAGTTAAAGTTAGATTTGTTTCACATGCCGCACTGAGTTTTTGCAAAAAATTAGTGCGTTACATTTTCCATATCTTGTTACATGTAAAAGGAAGTTTCAGTTTTCATGTTACCATTTTTTATTTTCAAGCTATATATAAAAAATGCAAATTCCCAAAACTTTTATGTGTAAGAAATCTATGTCACTAATTTATTTTTTAGATTTTATTAAAATTATAAAAATATGACAGTCTTTTGTTTTTCAAAAAATATCTTGCTTTTGCCTTTAAATGCTCACTTTAGAAAATTTACAACCTAAAAGGATCACTGCTTAAGATGAATATAAGGTGAATATATAAAAGTAACGATACACCTAAAATTGCAAATATTCAAAAATTTTATTAAGTACAATACACGATTACATTTACTAAACAAAACATTTAATGAGAAAATTTTTTGATAATTAGCAAAATTTAAAATGCTGTATTCACTTTCCGTGCAGGCCGTAGGTGGGGGGGGACACCACTGTGAATCTACTGTAAGCACCCCGTTTGAGAATTAGGAGAGAGTATTTTCTTTTACCACGACAAATAATCATCCGTTGTTTCACGGAAGTGCGTTAGACACATTTTTCCTATCTCTGTTTACATGATCACAGTAGCTGAATATCTGAATGACAACAACATTTTGGACAGGTAAAAAAAAAAAAAAAAAAAAAAATATTAATTTAAGAACTAGTGACAATATCAATGACGAGAGAAGGAAAATGAGGACAATGAAGGTATTAAACCTTCTAAACATGAAATGTTGGCATTTGGTGAGAATTAAGTAGCAAATTGTCAATTAGGCTTCAGTTAAATGAAAGAGATACAATTTGTCCATTTCAGAAATACCTAATCAAAAAGACGGTTTTGGAAAAATTGAAGAGCATTTGATAAATGCTCTGAGTACGATACCAATTTTGTCAAGTGAATGTGAACGAGGATTTTCATAAATGAATCTGATCGTCAGCCCAACCAGAGCTTCATAGATGACAAAAACAATTTCTTCACTGCTATTTCTTAAAATTGTAGGCCCACCAGTGACACACTTCGATCCAGCAAATACACATTCTTGTTTAGGCCTGACACAGCCGAGTGGTTAGGAGTGCGAGTGCAGTAGCATGCGCTCTTTGAGTGGACCGGGGTTTAAGCCCGTGACTGCTAAATACGATTAATATTTGTATTGATTGATTTATTGTAAACTTCACTGACCTGGTGGTAGTGCCGGAGTATAAACAAGAATATGTATTTGCTGGATGGAAGTGTTCACTGGTGGGCCTACAATTTTAAGAAATAATAGTGAAGAAATTGTTTTTGTCATCAATGAAGCTCTGGTTGGGCTGGCGATCAGATTCATTTACGGAAAACCTCGTTCACATTCACTCGGCGAAATTGGTCTTGTACTCAGTGTTCATTAAATGCTCTTCAATTTTCCAAAACCATCTTTTCGATTATTCCTGAAACGGATAAATTGTATCTCTTTCATTTAACTGAAGCCTAATCGACAATTTTCTAACTTCATTCTCACCAAATGCCAACATATCATGTTTAGAAGGTTTAATACCTTTTTTGCCCTCATTTTCCTTCTCTTGTTATCGATAGTTTAACTAGTTCTTATATGTCGATTTGTGGCTGCTTCGGAAACGTCATTCAGCAACAGACACAAACAGTAAGAAAAGAAGTTGGCATAGTGTGTTGGATGAGAACTCAAAATTTTGGAATATTCTATAAAAACTTTATTAGGAAATTATTTTTACTTATTTTTTTTACTAATTTTTACTTATTTTTTACACATATTACTCATTTCTTTATATACAGTAGACTCTCGATTTTCCGGGATAGATGGTAAAAAACAGTTCCCGGATAATCGATTTCCCAGTTAATCCAAAAATACAGCAAGTAGTAGTAGTGGCATGTGATGCAAAAAGCATGTGTATGAGCTTATGCAGCATCAGCCAAAAAAAAAAAAATCACACCATTCCCTCCAAATGTCTGTCCAGTTCCTCCTTAAATTTATTCAACCTATCAACTTCCACAACGACAGATGGAAGTTTGTTCCATCTGTCATTGAATTTTGACATTTAATTTGAATTTGAAATTTGAATTTATGCCCCCTTAGGTTCGTAATCTGAACAAGTGGAAGGATCCCATCAGAATTCAGCATGCTCAACCCATTCAAGGCCTTATACACCTCAATCAGATCACCGCACAGGTGCCTAGTCTCCAGCCACTGCAATTTGCAGAACTTAAGCCTCTCTTGGTAAGAGGATCCCTTCATTCCCCTCACCAATCTTGTTGCCCTTCTCTGTAAACGTTCAAGTAAATCTACATCCTTCCTAAAACGAGGCCTCCAGACCTGTACGCATACTCAAGGCGTGGCGTGACAATTGCCTTATACAGAGGAATAATCACCTCCTTTTCCCTGCTAGCAAAATTCCTATATATCATTGACAAAACCCCACGACCTGCCCTGGCAGCCTGTCTGCATTGCTCAGAAAACTTCATATCTGCCTGCACAATTACTCCCAGGTCTTTTTCATTTTTTACCACCTTAAGTATAAAGTGTAGTACCACACAGTTGGTCCGTTTCTCTGGGGTTACTTCTACCCACATGCAGTACTTTTCATTTGTCAAGGTTAAACTTCAGTTGCCACTTCTTAGCCCATCTGCCCAAATTATCTAGATCCTGTTGCAGTAGCACACTGCCATTACTGTCATTAACAACCCTGCCAACCTTTGTATCATCTGAAAATTTGGACATTAATCCTGATAATAAGAATAGCTTATGTTATTTCTCTGTATTAAAAAATAATAATAAATAAAACATAATAATGATGTTGTAATAATATTGTTAATTAATCAGTAAAATCTATTAATTTTGTTAAACTTCGTTGTCAATTAAATTGTACTTTTAACTAAATACATATAACAACTTAGATTACAAACGTAACATAATTAATTAATACATAACTTGATACGGAAGTTATATAAATGGAACTCATAGATAATACTTGGTACTGAAAAATATATATAGCGTTATAACTGTGTTGGGATACAAGTTTAGGGTTATAATTTTGTACTGAAATTGAAATTTTATTGCAATTAAATCGAAATCATGACTCAGACCAGAGCAGCAAAGCAAAAGGCTCAAGCTAATGGGAGTGCTGTGGCTCAGAGGAGAACTGAGGGGGGGGGGGGGCAGTTGCCCTCTGAATCACAGCCTTTTAAAATGCACTGCTTGCATGATGTTTGTGGAGCAATTGGGTACGGGACATGATATTGCCATGGGGGATGTCTTTGTGTGTGCGCAATGCAAGGAGTGTAACGAAATCAGGCGACAACTCAGCGTTGTTATGGGCCTATATGAGAGCTTGAAGGACAGGGTGGATGATCTCGAGGGATCTAAATTGAGAGTCCCATCAAGCTCTCAGCTGCCCACATCAATTCCAGAGTTTGCACTTGGTCATCACGCAATACAGCGGCAACCCCCCAAGGCAGAATACATTGGTCCCACAGGAACTAGTAGTTGTTGGTGACTCTATTGTCAGGGAAACGGGGAACATGCTTTGTAAAAAGGATAGGTGGAACAGGACCAGGGGCAAAGGTTGATGACGTTGTAGAGCAGATATCATCTTTTAAGGGCACAAAAGGTGATATAGTTCTACACGTTGGCACTAATGATATTAAGACTGGCAGAATTACTTAACAAGTAATTCTGCCGGTCACTGTTGAAAAAAAGCTGTGAATTAGGGTTGAATTTAAAAGTGATTGCAATTCTACCCAGACACGATAGGAGGGAGTATATGATGAGAGCCTTGTCGATCAATTCGGCCCTGGAAAGATTGTGCAAGGCTCAAGGGGGTAGAATTTTTTTCAGCCTGGTCTGTACTGTTAACAGGAGAGACTGCTTCTACAGGGATGGGATACACTTAAATAGAAAGGGCGCAAGAATATTTGCTGATGCTATCGAGGCAGTGTTAGGTGGGTCGGAAAACTGCTAGCTTGGGGGGGATACAAGGACTAATAGATTAACAGTAGCCACTGGCAGAGGTGAAAGTGATTCTTGCACTGCTTCTATTGAAATGAGCAGCAGCCTGGAAAACAAGATGCAGGGTATTTCAGAGACTGCTGGGAGTCATTGCAGTACAAGTAAACACATAGGTTGTGTAGGGTAGCTAAGAATAGAAACAGGTGCATGTATACTTCCGTGTACACCAATGCTAGGAGTTTGGTAAATAAATTTGACGAATTTGAGGTATTGCTCAAAGCATCAAAGGCGGATATTGTTGGGATATCAGAGACGTGGTGTCACACAGATATAAGGAATGCAGAACTAGAATTTGGGAGTACAACGTCTACAGAAAGGATAGACAGGATAGGAAGGGAATAGGGGTTATGCTATTAGTTAAGAAACACATAAAATCCAAGGAACTGAAGCCAGTCGACGTTGCTGGACAGTGCAGTGTCGAGTCAGTTTGGTGTGACATAAGCATTGGGAGATCAAAATTGAGAGTAGGAGTCTGCCATAGACCTAATGACTCTGATGAGTATAATAAGAAACTGTACAGGGAAATAGAGTGGGACAGTAAATCAGAGAGTCTTATAATGGGAGATTTTAATTTCTCAGATATTGACTGGAATTTGTGGGTTGGTCAATCACACACTTGCAAGGCTTTTCTGGATTTATTGAATGATTGTTTTCTAAATCAGCATGTTCGGGAGGCAACTAGAGGGAGTAATACTCCTGATTTGATTATCAGTAGTGATTCTTCATGCATTAAGAATCTTCAGATAAAGGAATCACTAGGTGGCAGTGATCACAGTGTGCTGAAGTGGGATTTACTCAAAGAGGTAACTCCTATCAGGGGTAAAGGGAAGGGTTATTGCTTTCGTAAAGACGACTAGGATGGTCTGAGACAGTATTTAAATTCTATACAGTGGGACCAACTGATGATGTTACCAACAGCAAATTCAAAATGGGAAGCATTCAAAGAACTTATCTTGGAAGCTACTAGGATTTACATACCAACTAAGAAATATTGTTCAAGGTTTAGGTCTAAATGGATGTCAGATGAACTAATAAGACACATGGCATAGAAGAAAAATGCATGGGATACATATAATTTAACATGTGACACAGAAGCCTATGATAGATATAAGTTGATCTGTAACCAAGTTACAAAGGAGGTTAGGCAGGTTACGAGAAATCTTTGGCAAGGGATGCAAAGAAAAACAGCAAAGAGTTCTTTACTTATGTAAACTCTAGAAGGAAGGGGATGAATCAGATTGGTCCACTTGATATCGATGGTTCAACTGTTGATGATCTTGCTCAGGTAGCTAACAAACTAAATGAATATTTTGCATCGACATTCACACATGAGGAGTTATTCAGCGAGGGGAATGCTAGAGGTGTATTCAACTCTGGCAGTAGGCCAGATAATCTTGTAATAACTGAGAGTAAAGTGGAGGAGGAATTGTTGAAGATAAACACAAGAAAAGCACCTGGGATCTATACAGTTATATTAACAAATCCAGCAAAAGAAGTAAGCAAACCCTTAGCCATAATTATGAGAGTTCCTTGGACTCAGGAGAGGTACTCATAGAGTGGAGATGTGCAAATGTGACCCTAATTCACAAAGGAGGATCAAAGGCTGACACGAGTAATTATAGATCTGTGAGTTTAACTTCTGTTCCAGGAAAATTGATGGAGGCACTGGTTAGAGAGGCACTGCAGGATCATCTAGACAAGACCTCAGTTATAGCTCGGACACAGCATGGTTTTGTTAAGGGGAAGTCTTGCCTGACCAATTTGATTGGATACTATGATGCAGTCACAAAAGAACTGGATGCAGGAATAACTTTGATATTATATACTTGGATCTTAGAAAGGCTTTTGATATTGTTGCACATGGAAGGCTGTTGCACAAATTGGAGCAGTGTGACATAGGAGGAAAATTGCTGCTATGGATAAAAGGGTGGTTGAGGGGGAGAAGACAGAGAGTGGTAATCAATAGACACTGCTCATCGTGGACTAATGTTATTAGTGGAGTCCCTCAGGGTTCAGTATTGGGCCCATTATTGTTTTCTGTATTTATAAATAATATTGATAATGGTATATCAGGCTTAATGTCCAAGTTTGCATGGTTGTTAATGACACTAATGACAGTACACTGCTGCAACAGGATCTAGAAAAGCTGAGCAGATGGGCTGAGAGGTGGCAACTGAAGTTTAACATTGACAAATGTAAAGTACATATGGGAAACAGCAACCCCAGAGCAAGGTATCAACTCTGTGGTACTACACTGACAGTGGTAGAGAATGAAAAGGACCTGGGGGTAATTGTGCAGGCAGATATGAAGTTCTTTGAGCAGTGCAGACGGGCTGCAAGAGTAGCTCATGGTGTCTTGTCAATGATATACAGGAATTTTTCTAGCAGGGATAAGGAGGTGATTATTCCCTTGTATAAGCCAATGGTCAGGCCACACCTTGAGTACTGTATACAGGTCTGGAGGCCTCATTTCAAGAAGAATGTAGAGCTGCTGGAACGAGTACAGAGAAGGGCAACAAGATTAGTGAATGGAACAAAGGATTGCTCTTACGAAGAAAGGCTTAAGTTTTGCAAATTACAATGTCTGGAGACTAGGCACCGGCGAGGTGATCTGATAGAGGTGTATAAAGCCTTGAATGGTTTGAGCATGCTGAATGCTGATGGGATTCTTCCTCTTGCTCAGAATAATCACCTGAGAATGCATAATTCAAATTCAGGAAAGGTAGATGTAGCATAAATGTGTGGAAATTTGCCTTTAGCCATCGGGTGGTTGGTTGGTGGAACGGACTTCCATCCAGTGTTGTGGAAGTTGATAGCCTAAAGAAATTTAAGGCTCAGCTGGACAGGTATTTTGAACGAACGGAGGGGTGAAGTGGAAGTTTTGTTTTTTATTTTTGGCTGATGCTGCATAAGCTTGCTTTCTTGCAAGCTTATGCAGCACCAGCCATCAATCTTATGCAGCATCATATGCCTCTACTAATGCTAATGCTAAATTATCATTCTACTAAACTTTACAGTTTCGGTATTGCTCAGAGTTTGTGTCTGTCTAGAATATTTGTATGTCTTAGTTTGTATGTCTTAGATTTTGTGAACCTGCTGTTCATGTGTTCAGCTGATTATTATTTGTCTTATTTAGATCTGAAGAAGCAGAATAGAAGAAATATTTGTTCTCATGAAACATCAGTTCTTCATTAGTGTTTTTGGCACAGTTAATTCATGCATTAAGCAAAGGATGTATTTTCTATGTATGTGGTTGACTGTAACAAATTACACTGTTAATACATAGATGAGAGGGCCATTTCCTCTACCAGAGCCATTTTCTCTACCATAATAACATAATTACTTTTGGGGATATCTAAATAGCATTGTTATGCCTAGCAGTTTATAACTAGCTAAA
The DNA here is from genome assembly GCF_048544385.1 of Mastigoproctus giganteus. NCBI lineage: Eukaryota > Metazoa > Arthropoda > Arachnida > Uropygi > Thelyphonidae > Mastigoproctus > Mastigoproctus giganteus. The sequence goes on along the minus strand of NC_143586.1, from coordinate 155,682,726 downwards.
GATTAAGAATTGTTGGGGTAGATGGATCAATCTTTTATGGTCATATCTATTTCCAAAAATTTGTTTTTTAATGGTCCATCAGTAATACTATTTCTCATTGCAACATTGTGCTCATGGGAAAAAATTATTTGACCATAATGAATTCAGCCAACACTAGCTTGTCCAGGAATGCATTAAATCAGTGATTTCAGCAAAACTACATAATTTAAAATCAGAAAATGAATTACAAAAAAACAACACATACATTGAGGTAGAGTTGCTGAGCTAATTCCTGCACATGTTGTAGCACCAATTCAATGTTCTTGATCTCAATTTTCATTATGTCCTGCATGCCAGCATATAACTATTTAAAAAATAAGTAAATGAATTCATTAATAATTTTCTTCTGGTGCTAACTCTAATGATAGTATTTTTTAAATAATTACAAATCATAATACCCTTATACCAATTACAACCATAATTATATATTAATAAATTAATCAGGCACAACAATTCATAACATTATATAATTAAAGTCCAACTAGTGTAACAGTTTCCCAAATGACTGATTGGACATAATATAAAAAAAAGGTAAGTAATATACATTGTCATGCCATAGCCACTTGCCCTATTTGAGTATCACTGCCCCGCCCCAATGGACATTGATTCTCAGAGGGTAAGATCAGGGCCATGGCACTTTGGGATGATGAAAGCTTCTTAGAGAGTTACAATAAGAAAAGGAAAATCCTATAAGATCAATGGTTTTTAACTGCAAAGGTGACTTGACTGAGAAAGTTTAGAGAACTCTGTACTAAATCTTTATTAACACCAAATAACAGCACTGCTGTATTGGCAAAGGGGTAATAATAAAAATGATTTGCACTTTTTATCAACAGTGATTCAGCAGTGACCATTGAGTATTTGTTGATGGGGAATTTATTCAAAGAATAACTACAGGAAACCCTTGATTAATGCGGTTTTGAACAATGCGGTTTTAATTAGTGCGCAAAATTTTTTTGATACTATCCCCTTAATATATGCGTTATCAAATTTGATTAGTGCGCTGTTTTTTCTTGCGGTGCTTGGCAACTCACAACGGCGCCTAAAGCGGCAAATACGTGATACGCACTCACCAGGGTCTTCTAACTTAAATGAATGGGAATCGACTCCAAAATGCTCGACAGCAGCACCCCATACCACTCTGAAATTGAAATTTGCTCTGGTAACTCATATTCTTTTATTCTTTTATTATTAATATTAAACTTCTTTAATATTATGATATTAAAGAAGCAGTTGAGAACATACACAAATCGTGGGAAGAAATGACGAACAGCTGCATGAGAGCTGTCTGGCAGAATCTTTTGCCTGAATGCGCAAATGATTTTTGCGGTTTCATTAATCCTGTCAACAAAGTTATTGATGAAATTACTACAATTGGAAAAGACCTCGGCTTTGAGGAAGTAGATTCAGAAAACGTTAGAGAATTATTGGAATCGCATTCAAAAGACTTAAGTAACGACGATCTTCTTGAAATTGAGCATCAACATGCATACGAGGAAGAAGACGAAAATGAAGCAGAAGAAAAGCAATTTGCTCCCAAAGAAATTTCATTCAAAAAACTTGAACTATTTAATACACTTTAAAAAGCAAAAGAACTCATACTAGAGATTGATCCAGATGCAGAGAGAAGCATGAACGTTCGTTGAGGGTTAGATAAGCAAATTGATTGTTATCGCAAAATCATGGAGGAAAGGAAGAAAGCTACCACTGTTCAATTGAAGTTAGATAAGTTTTTTTTGCAAAAAATAAAATTTAAATCATACTATCTTTTTTTAAATTTATTCCTTAATAATTTAAGAACTATGCAGTGCATTATAGGTACGTATTGAGTAAGGAAAAATATATTTTTACAATTTCATAATTTTCAAGGATTCATTATAATTATTCCCATTGTTTCTTAAGTTTGATTAGTGCGGTTTTAATATGTGCTGTATATTTCAAGGATTCATTAACCGCACTAATCAAGGGTTTCCTGTACTTCCATGTAGAATGACAGGATTTTGTTTTCACAAAAGTGATTATAACAGGCTCAGTCATTTTTTAAAAATTCTACTCAGGACTGAATGACATTAAAAAAAAATGCATATGACAAATGGGAAGTGTTGAGGGAGTAATCATAGAGCAAATTAGGCTTTTTTCATACAAGCTAACAGATTCATTCTGTTCACGGTTTGAAATTAAAATGGATGAGATTAAAATGGAAATTTATAATCATTAATGGGAATGATTATAAAATTTTAGGGAATGCAGAATCCTACAGGATATATAAATGAGTTAGTAATGTCAGGTAGGGTATAAGGCATGCTAAGGCTGATTATTAAAATTAGCAAGGAACTGTTTGCTTATGTTAACAGTAGAAGAAAAAGGAGGAATCACATTGGTCCGATGAATATGAATAGCATTAACTACTGATGATCCTGTACAAGTGGCTGACAAATTGAATAAATGTTTTGCCTCTACAATCATACAAAAATTTCTGAGAGGTGGACATCTATCTATCTAATACTACTGGGATCTTATCAATAGCACACTAAAGAGAGATCATGCCTGGACAACTTTATTAGTTACCATGAGGTCATTACACAGGAAATATATAAAAAGAATTATTTTGACATCGTTTTGGCATATAAGAATGTGCCGATGGCACATTCTTAGATTTCAGTAAAGCTTTTAATACTATTCCACACAAACAATTTTAATAGAAATTGGAGCAATGTGGCATTAGGAAAAAATTGCTATCATGGATAAAGTGATGGTCAAAATGGTGGGAGACAAAGAGTAGTTAAAAATGGCCACTGCTCTTCATGGACTAGTGTTATGAGTGGGGCACCATAGTGTTCAGTTAATATTAGTAACTGAGATTAATAATATCATTGCAGGTATTTCAAGTTTAATATCTAAGTCTGCTGATGATACGGTAAGGTAATTAATGACATTAATTAGGGAATGCTATTTCATGGGCTAGCTAAACTAGAGAGATGGGGTAAAAATGGCAACTGAGGTCAATCATAGATAAATGTAATACATAAATGATACTGCCTTTGGGTGACAGTAATTGCAAAATAACATACCATTTAGATAGCATGAAATCCAAGATCCAAGAAGAAAGACAGGTGACATGAAGTTTTCTGAGTGGTACAAACAGGCAAAGGAACAGCTCATGCAGTTATGTCAATGGTCTAATGAAATTCTGATAGCAAGACAATGAGATTATTGCTATATATACAAAGCTGTTGTTGTTGTTGTTGTTATTTGGTTTTTTAGGAGCATTAGCAACTAAGGCCATATTGCTCCGGTGCGGTGGTCATTCCCTGACCTTTCCGCATGTTCCGTATTTGGTGGTGACGGGCTCGAACCCCGGTCTAATCAAGAAGGGTGTGCTACGCACTGCTGCTCCTTCCCACCTGGCTACGGAGGCGCCTATATATACAAAGCAATTATTAGGTGTTTCCAGAATAATGCATGAAGATCTGGAAATTCATTCATAAATAACAAGATTAGCTGAGGACATAACAATATTATTACCAAGAAAGAGGTTTCTAAATTCCATATCTGAAAACTAGGCATCTATGTAGTGCCCAATTGAAGTGTTTAAGGCAACAAAACAGGTACGTAAACTAAATGCTGTGGTATCTTTACTCTTTCTCAGATAACACATATGTAATCAGACATAAATTTAACTTAAAAAAATATGCTTTTAGAATAGATGGAGAGAAATTTGCCTTCAACCAGAGAGTAATAATTACATTAATAAAATTACACATAGTACTGTGGAAGTGAATAGTTTCAATAAATTTAAAGGACTGGACATATTATTAGAAGGAATGGGCAAATGAAGTAGTTTTTTATATTTTTGGCAGTGTATAAGGATTGCCATTTTGTTAGTACTAATACTAATTAGCACAGCATCTTACCTACCTCATCGAAAATATCACAGACACGATATGGAGGCCCTCTCTCAGACACAAATGTATTAAAGAACATGCAGTCTAAGACTTTTGAGAGAAAATCACTATCTGCAAGATTGCGATGACCAAGAAAGGCTGCCTGAAAGAAGTTCATATTAAATTAATCAAAGAAAAATAATCCAGTCTTTAAAATAAAGTACTTTGCTGGTACAAATTTCAGTTTAATTTTGAATGTGCCCATTGTGTGTTAGCATTCAGTAATACAAATTACTTTACAATTCAATTGATATTTAATATTTTCTTATTGAATAACTGTTACATTCTCATGTAACAGTTATCTAGTAAACAGAATTAAATCCTTAAAACCTTAAAACAGAAAATGATAAGAAGAGTTTTATATGAGCTTATGCAAATCTTAAAAATCATAGTATTTGCATTGGCAGGGGATTATATATATAGTTCACTAATTGTTTGCAGTTAGGATGATCCTTAATTTTCCTTTCTATTTTGGGAGTATGACTGCAGAAAATAGTTTTGACATCACATATTTAGATTTCAATAAAACTTTTGAAATTTTCATGCGAAAGACTGCTGCACAAATTAGATCAATGTGGCATTAGAGAGAAGTTACTGCTATGAATAAAGGGATGACTGGGTAGTAGAAGACAGAGCAGAGTTATAAATGAATGCTGCTCTCCTTAGACTAATGTTATTAGTGGAGTCCCTCACAGCTTACTGCTGGCCTCCTTACCATTTTCAAATTTATTAACAATTATAGATGGAAGCATATTGAGCTCACTGCCTAAGTTTGCAAATGATGCTAAGGCTAGCAGGGTGGTTAATGACAAGAATCAAACTGTACTACTGCAACAAGACTGAAGTATTAGGCAGGTAGACTGAAAAGTGGTAATTAAAGTTCAATATCGATAAATGCAAGGTACTGCATGCAGGCAGCAGTAATCTCAGAATAACATACCAATTAGACTGTACCACACTTGAGGTAGTGGAGGGTGAAAAAGATTTTGCTGTAACCGTACATTCCAATATGAAAGTTTTCTGAGCACAGCAGGCATGCTGCTAGACCAGCTCGTTGGGTTTTGTCAATGATATCCAATAATTTTGTAAGTAGGGTTCACATAATGTGAACCCAATAACACATTTTTTTTGGTAATTTTCGCTATATAACTAAGATATTCATCTCTCTAAAAGGTCATTTTTATAATGGAAATTGCCCTACACTCTCATCGTTATCATATGTTCTGTTATAAGAATCAGTTTTAAACACCTTTGTGATATTTTTCTAAAACACATTTCTGGAGGTTACTACTATAAAATAATAAAAACAATTTGCACTTTCCGGTTCACTGGGCTTTTATGTTAGCACAATCCATTATAAATGAGTAGTAAACTCGATCTTATTGCATTTGCAATAATATCGATAACTGGAATTCTGTAGATTTTTACGTTACGGTATTATAGTGAAATGAGTTCCCCTTCACTGAAATCTTCAATCATATAAAAAATAAAAATTTTCAGAATCTTCTCTTTGTTCCTATTTACTTATTAAAATGGTGAAGGGAAAGGGACCAATGGAAAGTGCAAGTGCTGGCAGTGATAGGAAACAAAACAAAATTGATTTAGAATTAAGAATTATGAAGCAGGACAAAGTTTGTCATCTATTGCATGGAATTAGGTCTCGCTGCTTCAACAGTGAATACTACTTTAAGGAATAGTTGGCATATAAAAGAACATGTTAAAGGATCAAAGCATTTAAGATCAACAGTATTCAGATGCTATATCGAAGATGGAAAAGCTATTAATAACATGGATGGAAAATCATTCAGAAGCAAGTGCCCCTGAGTCCAAGAGCCATCCAAGCAAAAGCAAGAAGTATTTATGAAGATATTAAGGATAAGTACGGCAAACCCCAAGCCAAATTTGTGGCAAGCAATGGGTGATTTAATAGGTTCAAGCATCGCACTGGTTTCCAAAACATTAAAGCTTGCAGTGAAGTCGACAGTGCCAATTCTGCAGCTGCAGAGAAATTTTGTGATGTGTTGGAGAAAACCCATTCTAAATCTCCACAGCCCTCAACTTCTGCAGCGGTATGCTTATCAGCTGGAGAGTTAATTCTGGCAACAATGCTCGAAAGGTAAAACTTGCTGACATTATGCTTGTCTCCCCTCTTTTTATAATTTTGAAATTTTTGTAATTTTTCCTGCACATGAGATAAAAAAATTGAATAATAATTCTATTTACATGTTCGTCGAACATTTCTTTTTTGCTTCAATCAAATTTGCTTCAACCAAATTTGTGAGTGCTGCATAAGCATTTAGGGAAATTCCAATTTAAGTAGAGTTCCGCGAAACACAACCCTTACATAAGTCGGGGAGTGGCTGTACTGTATAAACTTACTTCCTGGCATCATTATCACCATCAAATATTAATATTAAAAATAAATAAATTTAGTTATAAATTAGATAATTACAATTAATTTGTAATTAAAGTGTCAATTCATGCTGTTTTTAACTGTAAAACAATAATTTTGGTAATTTCTGATGGTTTATCACAAAATTTGCAACTACAAAACTATAAATGCGCTTGGTTTGATGTTGTTGTTGTTGCTGTTGGGTTTAACGACACATAGGCTACTTGGGCCATATTGTGTCTTTCTAATGGTAAATATGAAATAAATAACTATATTTTATGATATATTCCTATCCGGTTTAGGAAAGTAAATAGTTCTTTTTTATTAGGCTCATCACCCAGAATCTGCATTAAATTTATTGATCTCTGCATATTAGTAATTGATTTAAAAGTGTCTAAGCGGATGTTTTGAAAATGGGGACAGTCCACTAACAAATGACGAATGGTCAGTTGTACTTGACATGATGTACATTGGGGAGCGCTGTCGTTAGTTAATAGATACAGGTGTGTGAGATGAGTATGCCCAATTCTGAGCCTTCCTAAAATTGTTTCTTCTCGTCTGCTTTTCTGGAAGCTGGAGTGCCACAGTTTTGGTTCCGGTTTTATTTGGTACAGTTTATTTCCTGGATGACCTTTCCAGATTAATGACCAGCTGTTATTACATGCTTTACGGATAATATACTTATAATCAGTATATGGAGTTTGAAAAGTCTGCAAAAGAGAATTATCTGGTTGTTTGGCTGCAAGATCTGCTCTTTCATTTCCTGCTATCCCAGAATGACCCGGAATCCAGCAGAAAGTCACAGTTTGGTTTGATTCATTACACATAAGTAATTTAGAATGGATTTGTTTTATTATAGGGTGAGAGGAGTTGGTATTGCTATTTATGGCAGAGACAGCACTGAGCGAGTCAGTGTATATTAAGGCAGACGAAATTAGAAGTTGAGTAATGTGACCTAGAGCCAAGTTAATAGCATAAAGCTCAGCAGTGAAGATACTGCATCCTACAGGTAATGAGACAGAAGCGGTGAATGATGGAAAGATCGCCGCAGCGCCTACTTGGGTCTCAGTTTTTGATCCGTCTGTATAGATCTTACAGGCCTGTGAATTAGAAGCAGAGTGAGCTTCATGTAACTGTGCGATATTGAAGGGACACAAGGTGTTCTTTCCCCACTGTTGGAAATATTCATCGAAAATTGCAGGGATATTTGTCCACGGTGGATCAGGCGGTGTTATGTCCTGATATATATTGCCGATTTCAATATTCCACGTTTCAGTTAGTTCTTTAAGTCTAAGTGCAGCAGGTCTGTTTTCATTTGGTTTACTGTTGTACAATGAGTCCCATTCGGTATTGTACAGACATCTCCAATTCGGGTGAGAGGGAAGACTGCGGATTTTTGCGGCATACATCAAGAGCAATGTTTTCCTCCGAAGGTGTAAGGGAGGTTCATGGGCTTCAATGTAAAGACTCTGGACTGGGGAGGTTCTGAAAGCCCCTAGAGAAACTCGAAGGGCACTGTGCTGGATGGTATTTAATCGCTCTAAGGTACTCTTCCTTGCAGAGTCATACACTGGAGAACCGTAGTCCAAACGGGACCTGATGAGAGCTCTATAAATATGGATAAGAGTATGCCGATCAGCGCCCCATGACATGGATGACACACACCGAAGGATATTCAATTTCTTCAAGCAGATGGTTCGAAGATAGGCCACATGTGCTTGAAAGTTCAGTTTTCTATCTAGAACCAGGCCAAGAAAGCGGACAGTGTTAACCAGAGGAACCGACACATTTTTTATCTTTAACTCAGGATCAGGATGAAATGACCGGAGTTTGCAGAAATGAGTGGTAGTGGATTTCTGTTCAGCAAGATGGTATCCATTGCTTAAAGTCCACGATTCTATTCTGTTTAGAGTAATCTGTAACTGCCTTTCGATGGCATTCATATTTTGTGATTGGCACGATATGGTGAGGTCATCTGCATACATATATACTTCAATAGTTTTTGGAAGATCTTCCAATATATTGTTGACCCTAACTGCAAATAGCGTTGGACTCAGTATTGAACCCTGTGGGACACCCTCTTCTTGAATATGAGATATTGATAGGAAGTTTTGATATCTGACTTGAAAGGTACGTAACTTTAAAAAATTCTGAATAATTTGAGGTAGATAGCCTCTCAACCCTAACTGATGCATATCTTTGATAATACCATAACGCCATGTGGTGTCGAATGCTTTCTGAATATCTAGGTTGACCATAACTAAATGTTGTCTCCTGATGAAGGCGTTACGTATGTTGGATTCAATTTTGACAAGTAAATCTAGGGTGGACCTGTTTTTGCGGAAGCCATATTGGTGATCAGAAAGCAGATTTTGGGATTCTAGAATCCAGGTGAGTCTCTTATGCACCATCCTTTCGAAGATCTTGCCCAAACAGCTGGTCAATGATATTGGTCTGTAATTTTGAACTTGAGAGGTATCTTTTCCTGGTTTTGGTATTGCACAAATATAGGAATGACGCCATGAGAGAGGATATGTGTTTTCTGAGAAGATCCTGTTATAAAATAGCAATAGTGTGTACAGATCAGCTTCACACAAATGTTTAAGCATTCTGTAGTGAATGCCGTCTGGTCCTGGTGCACTATTTGGAGATTTACTCAAGGATTCTTTGAGTTCAGCTATGATAAAGGGCTGGTTATATGGAAGTGGGAGATTAGTGGAAAAGTTCAACTTTTTACGTTCTTCATTAGTTTTAATTCTCTGAAAAGCAGTCGCATAAGTGGTAGAGGCGGAAATATTATAGAAAGATTCTGCTAAAGCATTTGCGATGTCAGTAGGAGAAGATAGGTCTTGCCCATTCCACTGCATTATTGGAGAATGTAACGGTAGAAATTTTCCATTCAGAGCTTGTATTTTTTTCCAGATAATTCGAGTGTCAGTATTTTTGTTAATAGTTGAGGCGAATTTAATCCAGGAGTCACGTTTTGCTTTTTTCCTAATTTGTCTTGCTTTGGCTCTCAGTTTTTTGTAAACTATAAGGTTGGCGGTAGTGGGGAATTTGCGAAATTGGTTCCAAGCACGGTTTTTTTTCTACTTTCGCTATGGTACAGTCTTGATTCCACCAATGGTTTTGGTGTACCCGCTTGCTCTGTTTGGATATTGGAATCGAAATTTCGGCTGCTGATAATATATGGTTGGTAATGTGTTCGGTTACGTCATCAATATGTTGTTGCTGTACATACCGTTTGTTTAGTAGGACACAAGTAGAGTAGTTTTTCCAGTCTGCTTTGTGGAAATTCCAAAATAAACGGGCTTTCGGGCATGATACGACCTGTGTTTGAATTGAGCTGATGATGGGAAAATGGTCACTGTTGAATGGATCATTCAACACCAACCATTCCATACTTGGAAAAAGAGATGCTGAACAGATAGATAAATCTATGGCAGAGGTTGTACCTGTAGGTAATTGAACATGAGTTGGAGAGCCAGTGTTTAATACAGTCAGATTATGGTTATCTAGGAATGTTTCAATTAATTGGCCTCTCTTATCCATAGTGGAGGATCCCCACAATGGATGGTGACCGTTGAAATCACCGAGTAAACAGACAGGAGGTGGCAGTTGTGTTAAAAGGTTGTCAAGTTCAGCCTGGGAACAAGGGTAATTAGGTGGTATATAAATAGATGCAAGGGTTAATGATATTTCCATTGCTATCCGAACCGCTACAACTTCTAGGGAGGTTACTAGTTGGAGATGTCTTGATGGTATGGTAGTTTTGACAAGAATACCTACCCCTCCATGAGAAGAAGAGTCAGAATCCCTGTCTCGCCTAAACATAGTATAGTTTTTGAAATTGAGTGAAACTTTTGGTGATAAAAATGTTTCCTGTAAGCATACTCCTAATGCGTTGGTTTGTATGAGTAAATCATTCAGGTCATCTATATTACTGCGTAATCCTCTGCAATTCCATTGTAGGAATTTGTTCATTGCTTGGGTTTATTTGACGAAGATTGATCTGACTGTTTTTTCTGAGGTTTCTGCCTGCTTAGTTTTGATTTTTCATTTTTGGGAAAGGTTGGGCGTCCTGTATCCATGGTGTCATTGGCATGTAATTCTAGGACTGTGTCTTCGTCCTCTGACTGAACTTCCATTTGAATGTTGCTATAGCATGGTTTCATTGTCTTTTGATTTTCAACGCTAACAGATTTTGTTCTTTCGGGCAAGGTTGAGATGGCATCAGTTGGGATACTGATTGGCGTGTTGCTGGTTTCATTAACTGTAGATTTTTTATTGCACGTTAGCATAGTTTTGGCCCAGGTGGCAAATGAAATGTTTGGTTCTATGGAGACATCTGTTTGAGTTGAAATTGACCGGCAGTTTTTAGAGACCGATGCGTATGATCGGCTAGGCATGGTTAACAGTATTTGCTTCCTTGCTTCAGGGTATGTGACTTTATGTTCCACCTTATATTTCTGGATTTGTTTGCCTGTTTTCCAAAGGTCACATGCTTTAGAAAAGGCAGGATGGCTTCCTTTACAGTTAGGGCAACTAGGAGTGGCAGCTGTACAGTCTCCTTGGGAATGCTCCTTAGAGCCACAAATAGGACACACAGCATCGCCTCGGCATGCCGTCTGAGAATGGCCATACTTCTGGCACTTAAAGCAGCGAATGGGATTTGGGATGTATGGCCGAATCTTGCAGTTTAAATAACCTGCTTTAACAGAAGATGGAAGAGTCGGAGTACTAAATGTCAAAATGACGGACCTGGTTGGTAGTAGGTTCCCATCTTTTTTGGTCATTATTCTCCGCGCATGAGTCACTTTTTGTTCCCTGAGTTCTTGTATTATCTCTTCTTCTGACACTGATAGTAAGTCCCATTCGCTGATAACGCCTCTAGAGGTGTTAAGAGTGTTATGGGGCGTAACTGACACTGGAATACTGTTAAATGATGTTAATTTTAACAGCTTCTCTGAGTGAGTTGTCTTAGAAGTTTCAATTAGAAGGTCTCCAGATTGGAGACGCTTAACCATTTTAGGAGATCCACAAACCGATTCTAAACATTTCTGTATTAGAAAAGGCGATAGTTTGCCAACAGGTTGCGGGGATAATGAGTGCATTATAAGAAATGCTGGCACGTCATTATTCTGATTTTCCGTCCTTTGTCGCTTCGGACGATTGGAGTCCCGGTCGTTGTCAGGAATTTCTGATCTCGAACCCGAGAGCTCTAATGGTGGATAGTCACTTATATCCATGTCGGCTCCTTTTGGCCCTGGGGGTTTGTCTTTACCACCCAGGTTACCGGCCCCGCCACGGGGAGGCAGGAGCAGTGCCACGAGGTGACCAAGCGGCTATTAGTTGTGTTAGTAATAAAGAAAACGAAACAGAAAGGTTTCTTTCCTTTCTGGGCCTTTGCCTACTACTTGTAGAACGAAAGAGCTACTTAAGTATAAAATGAGAAAAACGGTATTCGGAAATAAACAGAATATATATAATGGCAAAACCTCTTGAGATAGCTCGCTTTTTGAAACGCACTGAGATCGCTTGGCCACGGAACGCTTGGCACCCGGGGCCGCTTGGTTTGAGAATAAGTTACTTGTGATATTTTTACGAGCACTGAGTAGACTGCCTATATTAAGGTGTGTATATATATAAAGTATACAAAAAGACTGGAAGAAAAGAATAACCCCAAAATGCCAATGTGATCATATATCACCTTACAGGCATAAAATTATCACAAAATAAAAGTACACAGAATGACGACTAATGACATGGAATTTTCTTACCTTCTACATATTCAATAAAGTTTACACAAGGTTCATTCAAGTTATAAGGTCTCCAAATTAAATAAAAAAATAAATAAATAATACTGACTGCTTAAAAAATTAGTTTAGAATGTTGTCAAAAGATAATAGGACAATACAAAACAGCAGATAGACTGCAGCACTCCAAACAGTGTAGTATGTTTGTAATACTTAAAATGACAGTCTTCAGTCATCAAGAACAACATGTAATTATCTAGTATTTGTATTTAATGGGGGGAGGGGGAATTCTTATTGAAATTTATCAGGAAATATAAATTTTTCTTGTGCATTACGGATATGAAAAATGTGCATAGCAGGGTGCAAATGCTTGATGAAGGATAGGAGCCTTGCAAAAATGAAGCTCATCAACAAAGATTTCAAACAGTCATTCTGAAGCCACTAGTCAGGTGGAGTAAATTGTTTTGGGAACAGGAGAGGGATGAAACTGAAACAGATACAGGCATTTCAGTTCGCACCATGTACACCAATTCTTCGTGAACATCTCAGAATGTGCAAGATGTCGACCAGATATGTTGTGTGAAGCAATGCTCACCTGAGATGCTTCAATGAATGTTTCTTTTATATTGTAATTGATGGATGAAACATGGATTAGGACACCTCCACTATGGAGTGGAGGTCACTCCACAATAAGTCCATCCAGGTCGGACCACTGCGGTGGACTGAAACCAAGCGCCAGTCCACCCAATGGAAGCATGCTAAATCAATGCCACGCAAAAAAACAAAAACTCTGTGTTACTGCAAGTGCAGCAATGCAGCATTTTTTTTTTTTTTTTTTTTTTTTTTTATGAGAAAATTATATCCGCTGATTTCTGGAACATTAATAGAATAATCCTTATACATTGTGTTCTCAAGAGCACAATGTATAAGGTACAGTGACAGGAAACTCAATATATGTAGAGATTCTGAAGAAAAAGTTTCTCTAGTGTTTCAGAAGAAACATCCACATGTACTGAATCACATATGATTCCATCAGGACACTATTCCAACCCATCATGCTGCTAAAATTTTTTTACTGAAAAGAAAATTGAGTTTATCTCACATCCTTCATATTTTCCTAACCAACAAGCAGCTGCTTTGGCTATTCACCAGTGGGAAAAACACACCACCAAACAAACCTTCATAGCAGTCTTTACAGATTGCAACAAAAGATATGAAAAATGTGTTACTTCTAAGAGATTATGTTGAAAAATGACATGTTTCATTTTTGTCTCTTGTGTATTTTATGAGAAATAAATTTGGAAACCTTATAACTTCAATGCACCTCATATATAGGTAGATTTTATTTCCAAAAATTGGTATCATTGGTCAAAAGTTTTTTAAGTTGACATAGAGATATATTGTCTTCGTTGATTTTTCAAGCTTTATTTCCTGTCTCATTGCACTGGGAACAATATTACATGTATTTAAAGTTAATATTTTGTTAAAAATAATCTTTATGAGCTGTGTGCATTAGTAGGTTCAAAACATTTTTTACGCCACTATCATTAATGACTACACTAATCATTATCTGATTGGTATTCAAATATATTTTTCAATTTGTATAAATTTTTCTTTTATTTTACTTCTCCTCCACTTGCAATTATATGGATTATATTTTTAGAAATTCAATAAAAATAAAGTATAATATAGACTTACATTATACTTCTAAAATATAAATACAGACTGTTGTGCAATTTTTAAGATGGCGTTAGTTATTTAGCATGCATATTAACACTCAGTTATTAAAGCTAATAGATTGAATATTTTCTCATTATAGTAAAAGTGTAAAAATAAAATATTACAGTGGTTCTCAACCAAAAAATTGTGACCCAACTCCAAGGAGATTGAATATTTCAAATATCTTGAAATAATTCTGGAGGACTAATTAACACAAAAGTCTCAAATAAAGAGAAAAAACTAATCATGTTATGGGGAGTAAGAGGATAATATTTATTATTATTTAAGAAATAAATAATGTGAGAAAGATATACAGTGAAACTTCTCCTAACGGACACCTCTCTTTAACGGACATCTCTCTACAACGGACATTTTCAAATTCCCCAACTCACCTCTATTGGTTTTAACGTGTTTGCAGCTTCTGTCTAGTGGACATTCTCTGTAACAGACGCGGACAGGCAATCTGCACTGTTTCGTTTAGATTAGCACTTAATTTGATCTCCCCATAATGGACAACGGGCGAGCTCACGGCCCTTTTTTTAGGAAATTTTCTTCCACGTATTGCCTCAATCGTGTGTTTATTTTCTATTTCCGATTCTCTGAATTTTATCAAGGTTTATGTCACGGTTCTAAACCCTTTTTCAAGAATTTTAAGGCACGTGTAAAACTTCTGATGAATTCGGTGTGTGCAGGGAGGGGGGGGAGAATTTGGTCGGCCTTTCGTCTTTTCAGTTTCAGTTTTGTTCAGTGTCGTGTGAAGTGCACGTCTTCTCGTAAGCATTTAACTTTAAAAGATAAAGTCGAACTCATTAATGTGTATGATCGGCAAAAAAATAGTGTTCGCAATCTCGCCGCAAAATTCAAAATCGGGAAGACGCAGGTAAGCGACATCCTAAAGGAAAAAAAAAATGAACTGCTCAAACAATTTTGGCAACACGTAAATGATCAGGTTCAAAAATCATTCCCGAAAACTGTTGGACTTCAAATTTGTTGCGCACATGCTAAAAAAATTCCCATTAATGGGCCTATTATTAGGAAAAAAGCTTTGGAAGTTGCGAAATCTATGGGAGTAAATGAGTTCAAAGCTTCTGTGGGATGGCTAGACAAGTTCTAAACTCGGCATAAAATTTCTTGGAAAACCGTAAGTGGTGAAGGTGGATCTGTTGATACTGGGGTTATAACAGAGTGGACCATCAAATTGGAAGATTTATGTCGTGATTTTGAAGCTAAGGATATTTACAACTGTGACGAAACAGGGTTGTTTTTTAAAGTTCTTCCTGAAAAAACAATGAGTCTAAAAAACGAAAAGTGCCAGGGTGGAAAAATTTCTAAGGAACGCTTGACTGTACTATTGTGTACAAATATGCTTTGAACAACCTCTTCTTATAGGAAAACCACAAAATCCTCGTTGTTTCAAGGGCATTAAGTTGAATATTTTGAATGTTGACTGGAAGTCTAATAAAAAAGTGTGGATGACACTAGATATCATGAGCGAATGGATAAGTCACTTTAACCAAAACATGATTCGTCAAAACAGAAAAATTATTCTTTTCATGGATAATGCTGCATCTCATCCGCAACATTGAATTGTCCAATATTCAAATCGTTTTTCTGCCACCAAACACATCTGCAGAGTGTCACAGCCCTTGGATCAAGGGATAATAAAAAATTTTAAACTTCACTACAGAAAACGCGTTTTAAGACATCTCATTGCAAACATGAACGATGTAACATGTGCGAGTGACCTTGCAAAGAAACTCAGCATCCTAGATGCGATTCAATGGATTTCCTCTTCAGTAAACGCAATTAGAAAACAAACTGTCGTGAACTGTTTTTAAAGTCTGGCTTCTCAAATGCAAAAATTGAAGTTGTGAACAGCAATGTGGAGCACCAAGAAGAACAAGAACTTCAACATCTATTGATAATGTAGGATATACTTCTGCTACAAGTGACCCTGGTTTCAAAGATATAGACTCGAACCTCACTACAGAAGATGGTGCTCTAGATATCAACGACATTATCATCGATATTTTTCAAGAAGTTCCTCATGAGGATGAAGAAATGGAAGGAGGTCATTCTGTCGAAGAACATATTAATGACGAACCACCAATGAAAATGGAAGAAGTGCTCATACAAATCAATCGTTTAAAAATGTTTTTCGCCGCTGAAGAAGATACCAGACTTTTGATTGTTTCTTCACTCCAAACAAATGTTGAAAACAAAATTATTAACCGGAAGAAGGTGCAGAAGAAAATAAGTGATTACTGTATGTATTTTTCTTAAGATAAAGTCATAATATGCATAGCACAATTGTATGTATATTATTTACAAAAATATTGTGCAAAATCTGTATATAATTTAATTTAATTTTACATTAAATGTTTAACAATTTTTTTTTTTTATCTCTTTTGTATGTAATTGTATATTATTTACAAAAATATTGTTCAAAATCTGTATATATTTTAACTTAATTTTACATTAAACGTTGAACGATTTTTCTTTCTTTCTTTTTTTTTCTCACTCAGACTTCTTGTTAGCGGACACTTCTTTCTAACGGACAGATTTTCGTTCCCCATGGCTGTCCATTAAAGGGAAGTTTCACTGTATATGGAAATTTATAATCAATTCTAGAAATATCAAGTAAAAATAGTGAGTTTCATGTAACGACATGCAATCTCATGTAAAGTTGTGAAAATAAAGTTACAAACTGCTAAAAAGAGATAATTAGTTAAGTAAGGATGATAAAACTTAGAATAAAAAAAGGGGTAATAAAGAAGACTAAGATAATGAGATCCAGACAAAAAATAACAGCAGGATGAGGGGTACACAGAAAGCCATACTCAAATTTGTTAAATTTGTTAAAAAGGAAAAGCTTTTAATAACCAAGAATAAAATGGAAAGAATAATGCTTGGAATCATCATTAAATATAGCGAAAAACATAAAACAGATCAGAGAGATTGTTATTGTTATTTTTTAGGAGCATTAGCAACTAAGGCCATATTGCTCTGGGGATATGCAGCGGTCATTCCCTGACCTTTCCACATCCTCCGTATTTGATGGTCACGGGCTCAAACCCCGGTCTAATCAAGAAATGCGTGCTACGCACTGCTGCTCCTACCCACCTGGCTACGGAGGCACCAGATCAGAGAGAAGACTGGGACAAAGGAAACTGTAGAAAAGATAAAACAAATAGAGATGAGTAGAACATGTGGAAAGAATAGTAGATAGCAGGTGGATAGGGGGCTAAAAAGAAATAGACTAGATGAAATCCAAATAATGAAGGTCACTATTTGGATTTCAAATAGTGACTTTCATCACTATTAGATCAAATAGATCCAAATAGTCCTGCACTATTCTGAAAATGTTTTAATCCCAACTATAGGAGTCATTATCACATCTTTGCTAAATGAACAAGTGTGCCCTGTGCAACTGTGTCCCAATGTGTCCAATTGACTTCTTCATAGTCATGTTTTCACCACATTCAGGGTGCATGTTTACACTAATAACAAAATAACATAAAAATGTAACATACACATAAAAACACATGCAAAAGGACAAGACAATTCTTTGAATAACATTATGATTTGCGACACTTTAAAGAAGAAGAAAGCAGTCCTCTTTGCCCTCATTCAGTAAAAACTTTACAGAAAGTTCCAGTTTTCTGCATTTTAAATCAAAATAAGCTTGAATGTTTAACCTAGCAGTAGTCACACCCCCTCATTATAACAAACATAATTATGCAGCACCTAACAGGTGCTCAACTTTTTTTTTATTATTTCTGGGGAAAAGGGGGGGGGGGGAACTTCTGCTTGAACTACAGCAAAGCTTGATGTTTTACCAACAAATTGCAATACTTGTTACATGTGATTTTTAATTTTTTTTAATGAAAAATTTAAAGATGCATTTTTTACATGTTATTTTCAACAAAACAAAACTTTTATTAGTTCTACTGAAAATGACAAAGAAATAAAACAAAATACAGTAATAAAATATAAACATGAAACTAAATCAAATAGACACAGTCAGTTCCATTTTCCAGTTCAGAAAACTTAAGAAGCATATCCAAATTCAATCTGTAGCATGTGCATGTTTCAATATGTTTTGTCAAATAAATAAAGGAATATACAAATTAATAATAATGATAATCGAAACAAGAAAAGCTAGGAAATGCTTTGCCAATCAGCCAATGTGTTAGTTTTAGTTTTAGCAATTTATTGTTACATGATGTTCAAACTAAAACTTTTTTGCAATTCATGAAACCATGCATGAATTGCAGAAAAGACAGAAATGCAGTGTCTGTATGCTTTATTTATTCCTGGTGTTATTCCTATCTGAGATATTCATATTTCTTAACTATTTTGATTTCTCTATCATTAACCTTTATCTTTTTGCAGTTTTATTATTTTTTATTATCTTTCATTATCTAACAGTCAAAACAAAACCACTGTGTAAAGTGAACAAGTGATCTTAGTTTGTCATGCTGTTCTCTGCATTAAATATGAGCAGACTCAGAGTCATCTAGTTGGCTTTGAGCCTAAAATGGACTAATAACTTAGTATATTTTTGCAACAAAAAATATTTTTACACATATTAATATTGATGAATTTGGTGGGTCTTTATTCAAAAAAAAAAAAAAAATAATAATAAATAAATTATATCAAATAATACAAACTTAATAGAAAGCCAGAAGAAAAAGTAAACTTTCTGTAGAACTGTAAAAGACTATTTCCAGAAAATATTTCAGGAAAGCAGCAAAGTTGGTAAGTATACACTAATAAGAGTTAGAGTGAAGATAAAAGTTTTTAGAGGAATGATCTCTGGAGGATCCATAATCTTTTGAAAAGTTGTTAGGTATATAATAATAGGAGTTAGAGTAAAGATGAGCAGCAAATTTTTTTAGAAGATTTACCTCTGAAGGATCATCATTTACATTCCTATGAACATCAAGATTGTTTGTGACTGCTTAAGTGAACAAGAGAAATTAAAATACAGTTTTACAGTTCTTGATATCAAGTTGTCTGAGCTAGAGGTTGAAACCACATTAACCATGTTTATTTCATGTGACCAATCTGATGTTTACATCAGAATGCTTAGATATTTAATTCTGCAATGGTGGTGAACTTTTCTGAATACAAAATAAGTTTCTGGTAGTTTGGACACAGGGAATTTTCACCAGGATGCTCTGGTTTGTCATCTTGTGAACATGACAAGCTGACCTTTAGAACAAAAAATAACAAGAAAGACATGTTTGGCCCATTACGGCCTTAGTTACACTGTATTAAAAAACTCCAAACTAATTAAAAACCCTTACCATATGTGTCCCTGTATTTACCTCTGCTTTCTTTACTAAATTAAAAAGTTATGGTTCATTCACTGAAGTCTGACAGGCTGAAGCTCAATATAAGGACTTTGTCCTTTTCGTGGCAAATTTAATTTGTGCAGCATCACAGCAGACTGCAAACAGATGCAAGTCCTGCATTTCAATCAGCATAAATCAAAACTCATTTGTATGGTGATGTCCCCACATCTGAACCTGCATATGCATTTGATCATAAATTTATTAAACCTGAGTATTTATAAGCTCAAGAAGAGACCAGATATTATTTCTTCGAGGATAAAGCAAAAGAATCTAGCAAAGTCATATATATATATATAGAACATGTGGGTAGAGCTCACCTTGTGGAAGGTTATAAAAGTCTTGGGATGGATACGTATAATAGTGAGACAGGAACGATAACCTTGCAGCATCTGTGCAAATGTTCTTAGAAATATAGCTCGAATCTCTTTATCCTAAAGAAAAACAAAGTTTAAAGTATAATACAAGATAATAATCATATTTTTAACAAATTTACAATATTCTATCATTGTTTTTTTAATCTGTCATGTTATAAAAATAATAAAACAAATTATATAATATACTTTTAGAAATTTTATGTTTAATAAACCATTGAGGTACTCACCAAGTACTATAACTTAAATAGATTAAAATAATTACTTTACATCTTTAAACCATATAGCAACAAAATTTTCCCACTGTATGAAGTAAGAAAAACATTTCATTATATGTATTAAAAAGATTTATTAAATTCAGAAGTAGAAATACAAACAGTGAAAAAACAGTAAATTGTACTATAACATAACATCATAACTATAATAGCTTTCTTGAGATTTTGACTGCAGTAGGAAACAGAAAAAACTAACAGGCTTACATGCCATCTACAGTTCTTTATTGCATCATCTACATTGGCCTCAACACTAGTGACCCAGGATTTTATTTATTTTCATTTAATGTTCCACAAAGTGGAGTGTGATTGGTTGAATCCTTTTTTAATCTAGGAGTATTAGCAGGAGAGATTATTGTTATATGGGTCCACTTTGGTGCTGAGAGAGTAATAGGGAGGGAATTTATTCACCACTCTGGCCTTTATTTGTAGCTTCTGTTGACCAGTTTATTTTTTATTGATAAAATGACTTTCAAAGGCTGAGACAAGTTCAACTTGCAAACCAAAAATAAACACAATGCTCACACATCTCACCCTTGGGTAATTCAGCATATCCCAACTAAGGATCCCAACAAAATTGCATAAAAAGAGCCCAACAAAGCAATTATTCTGCTAAAAATGTCACAGAAAAATGTACAGTACAGATGACATGACAACATGACATAATAACATAGCCCAACAATAATCTAATAATAGTTTCTTGCACGTTAATGTTTTACTGTAACCTACAAGGAACTAATAATCACATTATTCTCTTGTACTCTAATAAAAAGCAATTCTTGAAAAAGAATTATTCTATTTATCAATAGTAGGTGCCACCACTCGCATTTGAAAGACGCTGACACACTCTTGGTTGACAAGTGGGTCAGTGACAAGTAGACAATGCTGAGTCAGTTTGGTGTGACATAAGCATAGGAAAGCAAAAATAAGGGTAGGAATTTGTTATAGACCTAATGACTCTGATGAGTACAATGAACAATTATACGGAGAAATATAATGGGCCAGTAAATCACAATGTCTTATAATGGGGGATTTTAACTCCCAGATATTGACTGGAACTTGTGGGTTGGTCACTTGCACACTAGCAAGGCTTTTGTGGATTTATTGGATGATTATTTTCTACAGTAGCATGTTAGAGAGGCAACCAGAGGGAATAATACTCTCGATCTGATTATCAGCAGTGATTATTCATGCATTAAGAATTTACAGATAAAGGAACCACTAGGTAGCAGTGATCGCAGTGTACTGATGTAGGATTTACTTAAAAACATAACTTTCATCAGGGGTAAAGGGAAAGGTTTTTACTTTCGTAAAGGTGACTACGGTGATCTCAGAGATTTTTTAATTCTATACAGTGGGACCAACTGATGATGTTACCAACAGCAAATTCTAAATGGGAAACATTCAAGGAAGTAATCTTAAAAGCTACTATGCATTTTGTTCCAACTAAGAAATACTGTTCTAGGATTAGGCCCAAATGGATGTCAGATGAACTAGAGACTCATGGCAGAGAAGAAAAATGCATGGGATGCATATAAATTATCAAGCAACACAGAAGACTATGGTAGATATAAGTCAGTCTGTAATCGAGTCACAAAGAAGGCTAGGCAAGCGAAGGCAGATTATGAGAAATCTTTGGCAAAGGATGCAGAGAAAAACAGCAAAGACTTCTTTACTTACATAAATCTAAAAGGAAGGGGGGTGAATCAGATTGGTCCACTTGATATCAATGGTTTGACTGTAAATGATCATTCTCAGACAGTTGCCAAACTAAATGAGTATTTTGCATCTACATTCATATATGAGGAGTTATTCAGGCAGGGAAGCCCAGATGTTTATTAAACTCTAACAGGGAAATAAATGATTTTGTAATAACAGAAAGCAAAGTGGAGGAGAAATTGTTGAAGTTAAACATAAGAAAGGCATCTGTGATGGATGGGATCTATCCATCACAGATGCCTTACATAATTATGAAAGCATCAATGGACTCAGGGGAGGTCTCGACAGATTCTTCTTCTTCTTCTTCGAGCCACATAATTCCGTGAGAAGCTGTTGTGGCCACCAACGAATTCCTCCAACTGCATCGATCATGTGCTATACTAGCGGTATCGCAAAATGTCATGCCCAAAAGTCCACTGATTCCCACAGATTGGAGATGTGCAAATGCATCTCCCATTCACAAAGGGGAATCAAGGGGTGACATGAGTAATTACAGACTTGTTAGTTTAACTTCTGTTATAGGAAAAATAATGGAGTCACTGGTTAAAGAAGCACTGCAGGATCATCTAGACAAGACTGCAGTAATAATTCAGACACAGTAAGTTTAGTAAAGGGAAGTCTTGTCTGACCAATTTGATTAGATACTATGACATGGTCACAAAAGAATTGGATGCAAAAAATAATTCTGATGAAATGGAAAAGGCCTATGTTCTCAGAGTTCATAATGTCAATAAGTTTAGCTTTTACCGAGAAATACAGAATACAGGTTTGTAGATCTGCCAGTCCCTATAGCCTTTTGGTGTCACTATTTTGATGATATATTTACCATCATTCCTCGTGAGTCAGGAGACCAACTCCTACAGCATCTCAACTCTCTTTCACCCTTCATTCAGTTCACCATTGAGCTAGAGTCGGACAATGTTCTTCCATTTTTGGATATCCTTGTTCGACACAAGCATCTAAGGACCTCAAGTCCATCATAAACCGATGTGTGCTGGCTAGTTCACTAACTATCGGTCAGCACATGCTCGTGGTCACCTTAGTACAGCACAAGCCTTATTAACCCGCATCTGGACCCACTTCAGTGGTGTAACCAAGTCTGGTTACACCACTAGTGCCTTGGATAGATGTGACCTGCAGTCCCGTGACCACACGGCAAATCTTAGGATCATGCGTAATGTTGAACCAACCATGACCATTTTTATTCCATACTACCCGAACTTGTCACAGCAAGTCAAAGGTCTTACGAAGTTGCGGGATAAAGTACCTGCGGCTTCCAGGCAGGAAGTTGCGGTCTCTTCTGTCAAAGGTAAAGACACTGGTTCCCCCATTCTTAACAGAGCAGTTCAGTGTACCACATTTCCTGCCGTTACTGTGCAGGCTACTATATTGGTGAATCTGACAGAAGGTTCAAAGATCGAGTCGCTGAGCATGAGAGAGTAATCCGCTCTGCTGATGTGGAGCACTCAGCCATTGCCAAACGCTTCTGGTCAACCTAGCACAACGTCAACCCCCGAAGCGACATTAAGATTATTGACTGTTCTCATCAGTACCGCTGTTGTGTTTGGTTAGAATCACTACACATTACATCTTGTCATGATTCTTTTAACCAGAACAAAGGAGGTCATGTCCATCCCATCACTGAAGCAGAGATCGTCTTGAATGATGGACACTAATGCACACAGTAAACCCAAGCTTTGCAATTGCAGCCACAGGCCTCTAGTTCCAACTGCTAATTGTTGTCAGTACCTGCTCATGCAGTTCACCTCTCATGACCACCATACCAGGCATTCTTTATTATTTATTTTATACCAATGTTTTTCGACTGAAGGGCAACCTATGCCCGAAAACTATAATTTATTTTAACTGTTTATTTCAGTTAAAATAAATTATAGTTAAATTATAACAGTTCCCTATCAAAGGAATTTAAAACCTATATTTCTCAGAAAAAGCTAAACTTATTAACAATAATTTTGATACCATATACTTGGATTTCAGGAAAGCTTTTTGATACTGTTGCACACGGAAGACTACTGTACAAATTGGAGCAGTATGGCATTAAAGTTGCTACAATGGATAAAAGGATGGTTGAGTGGTAATCAATGGACACTGCTCTTCGTGGACTAATGTTATTAGTGGTGTTGCCCAGGATTCGGTGTTGGGCCCATTGTTGTTTTGTATATTTATCAATGATATTGATGAAGGTATATAAAGCTTAATGTCAAAGTTTGCAGATGATACAAAAGGTTGGTAGGGTTGTTAATAACAGTAATGACAGTATGCTACTGCAACAGGATCTAGAAAAATTGAGCAGATGGGCTGAGAAGTTGCAAATGAAGTTTAACATTGACAAAGGCAAATACTGCACATGGGTAGTAGTAACCTCATAGAAATGTACCAACTGTGTGGTGTTACACTCAGGTTAGTGGAGAATGAAAGAGACCGGGAGGTAATTGTGCAGTCAGATATGAAGTTTTCTGAGCAATGCAGACAGGCTGCCAGAGCAGGTCATGGAGTCTTGTCAATGATATACAGGAATTTTGCTAGAAGGAATAAGGAGGTGATTATCCCCTTGTATAAGGCAGTGGTCAGGCCACACCTTGAGTACTGCATACAGGTCTGGAAGCCTCATTTTAGGAAAGATGTAGAGTTGCTAGAATGAGTACAGAGAAGGGCAACAAGACTGATGAGGGGAACAAAGGGATGCTCTTACAAAGAAAGGCTTAAGTTCTGCAAATTGCAGTGTCTGGAGACTGGGCACCTGCGTAGTGATCTGATTGAGGTGTATAAGGCCTTGAATGGATTGAGCAGGCTCAGTGCTGATAAGATTCTTCCTCTTGCTCAGATTACAAACCTGAGGGGAGCATAAACTGAAATTGAGGAAAGACAGTTGTCGAACAGATGTGCAGAAATTTGCCTTTAGCCAGCAGGTAGTTGATTGCTGGAACTTCCATCTGTTGTTGTGGAAGTTGATAGCTTAAATAAATTCAAGGAAGAAGTGGATAAACTTTTGAAGCGAATGAATGGGTGAAATAGGAAGTTTTTTTTTTTCTCTTTGCTGATGCTGTATAAGCTTATTTTCTTGCATCAAATGCCTCTATTAATCAGTAATGCTAAAAGTGAAATTTGTACCAAAGATGAGCCTAACCACTTTGGCTCAGATTTAAAACAGCTTGATTTTTGGATTTTTTAAAAAAGAAATTGGAAATGTACTTTTCCCCTTATTAGTCTGGGCTGAGAGAGAGAGAGAGAGAGAGAGAGAGAGAGAGAGAGAGAGAGAGAGAAGATCTCTCTCTCTCAAAGAAATTAGAAGTTACTCAGATACTCAAAGTCACTTTGCAACTTTTCACTCCACCCACTATGATGTACAATGTCGGTGATGTACCACTTTATGTGTGTCTGTGGTGGTGGGGGGGGACATTACATTCCACTCTGTTAATGAAAATTATTTCTTACATCCAAGAAGCCACCCATTTCACCATAGATCACAACAGGCAGAGGAGAAATTTGGGGGGGGGGGGTACCATTACCTGTCCACTTCCAGATTTCCTTATTTCCCACTATGCAGTCCTGCCCTGTGTGTACAATCTGATATGCACTGCTACAATCACTGCTCCTCAAGAAATATCAGCCAGAAAAGCTGCAAAGAGGAGCCAGCCTGGTGGCTAAACAGTTCCCTTCCTTGTCAACACCAAAAGACCAACCCAACAACAGCCTCACATTATACCACCCTCAAACTGCAATCATTAGTTAGCATTAGCAAGCATTAGTAGACGCATTTGATGCAAGAAAGCAAGCTTATGCAGCATCAGCCAAAAAAAAAAAAAAAAAAAAAAAACCACTTCCACTTCACCCCTCTGTTCGTTCAAAATACCTGTCCAGCTGAGCCTTAAACTTATTTAGGCTATCAACCTCCACCACAAGGGATGGAAGTCTGTTCCACCAACCAACCACGCGCTGGCTAAAGGCAAATTTCCGCACGTCTATCCTACATCTGTCTTTCCTCAATTTGAATTTATGCCCTCTCAGGTGATTTTTCTGAGCTAGAGGAAGAATCCCATCAGCATTGAGCATGCTTAAACCATTCAAGGCTTTATACACCTCTATCAGATCACCTCGCTGGTGCCTAGTCTCCAGACACTGTAATTTGCAAAACTTAAGCCTTTCTTCGTAAGAGCACCCCTTTGTTCCATTCACTAATCTTGTTGCCCTTCTCTGTACTCGTTCCAGCAGCTCTACATCCTTCTTGAAATGAGGCCTCCAGACCTGTATACAGTACTCTAGGTGTGGCCTGACCATCGCCTTATACAATGGAATAATCACCTCCTTATCCCTGCTGGAAAAATTCCTGTATATCATTGACAATACTCCATGAGCTACTCTTGCAGCCTGTCTGCACTGCTCAGAGAACTTCATATCTGCCTGCACAACTACCCCCAAGTCCCTTTCATTCTCTACCACTGTCAGTGTTGTACCACAGAGTTGATACGTTGCTCTGGGGTTGCTGTTTCCCATGTGTAGTACTTTACATTTGTCAATGTTAAACTTCATTTGCCACCTCTCAGCCCATCTGCTCAACCTTTCCAGATCCTGTTGCAGCAGCATAGTGTCAGTAGTGTCCTTGACAACCCTGCCAACCTTTGTATCGTCTGCAAACTTGGACATTAAGCCCGATATACCATCATCAATATCATTTATAAATACAGAAAACAATAATGGACCCAACACTGAGCCCTGAGGGACTCCACTAATAACATCAGTCCACGATGAGCAGTGTCCATTGATTACCACTCTCTGTCTTCTCCCCCTCAACCACCCCTTTATCCATAGCAGCAATTTGCCTCCAATGTCACACTGCTCCAATTTGTGTAGCAGTCTTCCATGTGCAACAGTATCAAATGCCTTTCTAAGATCCAAGTATATAATATCAAAGTTATTCCCTGCATCCAGTTCTTTTGTGACTGCATCATAGTATCCAATCAAGTTGGTCAGGCAAGACTTCCCCTTAACAAAACCATGCTGTGTCTGAGCTATAACTGAAGTTTTGTCTAAATGATCCTGCAGTGCTTCTTTAACCAGTGCCTCCATTAATTTTTCTGGAACAGAAGTTAAGCTCACAGGTCTATAATTACTTGTGTCAGCCTTTGATCCTCCTTTGTGAATTGGGGTCAAATGTGACCCCAATCCTTGTGGGACTGCCTGATCCAAAGAAAATAACTTTTAAAGTACTAGAGAGATATAGTTCTATGACATGATATGCATTGTTATTTATATAAAGCAAAACTAAAATTATAACAAAAAGAAATTGCAATTTTGTAGTTAACGTTATTTGACACTAAACCCTCATTATGAGGAAAGCCTTATTCTCTTTCATCCTTATCTTATCCTTATTGTTTATTTCCTCATTCCTGTTTCCTATTTCTTTATTCACAATATGGTATGTTACTTCCATCTGTTAGTTACATTTATTATTTTTCCCCCCCAAAATTAAGTGGTCGAAGGGCACAAGTCCAAGTTTAATCTTAAACCATTTTCCAATGCTTTTTTCAATTTGCACTTCAAGTTTTCCATTTTTATACAAACTTTTTTTTATACCTATAAATATCATCCTCAATGTTACATTTCCATAAAATTTTAAAGAACAATTTCTTGATAGTCTGTCATATGCTTTTTCAAGATCAAAAAATTCCAAATACAGGTTGTTGTTGTGGTCCCACCTCTTCTTTAATTTGTCTTAATGCAAATATTGATCTGGTATCCCCTGTTTGGTCTAAAACTTTTCTTCCCCATTTCACGATACTACTATAACTTATCTCTAAGATACTGAAACAGATTTTACCTGATACAATAAGGAATGAAATTCTTCTATAATTTCCTTTTGGCTTTATTTCCCTTTTTATATATTGGAAAAATTAATGCATTGCTCTGATCATCTCACACATTCTTTCAAAAATTCTTTATAAAATGATGTAACACTGCCAATACTTTTTCTCTCCAGTTTTGGCATTTCAGGTATTATTTCATCCACACCTACCATCTTGATGTTTAAAAGTTAGAATTTGGCAAGCAGACCTTAAATCATGTCCCAAATTTCTATTTATAAAATTAATCCTTATGCTTAATATAAAAAAGGTAAAGTGCAGCCATTATCAACCCACTGCAGGATGGAAGCCTCCTCAACAATTCATGCTGAGGGAAATGGACCATAATCTGCCACGCTGGTCTAGTGCGGGTTGGCAGATCGACCGTATTCAGCAGTCAGGGGCTTGAACCCCTGTCTACTCAAAGAGCGTGTGCTACTGCACTCCAGCTCCTGACCACGGCTACGGAGGCCACCAATAATTTCCACAATACTCCAATCATCAAAATTTATTTGTTGGCTCAGGTTATTATCATTTTATAATAGAGTTAATCTCAATAATAGCTTTGTTCCTATCAGAGTAAACATCATAATGAGAGATTTTATATCAAAAGAGTAAATTCGATCATCAAGATCAATTCTATTATTCTGAATTAAGGAATGCAAATGAGCTATTATTTTTTTTTTTTGTGAATAGAATTTTCTGTATTGACCCAGGAATTTTCACAACGAAACCAATTAATTTCGCTGTAGTAATGTTACTAAAACTTAAACGGTTTAAAGATTTAACAAGGTTTACATAATGTAAATCCAGAAATGAAAGGAATACTTGTACTAGTAATTCTGTCTGCACAAAACCAGTTATTTTCTCTTCGTTTTTTAAATATGTCTACTGAGCCTCAATCCTCCTTTGAATGCCAGGAATTGAGTAGACCGTTATTTAATTTATGCTTTATTACCTTCAATAATCTGTAAAAGTTGTTTCATAATCCACTTTATATAAATTAGTTACAATGGTCCTTTGTGATTTACCATATATCTTATAATCCAGCATTCTAGATAATAAGAAATATCTTTGGTAAGAGAAATCTTGTTATCCAAAAAAAAAAAAAAAAAAAAATTCTAGACTACCTCACTTCCAATGCATAGCAATTAGAAGCAAGAGAAATTGATGCCAAAAACAAAACTCTATAAGAAAATCATACAGTTGGGTACAGTGCATTTTGTTAACATAGATTCTTTACACACATATAGATACATATATTTTTATTTTTTTTTTATAGAGGAGTATTTCCATTTCCAATGGGCTTCCTCAGCCCACAAGTTATTTTTTTTGTGGTAATTTTTTCCCACCAGAAAGTGCAGCTCAAGGTGTCTTGGTCAGTTAGAACTCAAGCTGCCATGCAATCCTGTACTCCATCTATCTATGTCCTCCTAGGTCTGCCTCTTCTCTTCTTCCTGGTACCCATTCCAGGATTGCCTTTGGATACATGTGACACCATTGTAATAAGCCTTTTGAGGTGTGGAATTCAGGTGACAAAGCTGCTCCCACTTTAATTCTACCTCTATTATTCCTGTAAATTGTTTTAATAATGCTAATCAATTGTTCTGCCTCTTTTTTCAATCAATTGTTCTCTCTGCCTCAATCAATTGTTCTGCCTGCCTCTTTCAGTGTTTCCCATAAGAGTTTACATATATATTAAAGTGTTCTAATTCTTCAATTAAACAACAGTAAGTGAAAGTGAACATCACACTAACCATATATTGAAATTTACACTGACATAACTTTAATATTTATTTTAATATTTAAATTTAAGTAGGGAGTGGGTGATTTCAATTCACCATTGTGCCTGTTGCTCAGTTAAAAAATTCTACAGATCTAAGCAATTCAATTTCAGGAGTGCTCAAATTAGGCTGTTATGCATGGGAGTACCATTCCAGTTGATGAGGTTACTTTTTAAACCTCACTTCCAATGCACAGCAATTGGAAGTGAGATTTTCAAGGATGGCTGTAGGAGATAAATGTATGAAAATTTGCTTTCAGCCAGAAAGTAATTGATTGCTGAAACAAACTCAAGCATTCTATTTGTAAAACTTAAAAAAATACATAAATAAATAAATAATCAAATAAAATAAATTAGAATCTCGTTTACTTTCAGCACAGCATACTGCTAACCCGCAATTACCAATCTATAATCGGTAAGTTAAAGTGACCAATAAATGAGGCAATCACACTTGCTTGCTTGTCCATTCATGTTGACTAAAGGGATTGCTGTCATATTTTTTAGAATCACTGGGCCTGTAAAATACCACTCTCCCCCATATCACCTTTACTTTACTGCAAGTCATCTTACAAATCACAGACTCAAAGTCCATCTGCACTTCATCATACTCTTGATCTGGGAAGAGTCAGGTCAGTTTCAGAGGGCTTTTGATAAGAAATATGATGCTGCACTCTTCCATCCCCTTCAACATTCTGTGTCTTGAACACATTATATTCACCATAATTCTTCATTTCTTATCTTTGGGCTACATCTCCATTATTTCTTAATTAGCATTTGTCATATATGTGACAAATACATACTCCGGGGAAAACCACTTCAGATGAAAGCTGGATTTCCATAACTATGGTTCATATTTCATTTGTTGTAGCTTATGGTTACAATATATATATTTCTTATGACAGACCTCTAGTTCATAAATGGTGTGTGTGTGTGTGTGTGTGTGTGTGTGTGTGTGTGTGTGTGTGTGTGTGTGTGTGTGTGTGTGTGTGTGTGTGTGTGTGTGTGTGTCTCAATGGTCGGATGTTTGGTTTGTTTGTTTGTTTGTTATTTGGTTTTTAGGAGCATTAGCAACAAGGCCATATTGCTCTCTGGGGATATGAGGTGTTCATTCCCTGATCTTTCCGCATCCTCCATATTTGGTGGTCACAGGCTCAAACCCCGGTCTAATCAAGAAGTGTGTGCTACGCACTGCTGCTCCTGCCCACCTGGCTACGGAGGCGCCAGATGTTTGGTAGCTTAGGCTGAATGTTCATTTTCTGTAATACCAGTATGACCTAGAATCTAACAAAAGAAAAGAAAAAAATATATATTTCTTCTATTAGTGTTTTGGAATTTAATGCATTGGGTTCTTATTTGTCTTAAGATAGGATGATCAACTAAAGATTTATTTTGTTTTGTTGATGAAATTAGCTTAATAAAATCTCAAAGCTTAATGAAAATCTCATTGTTTATTTGATTTACAATACACCTAGCATTATAAAATATAGGAACTCCCCGACTTACATAAGTTTTTGCCGCACAGTGCAAACGTATTTTGCATCCCGTAGGAATAAATGGAGATATCGAAAATATTGTAATGTGAACCCAATAACACATTTTTTTTTTTTTTTTTTTTTTGTAATTCATTCCAAGTCCTTGGAAGTGGAAAATTTCACTATATTACTCAGCTATTAACTCTCTAAAAGTTCATATTTACAATGGAAATTGCACTACCCTTTCATCATTATCATATGTTCCCATTAGAAGAATCAATTTTGAATGCCTTTGTGATATTTTTCTAAAGCATGTTTCAACGTCAAAACCAAAAAACAATTAAAACAATTTGCACTTTCTGGTTTATTGGGCTTTTCTGTTAGTGCATCTAATTATAAACAGGTAGTAAACTCAATCTCATTGCATTTGCGATAATCCCGAGAACTGAAATTATGTGGGTTTTTACGATATTATGGTGAAATGTGTTCCCCTTCACTGAAATCGTCAATCATATAAAAAACAAATTTTTAAAAAAACTTCTCTTCATTCCTATTTACGTATTACAATGATGAAGGGAAAGTGACCAATGAAAAGTGCAAGTGGTGGTAGGGCTAAGAAACAAAACAAAATTGATTTAGAAATGAAGATGATTAATTAAGAAGCAGGACAAAGTTTGACATCTATTGCACAGAATTAGGTCTTGCTGCTTCAACGGTGAATACTATTTTAAAGGACAGTGCACTTATAAAAGAACATATTAAAGGATCAATGCACTTAAGATCAACAGTGATCACGAAACAGCGTTCAGGTGCTATATCGAAGATCGAACAGCTGTTAATAATATGGATGGAAAATCAGATTCAGAAGCGAGTGCCCTGAGTCCAATGGCCATTCAAGCAAAAGCAACAAGTATTTATCAAGATATTAAGGATAAGTACGGCCCTAACCCAAGTTCGTGGCAAGCAACGGGTGGATTAATAGGTTTAAGCATTGCTCTGGTTTCCACAATGTAAAAGTATGAGGCGAAGTCACCAGTGTCGATTCTGCAGCTGCACAGAAATTTTGTAATGTGTTGGAAAAAATTATTGATGAAGGTGGCTATTCAATGCAGCAAATTTTTAACATTGACGAGACTGCTGTGTATTGGAAAAAAATGCAGGATCGAACATTAAGGATTGACAGTAATGGCAGTGTGCTACTGCAACAGGATCTAGATAATTTGGGCAGATGGGCTAAGAAGTGGCAACTGAAGTTCAACCTTGACAAATGCAAAGTACTGCATATGGGTAGAAGTAACCCCAGAGAAACGTACCAACTGTGTGGTACTACACTTAAGGTGGTAGAAAATGAAAAAGACCTGGGAGTAATTGTGCAGTCAGATATGAAGTTTTCTGAGCAATGCAGACAGGCTGCTAGGGCAGGTCATGGGGTTTTGTCAATGATATATAGGAATTTTGCTAGCAGGGAAAAGGAGGTGATTGTCCCTCTGTATAAGGCAATGGTCAGGCCACGCCTTGAGTACTGCGTACAGGTCTGGAGGCCTCATTTTAGGAAGGATGTAGATTTGCTTGAGCGTGTACAGAGAAGAGCAACACGATTGGTGAGGGGAATGAAGGGATCCTCTTACCAAGAGAGGCTTAAGTTCTGCAAATTGCAGTGGCTGGAGACTAGGCACCTGCGCGGTGATCTGATTGAGGTCTATAAGGCCTTGAATGGGTTGAGCACGCTGAATTCTGATGGGATCCTCCCACTTGTTCAGAATACGAACCTACGGGGACATAAGTTCAAATTAAGAAAGGACAGATGTAGAATAGATGTGCAGAAATTTGCCTTTAGCCAGCGGGTGGTTAATTGCTGGAACAAACTTCCATCTGTTGTTGTGGAAGTTGATAGGTTAAATAAATTTAAGGAGGAACTGAACAGGCATTTGGAGGGTATGGTGTGATTTTTTTTTTTTTTTTTGGCTGATGCTGCATAAGCTCCTACACTTGCTTTCTTGCATCATGTGCCACTACTACTACTACTACTACTACTACTACATACATTGCCAAAGGGGAAAATACAATGCCAGGTTTCAAGACGTCAAAGGATAGGGCCACGCTCTTGCCTGGGGCTAATGCAGCAGGAGATTACAGTTTAAAATCACTGCTTGTGTACCATTCTTGAAATCCTCATGCACTTAAGGGCATCAATAAAGCCACCCTACATGTGCATTTCCGATCGAACCAGAGAGCATGGATAACAATATCTCTCTTTGAGGGTTCGTTTAAATGCTACTTCATTCCCGAGGTTGAAAAATAGTGTAAAGACAACGATGTTCCTTTCAAGATTTTGCTTCTATTAGATAATGCTCCTGGACATCTTACATATCTAGATGATTTCAATTCAAACGTGAGAGTCATATTTCTACTGCCAAACATGATCAGTCTGCAGTAGACGGTGAGAAAAATTTTACGTTAAGAGACTTTTGGAAATCTTACAATGCCATCTTAAACATTAATAAGGCCTGGGTGGAAATTACTAAAAGTTGTTTAAATGGTGCATGGAAGAAAATATGCCAACGGCACGTAAAAGGTTTCGAAGGGTTTGAAAAAGACGAATCATATGAAGAGGTTACAGATAAGATTGTAAAGGTTGCAGAGTTACTTCAATTGGAGGTTGTTGCCAAAGACGTGGAGTTAATAGAGCAAGAAGAGAAGGAATTATCTAACAAAGAACTTATTGACTTGCAGGCAGCAATAGTGAAAGAAGAAAATGCTGACGAAGCTCAAGATGAACCAAGCGAGGAGCCAAGACACTTCATCACCAGAGAGATGGTTAAGGCATTTCGTGAAATTGCATCCGCAGTGGTGAGGTTTGAGAAGATGGATCCTGACAGCGAACGATTCTTAAAACTGAACAGAGGGGGGAATGATATGCTTGCTTGCTACAAGAAATCTACGATGAAAAGAAAAAAGCCAGTGTACAGTCATCCATTATGTTCTTTTGTAAGGTTGAGCGGCCAACCCCTTCAAAATCTTCACCCACAACCTCCACAGCGGCGTACCTATCAGCTGAAGATGTCGATTCTGACAATGATGCTCGAGAGGTAAACTTACTGACGTTATGCCTGTCTCCTCTTTCTTTGTAATTTTATAATTTAAATTTTTTTAAATTGCACCTTTTTGTAATTTTTCCTGCACATGAGATAAAAAATTGAATAAATACAATAAATAGTTCTATTTACATGTTCAGTGAGCATTTCTTTCTTGATTCAATCAATTCAGTGAGCACAGATGCGAGTGAGTGCTGCATGCACAAGCATGGGGGAAATTCCAACTTAATTTTTTAGTTTAGTTTTTTTTTTTTTTTTTAGGAGCATTAGCAACTAAGGCCATATTGCTCCGGGATATGCAATGGTTATTCCCTGACCTTTCCGCATCCTCTGTATTTGGTGGTGACGGGCTCGAACCCTGGTCTAATCAAGAAGCGTGTGCTCCTTCCCACCTGGCTATGGAGGCGCCTATTCCAACTTGCGTAGTGTTCCATGGAACGCAACCCTTACTTAAGTCAGGGAGTTCCTGTATAGACAAATTAAGTTTCTTATTTTGTTTTTACAACTTTAATGCATTCTTTACAGATGTTTAAACACGTTTTTCTTTGTTGTCTGTGAATGCTGATGGATTTTGTCAGAATCCAAGGTTGAACTCCAAGACTTCTTGTGACTTTAGACAATGATGCATCACCAGATTTGGGGCAGCACTCCAATGCAGTAGCCAATATAGTTTGTTTGATTATAGTCTGATTCACACTTGGATTAAAATACAAACCATCAGAATTCCTAAATTAGTGTTAAATGTTAAGATTTTTATATTTCAAGGTAAATTTATGCAAGCACAAATTCTCTTTTTTCAAACTTACCAACATAAGAGATTGAGAAGCTTTCTGTTGATGAGGAGGGAATGCATCATCAGCTACCATTAGTTCTGGCCTTAATACCTATAAATGAAAAGAAACAATTTCAATTAAAAAAAAAACATCTAATTGAAATAACTTGAACCATAAATTCTTAAAACTTATCATTATTATAAATCAAAGGTACAAAGAATATTAATTATTAACACTTAAATCATCATCATCAACCATTTTCAATCCACTGCAGGATGCAACTTACCAGTTCCTTCTGTTTTGTGCAATGGCCATCCATTTACTATCCACAAACTCATAAATTTCATTTGTCCATATCCATCATTGTCTTACAAGTTTTCTTCTAGCTCCTCTTGGGTACCATTCTGTTATTTTCTTAGTCCATCTGTCATCATGCCTTCGAGCTGTGTCCTGCCCAAGACCATTTTAGTTCTTTACTTTTGATAAGAATTTCCTTTACTTGAGTTTGCTGCCTAATCCATGTGTTTCTCTTCTTATCTAACAGTCTGATTCCCAATATTATTCATTCCATTCTTCACTGTATAATTCTCAGCTTCTCTTCCATTCTTTTGACGAGTGCCCAAGTTTCACTTCCATAAGCCATGGTGGGGAGTATACATTGGTTCATTGTTTTACGTTTCAGACAAACTGGGATATTGTTCCTAAGTATTTGACTATTTTTCCTGAATGCTATTCATCCGAAATTTATTCTTCTCTTGACTTCCAGCCATTTATCATTATTTCAACTAATGCCTTCTCCCAGGTAAGTGTATAAATCCATATTTTCAATTTCTGTTCCTTCAATGATTGTATCCCTTCCTGTGGCATACTTGTTCATCATTACTTTTGTTATAACCATATTCATCTTTAGTCCGAAATCCTTACTAACTCTACATAACTGATTAAGATTTTTCTAATTATTTGGGATATGATCATAATGTCATCTGCATATCGTAAACGGTTTAGGTACTCTCCATTCACATTGACTCCTTTCTGCGACCAGTTCGATTTTCTGAAAGCTTCTTCAAGAGCAGCAGTAAATAATTTTAGAGATATTGTGTCTCCATGTCGAACTCCTTTCTCAATTTCTAATTTGCTATTATCCTTGTCTAGTCTAATAAAGGAGGTAGCGTTCTCATATATTTTCTACAAAATCATACGGAATGTCTATGCCTTGTCTTTCCAGTGCCCAAAACATTGCCTTCTGCTGTGTGGAATCAAATGCCTTCTCATAATCCACAAATGCTAGGCATAATGGTGTTTTATATTCATTTGCTTTCTCCATTAGCTGTGATATTATGTGAAGGTGATTCATAGTTGAGAATCCTATCCTAAAGTCAGCTTGCTCTTTCTGTTGATTCTCATCAAGTATTCTTTCTAATCTGTTAGTAATAACCCTTGTGAATCACTTGTAGGTGTGGGACAACAAACTAATTAGTCTATAATTTCCAATATTTCTGATTTAACTCCTTTCTTATGCAGAAAAAATTATGATTGCATTATTCCATTCCTTAGGATGGTGCCTTTCCCAAAGTATTTTGTGAAGAGTCTTGCTATGTATTTCTGTGCCATGTATTTCCCTCCTAATTTTAATAATTCTGCAGTAACTTCCTCTTCACCCGGGATGTTTTGATTCTTCATTTTCTTCGATGCATGTCATCAGGAAGGATAATGGGTATGTTGTATGTGTTGCTAATTTGTGATCTATCTTCCCCACTGCTGGCATCATTCCATTGCTCCTTATATAATACTTTATAGTAGTCTTCTGCTATTTGAATTATGCCTTCTTTGCTGTTTATAAGTACATCATCACTACTCTTCAGATTCAGTACCATTTATCTTTCTGTATTACTGCTCATGGCTGCTGATTTAAGTCCTTTGTTCTACTTTTCTTGTGTTAAATCCTCTTATGTCCTCTCTGAGTCTCTTTCTAATAGCTCTGCATAACTCTTCTCTTCCTCTTCTAACTTCCTCTTCACCCGGGATGTTTTGATTCTTCATTTTCTTCGATGCATGTCATCAGGAAGGATAATGGGTATGTTGTATGTGTTGCTAATTTGTGATCTATCTTCCCCACTGCTGGCATCATTCCATTGCTCCTTATATAATACTTTATAGTAGTCTTCTGCTATTTGAATTATGCCTTCTTTGCTGTTTATAAGTACATCATCACTACTCTTCAGATTCAGTACCATTTATCTTTCTGTATTACTGCTCATGGCTGCTGATTTAAGTCCTTTGTTCTACTTTTCTTGTGTTAAATCCTCTTATGTCCTCTCTGAGTCTCTTTCTAATAGCTCTGCATAACTCAGTATATTCAATTTTATCCTTGTCGGTGTTTATCTTGCTATACATTTGTCGTCTTTGTTCATCATGAGAAGTGTTTCTTGACTAATATTTTCTCCTTTGGATTTCTTTTTAAGTATAGGTTTCTTGGGCTTTATCACTTTCAGAAAGTTGTTGTATTCCTCGTCGGTATCTTGATCCTGAAAGGTCTACAGAAGCTCAAACTTGTTCCTAAGTTCCTGCGTATACTGCTTTTCTCCTCTTCTGTTATCTCAAAGACCTTCGTATTATTTACTCGAGTCAGTTTTTTCCTTTCTTTTCTTACATCTATATTAAGTGTGCATCCTACCATTCCGTGATCAGGTCAAACATTTACTTTGTTCAGGACGGTAACATTGCACACAATGTATCCTTCTGTTAGTGAGGATGAAGTCAATTTCATTCCATGTCCACTTTCTGTTCACCCCTTTCTTGGAAAAAGTGTTCATTACTGACATTCCTCGAGATTCTGCAAATTTCACCAATCTTTTATTTCTTTCACGAATTCCAAAATTTCCTATAATTTCCATTTCTGTGCTGTTTTGTCTCTTTCCAACCTTAGCACTGAAGTCCCCCATAATGATGGTGCAGTGAGCTTTTTGTTTATATAGGAGTCTCTCAATTTCAGTGTACATTTCTTCAACCTCTTCATCATCATCGTGGCTCTATGATGGTGCATATATCATTATAATGTTTAGTTTGTACCTCTTAGAAATCCTGAAAAAAGATACTATTAAGGTCTTGACATCCTTGGTGATATACTTTTGGATTCCAAAATGTTGCTTTTAACACTTAAATAGGTGTGTCAAAATTATGGTATTCCATACTTTTCTTCAAATAGTTTCTAAATGAGCCAGTGTATTCAGTGTGTATTTCTTATCAGACACTAATTTATTTTGGGATTAAATTAAAAACAGTAGAGGAAGAAAGGGATCTGGGAGGTAATATGGGCAGATGTGAAGTTTTCTGAACAGTGTATGCAGACAGCCAGGAAAGCTGATGTTCTATTGATGATTTATCAAACATTATCCTGTAGAGTTAGGAAGAACACGCTGCTTTCACAATCTTTTGCTGGAACAGATTGCTTTCACAGGTACTTGAGGCTGACAATTTGAATAAATTCAAAGGTCAACTAGATAGTTACCTATGTAAACTTGTTGCATTTTTTTTTTTTTTTTTTTTTTGCCAGTGCAGCAAAAGCCTGTGGCTTCCTTACACTATATGGCAAATAGTATTACTATAGTACATTACCGAGGTTAATCATCAATGAGCAAAATTTGGTCATCAGTCAAGAAATTTTACAAATTTTTGTCATTTGGGTTTAATGGCATGAAGGCTGTGTGGGCAAATTGTGCCTATTTATCTAATATAAAATAGATGGTTAGTTCATTCAACAGATATTAGCATTTGTCATATATGTGACAAATACATACTTTGGAGAACAACTTCATATGAAAGCTAGATTTCCATAACTGTGGTTCATATTTCATTTGTTATGGCATATGGTTACAGAATATATTTCTTATGACAGACCTATAGTCTATAAATGAGATTTGTATGTGTGTGCAGATTGGTCAATGATCAGATGTTTGGCAGCTTGGTCTGAATGTTCATTTCCTGTAATACCAGTAAGACCTAGAATCGAACAAAAAAGTATTCTATCAGTGTTTTGGAATTTAATGAGTTGGGTTCTTATTTGTCTTAAGATAGGATGATCAACTGAAGATTTATTTTGTTTTGTTGGTGTTTCTTTTTTGGCCAGAATGCACAGAATTCAGTATTTATGGATACATTGTGCTATACAGTTTCAATTTGGAATATGCTAAATGCTACTTTTTCTTAATTTCTTATTTAAAACAAACAAATTGTGAGTGTTGTTTTTTGATAGGTATAGCATAGTCATTTGTCTAATGCAGGAGCCAATATGGTTTGCTTGATTATTTTATTATTTCAGATATTATATTTATTACAGAAGGTTGTAGTAATTTATTGCAACACAAATTTGATAACATTTGTGCATGTCATCTCTGCCTCCTAAAATTTTTTTGACAGTATTTGTGGTTTGCGTGTACTAAATAACGAATCGAATGCTTGTTTATGTTCTTTTCAAAATTTGGGCAATCTTTTAGTTAACTGTTAATCCTAAACTGTTAGGATTGTATCACTAAATAGATATGCATGGTGAGGTTTGTGTGTCCAATTCTGAGAACAGCAAGGACAATTTCTTCCTGTCTCCTTGATCTTAAAACTGATATTTCATAGATCTTTTTTTTATCTGGAAAAATTGTTTATTGGCAATTTTTAAATAGTTACTGTCAATTTGTCTGCCACTATGCCATAGGTAAACTGTGAGTCATTGGTTTTGTCTATATACAGAATTTTAAAGTCATCATTTGTTGAAGTTGTAGTTGATTTCATAGCCTAATCAGCTGCTATTTTGCCAACTATCCCATTATGGCCTAGTAATACCAGGATCACTGTCTCAGGTATTCAGCAAAAATGCGTATTTTTCTTTAAAAAATAGGATTTAGGATATTTTGGATCTGCCACAAATTTGGATTGTGAGTGTTGTTCAGATTTTACATGCTTGTTCTGCACTTTAAATGTGAAGTATTCAGGGAAGTAATCAAAGGAGCTACTAGGCTTTTCATAGCAACAAAGAAATACTATTCAAGGCTTAGACTAAATGGATGTCAGATGAACTATTGAGGCTTGTGGCAGAGAAGAAAAGTGCATGGGATGTATATAAATTATCAGGTAATACAGAAGCCATTGGTAGATATAAACTAGTCTGTAATCAAGTCACAAAGGAAGTTAGGCAGGTGAAGGCAGATTACGAGAAATCTTTAGCAAAGGATGCAAAGAAAAACAGCAAAGAGTTCTTTACTTATGTAAACTCTATAAGGAAAGGGATGAATCAGATTGGACCACTTAACATAGATGAATTGACTATTGATGATCATGCTCAGGTAGCTAATAAACTGAATGAATATTTTGCATCTACATTCACACACGGGGAGTTATTCAATGAGGGGAGTGCCAGAAGTTTGTCAAACTCTAACAGGGAGCTAAGTGATTTTGTAATAACTGAGAGAAAAGTGGAGGAGAAACTGTTGAAGTTAAACATAAAAAAGGCACCTGGGGTGGACGAGATCTATACAGTTATATTAAAAGAGGCAGCAAAGGAAATAAGCAAACTCTTAGCCATAATTATGAGAGCATCCTTGAATTCGGGGGAGGTCCCTATGCACTGGAGAAGTACAAATATATCCTTAATTCATAAAGGGGGATTAAAAGAGAACATGAGTAATTACAGACATGTTAGTTAGTGGAGTTCCCTAGGGTTTTGTGCTGGTTCCATTGTTGTTTTCAATATTTATCAACAATAGTGATGAAGGTATATCAGGCTTAAAGTCTAAGTTTGCAGATGATACAAAGGTTGGCGGGGTAGCTAACGACAGTCATCAGGGTGAGCTACTGCAACAAGATCTGGGGAAATTTGGGCGATGGGCTGAGAAATGGCAGCTGACGTTTACTTAACATTGACAAACGCATGGTACTGCACGTGTAGCAGTAACCTCAGAGTAACTTATCACTGTGTGGCACTATACTTAGTGTAGTGGAGAATAAAAATGACTTGGAGTAATTGTGCAGTCGGATATGAAATTCTCTAAGCAGTGCAGACATGCTGCCAGTATAGCTCATAGTGTTTTGTCAATGATATATATAAAATTTGCTAGTACAGATAAGATGATTATCCCCTTATATAAGTCCATGGTTAGGCTGCATCTTGAGTACTGTATACAGGTCTGGAGGCCTTACTTTAGGAAGGAGGTAGAACTGCTGGAACGGATGCAGAGAAGGACAACCAAATTGTGGAAGGGAACAAAAAGGTGCTCTTACCTAGAAAGGCTTCAGTTCTACAAACTACATCATCTCAAGACCATGTACTTGTAGGGAGATCTGATTGAGGTGTTTAAAGCCTTGAATGGGTTGAGCAAGCTGAATGTTAATGGTATTCTTCCACTTGCTGAGACTACACAAATGAGGGAGCATAATTTCAAGCTGAGGAAGGATGGTTGCAGGATAGATGTGCAGAAGTTTGCCTTCAGCCAGCAGGTGGTTGATTGTTAGAACAGGCTTCCATCTGTTGTTATGGAAGTGGCTGGGTTGAATAAATTCAAAGGAGAACTAGACAAATTCTTGGAAGGTATGGATGGGTGGACTGGTGTCCCCCCCACAGTTGATGCATATAAAAGCTTGCTTTCTTGCATAATTTGCCATTACTATTACTATTATTATTAGTACAGAAATGTGGTCTCCCAAAACTAAATTACTTAGGAAAAAGTCAAAATATGGCTTACCATGCATAAATGTGTGTAGAGCTGAGAGTGGAGGGGTTCAGGAAGCATAGGAATTGTTATACATTCAGGAACTAATATCGACCCACCATCCAAGTCTACTATGAGAACATCTAACTAAAAAATTTTATAAAAATAAATAACAGTAATAAAAATATTAAATCAAATTAAATCTAAAATTTCTGAAGCAGTAATCATAATATAATCATAACATTTTGCAACTCATTTGAGAAAACTATTATGATGAAAATTTTTATTGATTCAGTATAGAAAGTGGAAATTGCATTATGGAGATTGTATCATATTCATATACAGTGAAACTTCTCCTAACGGACACCTCTCTTTAACGGACATCTCCAAATTCCCCAAATCTCCTCTATTGGTTTTAACGTGTTTTCAGCTTCTGTCTAGCGGACATTCTCTGTAACGGACGCGGACAGGCAATCTGCACTGTTTCGTTTAGATTAGCACTTAATTTGATCTCCCCATAACGGACAGCGGGCGAGCTCACGGCCATTTTTCTAGGAACGTTTCTTCCACGTATTGCCTCAATCGTGTTTATTTTCTATTTCCGATTCTCTGAATTTTATCAAGGTTTACGTCGCGGTTCTAAACCCTTTTTCAAGAATTTTAAGGCACGTGTAAAACTTCTGATGAATTCGATGTGTGCATGGGGGTGGAGAAATTTTGTCGGCCTTTCGTCTTTTGAGTTTCAGTTTTGTTCAGTGTCGTGTGAAGTGCACAATGTCTTCTCGTAAACTTTAAAAGATAAAGTCGAACTCATTAATGCGTATGATCGGCAAAAAAATAGTGTTCGCAATCTCGCTGCAAAATTCAAAATCGGGAAGAGGCAGGTAAGCGACATCCTAAAGGAAAAAAATGAACTGCTCAAACAATTTTGGCAACACGTAAATGATCAGGTTCAAAAATCATTCCCGAAAACTGTTGGACTTCAAATTGACAATGTTACGTATGAGTGGTTTTGTCGCGCACGTGCTAAAAAAATTCCCATTAATGGGCCTATTATTAGGGAAAAGGCTTTGGAGGTTGCGAAATCTATGGGAGTAAATGAGTTCAAAGCTTCTGTGGGATGGCTAGACAAGTTCAAAACTCGGCATAAAATTTCTTAGAAAACCGTAAGTGGTGAAAGTAGATCTGTTGATACTGGGGTTGTAACAGAGTGGACCATCAAATTGGAAGATTTATGTCGTGATTTTGAAGCTAAGGATATTTACAACTGTGACGAAACAGAGTTGTTTTTTAAAGCTCTTCTTGAAAAAACAATGAGTCTAAAAAACGAAAAGTGCCAAGGCAGAAAAATTTCTAAGGAACGCTTGACTGTACTATTGTGTACAAATATGCTGGGAGACTTTGAACAACCTCTTGTTATAGGAAAACCACTAAATCCTCGTTGGAAGGTATGGACGGGTGGATAAGTCAATTTAACCAAAACATGATTCGTCAAAACAGAAAAATTATTCTTTTCATGGATAATGCTGCATCTCATCCGCAACATTGAATTGTCCAACATTCAAATCGTTTTTCTGCCACCAAACACATCTGCAGAGTGTCACAGCCCTTGGATCAAGGGATAATAAAAAATTTTAAACTTCACTACAGAAAACGTGTTTTAAGACATCTCATTGCAAACATGAACGATGTAACATGTGTGAGTGACCTTGCAAAGAAACTCAGCATCCTAGATGCTGATTCAATGGATTTCCTATTCAGTAAACGCAATTAGAAAACAAACTGTTGTGAACTGTTTTGTAAAGTCTGGCTTCTCAAACGCAAAAATTGAAGTTGTGAACAGCAATGTGGAGCACCAAGAAGAACAAGAACTTCAACATCTATTGATAATGTACGATACTTCAGCTGCAAGTGACCATGGCTACAAAGATATAGACTCGAACCTCACTACAGAAGATGGTGCTCTAGATATCAACGACATTATCATCGATATTTTTCAAGAAGTTCCTCATGAGGATGAAGAAATGGAAGGAGGTCATTCTGTTGAAGAACATATTAACGACGAACCACCGATGAAAATAGAAGCGCTCATATAAATCAATCGTTTAAAAATGTTTTTCGCCACTGAAGAAGATACTGAAGGACTTTCGACGGTTTCTTCACTCCAAACAAATGTTGAAAACAAAATTATCAGCCGGAAGAAGGTGCAGAAGAAAATAAGTGACTACTGTATGTATTTTTTTTAAGATAAAGTCATAATATGCATAGCACAATTGTATGTATATTATTTACAAAAATATTGTGCAAAATTTGTATATAATTTAATTTAATTTTACATTAAACGTTTAACGATTTTTCTTTCTTTCTTTCTTTCTTTCTTTTTCTCCCTCAGACTTCTTGTTAGCGGACGCTTC
The DNA here is from genome assembly GCF_048544385.1 of Mastigoproctus giganteus. Lineage (NCBI taxonomy): Eukaryota > Metazoa > Arthropoda > Arachnida > Uropygi > Thelyphonidae > Mastigoproctus > Mastigoproctus giganteus. The sequence goes on along the minus strand of NC_143586.1, from coordinate 155,639,061 downwards.
TCTCTAACGGACAAATTTTCGTTCCTCACGGCTGTCCGTTAAAGGAAAGTTTCACTGTACATATTTATATTGTAAATATAAAATATAGCACACAAAAGTGGTTCACATGTCACAAGTTTATAAATCTGTTCCAAAGAAGCAGCCTGAACAATGAGTAATACATCATCTGATTCTACAAGGTTCAGTCAAAAAGGTATTGCTGTTGCATAGTTGTAAACTTTTGAATTCCAAAAAACTGGAGATCAGGTGACTGTGAGGCGGAGGAGGAAGAACATGGTTTTTCTGAACAAAATAGTTGTTTTTCATAAAAAGAATTCTTTACAAAAAACAGGAAAATTAGAGGGGATTTTAAACAAAGGATAGGACGTTTTACAAAATCCAAACTGCATTAGACATGAAATTTCACCTGACAACATTTGCATTTGATAATAAAATAAAGCCAGAGCTTGCTTGCTTGTACCGTACTGTACTGTACAAAATTGTCTGTACAGATTGTCTGTTAGATATCAATGATTGTGACTGCTTTAAAAAAAGATACTATTAAGGTTTTGCTTTCTTCAGAAATGTCAAGTCAAGTACTTAATAACAATGGCATTTCCAAAGCTTCACAAAAAAAAAAAAAAAATTTACTTTTTTTTTTCTTTTTTTTTTTTTTTTTTTCACATGGCAGAATATTGTCTTACATTCAATGTTGCCATGATGAATTGTTAAAATGACAAGCATGATTTGGGATAATCTATTATATTTCATGCTTCTTGCTGTACTTTTCATTTTCCCTAACCAAAGACCACTGTATATCAATTCTTTATTTCTTCTTCTTCTTTCATAATACCATCTCGTTAGATTCTCACACTTAAGAGTGACACAACTGATACTGCAAAGTAACTACTTCTTTATCTTCAATTGAGAAGTACTGGATGGAACCTCTGAGTTTTCTTTTATTTCCTTTAGATTTGATACAAAAAACTTATTCATCAAACAGTACTATTGGATGATTAATTGATTCTCCAAATGATTATATTTAAACTAAAATAACACTTAGCTTAACACTTCCAAAAATTCAGTTGGCAACTAGCTATCAAAGAATTCTGTTTAGAGCCAGAAGACTTTGAAGTGCCTTGAAGAAACACTTTCTGCATGAAGGTCTTAGGCCTTCATGCAGAAAGTCAGTTAGAAGCCAACTAAGTGCACAATTTATCAAATTTAATCATAGTTATAGAGCTTTTGCTATACAAGTATTAAATTTTTCAGCACATAAATCACTTCGAAGGCAGAACAGTGTTGGGGTAGCTGCATTAATGACCCTTTTTGCTCTACATATACTATGCTGTCACTTTATTAGGTACATCCCTGCTGCAAATGACAACCGCATATCCCCGGAGCAATATGGCCTTAGTTGCTAATGCTCCTAAAAACCAAATAAACAAAAAAACAAACAAACATCCCTGCTGCGCACACAAATGGTTTGTCCCACAATGTTGCAAGTCACATCATCACAGTTGTGGATATAAATGCAGCAGAACAACCTTTCTAGTATCAGTTAAGCGTACAAACCGTAGCAAGAATGGGGAAAAGGAGCAATCTAACGGATTTTGGACGTGGCATGGTAGTAGGCGCAAGACATGCTGGACAAAGCATCTCTGAAATGGCAGTTCTCCTGAACTTTTCGCGCACCACAGTTTCAAGGGTGTATCGAAAATGGTGCAACGCACAGAAAACATCCTCTCAACGGCACTCCAGTGGAAGAAAATCACTTGTTAATGAGAGTGGTCAGAGGAGAATGCCTAGAATTGTGCAAACAGACGGGCCATAATGTCACATATCACATCAGAATACAACCTTGGTGTGCAGAACAAATTATCGCAATGGACCACTAGTCACACTTTGTTGCAAATTGGCTACAACATCCAACGGCCACATCGCATACCTTCGTCATCAATGAAGAACAAGAGAGCATACCTCCTGTGAGCACAACACCTGCACTGGACTATCGAGGATTGGAAAACAGTTGCTTGGTCAGATGAGTCGAAATTCCTGATGCATCATGTTGATGGAAGGCTCAGAATTTGGCGAAAACAACATGAATCCATGGATCTGTCATGTCTGATGACTACTGTGCAAGGTGGTAGGGGCAGTGTTATGGTGTGAGGAATGTTTTCTTGGCACACGTTGAGTCCATTGATACCCATAGATTCAAGTCTGAATGCCACATCGTACCTAAACATCATTGCTGACCAAGTGCATCCGTTTATGTTGACAGTTTATCCTCAGTCAGATGGTTACTTTCAGCAGGAAGTAACCATCTGACTGAGAATAATGAGATTCGGGCTTTGTGCAGGTGCACAAAGCCCGAATCACTATGGAATGGTTCCAGGAACATGACAATGACATTTCTTTGCTGTAGTGGCCTGCTCAGTCCACAGATCTCAATCCTATTGAACATCTGTGGGATGAGCTGGAAAGGGCTGTTTGCTGCAGGCCTACACCTCCATCGAATCTCAAGGAACTGCGTGACACACTTGTCTGCATGGTACTCCATTCCTGCATAATGTTTTCACCATCTTGTTCAATCCAAGCCTAGACAAATTCAGGCTGTTTTGAAGGCTAAAGGAGGCTCAACATGCTACTAGGTGTACCTAATAAAGTGGCAGCACAGTATAAGTACATAGACTTAAGCTATGTCTGTTGTGAATGTTGTGACATACTAATGATCCATTTATCCTCCATCAATGTTGATGACATATTGTCTCTGTATTCATCTCTCACTGATCTTTTATAACTGTGATTGACAAGAGAGGTGGCCTGGTGGCCCTGACAAATTTATTGACACAGGAAAGCAGTGCTTTGCTCATATTTATAGACTCTCTTGGCAGTTGTAGGAGCTGCTATTTATTTTCTGTGAAAATAAATAGCAGCTCCTACTCACTTCAACCGTGTACTTAGAAGGGTTGTTTGTGAGAAAAAGATCAAGCGTGTAGTCTGTATGGTTGGGATTGTCCAGTATTCTTGTAGGTAAATGAACAATCTGTGCAATGTCACTAGTAATTGCAAAAGCCTCAGCATCTCGACCGGCTGGGACGGTGTGACTAGAAAATGGAAGCCAGCTGGAGTTATGAACATTAAAATCACCAAGGAAAATTACCTCACTGTTAGGAAAGTTGGACTGCAGAAAGTCAAGTTTCAAAGAGAGGAAGTCAAAGAGCTCCGAGTGATTAGTGGAGTTGGGAGAACGGTAGAGACAACTGATGAATTTGACAGAATGAGGTAGAGAGATTTTAAAGCAGAGAAGATCGAAAAGAGGAGATTCCAAATTACCAAGTCTCTGACAGGGAATATCGGAATGGACATAGGCACAAGTACCACCTTTGAGGTGAAAGGAATCATACAACGAATAATTTGGGCAACTGAGTTGAGCAGCAGTTGAATCAACTGATAACTGAGATTCTGTCAGAAAAAGTACATGGGGGTTTGGCAGACTGCAAGTGGAAATAGACATCGAGATTAGAATTGAGACCACGTACATTTGTGAAATGAACTAGGAAATGTTTGGGAGGTTTAGATCTTTTCGCAGATAAGCTTACTCTATTAGTTTGACAAGTGATGGTGTATTCAACAGTAAAAAAAAGTTGGGGGGGGGGGGGCATGCTGTATGAAGTAATGAAATTTTTGGATATGGCATACGCATGGTAAGAATATACCCAGACCTCTGACATAACGTGGCCTTGACAATGCCTCCCGCATATACAATACTCGGACTCTCTCCAGTCACTATCTGGTACAGTAGAGGTAGCAAGATTATACACTAGCTGATCCGGAAGCCTCCTAAAGAGTTACCAATAGGTTCAGTCTGGTGTAATAACTAGCGACCAGCCTTTAAACACCATTTTAGAGCTGTACCCTTGAAATGTAAGGAAGTTGGATCTCGCCATGATGTCCATCATAACCTCAAAAGTCATCAGTCATACTGCATGATGGAAGAGATGGGGAAGGGCTGACTGGAACTTAGCTCTGCAGACTAAACATGGGTTTCACCACTTCAAGCCTCCAATAAGCAAAGTGGTGTTATTGCACCGGTTGATGAGATTCATTTACCGCCTAGTATTGCCTGGTAACACAGAGGGGGCGGCATTCCTCCATGTGGTGTGGGTGCCACACCTCGGCCCCTGCTTATGTTGGTTCACACCTGGGTGGTCACCCACAGTGTGCTTGTGCGTGGGGGTTATACCCAGGATTACTAACAGTCCCACCATCGTGAAGGTGCAAGCAGAGGATTTGGCTGCCACAGACCGCCCGGACTTTGCTGAAATTGGGTCCACTTGACTTGAATGTCACCTGAATATCAGTTCCATCAGCGTTTTAGACTCCCAGGTAGCAAGTACAGCTTGTCTGGCATATCTGAGAGAATGTCTGTGACAACCTCAAGGACCATGATTTCATGGTCCTTACATGATTTCACGTGGGAAAATTCTATACAAGCTGCAGTATATTGGGATTTTTCAATTTCAAAATTTTCTCACCAAGATGTGCTTATTGTTATGTGACATAAGAGAAATAACAGACAACTCCAAAAAGGTTATTGAAATGGCAGAAACTAAGTAAAAGAAAAAAAAAAGTTAAGTTGAATATCATATATTGAGCAGGATTAATGATGCTAGCATGCTTAAGTGATCAAATCATGCATGTATTTAACAGAACTAAATTTGAAGGTTATGCTAATTGTTTTATGAGAAAAGAATATAGTCAACTGAATTAATTTGTACTAGCATGTGCAAGATGATCCTATGCCTGATAATAACTTGCATGCATTTAATTTGTACAATACTTCATTGTACAAATTAAATATGCTTACTTCATTCAAGATATAAAGTTGTACCTTATACCACTTTGCATCAACTAAAGAAGTAATTTATCTGAACCAGTGTATGATAACAGAAATGGGAAACCAAATTGAAGCATTTTGTTTAGAATAAGTATACTTGACAAACTAAGTTATATTTGTGATAAACATTGATAAGACAGAACAAGGATATACAAAAATCCACAAATAGTAAGACTACAATTTAGAGGCAAGGAAGGTATTTAATGATGTGCATCAAACTGGTTTCTTTGGTCTGAACAGGATTCGTGGATGGGCAGAGAAATGGCAGTCATTTTAATGCTGCAAAATGTAAGGTTCTACATTTGCCAAATAATATCCTGGGAATAACTTATAACTTATACACTAAATGGGAGGGGAATGAACTGGGAGTAAATAAGGAAAGAGACTTGGAAGTTTTGATATAATCGGACATGATGGAAGGCGCATAACGTCATATCAGTGATTTACCTTATCTTTTCATCTAGAGAGAAGAAGGCTATAGTTCCATTGTACAAGTCAACAGGGAGACTGCAATTGGAATAGTGTGCTTTGGAGGCTGAATTTAAGGAAAGGCATTTCACTGCTTGAAAGAGTGAAAAAATGGATGCCTCTCCAAAATGAGAATAGCATTGGGACATCCATATGTAAAGAGATGCGAAGAGAAGGTGTGGGTTGCAGAGCTTAGAAATAAAGCACAGAGAGGGGGAGATCTGATTTAGGTGAATAGGGCAGTGGAGGAAAGACTGAATGACATTGAAATTTCAATATTAATATGAGAACTAAAGCCAGAGGGCATATAAATATCACATTTAGCAAAAAATGTGATATTTATATGCCCTCTGGCTTTAGTTCTCATATTTAGTTAGCATTTTGTCTCCCATTGGAATAAGCTACCTTTCTGGGTGGTTAAAATTGACAGTCTGATCCACAAGCACTTAACCATTGGGCTATGCATTAATCAAAGATTAGAAAACTAATCAGTCAGACCTCAATTTTCTGTATTATTTATTTATTTATATATTTTTTTTATTAGTAGGATAGTTTTATTTATTTTTAATAAACAAATGTCGCTTTGGTCAATATCTAAATAAATATATGATAACAATATTTTCTTAATAATAAATAGTAAATAAAATAACAAATTAGGATCATTTTTATTATTTTACTAAAATCAAAAAGGTATAAAAGATACTGGTAATCTGCATAAAATTTATTCAATTGAAATATGGCCCACATCGTTTGTTATTTGGTTTTTAGGAGCATTAGCAACTAAGGCCATATTGCTCCGGGGATATGCGGTGGTCATTCCCTGACCTTTCCGCATCCTCGGTATTTGGTGGTCACAGGCTCGAACCCTGGTCTAATCAAGAAGCGTGTGCTACGCACTGCCACTCCTGCCCACCTGGCTACGGAGGCACCATGGCCCACATCATTAGAAAGGTTAATCCATCACCTTGTATTGTGACAAAGATAACAGCACATGGACACTAATAGTTCCATACTTATAAAGAAAATTGGGATCAGACCCCAATTTTCTTTATTATTCTTGAAATATGTTTTTAATTTTGCTTGTGTACCGACATAATGGACTGCAATAATTATTAAATGAAAAATTAAATTTAAAGATATGTTTTTACACTTGTTATTCCCAAAACAAATAAATATGAAACTATTAATCACTTCCAGCTAAATTTAAAAAACCATTACACATGTGAAAATTCAAAATAACACCATGTACGTACATATGTTTTGTCAAATATATAAGTTGAATTAAATATGCCCAAAGTATGCATAAGTATGCTTTTAGGTGCATCTGTCATACCTGATTTATTAATCTCGCATTCACTGAAACCATTTCATCAACTTTAAACGTTCATCTTTAAACATTACATTTAAGGGGTTACACTGAATACCCATTTATTTATATATATATATATATATATATATATAATTATACATATATTTGAATAACATTTAAAATAGTTGGAAACGGAATATTTCATAATAAACATAAAATAAAAAGGTACAGCATACATCAGAGGCAACAGAACGCATATTCTTCTACATGATGCTTGAAATATAACCATACAAGTAAATTAGAATGAGAGTAAAAAAATAAAATAAAATAATGCCAGCAGTATGACAAAGACAAGACAAGAGCGAAAATAGTCGAAATTAAACCTAAATTAAATCAAACCAAATGGGGAGGTAAGAGAGTGGGGTAACAAGAGTAAAAATATTACAGCAGAAACTCTCTAAAATAATTTAGAAAATCTAAATATAAGAATAATAATTCATTGAATTTTGAAATTCAATTAAATAGAAATTTAACGGAACCCCCTCTAATGGGCATCAGGTCCAAATTTATGTAAAACATTACCAGCAGAGATGTAAACCATTACAATGAAACAAAACAAAAATAAACTAAAAATAGACTGACCATTACGCCCCATCTCGACCGAGGACCACAAGGCCAATAATGGTCAGGGAATCGCTGCATTTTGATCACTAGACGTCTCGCCACAAAGGAGAATCGATAGAAAGATCAGTCCGCCATCCAATCCCCAGATCGAACCACCAATGCAGGGGATTTGAACAGTGGTGGTCCTGATGCAGCGAAAATTAAAAAAATAGAACAGATACGAGCACTCCAGTGCAAAGCCACACTACTGACAAAAGTAATCTTAACCAGATTATATAGACGAATAATGAACTATGGATGGCAGCACAGGCGCAGCGTTAGCAATTCGCCCACTACTGTCATGTGATATAATTATACATATATTTGAATAACGTTTAAAATAGTTGGAAACGGAATTTTTCATAATAAAAATAAAATAATTTTTTTAAATATACAATTTTTTATTTTAACTCTCATTCTAATTTATTTGTATGTTTATATATATATAGTGTGGAAGAATTTTAGTTGTAGGAAAGTAAACAGTATATATATATATATATATATATATATATATATATTTTTTTTTATGAAAACCCCAAACACGAGAAGTATTAGAACCTATAATACTTAGTACCGTGCTTGGGTTGGAGGTTGAGAAGACGAAAGAAGACATTTGTTGACATTAGACTTGAACTTCTGTAGACTGTAATTTTCAGGGAATACGTATGAAGGAAGGTTGTTCCAGAAAAGGCAGTTGAATGAATATGATTGAAGAATATAAAGCTGGTGCTCAGGTTATCCGGGAGCGCAATTTCCTGACCGTGTTAATAACAGCCCAATCATATACTGTTTACTAAAATTCTTTCACACTCTGAGCTATTAATGTAATATGAGGACAGGAATATCTATTTGTATCCTAATTACACCTCCCATTAGCTAAACAGTCAGACAATGACCTTTAACTATAATACACAACATTTATATAAAAATACATATATACTTATTAGCTCTATCTGTACCATGGCAGCCAGTCGCAAGATAGGCGAGTAGTTTCATGAAAATTACTTATACAAAAACCTCACTCACACACACACACACACACTGGTGTGAAAAACTTAAGAACCAACACTATTTCTAAAAGTTACAACCCCAAAATATTTACTTAAGGTACTCTTTACTGATTTATTCCACAATCCACTTTAAAATTTATTCTTTATCTAAACCATGGTTTTCCAATAAATCTGATAAGGCAGTTCAAGAAAAAGTAACTTTGATGATAGTAGATTCAGTCTCAGCAGCAATTCTGGATGTCAGCTAATCTGAAAGGGATCGATATGGTAGTCGAGGTGTTCTCATCTGGGGGAGGCATTATCTTGGATGGTAGTCCACAACTACAGATACTGGAAGGCGGTACTGTAACCAGTGCACGCTACTGTACTGAGGTAATCCTTCCCCATGTGCATCTGTTCCGAGGTGCCATTGGCCCCGAGTTCGTGTTTATGGATGATAACGCCACACCCCATCGCACTGCAGCTGTTGATATGCTTTTGGAAAGCAAGGACATTGTTCATATGGATTCACCTGCCCGTTTCCCACGATCTAAATCCCATCGAACACATATGAAACAAGGCCAGCGGCACGTCCACACCTACCAGAAAATGTTCACCAGACGAAGATGGTGCTGACAGAGGAATGGACCACGTTACCACAAGAACTTATCAACAACATTGTTCTAAGTATGGACAGGTGGTGCAAAGCCTGCATCAACATTAGGGGTGGCCATAACTCCTACTGAGGACCACCTCTTCCCTTTGTTCCATCTTTGGCAGTGATGCATCTGTATCATGGCAGCCAGTGCTATGTTGCCATTTTTGAATAAAATTCCTCTGTACCGTTTTGTTTCTGTTGTGTCGGTGTTTCCTTCATTTCTGTACCTCACGAGGTTCCTTTGGTATGCTTTTCCCACATCCAGGCCACTCCTATGAGAAGCTACAGGTGAAAACCTGACTGGTCCTTAAATTTTGCACAACAGTGTATATAACGGTAGAGACAGAAAACTTTTTTTACATTAATATTAGTTTTTTCACAAAAAGCCTGACATGTGAGGTATTAGAACCTATCGTACATAGTACCATGGGTTGAAGTCTATGAACAGAAGATATTTGCTGACATTTCTTGAATTGAGATAAGACCATTTCATATAATAATTCAAATATAAATGAAGAACAAATGTATCTAAATTACTGTAACAGGTACTATTACAATAGCACTAGCCATTCAATTAGAACTGCAACAGTGTACACAAAACAGAAGAGAAATAATAATGCAAATGGTGATGTGATGGCCATCTATCGGCATGCTTTATAATTATTCCATGTAAAAAATCACTTGCAACTTCAGAAACTACTAAACTATACTTGTGTATGTATATTTGAGAGAGAGAGAGAGAGAGAGCCACTAATCCTGCACCAGTGGGCTATGGGATGAGGCACCCCCATCATTTTCAAGTTAGGAACCACTGCTCTAATAAGTACTTGTGTGTGTGTGTGTGTGCGCGCGCGCAAGCTAAAATTTATTTTTCAATTAGTAGTTGAATACTAATGGAAAAAATGTATCTTAACTAGCATATTTTGAACCATGCAACCCTTTGCACTCTCTTCTGTGTGTAAAGGGTATTAAGATTAAAAAAAAAAAAAAAAAAAAAAAAAAAACTCACTTAATAAAGCAACTTAAAAAAAACTTATTAAATCCTTTACTAATGTACAAGTTAGTGCATTTGCATCATTTCTGTACATAGCCAATTACATAAATAGTTATAAATTGGCATCATTAAGTATATGATCCCCAGAGGCTCAGATCTGGTGAGTATGGGCTTGGCTCACCCAGGGTCCTGAGCTGGATATCATCATTCTTCTCTTTCTTGGTGATTCCTTTCTACTTCTGACTCTTGCTCTCTCTCTCTCTCTCTCTCTCTCTCTCTCTCTCTCTCTCTCACTGTAATTCAGATTTTGATTTTTTTTTTTTTTTTTTTGGCTGGTGCAGCATAAGCCTCGGGCTTCCTTGCACCGTATGGCCAATAATAATAATAATAATAATATCTCATATTGTGAATACCTTCACAACGGAGTTGCCGTGATATTGCACTACCTCGAATAAGTAATGCTTCACCATAGGAGAAGACTATTCTTACTTATTCTCAGAGGATACCATCACCCGTACAGCACTGTTTCGAGCTTACTGGCTCCTCATCAGTGGGTGGGCAGGTACCCTGGTGTTGCAATGATGACAACCCAGTTGCAAAGTATAAATCCACAATATGAGAGATGCCTGATGGTGTGGAGTAATTTAGATTACGGTATAGTTTAGGATACGTAAATAGTTTAACTAATGTACAAGTTAGTGCATTTGCATTATTTCTGTACATAGCCAACTACAACAATTTATAACTACTTATGTAGTTGGCTATGTACAGAAATGATGCAAATGCACTAACTTGTACATTAGTTAAATTATTTACGTAGCCTGAGGTTTTAGCCCTAAAATATACCGTAATCTAAATTACTCCACACCATCATGCATCTCTCATATTGTGGATTTATACTTCGCAACTGGGTCATCATCATTGCAACACCAGGGTATCTGCCCACCCACTGATGAGGAGCCAGTAAGCTCCAAACGGTGCTGTATGAGTGATGGTATCTGCTGAGAATAAGTAACAATAGTCTTCTCCTATGGTGAAGCATTACTTATTCGAGGTAGTGCAATATCATGGCAACTCGTTGTGAAGATATTCACAATATGAGATATACTTAATGATGCCAATTTATAACTACTTATGTAGTTGGCTATGTACAGAAATGATGCAAATGCACTAACTTGTACATTAGTTAAACTATTTACGTAGCCTGAGGCTTTTAGTCCTAAACTATACCGTAATCTAAATACTTTACTAAATTAGATACTACCCCTTCTTCAAAGAAAAAAATGCATTTCTGCATTAGTATTTGAATTGTAAGACTTAAAAAAAAAGACAATCAAATTGATAAAACAACTTAAAACTTAATATTAAACTTCTTACCAAATCAGATACTTCTCCCTTCAATGATGAATGAACTCCCATAATGAAAGGTGTAGGTGTGCTAAGAACTTCCACTAGTGCAGCGGGCAACAATGGAATATATACATGGCTAAAACAAATAAATTAAATATACTTGTGAAATGTTTTCATATATATTATATTTTTTATTTGTCTAAAATCAATTGACTATTAGCTGTCTACAGCACAGAAATAGTTAAATTCTGAAGTAAACCTACAGGCTGATCTCAAACTCATCCTGGCTGTTGAAGCTGCTAGAAAAAATACTGCTGCTGATCCTCACTAAAGAGATTCAGCCAAACAATTCCCCACATCTCCAATATGCACTTCCACACGGATCAACTGCGACCAATCTTCTAGTAACTACTAACAGAATCCTCACAGCCTTTGAGAATAGAGAACTGACAATCACCTATATAATTGGGTCTACATTCGATGCCATGCGCATCCCATCTCTCCTAAAGCTACTCGAAAACCACTATCAGATAGGTGGTGACATCTTAGCTTTCCTCATATCTCTGCTGCATAACTGCATAGTGAAATTGTCTGTAAATAACTCCCAATACTGCAAAGTAATCTCGGTTGGAGTCTCACAAGGGGCAGTACTATCTGGCCTCCTGTTCACTGACCTCATTCTCCACTAGTAATCCTAGAGCTGAATATCCTGGTATAGCACCAGCATGCAAGAAAGCAAGCTTATATGGCATCGACAAAAAAAAAAAAAAAAACCTTCCCATTTTACCCATCTATTAGTTCCAAAAGTTTACCTAGTTCAGGATATCTCTAAATAGGCCTACAAGGCTGGGACAATTCATGTTGATGATTAAGCTTCACACCAGCCGGAAGATAAATAAATTCAATACTGTAACTAAAAACACTTTATTTACAATAAAATAAATATATATTTACAATAAAATAAATATATATTTACAATAAAAATAAATAACACTGATAAAATATACTAAAAACCTAGAAATTAAAAGCGATAAAATTTGCTGTAGCTTTCGGAGGCAGCAGTCTCCTTCCTCAGCAGCATATGTCTACTGTGCGGCACATCCTTAAATAGCAGATCCACTGCACACGTCACATGGTTCCACGGTTGGAATTTTCCATTTGCGCACTGGGACCGGAAATGGCTCGGGAGCACGCTAGCTGATACCGTTCATCACGTCCAAGAACGACGGTTTCCAGGAGGGGGTGTAAACGTACACCCCTATCCCTATTAATAGTATTTCTAGCTGCCCCAATGCGTAAGCTCTCAAGCCATTGACGGTCCCAGAACCCCCTGTGCATGATCTGTGATGACAGCATCCTTGGGGAAATTTGATGTTGTTTCTCCCAGAAATGTTCTGCCACAGCAGACTTCCCATAATTTGCGGACTTTATTGCGTTTACATCACACAACCACTCCATATCTTGTAGCTGCGAATAATCATCTCTCCTTTGATCAGCAAATTTTTTAAATTTCATTCAACAAATTTCAAAATCTCTGTAGAAACTTAATCTGACTCAGCCACCTCACACCTGTGTGTAATATCAGATCTGGTTCATTTTCATCGAGTTACATTTTGAAAATTCTCCTTTGAAGAGACTGTCCTCTGATGGAATTCACGATTTTGAAAGCTATGTCCATAACACTTTTAGTATTAATCTTTTGCTGGCTAACAAATGTTGGTGGATGATACAGTGCAACAAAAAATCTGGGAATTCATCATCCTTTTGGCACAATGCAATGAATCCGTTAAGATGCCCCGTCATTACCTTAGCTCCATCTGTTGTTATTGAGACGAACTTAAATAGTGGTAATTTAATTTTTTCAATAAAATTTTTGAATGCATTAAGTATATCAAAACCTCTGATTCATTCTTTTAACGAAACCATACCTAGCAGTTCTTCTCTGGTGGCAGAATCATTGAAAACCATACGAATAAAAATGAGCAACTGAGCTGTATGTCCATAACACTTTTAGTATTTAAAGAGAATATGTTCTTTCTAAACATGCGTCTTTGATGAACTGACCATCAGAAAATAGTTTGCATTTTTTGCAAGACGACCACTTCAGATGATGCTACAGTTACTACTTTAGATTGTAAGTTAGGTGTCATAAAGAAATTTTGTTGTGCAAATAATCTGGATTTAAATTCTTTTCATTTATTTTTTCTAAGGTCACTATTAGGCAGAAAATCTGATTGGTATTTACCGTGGAGTACGTTGAAGTGCCTTTCTAAATTTCGTTTTTTGGGTATAGCTGCGTAAGCATTGCAAATCAAACAACAACATTTTTCTTTTACCATTACAAAAAGTAGTTCTCACTCTTGATGAAAATTATGTGTTTTACTCTTTTTCAGTAGTATTCGTTTTAAATCAAAGGGTATTAAATTAACGTATAAGTACTGTCCAGTTATTAATATTAAGTGAGCTAAATAAGAATTCGACACATACACTACGCTCTGCAGAACGTAACTGCAGGAATTTTCACTAGACAAGGCTAGCGGCTGCGTGGCAACAAGAGAAGTCATGTGGTTCAACAGATTTGTAATAAGCGTATGCAGTGGGGCGCATAACAATAATAATAAAATTTAAATTTTGACTAATCTATTTTTTATATATATTTAAAATTCGTCGTGATTGACCGAAATTAAAGCTGCGATCGACTTGTTGGCCATCCCTGCTATACAGTATATCATTGACAAGACCCCATGAGCTGCTCTTGCAACCTGTTTGCACTGCTCAGAAAACTTCATATCTGACTGCACAATTAACCCCAGGTCTTTTTCATTCTCCACTACCCTGAGTGTAGTACCTCACAGTTGGTCTGTTACTCTGGGGTTACTGCTACTCATAAGCAGTACTTTGCATTTGTCAAACTTCAGTTGCCACCTCTCAGCCCATCTGCTCAACTTTTCTAGATCCTATTGCAGGATCTGCAAACTTGGACATTAAGCCTGATATACCTCCATCAATATCATTGATAAATCATTGACAGAACAACAGTGGGCCCAACACGGACCCCTGGGAAACTCCACTAATAACATTAGTCCATGAAGAGCAGTGTCCATTGATTACCACTCACCGTCTTCTCCCACTCAACCATCCTTTTATCCATTGTAGCAACTTGCCCTTATTGCCTTACTACTCCAACATGTACAGTACTCTTCCATGTGCAACAGTATCAAAAGCTTTCCTAAAATCCAAGTATATGATATCAAAATTATTTTTTGCATCCAGTTCTTTTGTGATCACATCATAGTATCCAATCAAATTGGTCAGACAAGACTTCCCCTTAACAAAATCATGCTTTGTCTTAATTATAACTGCAGTCTTGTCTAGATGATCCTGCAGTGCTTTAACCAGTGACTCCATTATTTTCCTTGGAACAGAAATGAACTAATAGGTCTGTAATTACTCATGACACCTTCCGATCCCCCTTTGTGAGCTGGGGATACATTTGCACATCTCCACTGTGTGGGTACTCCCCTGAGTCCATGGATGACTTCATAATCATGGCTAAGGGCCTGTTTACTTTCTTTGCTTCCACCTTTAATATAACTGGGTAGTACTGGAGTGTGTTATAGGCCTAATGACTCGAATGAGTACAATGAACGATTCTATAGAGAAATAGAGTGGGCTAGTAAATCAGAATGTCTTATAATGGGGGATTTTAACTTCCCAGATATTGACTGGAACTTGTGGATTGGTCACTCACACACTAATAAGACTTTCGTGGATTGATTGGACGATTGTTTTCTGCAGCAGCATGTTCGAGAGGCAACAAGAGAGGGTAATACTCTTGATCTGGTTATCAGCAGTGATCATTCGTGTATTAAGAATTTGCAAATAAAGGAACCACTAGGTGGCAGTGATCACAGTGTACTGATGTGGGATTTACTTAAAGATATAATTACCATCAGGGGTAAAGAAAAGGGTTTTTGCTTCCATGACAGTTTTTAAAATCTGTACAGTGGGATCAACTGACAATGTTACCAACAGTAAATTCTAAGTGGGAAGCATTCACGGAATTAATTGTGGATGCTACTAAAAGTTTCATACCTATTAAGAAATATTGTTCAAGGTTTAGGCCTAAATGGTTATCAAATGAAATAATGAGACTCGTGACAGAGAAGAAAAATGCATGGGATGCATATAAATTATCAAGCGACTTAGAAGCCTATGGAAGATATAAGCTAGTCTGTAAACAGGTCACAAAGGAGGTTAGGCAGGCGAGGGCAGATTACGAGAAATCTTTGGCA
Source organism: Mastigoproctus giganteus (assembly GCF_048544385.1). Lineage (NCBI taxonomy): Eukaryota > Metazoa > Arthropoda > Arachnida > Uropygi > Thelyphonidae > Mastigoproctus > Mastigoproctus giganteus. The sequence goes on along the minus strand of NC_143586.1, from coordinate 155,623,456 downwards.
AAAGATGCTAAGAAAAAGAGCAAGGATTTCTTTACTTATATAAACTCTAAAAAGAAGGGGATGAATCTGATTGGTCCACTTGATATCGATGGTTTGACTGTTGATGATCCTGCTCAGATAGCAAACGAACTGAATGAGTATTTTGCATCTACATTCACACATGAGGAGTTATTAAGGTTTGAAAATGCCAGAAGGTTATCAAATTGTAGCAGGGTACTTAATGATTTTGTAATAACTGAGAGCGAAGTGGAGGAGAAATTGTTGAAGTTAAACATAAGAAAGCGCCTGGGGTGGATGGGATCTATCCAGTTATATTAAAGGAGGCGGCAAAGCAACTAAGCAAACCCTTAGCCATAACTATGAGAGCATCCTTGGACTCAGGGGAGGTTCCCACGGACAGGAGATATGCAAATATATCCCCAATTCCCAAAGGGGGATCGAAGGGTGACACGAGTAATTACAGACCAGTTAGTTTAACTTCTGTTCCGGGTAAAATAAGGGAGTCACTGGTTAAAGATGCATTACAGAATCATCTAGACAAGACTGCAGCAATAATTCAGACACAGCATGGGTTTGTTAAGGGAAAGTCTTGCCCGACAAATTTGATAGGATATTATGATGTGGTTACAAAGGAACTGGATGCAAAAAATAATTTTGATATCATACATTTGGATTTCAGGAAAGCTTTTGACACTGTTGTGCATGGAAGACTATTGTACAAATTGGAGCAGAATGGTATTAAGAGTAAGTTGCTACAACGGTTAAAAGGATGGTTGAGTGGGAGAAGATAGAGGGTGGTAATTAATGGGTGCTGCTCTTCGTGGACTAATGTTATTAGTGGAGTCCGACAGGGTTCAGTGTTGGTTCCTCTGTTGTTTTGTATATTTATCAATGATATTGATGAAGGTATATCAGATTTAATGTCGAAGTTTGCAGATGATACAAAGGTTGGCAGGGTTGTTAATGACAGCAATGGCAGTGTGCTAAGAAGTGGCAAGTGAAGTTTAACCTTGACAAATGCAAAGTACTGCATATATGTAGAAGTAACCCCAGAGAAACGTACCAACTGTGTGGTACTACACTTAAGGTGGTAGAAAATGAAAAAGACCTGGGAGTAATTGTGCAGTCACATATGAAGTTTTCTGATCAATGCAGACAGGCTGCCAGGGCAGGTCATGGGGTTTTGTCAATGATATATAGGGATTTTGCTAGCGGGGAAAAGGAGGTGATTGTCCCTCTGTATAAGGCAATGGTCAGGCCCCACCTTGAGTACTGCATACAGGTCTGGAGGCCTCATTTTAGGAAGGATGTAGATTTGCTTGAGCATGTACAGAGAAGGGCAACACGATTGGTGAGGGGTATGAAGGGATCCTCTTACCAAGAGAGGCTTAATTCCTGCAAATTGCAGTGGCTGGAGACTAGGCACCTGCGCAGTGATCTGATTGAGGTGTATAAGGCCTTGAATGGGTTGAGCACACTGAATTCTGATTGGATCCTTCCACTTGTTCAGATTACAAACCTAAGAGGGCATAAATTCAAATTAAGAAAATACAGATGTAGAATAGATGTGCGGAAATTTGCCTTTAGCCAGCAGGTGGTTAATTGCTGGAACAAACTTCCATCTGTCATTGTGGAAGTTGATAAGTTAAATAAATTTAAAGAGGAACTGGACAGACATTTGGAGATAATAGTGTGATTTTTTTTTTTTTTTTTTTTTTTTTGCCTGATGCTGCATAAGCTCATAACACTTGCTTTCTTGAATCACATGCCACTACTACTACTATCCACCACAGGTGCCTTCCTTATGTTTAACTTCAGCAATTTCTCCTCCTCTTTTCTCTCAGTTATTACAAAATCATTTAACTCCTTGTTAGAGTTTGATAAAATTCTGGCCTCCACTTCCCTACAGAATTCCTCATGCGTGAATTTAGATGCAAAATACTTATTCAGTTTGTCAGCTACCTAAGCAGAATCCTCAATCGAACCATCAATATCAAGTGTACCAATCTGATTCATCCCCTTCCTTCTAGAGCTTAAATAAGTAAAGAAGTCTTTACTGTTTTTCTTTACATCCTTTGCCAAAGATTTCTCTTGCTGACGACCTAAAAGTACTCATGCCAATTAAGGCAAACCAAGACCCTCCCCAAATCTTAGAAGAGCTAACCTTCACTCTCTCATCAATATCTACCTCATCATCATCTGTTATCGTTCCCGCTATTCCACAGGTCAACGTATGAAGCCTCACCTCCATGCCCTGTCCGTGTACTTCTCTCCATTGTTGATTTCACTCATTTCCTCCTCTCTTAATGACATCTGTCTTTATCGTGCCGTACCACCTCATTCTTGATCTCCCCCTTGGTCTTTTGACCCTTAATTTTAAATAAAACATTATTCTTGGCAAACGCTTCTCGTTTATCCTCTTGACATGTCCAGACCATTTCAAACGGTATCTTTCAATCCTGTTCTGAATTCTTTACTACTACAGCACTGCTTAATATAGTAATGAAATATTGGAAGTTAATGTAACTTGAAGCTCCCAGATGTGAGATTATCAAAACCCTGACAAAAGGGGAAGAAATCTACAGAGCTACAATAGGAGAAATTTAGAAAATAGGAATAAATTGACGGAACAGACCCTAAAATGAAGTCTTAATCAAAAGAGGTTAACCAGGTGTAATAATTAGTACTTACCTTTGTTAGTTAAGAATAGAAAAGTCATCCTCTTCCTATTGAACTGTTTTAATCATCATCAAATCATTTACGTAGCGCTGTTGTTTAATGTTTGATCACTAAATCAGCCTAATTTACTTATATTTTTGTATATGTGTTTGATAAATAAGGAAAATATTTTCAATTTATTTCCTATAGTTAAGTTTGTAATCTTTGTACATAACTGAATTTATATAATTTATTTCACTCAACTAGCCTTTGTTATTGTTTAGAAACACATTCTTTTCAAATGTATTAATATCAGTGATATTAATATCACTGATAATGATTAATACTGATTAATATCACTGATATTGTGTGTCAATGTTGTTCGTCCTACTGCGGTCACACATTTTGAAGCTCCGCGCTAAGAGCTAAAAATATAGTGTTCATAACAGTGCACCATGATGAATCAAATACTAGAAAACTCTGTTTAGTATCAGCGATCCAATGATGGAACTATCGTCCAACTCTCTATTACAGGTTAAAAGTTTGTCATTTTTCTGTTGCATATATAGCAGACATCACAAAAGGCTTATCATGACCACAGTAAGCCATTCCCCAAGTAAGGCTAAACTGTGCAGGTACAAACCTCATGAGGTCAAGGTTGCCACACAATGGCGCCGATTTAATCCCTCAATCACTGAGTGGGGTAAATTCCCTAGTGGCCTCCTCCCAAACATCTAATGGCCTGCAAGTTCAAATAAATCCACTGAGCATCGCCTAAGAAAATCGTCTTAAAGTAACTACTATTCTTAGCTTAAACTTAAAAGTCATTTGAAAGCAGGATATTCTATGTTCACTATACTGTAGAAAAATTTGTGGAATTTAAACATGCCAAGTCTTACTCAGAAGAATACCATATGTGCCGCAAAAAGCATGTGTAGCCAGTGCCAAAAGTCTGCAGTGCTCATCGTGCAATGTGTCAGCTGCTCACTTAGCTTCGGGGCTTGTTGTGTTTACAATCTTTCGAAATTATCATTGGCTAAGCAAAAATCCTATTTGTGCTAAGCTTGTAAAACACCTGTATGTAAAAAAGTACTAGCAAATAAAAGGACAAAATCGAAAGGAATTGAGACCCAATATAATAACTCTGTTAATATAGATAAACCTAAACCGCTGTCAATAACAAACGATGGGAACAGTGATGTCAGTCCTACTGTCGTGTTCATCTCAGAGAACTCTGTAAATGAAAACAAAACTCCATGTGAGGAGCCAATCATCAGTGAAGATTCTATGCATGGAGACGTGCTAATTGATCAGATATTGGAGAAAACACCCAGGGTTTATGCTAACAACAAAATAGTTGGCGAACACAGTGCACCTGCCTCTTCTACACTAAACTCTGCAATGAATTTTAATACTGGGATATAATCTCCCATAAATAAGAGTTATGTTGTTAATGCAAACGGCAATCTTACAACCCACATTAAGCCAGTTGTCTCCAGAACGCAACTCCACAGAAATCGATGTAGATGATGGCATATTAGTGATAGTATTGTATATGCCAGCCATCATAACAAAAACCTGGCTGATGCTGGTCCTAACAGTGAAAAGAGCATTGTAAACTTAAATGAATTTCAATATTCAATATGCCAGTCCCAAATAAACAACAGCACGAGTCTAGATGTCCCAACTGAAACACACAACTCAGTTGTGGAAGCTTCCCTAAGAACCAACAAAAAATCTAACCATCGACAAGCAGATGACAAAAAACTAGATCCAATTGTGAATGAAATAAGGCATCTACAACCACGAAATCAAGCCAGAACTGAGCATAGTTCAGAACGTGACACTATGTTTAGCCCTTCCAAACTTTGAAGGTCGCCCGCTGGAGGAAACATGTCCCTTCCCTGAAAGTATTGGGCATTTAACCTTCCCGATAAAACGTCTAGGGGCGTAAACTGAAGATCTCAGGGATGAAGTTTTCTCTATGCAAGAACCACAACCTTGAACAGAAGCGATTGGCAAATCCCAAGCACCTCATCCAAATGGTTGAGACTAATGAACTGTCACAAAGAGAGAGCCAGCATCACCTCGAAAATGAAAAAGGACAAGTGAGCCTATCAAAGGTTAATGATCGGCTACACAATACTTCTTCCAGAAAAGAACACCCTACCTCTATACATAATTGCCTATGTCCTGACCACCTAGCACAACTCTCAGGGCACCTTAGCCGGTTGGAACGAGTACTTAGGGAGCTGATGTTACCACTGCAAACCAACCTTAGTAATCTAACTAAAGAAAACCAACATTTAAGATTCCAAAACCAAGTAATTTTAGACAAACTAAATGACGTATAAACACAACTGCATGACTACAAATAATTTGTTAGTGAAATGGGAATTCCAACAAGTCAACATTCACTAATAGAACCAATATTAAACCATCCTTACCTCAACGAACCTCAAGAGCCCACTCTAGATAGTATGCCTGCTACCACTGAGATTCCACTCCATATGAACGAAGGAGAGAATGCAAACAAATGTGCCAAACTTCAGAAATAAACAACAACTCGCTAAACAAAATTCTTACTCCACTAAGCTGCCATGTCATGTCATGTCCGCAAAGACATGGCAGCCATGTCATGTCCGCAAAGACATGATTCACAGGTTCCCCAGCAGTGACTGAAGCATCATGTACAAGAGGAATCATAGTCCCCACCCAGACCTCTGTAAGCCCTAAAACAAGCATAACGGATTCGACTTTAATTGAGTGTCCCACATTTACAGAGACAGTACAAATTCCCCTAGTCAAAAATCAAAGTAAAAAATTTAAGCATGTCCCATCTAAACCTAGTCTCTCTCAGCGAACTACTAATGTATCAGTTGATACAAACCTCCACTTTGATTACTCAGGCAAGATGATTGGTGGACATATACCATATATCAGCTGTTTGTACCAGAGAAAGGATCTTCATATCCAGACTGGGCACTGAGACAAGAACAGAGAGTATTAAAAGTCTCTTTTTGATAGAATATGGGTTTGAAGTGGACGGAAAGAGATTAAGAACCAAACACCCATGCTACGCCTCCTTCCTAGTGATATGCACATCTAACGCGACTAATACTGTCATGAACCAGAAGAACTGGCCTCCAGGAACACTGGTTAAGCCCTTCAAAGAAAGATGCCCCGTGAGGGCATGCAGACAAAACTCACAATCTAATCCAACATAGCAACTAATGGCTAGTTTGGAGACTGAATCAAAAACTATGCAATTGCGATATTTCCTACAAAATGTCAGGAGTTAATCTAATAAGCTCCACTCCCTCCAAATGCTTTTATCTCTCAGAGAAACTGATCTCATCTGTTTAACGGAGACCTGGCTGACAAATGAGCGACAAATTGATATACTTCTTCAAACTACCCCTTACAAAAGTATCGGAAACAGTAGCGGTATGGGAAGAGGAGGGGGGCATCCAAATATTCTTCCCAATCCAGTGGCAGGCAACAAGAGTTAAATTAAGGCAGTCTAACAACTTTGAAGCTTTGTATGTAACACTGGTGAACCGACAAGTAAAAATACAACTCTGTTTGGTTTACCTCCCTCCTGACCATTCCGAAATTACATGGATTGAACTCCAGACCTGGTTAATAACAAACTTAGCCCCTACTCAACAAACTGTTGTAGGTGGAGACTTCAATATGCCAGTCCCAAGACATGTAAAAGCTCTACAAGACTTAACGTTAACCTTGAATTCTTTAGACCTCAGGAGACATATCACACTGCCAACGAGAAAAGGTCAAGCTTTAGACCTAGTATTCACAACTTCCCCAACTGTAATAACATACCCAATCCTATTTCATTCTCATCAGATCACTCACCTATCACCTGTACCTTCTCCATACCAACGTTATCGGGAAAGAAAATTAGAAATTACTATACGGATACTCACTCTGATTTGATTTTTTCTCCAAAATTCCTGAAACCTGAAATAGTTATCAACCATCTCTCCACCACTGATTGGGATAATTTATCTTCACTATCTGTTGAAAAGGCAATCCAGACCGTAGCGGAGCAGCTGAGATATATCGCCACGATCGGAGCATCTAAACAAGTCAGAATTACTGAGAGAACCCAGTGGTGGTTCCATCCTGATATGAAAATTACCTTTAGAAGTAAGCAAAGGGCATATAGAAAATGGTTAAAATTGAGAAGCAGTACATACCATGAAACTTTTAAAAGAGAGAGAGCTCATTTCCTTCGCTTCAAGAGAGGAGCACATCAACAGTATATATTATCCCAAATTACAAAATCCCAGAGAATCTTCCCAAAATGCAACAACCATCTCAACACAAATGAAAAGCTATTTGAGGAGTGGACTCGCATATCTTTCGATCATCAAGATGCGACCACTCAAGTTTCAACCCTACCTAGTGTAAAAAAGAAAACTCTTTCTGCCATGGATGATGTTATAAACACTAAGCAGCAGCTCATCGACGTGATAAATGACCTGCCCAACAAAGCTACTAAGGGCCCTGACAGTATACCACTCTTTATAGTTAAGGTGTGCTCTGTGTACATTGTGGATCTTCAATTAAACATCTTCCAGAAGATTCTAAAGACAGACACCATACCGGAAAACTGGAAATCTTAATATTATTATTTAGTAGTAGTAGTAGTAATGTCATGTGATGCAAGAAAGCAAGTGTATGAGTTTATGCAGATCAGCCAAAAAAAAAAAAAGGAAAAAAAAAGGAAAAAAATCACACCATTCCCTCCAAATGCCTGTCCAGTTCCTCCTTAAATTTATTCAACCTATCAACTTCCACAACGACAAATGGAAGTTAGTTCCAGCAATTAACCACCCGCTGGCTAAAAGCAAATTTCCGCACATCTATTCTACATCTGTCTTTTCTTAATTTGAATTTATGCCCCCTTAGGTTCGTAATCTGAACAAGTGGAAGGATCCCATCAGAATTCAGAGTACTCAACCCATTCAAGGCCTTATACACCTCAATCAGATCACTGCACAGGAGCCTAGTCTCCAGCCACTGCAATTTGCAGAACTTAAGCCTCTCCTGGTAAGAGGATCCCTTCATTCCCCTCTTCGCCTCTATAGCCAGGTGGGCAGGAGCAGCAGTGCGTAGCACATGCTTCTTGATTAGACTAGGGTTCGAACCCGTGACCACCAAATACAGAGGATGCGGAAATGTCATGGAATGACCACCGCATATCCCCGGAGCAATATGGCCTTAGTTGCTAATGCTCCTAAAAATCAAAATAACAACAAAATCATCACCAATCTTGTTGCCCTTCTCTGTACACATTCAAACAAATCTACATCCTTCCTAAAATGAGGCCTCCAGACCTGTATGCAGTACTCAAGGCGTGGCCTGACCATTGCCTTATACAGAGGGACAATCACCTCCTTCTCCCTGCTAGCAAAATTCCTATATATCATTGACAAAACCCCATGACCTGCCCTGGCAGCCTGTCTGCATTGCTCAGAAAACTTCATATCTGACTGCACAATTATTCCCAGGTTTTTTTCATTTTCTACCATCTTAAGTGTAGTACCACACAGTTGGTACATTTCTCTGGAGTCACTTCTACCCATATACAGTACTTTGCATTTGTCAAGGTTAAACTTCAGTTGCCACTTCTTAGCCCATCTGCCCAAATTATCTAAATCCCGTTAGTAGCACACTGCCATTACTGTCATTAACAACCCTGACAACCTTTGTATCATCTGCAAACTTCGACACTAAGCCTGATATACCTTCATCAATATCATTGATAAATATACAAAACAACAGAGGACCCAACACCGAACCCTCTGGGACTCCACTAATAACATTAGTCCATTAGTCCAGTCATTAATTACCACCCTCTGTCTTCTCCCACTCAACCATCCTTTTATCCATTGTAGCAACTTACCCTTAATACCATTCTGGTCCAATATGTACAATAGTCTTCCATGCACAACAGTGTCAAAAGCTTTCCTGAAATCCAAATATATGATACCAAAATTATTTTTTGCATCCAGTTCCTTTTTAACCACATCATAATATCCTATCAATTTTGTCAGACAAGACTTTCCCTTAACAAACCCATGCTGTGTCTGAATTATTGCTGCAGTCTTGTCTAGATGATCCTGCAACGCATCTTTAACCAGTGACTCCCTTATTTTACCCGGAACAGAAGTTAAACTAACTGGTCTGTAATTACTCGTGTCACCCTTCGATTCCCCTTTGTGAATTGGGGATACATTGTCTGCAATTCTGCCCAGACACGATAGGAGGGAGTATAGGATGAGAGCCTTGTCGATCAATTCGGCCCTGGAAAGATTGTGCAAGGCTCAAGGGGTAGAATTTTTTTCAGCCTGGACTGTACTTGTTAACAGGAGAGATTGCTTCTACAGGGATGGGATACACTTAAATAGAAAGGGTGCAAGAATATTTGCTGATGCTGTTGAGGCAGTGTTAGGTGGGTCGGAAAACTGCTAGCTTGGGGGGAGACAAAGACCAATAGATTGACAGTAGCCACTGGCAGAGGTGAAAGAGATTCTTGCACTGCTTCTATTAGAATGAGCAGAAGCCTGAAAAACAAGATGCATGGTATTTCAGAGACTGCTGGGAGCCATTGCGGTACAAGTAAACACATGGGTTGTGTTAGGGTAGCTAAGAATAGAAACAGGTGCAGGTATACTTGCGTGTACACCAATGCTAGGAGTTTAGTAAATAAATTTGATGAATTTGAGGTATTGCTCAAAACATCAAAGGCAGATATTGTTGGGATATCAGAGACGTGGTGTCACACAGATATAAGGGATGCAGAACTGCAATTTGGGGAGTACAACGTCTACAGAAAGGATAGACAGGATAGGAAGGGGGGAGGGCTTATGCTATTAGTTAAGAAACACATAAAAACCAAGGAAGTGAAGCCAGTCGACATCGCTGGACAGTGCAGTGTTGAGTCAGTTTGGTGTGACATAAGCATTGGGAGATCAAAATTGAGAGTAGGAGTGTGCTATAGGCCTAATGACTCTGATGAGTATAATAAGGAACTGTACAGGGAAATAGAGTGGGCCAGTAAATCAGAGAGTCTTATAATGGGAGATTTTAATTTCCCAGATATTGACTGGAATTTGGGGGCTGGTTACTCACGCACTAGCAGAGCTTTTGTGGATTTATTGGATGATTGTTTTCTACATCAGCATGTTCGGGAGGCAACTAGAGGGAGTAATACTCTTGATTTGATTATCAGCAGTGATTCTTCATGCATTAAGAATCTGCAGATAAATGAACCACTAGGTGGCAGTGATCACAGTGTGCTGAAGTGGGATTTACTCAAAGAGGTAACTACCATTAGGGGTAAAGGGAAGGGTTATTGCTTCCGTAAAGGCGAATACGATGGACTGAGACAGTATTTAAATTCTATACAGTGGGACCAACTGATGATGTTACCAACAGCAAATTCAAAATGGGAAGCATTCAAAGAACTTATCTTGGAAGCTACTAGGCTTTACATACCAACTAAGAAATATTGTTCAAGGTTTAGGCCAAAATGGATGTCAGATGAACTAATGAGGCATATGGCAGAGAAGAAAAATGCATGGGATACTTACAAATTAACACATGACACAGAAGCCTATGATAGATACAAGTTGATATGCAACCAAGTTACAAAGGAGGTTAGGCAGGCGAAGGCAGATTACGAGAAATCCTTGGCAAGGGATGCAAAGAAAAACAGCAAAGAGTTCTTTACTTATGTAAACTCTAGAAGGAAGGGGATGAATCAGATTGGTCCACTTGATATTGATGGGTCAACTGTTGATGATCCTGCTCAGGTAGCTAACAAACTAAATGAATATTTTGCATCGACATTCACACATGAGGAGTTATTCAGCAAAGGGAATGCCAGAGGTGTATTCAACTCTAGCAGTAAGCTACAGAATCTTGAAATAACTGGGAGTAAAGTGGAGGAGAAACTGTTGAAGATAAACACAAGAAAGGCACCGGGGGTGGATGGGATCTATTCAGTTATATTAAAGGAGGCAGCAAAGGAAGTAAGCAAACCCTTAGCCATAATTATGAGAGCTTCCTTGGACTCAGATGAGGTTCCCATAAACTGGAAATGTGCAAATGTGACCCCAATTCACAAAGGAGGATCAAAGGCTGACACAAGTAATTATAGACCTGTGAGCTTAACTTCTGTTCCAGGAAAATTAATGGAGGCACTGGTTAAAGAAGCACTGCAGGATCATTTAGACAAGACTTCAGTTATAGCTCAGACACAGCATGGTTTTGTTAAGGGGAAGTCTTGCCTGACCAACTTGATTGGATACTATGATGCAGTCACAAAAGAACTGGATGCAGGGAATAACTTTGATATTATATACTTGGATCTTAGAAAGGCTTTTGATACTGTTGCACATGGAAGACTGCTACACAAATTGGAGCAGTGTGACATTGGAGGAAAATTGCTGCTATGGATAAAGGGGTGGTTGAGGGGGAGAAGACAGAGAGTGGTAATCAATGGACACTGCTCATCGTGGACTAATGTTATTAGTGGAGTCCCTCAGGGCTCAGTGTTGGGTCCATTGTTGTTTTCTGTATTTATAAATGATATTGATGATGGTATATCAAGCTTAATGTCCAAGTTTGCAGATGATACAAAGGTTGGCAGGGTTGTCAAGGACACTACTGACACTATGCTGCTGCAACAGGATCTGGAAAGGTTGAGCAGATGGGCTGAGAGGTGGCAAATGAAGTTTAACATTGACAAATGTAAAGTACTACACATGGGAAACAGCAACGCCAGAGCAACGTATCAACTCTGTGGTACTACACTGACAGTGGTAGAGAATGAAAGGGACTTGGGGGTGATTGTGCAGGCAGATATGAAGTTCTCTGAGCAGTGCAGACGGGCTGCAAGAGTAGCTCATGGAGTATTGTCAATGATATACAGGAATTTTTCCAGCAGGGATAAGGAGGTGATTATTCCATTGTATAAGGCAATTGTCAGGCCACACCTAGAGTACTGTATACAGGTCTGGAGGCCTCATTTCAAGAAGGATGTAGAGCTGCTGGAACGAGTACAGAGAAGGGCAACAAGATTAGTGAATGGAACAAAGGGGTGCTCTTACGAAGAAAGGCTTAAGTTTTGCAAATTACAGTGTCTGGAGACTAGGCACCAGCGAGGTGATCTGATAGAGGTGTATAAAGCCTTGAATGGTTTAAGCATGCTCAATGCTGATGGGATTCTTCCTCTAGCTCAGAAAAATCACCTGAGAGGGCATAAATTCAAATTGAGGAAAGACAGATGTAGGATAGACGTGCGGAAATTTGCCTTTAGCCAGCGGGTGGTTGGTTGGTGGAACAGCTAATGCTAATGCTAATTTGCACATCTCCACTCCGTGGGGACCTCCCCTGAGTCCAAGGATGTTCTCATAATTATGGCTAAGGGTTTGCTTAGTTGTTTTGCCATCTCCTTTAATATAACTGGATAGATCCAATCCACCCCAGGTGCCTTTCTTATGTTTAACTTCAACAATTTCTCCTACACTTTGCTCTCAGTTATTACAAAATCATTAGGCACCCTGCTACAATTTGATAACCTTCTGGCATTTTCAAACCTTAATAACTCCTCATGTGTGAATGTAGATGCAAAATACTCATTCAGTTTGTTTGCCATCTGAGCAGGATCATCAACAGTCGAACCATCGATATCAAGTGGAACAATCAGATTCATCCACTTCATTTTAGAGTTTACATAAATAAAGAAATCCTTGCTGTTTTGCTTAGCATCTTTTGCCAAAGATTTCTAGTAATCCGCCTTCGCCTGCCTAACCTCCTTTGTGACCTGATTACAGACTAGCTTATATCTGCCATAGGCCTCTGAGTCGCTTGATAATTTATATGCATCCATGCATTTTTCTTCTCTGTCACGAGTCTCATTAGTTCATTTGATAACCATTTAGGCCTAAACCTTGAACAATATTTCTTAATAGGTATGAAACTTTTAGTAGCATCCACGATTAATTCCTTGAATGCTTCCCACTTAGAATTTACTGTTGATAACACGTCACAGTTGATCCCACTGTACAGAATTTAAGAACTGTCTGAGACCACTGTACTCACCTTTACGGAAGCAAAAACCCTTTCCTTTACCCCTGATGGTAATTATATCTTTAAGTAAATCCCACATCAGTACACTGTGATCACTGCCACCTAGTGGTTCCTTCATCTGCAAATTCTTAATACACGAATGATCACTGCTGATAACCAGATCAAGAGTATTACCCTCTCTGGTTGCCTCTCGAACATGCTGCTGCAAAAACAATCATCCAATAAATCCACAAAAGTCTTACTAGTGTGTGAGTGACCAACCCACAAGTTCCAGTCAATATCTGGGAAGTTAAAATCCCCATTATAAGACATTCTGATTTACTAGCCCACTCCAGTGGGCTAGTAAATCAGAATGTCAAACCAGTCCCTAAAATTGGAAATCCCAAGATGCCTAAGAACTTCCGTCCAATTTCCATAGGATGCACATTATTAAAGATATTTGTAAAACGTATACACCCAGTGATTATTCAACACTGTTTTGCTCACCGACCACCTTACCTCCACACAGTCCTGCACCATAGGTCCACGACCTCTAATCTCCTCGATACTCTCTTCAGAACACAAAAAGCTTGGAATGACAGAGCCCAATTGGACATAATCTTCTTCGGTATCAAATCTGCCTTCGATACTGTCTCCATTCCTACTCTTATAGGCATCTTAACAGAATATTTCAAAGTATCTAACCAAACTGTCAGCATTCTGAAGTCCTTACTACAGCAGAGACACTTAATTATAACCAATGGAACTCACCAGAAAACAACCTATGCAACGAGGGGTGTACCTCAGGGTGGAGTGATGTCGACAACCCTCTTTGCAATCCTACTTGAACCATTCCTCACAAAAAAATCCAAATTTTAGCTCCTTTGCTGATGATCTAAAATTACTTATCAATTCAAAAGACCCCAAACAGATACAAGAAATTAATAATGAAACCTCCAAGCAAATTCAACAGTTAATTGACTTTTTTCAGCGAGCTGGACTCCAACTCAACAATGCCAAGTCAGCTCACATAACAATCACGAAGTGGAAGGTAACTTGAATGTCAAGAATGACATTCGAGTTACAGTTAATGGTGGGTCAGTCCCCAAAGTTTCATCTCATACTGACCTGGGACTAACATGGGATGAAGACTTAAATTTCAAGGAACACTTCCTAAAGGCAAAGAAGAAGACCTATGCTGCTTTCTGGGCTATCCGCCAGGAGCTCGCAGGCGGTCACAACACCAAACTGATTGGACAATACGTTAATAGAGGTCTCACACCCATACCACTATATTTTTATTTTATTTTATTTTTTTTTTTTTTTGTTAGTTGTTGGCGCATCGGCTTCTGTGGCCATAATGCACCTCCCAGAGTTTTTGCACTACTCTGATCCAAACCCACAACCTTTGGTTTGCCAGGCAGGTACTTGACCCACCCGGCTAGTCTGGTCGGCCATACCACCATATACCTCAGAAATCTGGTCCTCTGCATCTACCTCTCGATGTAACAAATTTATGTCAATGGAATATTGGATTCTGTGGTGGCTGAACCGTCTGGGAAGGAAATCCATTCACCATTTCAAAATCCATTCTCCTAGTCAATCTAGGAATGACCTCCTGGAAGCTCACTGTCCTCAAAAAAAAATCTGTCAACACTCACCAAGCTGCTAACTTGCCAGATTGATGCCCCAACAAAAGAAGATATCATCGTACTAACAAGAGGAAGAAATAGAAGCCATCACCCACTTAGGATGAAGCTATCAAACTTGGACTCCCTAAAAGGAATGTTCCCATGTAACACCATTGAACACTTCAACACCTTCTCCATTGATCCGGTAAAGTTCGAAGTCAATACAGAAGCCAAATTACAGACCAAATCTGGACTAAATCACCAGGATTGCTGTGAAAATTGAGCAGTTTTTATCAGAAATTTGTATGATATGAACAATTAAATGCAATAATATAATGAAAATAAATAAATCTGTTGTGTTAGTTGCTGATAAAGATTAAATACAACCTGTGTATTTTAACTCTTCAATTATTAAGATCTATGTTATTTCAAAGTGAATACAATTAAGTAAATGTACATATATATTTAATAGTTATTACTATACAATAATTATATTGTAAAGATCTGAAAATTTGTATAAAAGTGTATAATATATATTTTGAAATTTCTGTACACCCTCCTAGCCCACTAGCTGTACAGGGTGTGAAGCTTGTGTTAATAAACTGATAGTAATAATAATAATAATAATAAAATATGTTGGAAAATTAAGATTAATATTAACACATTTTTACTCTTTAACTCATGTAGAAACACATTATATATATATATATATATATATATATATATATATATACACACACACACACACACATGATTATATATATATATAAACACATTATATCCTGTATCAAAAATAAGATTCATTTTATTTAATTCATCTTGTTTCTATGCAAGAATAGATTTTTACAGTCATATTTAATTATGTGAATTTACCTATATTTAAAGGGATACATGATGGCAGTGATGGCATGGCAGGCATCTGTGAGGCGGCAGTAGCTTCTGGAATGGAAGAGAACTTTATGTTCTGTCATGGCTGCACAAAATAATGTTACAACATTGTGTATTCCTATAAAATATGAAAATAATGTATTATTTCAGGTCATTTCATATTAATGTTATTATATTAGAAATTAAACTAAGCAAAAAAAAAATACTAATCCTTGAAAGGATTTTTATGAATAAAAACACACTGAACTTAATTTATGAAACACTATTCTAGTCAGGAAAAAAAAAAAAAAAAAAAAAACACAGTAAACCCTCAATTTAAGGGACTAATAGGGGAGAAGGGGTGTCTGTTAATGTCGAAAGTCCGCTAAATGGAATGTAACCTGGGGGGGCATTTTTTATTGTTCTTAATGTAAAAAAAAAGCTTCAATACAATATACAGTACTGTACAATATAAAATTATGTTGCAATTTGGCCTTTGATTTACGGATATCAGAAACTGTTTTTTTTCACAAACACGTGCTACTGAGATGCCTTGTTATAATTTCTCAATTAGCTATAATTTCTGTGCCACATTTAAGTTCATGCGCTTTCTTTTAACTCCTCTATCACTTGATGCCATTTTAAATTGTAAGAATTGCAAAACTATTTAATAAATAAAGTCACAATTCAGAAATCACAGAAACACTCTGTATACAACCTGACTGCACGATAGCTTGAGGCAGACTGAGACCGAAACAAAGCGAGTCGGTAGACCTGGGTGTCTGAGTCACGTTCAGCTCGCAAGTCATTGCCTGCTCTTATCTGTTATCTGGGAAAACAGCTATTTGAACACGTTTTCAGAAATAATAAAAAACAATTTCCTGAATTTGATTATAAAAATAAAAGTAGGCAATTATCAAAACAATAATGGAAATAGGTAATTATTATTAATTTTTAATTAATAATAACACAAGTTTTGTATAACCTAAAAAAATAATATTGGTCAAGATTAATATGCACATTACTGTATTATTATTTGTCCAGTCCGTTAAATCCGAAATCCGTTATATTGGGGTCCATTAAATCGAGGGTTTACTGTGTATCAAAATAAGTTTCATATCAAATAAATAGTAATTAACTCTTATTTTGTTTTATGGTAACTCCAAACAGGAATCATACTGGAAACTAGTATGTAACAGCTGAAAGTTCATAAGACAGAAGACACCTGTGGGATCAGACTTCAACACCTGTACAGTTTAAATTTTAAGGATTCATACAACAGAATGTTGCTCCAAAGAACAAAATTGGAAAAGATAAATGAGAAGGAGGGTAGGTTACGTTCAGTGAGACTGAACGGATACTAACCAGTTGAAACATGCATTGGGACTAGTTTAAGAAAGAGGTGGAATCATGTATATTAGTTAATAACAGTGCCCATGAAAATATCTGTAGGAAAGAATTCAACAGAAAATGAAGGTCTTGATGATACAGTGAGAATTAAGATACAAATGGAGAAAATGAATTTAAACTCGAACAGGATCCTTAAAAAAGAATACTCAAATTTTAAGGTGGCCAGACTTGAATGTGGGTAAAGTACAGTGCAGGAACTAGTAGATGCTTTCTTGGCCTTGTCAAAATGATGTGTTATATGCAAAAACATCAGGTTGCTGGAAAATAAATGTTGGTGAGACAGGAAGGCTACCTAAAATTAAGGTTAGAAAACCTTGTGACCATGAAGAAAGGGGAATACCAAGAAATCTGAAATGGTAGGACACTCCTAGGCTTTTAATGTTAAAAATTCAAAATTATATGGGGGAAGATTTTATTAAAAGAAAAGTTAAAGAAGCTATGTAAATAAGAAAATTTAAAGATAAGACAATAAATAGAAATATGGGGAAGGATAGAGATACATTATGAATGCATCTATTCTAAGAGAAAACATGAATTTATAATAAAAACTCCCCCCCCCTTCCCCCCCCCCCCTTCTCACAGTTTAAAACCACTGTACATAATTGCAAGAGGACTGGTCTTTAGATGGCAGGATAAGTTACTGAGCCTCTCTGATTGATCAATCCAGTGTCGATGATTTTCTCACGACATCATCTCCCTTCTCTTACTTGCCTGGACATCCTGACCACTGAGGAGTTGTATGCATGTGATCAATGGACTGGTTCAGATGTGATTCGTTTTATAAAGGTAATTATAATGGTTAATAACCATTTAAAAAAATGAAAATTTCAAGTTATTTATATTTCCTATTTGTTCTCAGTTTCAAATTATAATAGATGACAGTCATAATGAAAAAGTCCTTTTTAGCAATTCATAAAAATATCAAACTTTCAAATAAAATCTGATGAAAATGTATTCTCTATCTTACCTAATTCCTCAAACAACTGATGTACTGTTGTGTTTGTGACTGGAAGAGTTGCACTAAGAGGAGGCTGAAGTGCTTGCCTATCTCCAGCTCCAATAGAAAATCGAACTTGTGGACCTCCTTTAAATAAATCGGAAAACCAGCAAATTCAGCAAACAATTCAAAACAACTATTATTTGAAATTTTAATTTTTTTTGTTAGTATTAAGGATTAATTAATTGATCCTTAACTCTCACTCTCTCTCTCTCTCCCCCCTCCCTCTCAGTATCTTAATACTAAACTTTAGTTTTTATTAAGATACTGACTGATACTTAATTATTATAAAAAATATCTTATCTCAATCACTGTTATCACATTATGTAAAATGTTTTATCTCCAAAATTGATAATTTATTTATTTTACAAAATAAATGTGCAGACATAATGGAGGAATTCTGTGCCTTATAGTCTGATGTTACTATTTTTTATCTTGTTAATTTATTAAATTAAAATTTCTAAAATGTTTTTTACACCTGTTATTTTCAACAAAATAAAACACCTATTGATACAATAGTGCAGAAGAATATCCTAAATAAATTCCGAAAAGGATCAAAACTGCTGTTTTTGATTTACCACAGTGTTTCTATGGGTGAAGAAAACTGGGAGGGAGAAACAGGAATCAAAAGTGAAGTTGGTCCAAGAAGAGTGTATGCAAGGGGCATTGTCCACAAATGTTATGTCAAGGAGCTAGATATATTCTTGCTGTGTGTATGCCACATCCAAAAATTTCATTATTTCATACATGCCCACCCCCTCAACTTTTCTTTACTGCTGAATACATCACAAAAAGTTACACTAATAGAATAAACGTATCTGCAAAAAGAACTAAACCTCTCAAACACTTCCTTGTTCATATCACAAATATAAGCAGTCTCAGTTCCAATCTCAATGATTAATGTTTCCACTTACAGTCTGCCAAACTACACTTACTTTTCCCAATTAATCAGAATCCTAATATCAGTTGATTCAACCACTGCTCATCACCCATTTCCTAATTATTCACCATATGATTCTTCCATTTCAAAGGTGGTACTTGTACATACTTCTCCAAACTGATATATGACAGTAATTTGGAACCTTCTCTTTTTGGTCTTCTCTGGCTCAGACTATCCCAGTCAGTCAAATTCATCTGTTGCCTCTATCAATCTTCCAATCCCACTAATCACTTAGAACTCACTGACTTCCTTTCTTTGAAGCTTTACTTTCTCCATTTCAACTTTCTTAAGAGTAAGGTAGTTTTCCTTGGCAATTTTAACATTCACAATTCCATCTAGCTTCAGCTTTCTAATCACATGGATCCAGCTGGTTGAGATGCTGAGGCTTTTACAAATACTAATCACTTGCACTTGTCCATTTACCTATCAGACAATCCTAACCACATAGCCAACACTCTTGATCTTTTTCTTATGAATGACCCTTCCAAGTACATGGTCAAGGCGAGCAGTCCTCTAGGCACCTGAAATCACCACTTGGTGATGGTCTCTTCTCTAATGTAGCCTTTCTCTCGTGGCCGATCTTAGCCTTGTGTTGTTTGGCATTACATGGATGTAAAATGGGATGATCCTCAAGAATTCTATTTCTCCTTTCCTTGGTTGCATTAAATGTTTTGACATCAGATGTTTTAAATCATCTGATGTCAAATCATGTCAGTGAGGGATGAAATCCTTTATTCCACAATCCACTTTAAAATTTATTCTTTATCTAAACCATGGTTTTCCAATAAATGTGATAAGGCAGTTCAAGAAAAAGTAACTTTGATAAGAATGTTGCATATCACAACTGGCTTGCATCCAAATGTCCAGGTTCATTTTCTACAGTTGTAAAGCAATTATTAATCAATCCAAACTAGATTTTGAACAGGCTGAGAGTAGAAAACTTGCATCTTGTCCAAATGGAAGATGAATGTTCTGGTCTCTTGCCAACGCTACCCTCTACTTTACTTTTGTCCATTTCTACTCCCACCTCTAATTAAAATCTGATAGTTCTATTGCCACCTGTACTAAAGATGCCGGCATCCTACTTTTCTTCTATCTCTTGTATTGATGACCTTGGTAAACCAATGCTTCCTGTGGTCTTCCATCAAAAGGACTTCAGAAGAATTTTGAACAATCTTGATGCCAAAAAAGCTCCAGGCCCTGATGATATTTCTCCATAATGGAAAAAATTCATTAACTGCCAACTCCTAAACTATCTTGAACCCTTTTATCTAATCGATAATCACCAATATGCATTCCATTAGTGTCAATCCACTGGTGATATACTGACTCATGTTACCCATGTATGGACAAATTCAATGGAAAAGTTTGATGAAACTCAGGCAGTTGCTCTTGACATTTCAAAGGCTTTTAATCCTGAGTGGTACAAAAGTCTTCTAAATATGCTTCCATCTTGTGGATTGCTGAATGTTTTTTGTAATTGGGTATCCAGTTTTCGCTCTGATTGCTCACTGCAGGAGATGGTAAATGGCTCTCTCTCTCTCTCTCTTCTAACTTCTCCACTAATGTTGATGTTCCCTAAGGTTCAGTTCTTTCTTCCACTCTTTTCCAGTTCTATATTAACACGTTGACTGCTACGGCTAATCTGAGTGAACCGGTCTCTGATGCCAATCTGAGTTAGGCATGTTAAATTATTCAAAACCCAAATTATAATATATCTTCATCACCAAAACTCCTAAAAAAAGCTTCTCGAATTATCTCGTAGATGCTGTGTGTAATAGAAAATTCCTCTCATAGCAGCCAACCATTGTTACCTGTAGAATTCGCCGTATATGAATCAACACTGTGCATAAATCCATAGTAGTGACATAAACTGTGCCGTGTATGTACATTGTATTTAGTAATTTGCTATGTGTTTCTAAAACAAAACAAAACAAAAGAGCCTAAAACATGGATAAGAGACCACTGACCGAAGAAGAGCTTGAGCTGTATGCTAATATGAGTGACTCGGAATTTGAAGAGATTTTTGACAAGCCATAGGGTTCTGGTTCCGACAGTGACAATTATGAACCTCTTAACGATTCAAGTGAGGATAGCAAAGGTGAAGCTAGCTCCCAGCCTGAAGATAATCCTAATTCTCCGCAGGCAAAGTAGTCAAATAATGATAATAATTTGTGGAATGAAATAGCACAAGATCCTCCACAATTTATTTTTGAAGAGAACATTGGTTTAAAAATGGACACAGCACAACTTAGTGTACAAAAATTGGTAGAGGTATATTTTTTGGAAGAATTTATGTTATTAGTGGAACAAACTAATTTATACGCTAGGCAAGAAACTGAAAAATATGGACAATCACAAAAATATGCCGGGTCATCAAAATGGAAGGACGCTGACATCTCGGAAATGAGTGTTTCTTGGACTTTTGTTACAAATGGGTCCTTGTTCTTTTCCTTCAATAGAGCATTACTGGAGTACAAGTACATTCTACAATGTTACATTTTGGCGATCATTTATGAGTCGAAATAGATTCCAGTTGATATTACAATATTTTCACTTCGCAGATAACTCGTTACAATCTGCTGACAGGCTATACAAGGTAAGACCAATTTTGAATCATTTCAATAATGTTATGTGCAATAATTACGTACTGAATAAAAACATCCGTATTGACGAGTAGATAGATGATGTTGTGGCATGTGAGACTAAATTTCCAGTACATAAAAAACAAAAGCACAAATACGAAATCAAACTTTACGAACTGTGTGAGTCCAACAGTCTTATTATGAAATTAAAATTTTAATCTGATAAATCAGAAACTGAACAAAACATAGGTCATACTGCTGAAGTTGTGCTATACTTGCTTGAGGACTTCTTAGACAAGGGATATGTATTATATATGGACAATTTTTATAATTCTGTTGCTCTGACTAAATTGTATGGCCAAAAAACTTATGTATGTGGAACAATACATACCAACAGAAAAGAAAATCCAAAAGCTTTCGTGATACGAAAATTGAAGAAAGGAGAAGTTGCATGGCAATGAAATGGCCCTGTTGTAGTATGTATAGTAATTGGAGGGATAAAAGAGAAGTTCTCACTATTTCTAACAAACACGTTGTTGAAATGGTTGAGGTATATAACCAGAATGGAAAAATTTTGATAAAACCAAACATAATTCAAGATTACAATAGCGGAATGTCCAGTAAGATCGATCAGATCAAATGCTCTCATGTTATTCAGCGCTAAGAAAAACCATCAGATGGCCGAAAAAAATGACATTACATATTTTAGAAATATATATACGTAATGCATACATCCTTTTCCGTCAAGTCACAGGTTCCACCATAAAATCTCTAAAATTCAGAGAAACATTCTTTGAATCTTTGATTGGAGAAAAAAATTCTAAACGTTCCAAAGAAGATTAGGTCTGAATGCAACATTCATTATTTAGAAGCTATACCACCAACTGAAAAAAAAGCATGCCCGACTAAGCCATGTCAAGTATGTACCAGAAATAAAAAAAAAGCCCAGAAACATGCTCTTATTGTCCAGTGTGCCAAGAAGTCTGCTCTTTGCGTAGAAGAATGTTTCAAGAAATATCACAAATAAACACTATAATATTATTGTGAGTTTTAGTAATATATTTTTCTTTTTTGTATTTGTAAATAAAATTTTTTTTTTTTTGTGAATAAATTTTCTCTTTTCTGATGCAGTGGTTGATTTTTCATTCCTATCCCAGAATCCCACTATCCATCAGTTGTACGTATTTGTTACAAATATACTCGTAGCTGCACCTGAAAGGCAAGTCATACCAGTCGAAGTTAACTCGTAGGCTGCGTCCTGGGCCAGATCACCAAATATGAGTTAACTCATATTTGGCTTAGTTAGTTAGTTAGTTATTTGATTTTTAGGAGCATTAGCAACTAAGGCCATATTGCTCTGGGATATGCGGTGGTCATTCCCCGACCTTTCCGCATCCTCCGTATTTGGTGGTGACGGGCTCGAACCCCAGTCTAATCAAGAAGCGTGTGCTACGCGCTGCTGCTCCTTCCCACCTGGCTACGGAGGCGCCAACTCACATTTGGCAGTCAATGTGTTAATAACCTTCTATTGACCGAAAATCGTACCCACAGTTTTGCTGCTGACAGCATATTGCATTCCACTTTACAGTTTGAGACACCTTGCCCTGCACAAACAGCTTCAATTTCTCAAATATCAATTACCAATTTGTTAAATGTTCTCCAGATATTTCTCCAATGAGGAAAAGATAACTTAGTTAATTCAATCCTTCTAAATCTCAGTCCTGTCTTATAACTCGCATAAAGGATTCTTCTGTTCCAACCAGTAAAGATCCATTTACTTTCCTACTTCAAACTCACAGGACCAATTTTTCTTCTTCCTCATTTATCCCTTCAACTTTTGTTTTTTGGAACAACCTTCCTTCACATGTATTTCCCAAAAATTACAATCTAAAGAAATTGAAGTCAAGTTTTTTTGATTTGGTAGTTGTTGGCGCATCGGCTTCTGTGGCCATATTGCACCTCCCAAGGTTTTTGCAGTACTTTGATCCAAGCCCGAGGCGGGAATCGAACCCACGACCTTTGGGTTGCCGGGCAGGTACTTTACCCACTCGGCTAGCCCGGTCGGCCCGTTGAAGTCAAGTATTTTCTTTCATATTCTCAAACTTCAACCCACGCACAGTACAGTACTATATGTTCTAATACCTTTTGAGTTTTGGATATTCATTTTTAAAAAAAAAATAAAAAAACCTCTTAATTTTCACTTCTAAGTTCAATTGACACGCACGCACGTGCGCGCGCAAATGCTAAAAATCTTGATGAGTGACAATAGAAAAACTAACTATACAGATTGCTTAACATGTGACCACTGTAACATCTTTGTAACATAACCACTCTAACATAATTCATCAAAATTTTAAAAAAATTTCTACCAAAACATTGCTACTGTCTGTACATTTAGCAAGAGTTTGCACACACAGGGAAAACTAGTGCCTGTCGCCTACAGCAGTCTCTCCCGCAAAGCACAAAGGTGTACCAGAATAGAAGAAATTTGATACTATTAAAGTTGTTTGGTTGTTACTTTGGATTTTCTCGCACACTAACTATTCTGATCTTATTACACTAATTCCAATGATACCATATGTGGTATTTTTATAGCATATTATATCTGTACAATTGTGTGGGCCAATGTATATGCAGTGTAGGCTGATTTTTCCTCCCCTGCAATAATGCAATTAAGACTATGAGGTACCGTAGTTTTAGTTGCATTATCCATGGAATGTAGAATACATATAAGAAAGTAATCTACTTATTTTAAGGTCAGACTATCCATTTCATTGGATGCAAAACCAGATTTTCAGGGTGGAATAAACTGTGCAACTTGCATCTTGGACTCTCGACCATGGTATGAAAAAAAAAAAAAAATCCTCCCACTTTAACGGGATTTAAAACTTGGCCTTTCCCAATAGTACAGTCATAACCATACTACCTGAGCGGGTATGTTCAGGCTGAAAAATCCAAAATAACTCATGAAGAAAAGTCCTACTCCCCTGACCTGAGACTGGCTAACTACAGTCCTATTTGAGGTGGCCTTTAAGAATTCCTCCAGTCTCCAACAGGATTTGAACCCAGTCCTCTTCAAATGAACAAGTTGTGGAACCACCACTACACTGTCATGGAAGACAGTACCATTACAAAATATACGTCCTAGCACTATGAATCAATCTAATGTAGATGACTTTTTTTTTCAGTTATTTCAGATGTGATACTACTTTTTTATTATTTTTATATTATTTTGTATGCATATCAATCCTAGCTCAAGAAAATGAAATTAAAACATCCAAAACAAGCACTTACCAGGTGGTGGCACTTGCACACAACCCAATATGTTTCCTATTAATGTCTCCATCTGCACAGCCATGTTATCTATGTACACTGTATAGATTATACCCAGACAATTCTGCAAAAAAAAACATTTAAGTTTATAAAAGTACAGGTGTTCAAAAGATAAAAATTACCATCTTGTTCTTGTTAAATGAACATAATAAAACAAATGAATGTGTTTAATTTAGAACTTTTCATGATATGTGGGTGGAGCTATCTGCCAATCAAGAATGGCAGGTAGCTCCACCTACATGTGCTCTGAGTATATCAGCTAAAATATTTAAAAATAAAACAAATTTAATTTAGAGTTAAATAAGGAGATTGGAGTTTCTTTCCTTTAAAAATGAGGTGGCAAATGTGAATGTGTGAAGTGAATTTATTCTCTGTAAGACCAATGACATACCCGCTTTTGAAAATATGTACACAAAATTGTTGGAACTTTGTGCAGTTATGCTACAATTTACTAATAGTGTTGAAAAGTTTCTGTTGATCTTCAGAATTTTCTTAAGATGAATTTTTCTCTCCTATCTTACAATAATGCATTCAGTATCTTGAGCAAGAATAGCTACATTTATATTCTTCTTCAATTTTTTTTTAAAGTCTTTAAAGAAATAGATATTGTAAACGAGTATCTGTAATTGTATTGTCTGCTATTTAAACAGACAAGTAAGACAGTGACATAGCATAATCACAATTGCTTCACTTCTGAATCTGAATGTGACTCTTTCTCTTATGTAAATTATGCCGACTCCTATTCCAGAGATCAAATGGCTTCTTGCAATGCAAACTACCAGTTGACCTCAATGTATTTAATCACCTGATAGAGCTCCATCTTGTGAAAAAGTGTTATAGAAAGAAATCAACCAAAAGAAGATTTAAATCTTACAACTTCAAAAATAATAAAGGCAACAAATTCTTTTCATCCTACAAAACGAGAAATCAGACCACTGAGAATCATTTGATTCCTGTGAAAATCATATGATATCAAAAGTTCAATGACACAGGAGAAGGAGAAGCAAATTTACTGCAACTCAAATATGTACAGCTGTCATATCTCTGTAAAGTTTCTTTAGTTCATTTTAAAGATGCCATGCTTTATCATCAGAATAGGTGAAACCCGATCAGCAACTGCTTGGATCTCAATGACAAATTGAGATCCAAGACTAATTTTTTTGATGGTTTGTTTTTCAGAAAGTTCATTCAATGAAGTACAGGAACAAAAGCTTCAGAAGTTATAAATATTGCTCTAATGCAAGAGAGGAGGAAACATTTTTTGTGAGATATATCAAGAGAAACTGTGTTCTTTCCAAACATTCAATTTGAAGCTGTAATTATGATTTTATTGTGTGGAATAGTATTTCCTTTCACTTACTGCCTTTCCCCTCCATTTTCATTTCATCCAGTCTTAAAAGGAACAGTGTCTCCTTAGGAGAAAACCTAATAATAAATAACTTTAGGATATTGGGGGCTTCTGAGCGTTGGTTTGCCAATGTTCAGAACCCACAAAGTTGGGTCCTGGAGATGCTTCCACCAATTTGCCTTTGTCAATAACCAGTTAACAGAAATTACTGGCAATTCTATCAATGAAGAACAAACAATCAAGGCAATTCATGATTGAGATGCTTTGGGTGGGACAGAAAGCAAATTTCTCTACAGTGAAGGCCATTTAACTGCAGAAAAACTACATACTTTCTTACAAGTACATAGATCCCTCACAAAAGTTGATGAGAGCTCATGTCACATCTCACAACTTAAGGATCTACGCTCTAAATTAAAGGGACAAAAATAAAATGGCTCTTAACCAGATCCAATAACACCATGCCGACCATCTGATCTTACAAGAAGCAAAATGTAAAACCAGAAGCAAAACCACCTCTTAAATGAGCAGAGTGAATACTTATTCCATCATTCTCCGACTCAACAGCATCATGGAGCAAAAGTAAGCACTGGCCTACACTTAAGTTTCCCTGTAACCTCAAACTAACAGAAGAGATAGTTGGCTATGAAATACATGGCCCCTAGAGATGCCTCAAAAGGAAACCCTGTGCATTTTTAGTAGCTGCATGCCACAACAGGACACACTTGCTATTCAAATCACAGATTTCATACAGAGCCATCTTTGTGCAACAGATCACAGAACACATCATACTAGCTAGAGATTTCGAATGCACACTAGACCCACAAATGGGCAGACTTAA
Organism: Mastigoproctus giganteus; assembly: GCF_048544385.1. NCBI lineage: Eukaryota > Metazoa > Arthropoda > Arachnida > Uropygi > Thelyphonidae > Mastigoproctus > Mastigoproctus giganteus. Next base: position 155,596,745 of record NC_143586.1, on the reverse strand, counting down.
ATGTGTTGAACATTGCACAATGCTAATCAGCAACTTGCAAGCTATAGTAGACAACAATGACTGGTTGATGCATTTAGCCCCCAGCAACCAAAGAAAAAGTCCTACATCTGAAAATCAGCAAATACAGCAGTTGGGAAACTCCTTTACCAAACCCGACTTGGCAGATAGTAATTCCAAAACATGGTCTCCTCCTGGTCAGAAGTATCATGCGTATTCCATCTTATATATCAGACCACTCCTTTTTCAAATTGCATCTCTGCTTATCCTCCAATCCACATAAACAAGATAAATTCTGTTTGAAACTGAACAAGCAACTTACCTACACCTTGCCATACTCCAGAAGAATAAACAAGAATGCTCGATCTCTAAACAACTCTACATGCTGCGGGAAGGGGGACTGACACGAGCCTACAATCCAACCAAATGTTAACACCAGAGCCACGCCTGAAAATAACCCATTCAGCATACACAGAGATGATGTCACTACAGATATATGCAGTGAGAGAATCTGAACCATCAACTCATTAACTGTATGTTGAAGCCCCAAAAGCAAAACTAAACCATAATAAGAATAAAGCAGCCTGTGGAAAACAGAGAACCAGAACCAATTCCTCCATCCAGCACACAGGTCCAGCAAGGGACAGAAATATCTCGGCAATGTCCCCAAAACTTCTCCCAAAAGGACTGGTCTGACTTGCTTCCATAGTGTACTTGTAAAATAGAGGAATATGTACATGCTGCTACCTCATGGAGAGGGAGAGTGTGCTAATTGCCAACCATATAGCAGAAAGTGTGCTCTGGAATAACTGAAAGGCATTAACCACCACCCACTGACTTTCTATATCAAATACAGAGCATCAATCTGAGCCTTCCTCTGGAATAAAACCAACTGTATTTCCTCCTCAAAACTCTGCCAACTTACTCACTTATAGGGAACAGGAGCTGGTCTCCCTTGAAGACAAATTACAGCATTCCAGACCATTTTCCTGCGAACGACACTGCAGATGAAATATACATACTCTGTCAACATGAATCGAATCACCTAGTTGCAACAGACACCAGTGAGATGACCCTATCTGTAATCCTAAAAATGGACACTGTGCCAGCACCACTCCAACTACCCATCTTTTAGCTTTGCAGTGCTGGAAAGAAACTCCTTCGCACACTTCATTATACTCTCAGAGTCCATTTTATAATAAGAAAAAGACAGATCCTTCAACTTATCTCCTTTCTTTCCATACATGGAAATGGATTGGAATAAGGACAATTGGAGATGTTCTGACACCACACCTGGAATGCAAAGGCTCAGAAGACTTGCTTGTGAAAACTGTGAATGCAAGCTGACAACAGCACAAACTTCTGAAATTAGCCACTGCTAAAGCTTCCCAAACATCACAACAGTACAAGAAACTGAAAATATTACTAGAACTTCACCTGCACCAACCTTTGTATTCATCAGCAGAAGTCACTATTGTGGCTTTTGGTGATGAATACAAAGGCATGACATAATAAGCTGGTAACTTTTTCTGTAGTGTCTGCACACTACAAAAGGAGTTATCAACTTATTATGTTGTGCTATGTAGTCAGTAATTAGTCTTTCCATCATCCACCTGCAAATGCTAGCTCTGTACTCATCCCAAATGCTATCCCTATGCTTCATACACCAAAAGCTGTAATTGAACTTTCAGTGAAACCATCCCTGCAAGATGAAATATGTCAAATTGGATGCAGACAACCAGGGAGACTGTGGCGCAACATCCCCCAACCCCAATCATTCTATACAAGTTCAGACTACATGTCTCTTTTCTGTACCCCCAGGAATTCTGGAACACAAGTGCCTATTTTGCTTTTTGAACAAATGATCAGATATGCTCTGAATACCAAAAGGCTCACCTGCAACCATGCACACAACCAAGAGGACTACTAGTACCTGCTTCACTCTGAACAGATGATACACACCACATGCAACTCCCTCTTTATTACTGTGAAAGCCATCATCTACAACTTTTATTCAAAACACACAAGAAGCAAGTATGACATGCCTTATGTACACAGGAAATTTCAGAGAAGAATTCTGCTCAAACTCCACCACTACGTATCCAAAGGAAGTTTCAACTTATCTCAACAGGAAAAAAAAAAATAAATAAAATAAGAGCAACTATGCATTTAAGTGTTATCATATCCTTATTACTGTATTTAATAATTGTAATAAAACTTAAATAGATATTGTTATACTTGGAGAAAATAATAAAAATCTGTGGGCATAAACCACATCAACAACACTATGCATAGTACTGCCTTAGCATTCTAATATGTTTTGTGTCTTTACCTATGCTTGAATTACCTTTATTTTATTATAGTTACACAGGATATAAATAGATTTTTATATCTTGAAATTATATTTGCTATTCATCATTAATTTAAAAAAAATTCTACCTTATCTATTTTTTCCTTGCAATACATATAGATAAGCATATAAATATTTGTTTCAGAGATGTTTCAAAGTTAAAATTTACCCTGAAAGCAGTGAAATAATCCAGTCGTGAAACCAATACTAAACATTTTGGTGCATACATGATGGAATGATGCTGTACCAACCCCCCTGTTGGCTCCACTGCCTCTTCTTCACCTTCATCATCTGGAGGTTTGCTAGGTGTAATAGCAACAGGTTCATTGAAAGAGAGGCAAGCACAGTAATGACGATTAGCATCAATATCAGTAAGAACAGAGACAAAGAATGTTGGCTGTTGACGAACTGTTGATAAACTCCACCCCTGAGGCTGACAAAACTAAAAAGAGAAATGTCAGATGTAACTCCATAAAACAGCACAGGCACAAAAAATGAGAAACTACGAAATATAACTTAATAGTTTATAATGAATTCAGTGATTGCAGTCAGTAATGTATTATTCCACGTTAAACAACACTGTGTTATCAAAATTTTAACCTACACTTCTAGTTATCCAAGTGATAATTACAAATTATTAGACTTTGTTATAAAGATAACTCACCTCAGAGTAATCCTTATAAAGGATTACTCTGAGGTGAGTAAGATCTGTAAGACTTAGACTCAATGTCACTTTGCCATTTTTCTTAGGATTTGACATCACTATCAAATTCTAAAAAATCTGTACTAGTTACACAATTTTTTTTCTTGGATATGTTTTTATTATTGCTGGTTACTATAAATTTAGCTTGATCCCATTGTGGAGATCAAGTCAGAGCTAATACAATGAATAAATTGTTTAACAGTTTTGTTCCTCATGAAAACACTTTAACACTGTTTCTTCACTATTTGGTTGACATTTTTTGCCTTTTCCCTAGAAGATATAGAAATAAAAAAAAAATAAAAAAAGATTGACCTGTTTTTAGATTTATGCTTGGGGATAGGAAACAAACATCTCCACATATTCATTAACAGAATATGTGATGTTTGTTACCAATGAAGATATGTTTAACTGCCTGTTGGAAATACCCACTAAAGCTCTTTTAATGATAATTTATAGTGAAATATTCCTATAATGAAATTTTTGTGATGATTTAGGTATTCATTATAAAATAGCTCAGCCACTTTTATATTTCTGATATGCTGACAAAATTTTCCAATTTTTAATTACAGTGCTACCAAATACATACAAAGCATAATGTACATGTCATAAAAAAAACTGAAATGGCCACTTAGCATTAAAATTTAATTCTTTTACATGATTTATACTGTAAACTCCTAAATATCCATGTACAAATTATCTAGTGCACAATTTTAAATTTGTTTTTCTTTTAACTTTTAATATTTAACAACTTTATGAAACATTGCACTATAAAGTGAATTAAGCTTTCATTCCTTTCTTTTCTGTTACAACTCGACACAACTTTCACGGTTTATTCCAAGAAATGGAAGGCAAGATAATTATCATTCCATGATTTCTCAGTTTAAATATATTTTTAATTATAGTTACTTGATGAATTTATGGAAAGTTTATGCACTGCACATTTCCACAAGAACTTATTTTCTACCTCCCATCCTTCCCATTTATAACAGTCTAGTTTCCATTCTTCCAAGTAGCGGAGAAAAATTACATTCTGCCATCAATAAGTAGGGAGTGATAAGCTGTGCTAAATTGTACTTTTATTGGAATTACAGAAGAAATATATTCAAAACTTATGAATAAAATCATTATGAGAAAACACATGAAGCCAATGAAACCATTAAATAATACCAATCTAATGCATCTAATTTTATCTGTATAATGTAAAACCATGGAAATATACAAGCATGAATAACTTTTTATGTTTATTGATCATACAAAAATCATACAAATAAAATATGTTGTATAAAGCAAATCTGAAATGTGGCCAATTTTATTTATCATTGGGATTGTTTCAGGTTAAACTATAGCAAATGTCCTTTACATACCAATAAACTAATTGAAATACTTCACATGGAAAAGTGTTTTTATTAACTCTTTCTTACTTTCTAAGATTCTTTTTTAGCCTCCTTTACACAAAAGGTAAATATTTATACGTAAAGGAGGAGGCTTGCATATCTACTTTGTGTGTAATGGTTGGTTGGTTGAAAATCTAAGAGCTTTTCAATTTTTGTTACTTTTAACACTTTATTTATTTATTTTTTTTTATATACCTGTTATTTTTTGGCACTAATTATCATTTTTGATTTGCTCAATACAATATGATGGTCACTTGCAATCAAAAAATCTCTATAAATTGTACCGTTGTTACCAATATAGCACATGTTAAAATCTAAAGTAAAATATAATGATAAAAAAATGAAAAGAGACACCTTACCAACTCAATACCGTCAATGAAAGGTGTATCTTCCCAGTCCTTTGATGGAAATCTCTGCAGTACTTTTCCACAGCTCACACCACTTCCTGCAATATAACAAAAAGATTTTTAACATTTTTGCCAACAAATGAAAATCCAGTCTTTAAATTTACAATTATACTTTGAATTCTTGTAATGATATCAAATATTCTATTATTTCGATTTTAGTTATTTATTAAAAAAATCCCATAAATATAATTACCAGCACTACACAGTTATTTTGTACTCAGCCCTGCAAATCCTGAGGTGGGCATTTGATTTTGATTTTTTTTTCCCCCCACACAAAAAATTTCCTTGTTCATTTCACAAATAACTCACCCTAGTTGCCCCAACCATTTTGTCTATGATTCCTTTCACTTCAAAGGTGGCACTTGTGCCACCTTTGAAGTGAAGTCTACTCCAATATTCCTTTTCAGAGATTTCCTAATCTGGAATCTTCCTTTTTGATGTCTTAAATATCTTTACCCAAATCTATTAAAATCATCTGTTAAGTCTTGTTCACCCAATTCCACAAACCACTCAAAAGTTTTTGACTTCCTTTCCTTGAAACTCAACTTTCTACCAACTAACTTTCCAAAAATTGTGAGATTATTTTCCTTGATAATTTTAATGTTCACAACTCCAGCTGGCTGCACTTTTCTAGTTACATAGACTCAATTGGGCAAGATTTTGAAGTATTTGAAATTACTAATGACTTCATACAGCTTGTTCATTTACCTACCACAATATCATATAATCCTAGCCAAACAACCTTGATCTTTCTCTCATTGACTGTCAACTTTGAAGGGTTGTTAATGATCCTTTAGGAACCTCATAACAATTTAGTGATAGGCTCTTCTCCAATAACCCCCCCCACCACTGCCTACCATTCTCAGCCTTCTGTCAATGGACATTATAAGAATGCAAAATGGAATGATCTGCATGTTTTCTATTCCTCTTTTCCTTTGTTAAATGATTGTTTTAAATCTTTCAAACCTAATGTTTGATCAGTTCATGTCAGTAAAATTATTCTTGTAAGGGTGGAATCTTTGTGCCACACAACACCTTAAAATCCCATCACATATCCAAACCATAGTTTTCCAATAAACATTCTAAGGCTATTCAAGGTAAGAATGTTGCATATCGCAATTGGCTCACACCCAAATCTCCAGATCATTTTCTGCCTGTATTAAAGCCCAAAACAATTGTAAAACAATTATTAATCAATCAAAACACAATTTTGAACGGGCTAAGAGAAGGAAACTTGCTTCTAGCCAAGTGGTAACCGAGCCTTTTGGTCTCCCAGTTACTGGCAGTAACTATCCATCTATATTTTCAACTCTATTGTTCTATTGAATCCTCAACTGAAAATAAAGCAAAAATACTAGCATCCTACTTTTTTTTAATCCAACTCTTGATAATTTTAATAAATTATGTCCTTAACATACTCTACTCTACCCAATACATTCCATGGTCTTATGACAAAAATTATGTTAAAAAAATTCTGAACAATCTTGATGCCAAGAAAGCTCTAGATTATGATGGCATTATTCCACTTGTTCTCAAAGCCTCTGCTCCTGTACTGTTTTGTGTTACTATTTTACACTTTCTTATTCCACTGGTGTTTTTCCTTCTTTATGGAAATTCTCATATCTAGCTGGTTTCTAAAAACAGTGACAAATCCCTCCCAATTATCATCCCACTGCACTTACTTCTATTCTTTTCAAAGCAATGAAGAAATCCAGCAGTCCCTAAACTACCTTTCATCTGTTCAATGATAACCAAAATGGAATCAGTGAGTGTCAACCAACTGGTGAAACTGACTAATATTATGTCAGTCATCTTTGGACAAATTTAATGAAAAAGCCTGGTGAAACTCAAGCAGTTTCTCTTGACATTTCCTTGGCTTTTTACTGTGTTTTGGCAAATAAGTCTTCTAAATAAACTCCCATCTCATTGAATACTGCCTGTTTTTTTGTTTTTTTTTTTTTGCATTTGGGTATCCAGTTTTCTTTTCTGACTGCTCACTATAAGTGATGGTTGAAGTCTCTGTCTTAAAACTTCACTACTAAAAATGCTGTACCTCAAGGGTGTTATTTCTCCCACTATTTTCCTCTTTATATGTTAATGTCCCTCTTCCACCGACTGGAAATCTTATCTATATTTTTGCTAATGACAGTACTGCATTCCACCTTACAGTTTAAGAAACCTTATGCTCCACAAAGGTATTCAAGAAGTTCCAACTTCTTCAATACCCACCATCAATTTCTTAAGTATGTACTGATCTCCAGGTAATTCTCAAAGAGAAAAGAAACCTATGTAACTTCAATTGCCCTGAAACTCAGTACTGTCTTATTACTCAAAAAAAAAAAAAAAGTCTACTATTCCTAAACCAATCTTTGATGACACAGATTTCTAAACAAGATCACATATTTCTATTAGGGAAGCTGTGACTTCTAATCTCTCTCTCGCATGAACACATTGTAAATATTGCTGCTTTTGTATCAAAAAAAAAAAAAAAACTGGACTTTTTTTTTTCATTCCACTCTCAGCATTAATTTTCTTCTAGACATCTACTGATTCTGTACAAACCTCAAATCCACCCAACTATGAATACTGTTCTTGCATCTGGGGTGGTGCCCCCCAAAGCCCCTCTCACACTTCTAGACTATTCAAAAGAGAGCAAGCACGTTAATTAATAATCCATCTCTCTTAAGAAGTCTCTCCACTCTTGTGTCTATGAATTGGCATCTGTAATTTCACTGCTCTCTTCCAACCCTGTCCAAACAGGCCTCAGCCAGACAACATTCATTCACTCCAAACTCAGGGAACTAACTTTTCCTATTCCTCATTTCTATTTAGTGACATAACCATCCTTCATACATATTTCCCATAAATTACAATCTACAGAAATTCAAGTCTGATGTCAACAAGTACCTTTCTTCTCAACTTTTAACTCATGCAAGTAAGTACTACAGATTATAAAACCGATAATATTTGAAGTTTTCATTAAAACAAAACAAAACAAAAAAAATTATATACACACATATACAAATGCACTTCCTCATAACTGAGTGATGTATACTTCCACACATGAAGAGTTTGGTGACTGGTGGCAAGACTAAATGGCATAAAAACTAGTTATCATGGGCAATGCCATGACTGTTCAAAGATGCTGACAGCTATAAAAATCGAAACCCAATATCATTTAAAATTACATCACTGCAGTACCACAGATGATCTGGAGATTGGAAAGATAAAAGAAACTTTTTAATGTTGGATTTCAATTTGTGTATGGCATAATTTTTATGAAATACAAATGGAAATAACTCATGCCCATAAGCTTGCTTCCTTGAATCATTTTGTAATTGTCAAATGGAGTAAAGAAATCTAATTAACTTCAATCCTTCTAAAACTCAGTCCTTTCTTATTTCACAAAAAAAAAAAAAAGTCTACTGCTCCAAAACTCATCTTATTTTAAAATTTCATTATGAGTGGCAATGACAACTGTGACAACAATAAGCAACATAAAATATTACATATAACATGAAAACTTGAAATCAATGAAGAAAGTTTATATAAAAGTGTCCTATTCAGAACAGTTACAGATCTATGGGTTTTTGTATTAAAAAAAAAAAAAAAATAAAATATATATATATATATATACACACAGTAAACCCCCGCTATTTGCAGTCGCTGATTTAATATAAAATGAAACCTAAAAAAAATGTGAATTTTAAAGCGCCGTGACTTTTCCGCCATAAAAAAACATAGGCGTGGCTAAAATCATCTTTTTCAGTCAAAACAGTGCTCAGTGGTTGGGGGGAGAGGGGTGACAAAATCGCGAGCTTGGATGTTTCTCGCTAATCCATGTTCAGTGTGTTATGCGCTTGTCATGGAAGATTTCATAGTTTGCTTTTAATTTATATGCTTATAAATTGAATAAATTTATCAATTTATATGCTTACAAAAGTGATAAATCTACCATTTTTCAGTGTAAAACAGACTTTTTCGAGTGTGCTAACGGAAGAAAGTGACTTTATTGTGGACAAGTTCTTTCTAACCCGTACAAAAATATGGCTACGAATAACAAGGGAAATGTGAAAATATCAAAGAAGGTGATGACATTAGCGAATAAAATTGAGTCATTAGACAAAATTTCTAATGGTAAAAGTGTCTCCTCAGTGGCAAAACATTATAAAATCAATGAGTCAATGGTACGATCAATCAAAAAATCGGAAGAAAAAATCCGCCGTAGTGTCCGTGAAAACGCGCTAATTGCTTCAAAAATTTGCTCTGTAACTCGTGATGTTAAATTTTAAAAAATGGAAAAGGCTTTAAATCTGTGGATGGAAGACCGAACTCAAAATAAAATTCCATTAAGTTCACTCATCATTCGTGAAAAGGCAAAACTCCTTTATCAGTACATAGACAGTACTGTCTATGTACTTAGCGAAACTGGTGATAGCACTGGCGGGATAAGTTTTTTAGCTAGCAAAGGCGCTGGTTTGAAAGATTTGTTTGAAATTTCTAATAAATATTACATTTAATATTAAATTGTTTCTTATTTTCATTTCGATGCCATATGCTTGCAATTCACTATGTACTGTCTATGTACATAGTCATATTATGAAGGTACATATAATACATACATAGACAAAATTTTAGACTAGTTTTTCTTATATATTTCATACTTTGGAACGGAACCCCTTTATTACTATGGGAGCAATAACTCAGTATTCGCGGCATTTCTCAGGAACGTAATCCCCGCGAATTGCGGGGGTTTACTGTGTGTGTGTGTGTGTGTGTGTGTGTGTGTGTGTGTGTGTGTGTGTGTGTGTGTGTGTGTGTGTGTGTGTGTGTGTGTGTGTGTGTGTGTATACAGTTTTCACCAGTAAAAAAATAATAAGAATAACTGGACATAAACCTAATAAAATATTCATTCATACTAGGTACATGTTTGCTTATTCTTGTTTATTTTTTTATTACATGGTTATATGAATTTTTTTTTTCATTGTTTTCAGGCCTTAAATTGATCCTAAAAGAGCATAGCCATCAATATTGTAAAACACCCTGTATATACATACAGTAAATCCTGAAATGTGGAGGCGCCTCCGTAGCCAGGTGGGAAGGAGCAGCAGTGCGTAGCACACGCTTCTTGATTAGACCGGGGTTCGAGCCCGTCACCACCAAATATGGAGAATGCGGAAAGGTCATGGAATGACCACCGTATATCCCGGAGCAATATGGCCTTAGTTGCTAATGCTCCTAAAAACCAAACAACAACAACAACCTGAAATGTGGTGAGGTTAAGACTAGTTTTGCAGACAAGAAATACACATGGGGCAGTTACAATCAAGTGGTTCCAATTTGTATGAATATTATAAAAGAATATGTAGCAAAACTGCTGATGGGATGAGACTGATTACAAGAAAGCACTAGCAAAGAGAGCTAAGGATGGGGATAAAAGTTCTTCTCATATGTGAATGCAAAGGGGAAGACAGTAAACCAAATAAGTGTCTTAACTAATCACAGTGAGAGATCCATAGAAAGCTCATTAAAAATGGCAGATGAGTTATTATTATTAGCCATGTGGTGCAAGGAAGTCTGAGGCTTATGCTGCACGAGAGAGAGAGAGAGAGAGAGAGAGAGAGAGAGAGAGAGAATCTCCAAGAAAGAGGAATGATGATATCCAGCTCAGGATCCTGGGTGTGCCAAGCCCATACTCACCAGATGTGAGCCTCTGGAGTTGAACAGATATTTCTTAAGAATATTTTTAGTCAACAGCAGGCTTGAATCTCTACAGAATGGTAATCACCACATAGTCAGATTTCTGTAAAATAAGTAATAATGATCACAGAAAAGCATTTGTTAGAAAAGCTACACAAGTTAAAAGAGAACAAGGATTCAGGAAAAGATGGTAAATATTGTTATAACTGAAAAGGCTGCATGTGAGTGCATCAAACTGTTGGGAATGTTAATGAAAGTGTCAGTTAGATTAGATTAGATTAAATTAAGATTTTATTGGCGCATTAGCATCTAAGGCTATTATGTGCCAAAGTGTCAGTAGATTCCTGAAAGATCCCTTTGGACAAGAGGACCAAGGTATTGTAAAGTTTCTAGGTTTGTTCTCATAAAAATACAGAATTACAAAATATTACTCTTAAAAAAATAATAATTTAACATTACATGCTCCTGTCACATTGACCTTGATCACATAGTATGTTTGAATTAATACTGATTGAGATCAGTGAGCAGTACCATATGGTACCGCGAGAATCGCTTAAATTTTAGCCAGGTGGTTAGTTAAATTCACCGTGCAGTATGCCCATTCGATAGGCCCTGGGGAAAACACTGAAATACATGATGTTTGGATGATAACAGATTTCTTTCTTTACTTGATATTTTCACAGATTGAGTTTTCTCCAAACCTGCTTGGAAGGAATTGATGTTATTGGAACAGAGGGGAGTACATTTTGGTATATATTTTTATTTATTTCTTTTGCAGAGATTTTATAATGCTGTATTAAAATAAATATTGTATTTATTACTTTTAATTTTCGTTCACTTACAACTTATTTAACCCTTTTCAAGAGGTTTTATTTATATATGTGGTGATTTTTTTTGATAAACTAAGCCAACTAAAGTTTCTCCATAATTTGAATTTCGAATGAACTTTATGTTTAACAAATGATTTTTTTTTTTTTTTTTTTTGAAAATCACAAACACAAACTGTATGAGTATAACCTATATTACTTAGTACCATGGATGGGTTGCAGGCTGAGAAGACAAATGATACTTGTTGACATTAAACTCGAATTTCTGTAGTTCATAATTTTCATAATGTAAAGGAAGGTTTTTCCAGAAAACAGAAGCTGAAGGGAGAAACAAGGAAGAAGAAAAATTGGTTCTGTGAGTTTGAAGTTGGATAGTAAATGAACATTGGCTGGTTTTGACACAGAGTCCATGAAATTCAGATGAAGCGTCCATGGAAGTATCTATTGAAAAGCAGCAGAAACAGACATCTATGATACATAGGGTGGTTAGATTTTGTAACAGATGGGTCATTAATTAACTTGACTGTCTTCTTTGAATTGAGTCTAGAAGCCTGGGAGAAGTTATGGGAGCACCACCCCAGATGTGGGAAGAATATTCCATAATAGGTTTAATAGGTTGAATCTGAGAATTGTACAGAGTGAGTATTTGTTTAGAAGATAAGTAACGTTGACAGTGACAGAGAAAATCCATTTTTTTTTTTAAGCAGAGGAAGCAATATTTGTGATGTGCTGAGCAAAGAGAGATAAGAGTATCATTGTGGATAAGCACAAGAATGGTAGACTTCTTTTTTTAATTTTTTATTTTTTTTTGTGAGATATCAGCCAAGACTGAGTTTTAGAAGGTTTGTCACAAAGGAGGTTAGGCAGGTGAAGGCAGATTATGAGAAATCTTTGGCAAAGGATGCAAAGAAAAACAGTAAGACGTTGTTTAGTTATGTAAACTCTAGAAGGAAAGGGATGAATCAGATTGGACCACTTAACATAGATGGGTTGACTATTGATGATCATGCTCAGGTAGCTGATAAACTGAATTGAGTATTTTGCATCTACATTCACACATGAGGAATTATTCAATGAGGGGAGTGCCAGAGGTTTATCAAACACTAACAGGGAGCTAAGTTATTTTGTAATAACTGAGAGCGAAGTGGAGGAGAAATTGTTGAAGTTAAACATAAGGAAGCCACCTGGGGTGGACGGGATCTATCCAGTTATATTAAAGGAGGCAGCAAAGGAAGTAAGCAAACCCTTAGCCATAATTATGAGAGCATCCTTGGACTCAGGGTAGGTCCCATGGACTGGAGGTGTGCAAATGTATCACCAATTCAGAAAGGAGGTTCAAAAGGTGACACAAGTAACCACAGACCTGTTGGTTTAACTTGTAATGGCTTAGTTTAACTTCTGGGGCAAATAATGGAATCACTGGTTAAAGAAGCATTGCAGGATCATCTAGACAAAATGTCAGTAATAGTTAAGACACAGCATGGGTTTGTCAAAGGAGGTCCTGTCTGACCAATTTGATTGCTTACTATGATGTGGTCACAAAGGAACTGAATGCCAAAAATAATTTTGATATCATATACTTGGATTTCAGGAAAGCTTTTGATACTGTTGCACATGGAAGACTGCTGTAAAATTGGAGGGGTATGGCATCAAGGGTAAGCTGCTACAATGGATAAAGGAATGGTTGAGTAGGAGACAACAGAGAATAGTAATCAATGGACACTGCTCTTCGTGGACAAATGTTATTAGTGGAGTATCCCAGGGTTCGGTGTTGGGCCCATTGTTGAGTTTGTATATTTATCAATGATACTGATGAAGGTATATCAGGTTTAATGTCCAAGTTTGCAGATGATACAAAGGTTGGCAGGGTTGTTAACCCAGTAATGACAATATGCTACTCCAACTGGATCTAGATAAGTTGGGAAAATGGGCTGAGAAGTGGCAACTGGAGTTTAACATTGACAAATGCAAAGTACTGCATATGGGTAGCAATAACTGAAGAGAAACATACCAACTGGGTGGTACTACACTCAGGAAAGTGGAAATTGAAAAAGACCTGGGGTAATTGTGTAGTTCATATTTTAACTGCACAATTACCCCCATTAATTGTGCAAATATGAAGTTTGCTGCCCATCATATTTGAACTCCATGACCTGCCCTGGCTGCCCTACATGGGCTGCCAGGGCAGGTCATGGAATCTTGTCGATGATATATAGGAACTTTGCTAGCAGGAACAGGGAGGTGATAATCCCGTTATACAAGGCAATGGTCAGGCCACACCTAGAGTACTGTGTACAGGTCTAGAGACCTCATTTTAGGAAGGATGTAGAGTTGCTAGAACGAGTACAAAGAAGGGCAACAAGATTGGTGAGAGAAACAAAATGATGCTCTTACCAAGAAAGGCTTAAGTTTGCAAATTGCAGCGCCTAGAGAGTAGGCACCTGCGAGGTGATCTGATTGAGGTGTATAAGGTCTTGAATGGGTTGATCAAGCTGAATGCTGATGGGATTCTTCATCTTGCTCAGACTAGTAGTAGTAGTAGTGGCATGTGATGCAAGAAAGCAAGTGTATGAGTTTATGCAGCATCAGCCCATCAAAAAAAAAAAAAAAAGAAATCATACCATTCCCTCCAAATGCCTGTCCAGTTCCTCCTTAAATTTATTTAACCTATCAACTTCCACAACGAGAAATGGAAGTTTGTTCCAGCAATTAACCACCCGCTGGCTAAAGGCAATTTTTCCGCACATCTATTCTACATCTGTCTTTTCTTAATTTGAATTTATGTCCCCTTAGGTTCGTAATCTGAACAAGTGGAAGGATTCCATCAGAATTCAGCGTGCTCAACCCATTCAAGGCCTTATACACCTCAATCAGATCACCACGCAGGTGCCTAGTCTCCAGCCACTGCAATTTGCAGAACTTAAGCCTCTCTTGGTAAGAGGATCCCTTCATTCCCCTCACTAATCTTGTTGCCCTTCTCTGTACATGCTCAAAGCAAATCTACATCCTTCCTAAAATGAGGCTTCCAGATCTGTACGCAGTACTCAAGGCGTGGCCTGACCATTGCCTTATACAGAGGGACAATCACCTCCTTTTCCCTGCTAGCAAAATTCCTATATATCACTGACAAAACCCCATGAGCTACCCTGGCAGCCTGTCTGCATTGCTCAGAAAACTTTATGCTACGAACTTCAGACTAAGAACCTGAGGGGGCACAGTTTCAAATTGAGGAAAGATAGTTGTAGAATAGATGTGCAGCAATTTTCCTTTAGCCAGTGGGTAGTTGATAGGTGGAACAGGCTTCCATCTCTTTGTTGTGGAAGCTAACAGCCTAAATAAATTTAAGACTGAGCTGGACAGGCATTTGGATTTGGTTTTTTTTAGGAGCATTAGCAACTAAGGCCATATTGCTCGAGAATATGCGGTGGTCATTCCCTGACCTTTCCGCATCCTCCGTATTTGGTGGTGACGGGCTCGAACCCCGGTCTAATCAAGAAGAGCGTGTTATACACTGCTGCTGCTCCTCCTTCCCACCTGGCTACGGAGGCGCCTACAGGCATTTGGAACAAATGGAGGGATGAAATGGGAGAGTTTTTTTTTTTTTTTTTGGCTGATGCTGCATAAGCTTGCTTTCTTGCATTGTATGCCTCTACTAATGCTAATGCTAATATACAAGAGAAAAATAATGGGAAAAAGAAATGAACCTTAGAGAATACCAGCATTAGCAGAGAATTTAGAAGACAGAGAGCCATCTACCATTACCTGCAGAGGGTGATCAAAGGAAAGGTGGATACCCATTTGCCAAAAACAGTTGGCAATTCATAAGATGGGAGCTCGTTTAGAAGACCTTTATGACAAATATGATAAAATGCCTTAGAAATGCCAAGGGCAATTGCTTGAGATTCGCCAAACTTTTCCACTGAATTTGTCCACGAATGGATAACATACACCAGTACATCACTAGTGAATCGATATTGACAGAATCCATACTGGCAATCACTGATCAAATAAGTTTCAAGATAGTTTAGGAGATGGCAGTTAATGGATTTCTCCATTAATCATTATTTTAGTTCATAGTAAATTGCCAAAGTAGATGAAATGGCATCATTTCTGTCACATCTCGTATTGTGAATGTCTTCAACGAGTTGCCTGGGTATTGCACTACCTCGAATAAGCAATGCTTGGCCAGTAGGGAAGAATAATTTACTTATTCTTGCAAAAACTTAATTCATTTCACAAATATACATGGTCTCAGTTCCAATCTCAATGCTGTCCATTTCCACCTACACTGCCAAGTCCTGCTTTCTTTTTCTGACGGCGCCTCCATAGCCAGGTGGGCAGGAGCAGCAGTGCGTAGCACACGCTTCTTAATTAGACCGGGGTTCGAGCCCGTAACCACCAAATATGGAGGATGCGGAAAGGTTAGGAAATGACCACAACATATTCCCAGAGCAATATGGCCTTAGTTGCTAATGCTCCTAAAAACCAAACAACTTTTTCTGACAGAATTCCAATAGTTGGTTACCTCAACCACTGCTCATCCCAGTTATTCTAATTATTTGTCCCATGATTCCCTTTGCTTTATTCTTGTTCATCTAGTAAATTTACTAGATGAACAAGAGCTATCACAGAAAATAGTCAAATGGTTGTCACAGATCTGAATGTTACTGAAATTCAGTCCACTTGACTCACATGTGCCACCTGAATATCAGTTCCATCAGTGTTTTAGAATCCCAGGTAGCAAGTCCTGGCTTGCCATATCTGAGAAAATGTCTATGCAAACCCCATGCAATAAAGTGAAAACAATTACTTTCATATATCATTAGTTAATTAATTAGTAATCAATTGGTAACAGCATAGTCATTTGCTTTTCACTTCTATTAATCACAGAAAAAGAAAAAATTCCATTCCATCAATTTAACAAAATAAACAATTGGGTAATGATTACCTAACTTGTTATTTATAATCAGTCTGTACTGCCATTAATGCACAAGGAGTTTAATTTCATACCATGGTAGCCAAAACAAATTACTCAGTAAACAATGGTCCATGTAATTTTTTTTTTTTTTTTTTTTTTTTTTGTATGTGTGGCAGTAGACAGATTCAAAAAAGTACAACAAGAATGCTGTACTTTAATTTAATCTTATATTCATGATGAGTTGAAATTTAACTTTCTTTAATTTTTAGGCACCTAAGCTTAAAGTGCCTATTATTTTCACCATGACCGTCCATCCGCATGTAATAATTCCACTCCTAGTGATGAATGGATTTATAAAAAATTTTCGTATTCAGCTCTTTGAAAAAGATTTGTCATGCTATCCTGCATTTCATTAAAATCAGACCAACAGAATCTGGAAATTATTTCTTTGTCCCCCAGTCTGCACGTAATAACTTAACTCCCAGTGGTTGGCTTTTCATGGAATTTTATATTTGGCTCTTTTAGAACCATTTTTAAAGCTTTCTAAATTTCATTAAAATCGGACCGAAATTGGAGGAGTGGATGAGAAATATGTGCCTAAACAAAATATTCTCGGATCGCGCATAAAAATCGAGAACAATATTGCTTTGTACTTTTTTTTTTTTTTGTTGCTGTAAATAATGAATTACTAATAAACTTAAAATGTAAAACACTGCATACATTAATTTTTTTTTATACACCTTACAATTCCACGGGGGATGAGAAAGAAAGTTAGATAAAGAAATATTCCCTTTACGATCTCTTTACGTCTTTTGAAATGAGAAATGTTTAGAATTCCTTCACATAAAGCCTATATCAACACATCACCCTACATCCGAAAAAGTTCCTAACACTGACCCAACTATCAACAGCATTGATACTACGGTGCAGGCCTGTCCTGGTTACCTATAATAATAGTCCTATTTAACCATTCACGAAAAGCTCGGCACCTGAGGGAAAGATAAGTCTTTTCAGTTACGTAAAAATCGAAGCGCGCTTAACTTCCCGTCACTTTTCACTGTGAGTCATACACGGGGTCCACTGGTGCGTATCCATCCTTTCATTCTCCTTAGCAAGTTCAATAAGCCCAACAACAGATTTGATGCTTCCGAGACGGAACTGTAAAAGAATTGGCGATTCCATTGATGGCAGAGATTTAAAGTAGAGTGACTCACTCGGAATATTCAGTACAATGTACCTATGAGCAGCATGAACTAGAGGTAACTCCGACATACACACACAGTAAATATAAATTGAAGTGTTTTTTTTTTTATATTCGGACGTCACATGAGAACAAAAAAGGCATATCAACACTAAAATATTTGTAGAATGTATTTTGTTGAGCAAAAAGTCAGATTAACACAAAATTTTCAGGGGGGTACCCACGCAGACCAGAAGCTGTGTGGGACCTTCATTGGCGCAAAGTTTCTTTGAAAGGTTTAATAAATTAAATAATGGAGATCTCTTTTTCTTTCACAGGCAACACAAACTATAGGAAGGACAGTTGTACAATCACTGCATTTTTTTTTTTTAACTAAACGGTTATCTAACTTAAAATAAATTACCATTAACATTATTATTATTACTAGCCACATAGTGCAAGGAAGCCTGAGGCTTATGCTGCACCAGCCAAAAAAAAATTCTGAGAGAGAGTCAGAAGTAGAAGGGAATCACCAAGAAAGAGAAGAATGGTGATATCCAGCTCAGGACCTTGGGTGTGCCAAGCCCATACTCACCACATATGAGCCCCTGTAGAACTTGGGCGCATATGTAAATTAAAAGGAAGAGTTTGATGAAACCAGATTACTTTTTTTTTTTTAATGTTTATAAATGTCGAATTACCTGTCTTCCTTGCATTTATTTTCTTTTATTAATAACCTATTGCAAAGTACGGTTAATGGTAAGCAATATTCCTGTCAAGTGACAAGTTATAAACACCTCTTATCTATGTGGTCGTGCCGAAGTATAAACAGAACACTGGTAACTACCAGAGGCTAAACGCTCCGTTATGACGTCATCTCTTACTTTCCTGGACGGACGTCCTGATCACTGAAGGTAGTGGAGCATGTAACCAAGGAACTGGCAAAGATTCTGAAACGTGGTGCTAACAACTCGGAGTAATAATTTGTAGTTGCTCTTAATGGAAAATAACCCACTAAGTTAACGGCTTTTTTAAAATCATGATTAGAGAATATTAAAATGTTTCAGATTCAATTCCGACTGGACCTAAAAGATATTTCAGCACTTGGCGTGCATTAGTAGAGGCGTACGATGCAAGAAAGGAAGCTTATACAGCATCGGGAAAAAAAAAAAAAAAAAACACTCCCATTTCACCTATTCATTCCCTCCAATAGTTTGTGTCTAATTCTTCCTTGAATTTATTAACTTTCACAACAGATGGAAGTTTGCTCCAGAAATCAACCAATAGGTGGCTAAAGGAAGACTTCCGCACATCTATTCTGCAACTGTCCTTCCTAAATTTTAATTTGTGCTCCCTTATATTTGTGGCCTGAGCAAGGGGGAGGAATCCCATCAGCATTGCGCTTGCTCAATCCATTCAAAGCCTTGAACACCTCAATCAGATCACCTCGCAGGTGCCAGAAGATACAAATTGCAGAACTGAAGCTTATGGGAAATTTTGTAACAAATTTCATGCAGATGGATTAACTAACCTGTTATTAATGTGTCCCACACTTAAGCAAAGCTACACAAAAATCCTACAGATCCCACCCATGTTACCCATCAAATGGCAGGTGGCAGCCAAGGAAATGTGTTTTAACCACCTTGGCAACAGAAGAGTTGCGCTACTCCGTGTGCTTAGTGGAGCGTGGTGAGCAAAACAGCCTTTAATCGTGCAAAAAAAAAAAAAAAAAAAAAAAAAAGAACATGCAAACTTTAATCGTAGATGAGCGGCAGGAAGCCAATAATTTTCAGTACTCCCTTTATGCAGCTCTGCAAAACATGGAATAATTAACAGTATGAATATGGTTTAAGCTGCATTCCCCATTCCTTAAAAATTACTGCTACACACATCCCGCCTCATGATGATAATAGCCGAAAACTGAGAGGACAGACTAAAATAATATGCAGATTAAAACCGAGGGAAAGCCAGTAATTTCTAAATGATTCCTTCGGGACAACTTTCGGTAAGGTGCGTAGAAATCGTTACAAAACATCAGCCAATGGAGTGTGAAAAAAGTGTGGATTTCTTTTTTTTTTTTTTTTTTTTTGGTTGATGTATAAACTTTGCTTCCTTCCATCATTTTGCCAATACTAATAACTCTATTAGTAGAGTTATTAGTAAAGAAAATCAGATAGTTACTTCGCTTTACGCGTTTAACATGGAATGGTTATAACGCTAATACCATTACTAATACTAAAACTCAATGCACAACCAGTTCAAATGAGCACTTCTAAACAAATCAGCATCGTGCTCAGTCAATCAGCGCATTACAAACACTATCTTGCACGCTGTCTGCTTTACTCTTAAACCCGATTCATAAATAGAACTTTTGAAATGAACCACTTTTTCAACACAGGGATAATTGAAAATTCAGTTTAATAATTAACATAAACAAATATCCATTTACTGTACATAAAGATACATTCGAGTACTTCAACAGTTATCCTACCCTAGACAGCACAAGGCCGGGGAGAGGGAATCACATTCTAGAATTGTAAGAAGAAACTCCTACACACAGATAAATTATATATTTGATTAAACGTTAAAGAAGACTACAAAATATTAAAATTTATATCACATTTAACGTAACACAAGAAGAAACTAAGAAAAGAAATTCTACAAAATTACACACAGTATACACAAATGGAGAACAGCAAAGAACTGTACGTTTAAATGGGCTAACAAAGTTAAGAGTCATGCAAAATGAATTCAAACTTTCCTTTTTTGTAGGAAGTCGCATAAAACAGCAAGTCAACTCTACACATTTATTAATGCTAAGAAAGGACCAGGAAACATTAGCATTAGTAGAGACATGTGGTTCAAGAAAGCAAGCTTATACACCACAGCCAAAAAAAAAAAAAAAAAAAAAAAATCCCATTTCACACAACCATTCGCTCTAAAAGTTTGTCCAGTTCTTCGTAGAATTTATTTAAGCTATCACGACAGATGGAAGTTTGTTCCAGCAATCAATCACCCGCTGGCTAAAGGCAAATTTCCGAACATCTATTCTACAACTGCCCTTCCTCAATTTGAATTTATGCCTCCTCAAGTTCGCAATCTGAGCAAGATGAAGAATCCCATCAGCATTGAGCCTACTCAACCCATTATGCACCTCAACCAGATCACCTCGCAGGTGCCTAAGTCTCCAGACGCTGCAATTTGCAGAATTTAAGCCTTTCTTAGTAAAAGCACTCCTTCGTTCCCATCGCCAATCTTGTTGACCCCTGTATTCGTTCTAGCAACTCCACATTCTTCCTAAAACGAGGCCTCCAGATCTGTCAAGGCGTTGCCTGACCATGCCTTATACAAAGGAATAATCACCTCCTCTCTACTAGCAAAATTCCAGTATATCATTCACAAGACCCCATGACCTGCTCTCGCTGCTTGTCTGCACTGCTCAGCAAACTTCATATCTGACTGCACAATTAACCACCAGGTCTTTTTCATTCTCTACAACTCTGCGTGTAGTACCACACAGTTGGTACATTTCTCTGTGGTTACTTCTACCCATATGCAATACTTCGCATATGTCAATGTTAAACTTCAACTTCCACTTCTCAGTTCATCTGTCCAACTTTTCTAGATCCTGTTGCAGTAGCATACTGTCATTATGGTCATGAACAGCACTGCGAACCTTGTATCATCTGCAAATTGGTCCGTGAACAAAAAAAAAATTGTATAGACATTCTATTAACTGAATTCGATTCTACTACCTGTTCCATCTTGATAAAAAATAAAACCTCGAGACACCTACATGCTATCAGAGGAGTTCACAAGATAGAAATACAAGAACATTGTTGTATTTAGTAGTCACGCGAGCTTGAACTACGGTCACTCATAGCGCGTGTGCTTCTGTCCCCTAGAGTGACCACTAAATTAAGTGCTAAAATTTTAAAAAGGATATAAATTTGCCAATATATCTCTAAAC
Source organism: Mastigoproctus giganteus (assembly GCF_048544385.1). NCBI lineage: Eukaryota > Metazoa > Arthropoda > Arachnida > Uropygi > Thelyphonidae > Mastigoproctus > Mastigoproctus giganteus. The sequence goes on along the minus strand of NC_143586.1, from coordinate 155,575,299 downwards.
TCAAGACAGTTGATAAAGAGAGACCTGGGATAACAACAAGTTCTCTATGCAGCGTAGGCAGGCTCTAGAAGAGCTGACGAGGGCTGATATAGAACGTTGCCAACAAAGAAAAGTAATTTTCACAATGTATACATCAATAGTTAGGCTATATCCAGAATGCTGAATACAAGTTCAGAAACTTCGTTTTAGGAAGGACATGTATCTGTTGGAAAGGGTGAAGAGAAGAGCATCAAGCTTAGCTGGAGGAACAAAGAGGATATTCTTACCAAGAATAAATGGACTTCTGTAAACTGCAGCATCCAGAAACAAAGAATCTGCGTAGTGACCCAACCGAAGTGTCTAAAAAGGTTGCGTAAACCAAATGCAGATGGCATCTTTACTCTTTCCCAGACGACACAGTCAAGGAAAGATTGCAGAATAGATGTTCAGAACGGGGCACAAAATCCACATCTGCAAGTCATCTGCAAGGATGTGTTTATATAACGCATTAGCACCTAAGGACGTTGTTCAAATTTTATAATTTTCAGTTGTGTATTATGTCTGTACAATTTTTGTGTTCATGGGAAAATTTGCATGCTATGCAGATTGAAAAATACAAAAGGCTACTCTAATTTTCCTTGTGACAATGAATCCGCAGCAACAAATAACAGCATACCGAGTTTACGTTTTTGGTTTTTAAGGATAAAATTCAAACGATTTCTTTCTTTTTACTTTTTTCGCTGAATATTAGTATTAGTGGCGGCATATAATGCAAGAAAGCAAGCTTATGAAGCATCAGCCAAAAAACAAACCTTCCCACAAAACTTGCCATCCTCTCCAATAACACTAGCCAACACGACTTTTACCCCCAAGAATTTAAATGCTGTTTTTAACCAATTTTTATGTGTAAATTTCGAAAATCACGTCGCAGTTATTAAATATAGTTTTACAAAAATATGCCAATTTCGCATAACTGATTTATTTTTAAAAGATATAAGCAAATTGTCTTAATTTTAGCAATCGATTCTAGCTTCGGTTTTCTTGTGATAAACATGACTACCTACGGTTCTTAGGTTCAAATTCTGATGCAACAATTTACAATCTGAAGAGAGCACATTTAGCGTTTTTGGTGAGAATTTTTGCAGGCTGTGCCAAGATTTTCCAAGTATTAACTGATCGTGACATGTTCTGAGGGTTGTAAATCTATCCTCCAAACAAAAATCATCCAGGCAAAATTTTGTTGTTTGTGGACGGTTTACCCCAAAGACTCAAAGGGAAAATATCTATGACATACAAAACTTTCGTATTCTCTTTATTTCGGATGTAAAACTGGTAATCAAGACAAACGTTGGGCGCCTCACAAGTGTTGTATTATGTTGTACGACAAACTTTAGGAAGTGGTTACATAGTAAACTCAAAGCGTTACCTTTTGCAGTCCCTATGGTTTGGCGAGAACTATCTAACCACATTAATGATCGCTAGGTTCTGTACCACAAATATAGCTAGTACGTCTAAAAAAGCAATCACGCTATGATATATCCAAATATACCATCTGCAATTCGGCCCGTCCCACACAGTGACGATTTGCCAGTTCCTCCCAAAACTTGGGATAACAGTACTGGGGAAGATAATAGTGATCAAGTGCAAGTTGAGGATTCCCCGGAAGCCTCCAATTCACATGATGTCGACTATCAGCCAGTTAATTCAGGTAGTGAGGTACATTTAATAAAACAAGATGAGTTGAATAATTTGGTTCGAGACTTCAATTTTTCTGAAACAATAAGCTGAACTGTTAGGTTTTAGCAGTGGAATATACTTGCAGCAGGAACAAAGATTTCAGTGTTTCAAAAAAGACATGAAAAGTTTTGGAAATATTTTGCTACGGAGTATGGTATGTGTTTTTGCAAAGACATTATTGGACTTCTGAAAGAACTAGGTGTCATGCATAAGTCAGATAAAAGACGTTTATTCATAGATGCCTCAAAATTAAGTTTAAAAGCAGTTTTCTTCATAATGGCAATGAATTTCCATCAGTTCCTGTGTTTCATTCAGTTGGACTTAAAGTCATGAAAGCATTTCTAAGGTTCTACATGCTATTAAATACCAGGATTATGGTTGGAACATATGTAGTGATCTTAAGGTTATTGGTTTGCAGAGGGGTTTCACAAAATATTGTTTTTTTGTTTGTGGGACAGCCGTGCGACAGAAGAACATTATGCTGTGCAACACTGTGACACGCGGGACGAGTTCATACCAGGACTACGTAAGGTAAAATATATTCCTTTAGTGCAATCAAACGAGGTTCTTCTTCCACCCCTGCACATCAAACTTGGATTGATGAATAATTTTGTGGCGGGACTAGATAAAGAAGGTAACGGATTTGCATACTTGAGAAGTGTGTTTCCTAATTTAACATATGCCAAGCTTAAGGAATTTTCGTAAGACCCCAAAATTAGGAAACTCCTGAAAGACGATGTACAGTATTTGAAACCCAGTTAAAGGAGGTTGAATTGGCAGCTTGGCATTTAAAGCGGTAGTACATGTTTTTTGGGGTAATAGGAAAGAAGAAAACTATGAAATGTTCATGTCTAATTTATTCGAGTGCTAAAAAACATGGGCTGTCGAAGGTCATTGAAAATCCATTTTCTTCATATCCATCTGCAATTTTCCCCCAAAAATCTGGGAGACGTGAATGATGAACAAGGGGAGCGATTTCATCAAGATATTTCCACGATGGAAAAGCGGTACTAAGGTCGCTGGGATCCTGTAATGATGGGGGATTACTGCTGGTCCTTTGTGAGGGAGAGTAAGCAGGAATACAAGAGAAAAGCCGACTGGGCTAGCCGGGTGGGTAAACTGCCTGCCTGGCAACCCAAAGGTCGTGTGTGTGTGTGTGTGTGTGTGTGTGTGTGTGTGTGTGTGTGTGTGTGTGTGTGTGTGTGTGTGTGTGTGTGTACTGGTTCAGGGTGGTTCCCAGGCAAATGCCCATCTCCACCTAAATCATTTAAAACAGAAAATCTGTAAAGTGGACCTGATAAATAAAAAGATAGCTAAGAAATAAGAAGACAAAACATATTTTTGAAAAGAGAAGTAAAGTAAAAAAAAAATTTTAAGTTAAGTTCATGATCTAAGCTAAGTGTATAAACAAGAAATTTTGAATAGGAAAAGAATAAAAGTAAATATAAGAGAGATGTTTGTGAGTGTAGTATGTTGTTTATGTCAGGTCACTTGCCATCAGAAAGCAGCTGAACTCTTCAACTGCAATCTGATGTCCGTCCCTGGCACGTGGAGCCGGCCCTGGTTCTGTCTTTAAAAACTGAAGCGCCAAAGCGCAATTAAACACTCAACAGAGAGAGTGCTAGACTGTTGAGTGCCAGCTGTCCAGCCTTGGGCCGCCCAAACCCGAGAACTGAACAACAGCCGAACAAAAAAAAAAAAAAAACAACACTTAAGTGGTCCATGCCCAGGAGCCCCAGCCCCTGATGTAATCAATAAAGATTCTGGTTGTAGACGGCCAATTCAATGTCCGTGAGGTTTCGTATGATAGATCGTTTAGGGAACACAGCATTTGCATACTCTTGTAAGGCCTGAAAGTTGTTAACTCCTTGCACCAATCTATGTACATTATCTTCATTAAAATTAGCTATCCGTTTTCCCAAAAGACACCGTTCAGCATTATAATAAGGACAAGAGAACAAAATATGCTGCCAAGTCTCTGCCGCTCCACAAGAACACCATAGATCCGGCTCCAACCCTCGAGAATACAGTTTATCTCTGATCGACCCATGACCTGTTAGCAAAAAACTGGTATACATAGATAGACGGACAGAACCACGACGACACCGGTTTAGTAATGGCAAAATCTGCCACAGGGGTTCGAATCCCACCTCGGGCTTAGATCAGAGTAAAAAATGCAAAAACCTTGGGAGATGCCATATGGCCACAGAAGCCGATGCGCCAACAAAAAAAAAAAAAAAAAAAAAAAAAGAGAAAATCCCTTAGCAGAAATGGATTTTAAGGACACTTACAGGACAACATTACAGGTATATTGATTATATAATATTGAAATATAACTATTTCGCAATGATTTATGATATTTTGCCGAAGTTAAATGAGTTATAGAGAACGTATAATCTATTTTTTTTTACATTTCTATTACAAACTTGAATTATATATATATATATATATATATATCCCTTTATTTTAACATAAAACGGGGTTTAATGTTAAATATTGGTACATCTTTTGATGTAGGCGTGATAGAGACTTTTATAGTGATTTTCGGAATCAGCGCGTTTATTTCCTCCAGAATCACATATTTTCATTGCGGAGGTATGACAAATTTTTTTTTTTTTTTTTTTTTTTGTTGGCTAGTGCAATTTGTCTAGTTAGCCTTCAGCCAGTAGGTGGTCGATTGTCGGAAAACCTCCACAACAACATATACAAGTTTGTTCCATCTGTTGTTGTGGAGGTTTCCCGAAAATCGACCACCTGCTGGCTGAAGGCAAACTTCTTCTGCAACCACCCTTCCTCATTTTGAATTTATATCCCCTCGTGTGTAGTCTGAGCAAGAAGAAGAATGCCATCACCACTGAACTTATTCAATCCATAGTCTGGGTGCATTGCACTCACTGTATCCCCTCTCCCCAAAGATTGGCCATAAGTACACAAGGAGAATGAATCTTTCAACAAGACGACAAACTTTGTCATAGAACCAACCCTACATGAAACGGCAGAAAGACCATAATATAAATGTGCTCACGTGGCCAAGTAATACAGTCGAAGCTCTTTATAGCGACTCTTTTTAACGTCCCACACGATATAACGTCCTATGTGGTTGGTCTCGGCCAATTCATTAACTTAATGCTATTTTATTAACAATCGATATAACGACTGTTTTATCCATGTTATATGTATTTTATGAACAATAGATATAACGATTGTTCTCATTCCCATGGGGGGGGGGGTTGTTATATAGAGCTTCGTCTGTTGTATGGCCCTAAATCTGATTGAAAATTTGTGGTCAAGGCTGAAAGGTTTGTTTCCGGCCGAAATACCCACAATAAGAGGAAAATGGACAGGTCATCATTAGTCAGCGTTGTTTAGTTATGGATCATCACACCTGAAAACCTAAGACGTTAACATATTCTACGTCGAGATGGATTGAAGCTGTTTTAATTACTGATTTAAGAGATATTGTGACTGCACAAGTTATTTTTTAATATCGGTACGTACTTTGAATTCCAGCCTTTTTTTTTTTTTTTCCCTAGTTATTTTTAAAAAAGGGATTTCTTAAATTGCAATATATTATTGTTTCAATACAAAATAAACAAATTTGAACTAAAAATGAAGGAAGTAAACAATGATTATAAGTGAAATTTACATATATAGTGTCCAGAATTATGTCCACTAGTTTATTAACTTTAGGTCGAATCGAAATGTCTAGGTGACCGTTTGTTGTAACTGTCTGTGACTTCATGCAGTAGATCATTAACCAGGAGCATGAATTATATAGTACTACAAACACACTTGTGAAACTTGGCCATGAGGGTCAGGAACAAGGGCACCGCCAGCCCAGATCATCGAAACATGTTTCGATGCAGCAGGAGCTTTAGGACATTTTAAATACGAAACATTAACCTGCTCCAAATAATCTTTAACCTAGAATGAATCACACGAACGCACACACACACACTTCATTCTATTCTAAAGAGACTGAACTAGAACGAATCATGTGTGTATATTTCGTTCTGGGTTAAGCAGGTTAACAAAAAAGTTCTAGGCAGAATCGGTCCTCAAAGAAGAGCTGACAGAACAACAGGCTGTTGCACTTACTGCATGTATCTTTGGCCTGTTGCACTCTAGTTCAGTGTTTCTCAAAGGGTGTGCCGCGTCACATTAGTGTGCCGCAAAATTTTCCAAGTGTGCCGCAAAATTCAGAAATTTCTTCTTCTATGACTACGTACGTGTGCCGCGAAATTTTTCTTCTTTGGAAAATGTGCCACGAGAGTAAAAAGATTGAGAAACACTGCTCTAGTTGACATTCTTTCAGAACAAATATACCTTCCATAAATCTGCCCTACGGAGAAAATTATAAAGAATTGGTATACAAATATAGACAAAATACCAGTTATAAACAAAATACAATGAACGGAAAAGAAGGGTAAAATTATTAGACAGGAGTACAAAAGGTACCCTTAGCAAGAAATATTTAAACTCTAAAAACTGCAGCGTCTGGAAACTAGACACCTGCAAGGAGACCTGACTGAAGTGTTAAAAGGTTTTAAATTGAAACAATAAATAAATAAAATAAATAAATTTTCTGTTTATACTCCAGGACGACCAAACGGTCAGAGGAGTTCGCATGATAGATTGAATACAAGAAACAGCACTGTATTCAGTAGTCACGGGCTTGAACCCCGGTCACTCAAGGCACGTGTACTTAGGCACCCACGCGCCTGACCACTAGGCTACGGTGGCTGGTTCGTGTTTTGTTTATATTTGCACGAGGGGCGTTTGAAAAGTTCGTGGTCTGGGTATGAAGAGTTTATTTGAAGTCTGGTAACATGTTACTTTTCAACATAGTCCCTTTTGGAGTCAATACACTTTTGCCATCGATGACGTAATGCGTTGATTCCAGCTGTGAAGAAAGTTTTCTCTTGGGCCTCCAGAAATGTATCCACTGCAGCAATGATGTCAATCAGGTATCCCTGACGGAAACAGATGGATCTAAATGTGAAGAAGAGGTTTAATCAAATCCAGCGCCAAAAATTTCTTACGCAGCGAAGCGATCACATGTGATGAAACAAGTGTGATTCAGTAGCCAAAGATGTGGTTTATAAAAAAAAATTTTAAAAATATTGGAAGGGCTATGTCACAAAACATCACATTTGATCTTCTTAACAGATGAAAACTGACGATTTTATGTAAATGAATGTGCGTGTTTTAGGTTATATATATATATATATATATATATATATATATATATATATATATATATATACTGTATATAACCTAAAACACGTTATATATATATATAACCTAAAACCCTAACCATAAAAAAATATATATATATATATATATTTTTTTTTATGATTCCCCGCTTTAATACTTCAATAGCCGACCGGGCTAGCCGGGTGGGTAAAGTGCCTGCCTGGCTACCCAAAGGTCGCGGGTTCGATTCCCGCCTCGGGCTTGGATCAAAGTACTACAAAAACCTTGGGAGGTGCATTATGGCCACATAAGCCTATGCGCCAACAACTACCAAGAGAAAAAAATAAATAAATAAATACTTCAATACAGCAGAATCACGGCTATCAGAAATAACTGGGACCGAGGATCTTTCGGATAATTGATTTAAATGTAATCTATCTACAGTATCAAAGCCGTGTAAATACAAGGGGGGGGGGGTGCTGGATGCAACGCACCAGTGCCTCAGATGTTTCTTAAATGGTTATTATAGAACTATCAGCGTAATACACAGTTCTTCGTTCTTAATAGCAAACTACAGTAGTAGTAGCGTGAACGGCATCAGTTTAATTGTATCTCATGTTGTAACTGCCTTCACAACGAGTTACCATGTATTACACTACCTCCAATAAGTAACGATTCACCAATGGAGAAGAGTATTGTTACTTATTCTCAGTGGATAACACCACCCAGACGGCACCGTTTCAACGCTTGTTGCCCTCTCATTGGGTGGGCGGTAAGTACCCTGGTGTTGCAATCATGCCAAACCAGTTATGAGAGGTCAACAAGCCTTGAAACGGTGCCGTGTGGGTGGTAGTATCCACTGAGAATAAGTAACAATAGTCTTCTCCATTGGTGAAGCGTTACTTATTCGAGGTAGTGTAATACATGGTAACTCGTTGTGAAGGCAGTTACAACATGAGATACAATTAAACTGATGCCGTTCACGCTACTACTACTGTAGTTTGCTATTAAGAACGAAGAACTGTGTATTTACAATGACAGTTCTATAGTAAATTGCAAGTTCGTAGTATATTATGCCTTGCACATTTATTTCTTACTAGTAATATTAAATGATTATTATACAGCTACAACAAAATAAAGCGGAACCCCAAACCAACCATGCTTGTATAGATATAGTATTATATGTATTTTAAAAATTGTATATAGTCTTATATTCTGTAACATAATTAAATATGTATCTTCACCCACTGGCCAGTAGTTGTAAAATAATTTTCGAAGTTTTCTGTTTAAAAGACGTCAATCTTCTTTTCAGCTACAAAATTCTAGTTTGAACGGAAAAGATGAAGAAATACATTTTTTCATAGTTTCTATATGAAGAAAAGATAGAAATTCTATATTTCCTTCATAAAGATTAACGGTATAAAGAAAACACGGAATTTCGCATTCAATTCTTTGTGCAATTCAGACCACCTCATCTAGTAGCGACCTAAGAGGCGTTAAATCTACGTTTCACTAGCCATCGGTTTCCATGGTTATGTATTCATCATGTCCTCCATCATCAATTATGTAATGAAACATTCTTATATAGCGTGAATGATTCAAACTAGTTTATTAAATACTTATTTTTGTCCGATTCGAATTAGTATTTAATGATGAAACAACTTCATCATCTGTAAAAATGTGATAATCAGAATCGTATGCAACCTTCGTTCAAACGGATTCGTATAATTTAATTATAAACTTCGACTATTATACAATTTGTTATTTACAATAACAAATTGTATAATATGTTTTTCACAATGAAGTCTTTAGGCATCATATCAATAAGATTGATATTGTAGAAGTAATTGGTTAAAATTTATTTCAACAAATCGCTTCATAGCTCTCTTCATAATGCTTTATGTGATTGAAATCGTGGTTCTATTTTTATATAAGCATGTTAGTTTTGTTTCGTATAGTTAATTATTAAATGTGTCAATTATTTTGGGTGAAATTCAGGAAATTATTTTAAATTATATATATATAATAACTAGGGGGCTTCACCCCCTGCTCGCTGCGTTTGCTTCTTTTGATAAAATAAAATACTTACAGAAGTTTTCGACTCGGTGTGTGTCTCTTCCTCAGTAATGAATACATACATTGAGTGATCACTTAATTATGACCACCTACCGAATACTTCGTAGGTAGTCCTTTTGCCCTCAGTACAGCAGCTATCCGACGTGGCATTGATTCAACAAAATGTCGGAAGCGTTCGGGAAGTATGGCTAATGCGGCTAGCAATGCAGGTATGGAGGTGACTGGTGTATCCAGATGCCTGATGTGCCTTTCCATAGTGTCCCACAACTGCTCTATAGGATTGATATCGAGGGAGTTCGGAGACCAATCGATATGCTAAAAGTCAGAACTGTGTTCCTCAAACCATTCCTGCACAAGTGCCCGATGGCCCGGCACATTGTCATCTTGGAAGACGCCATCGCTATTCGGGAAAAAGTGTAACATAGAGGGGTGTACACAGTCAGAAGCAGTTGATGATAGCGGCGACCACTGATGCGTTGTTCCACATGCACCAGGTGTTCAAGTTCCTGCCAGTGAAACATGCCCCACACCATACAACCGCCTCCAGCGGCCTGCACTTTTGATACCATGCATGATGGATGAAGAGCCTCATGTTGTTGAGGCCAAATCCGTACACGACCATCCAAGATGTGGAGTAAATAACGTGACTTATCCGACCAGCACACCTTCTTCCAGTCTTCTAACGTCCAACTTGCATGCTCTTTGCACCAGGCGAGCCTTTTACGCCGATGAACCTTGGTTAGGAGAGGATAACGTAGAGGTCGTCTGCTGGTATAGCCCATACGTGCGAGTGTGCGACGCATGGTCATGCCAGATATTGTTCCGGGTTGGTCCATATTGTACTGGATAGTCAACTCTCCAACAGTGCTGCGCCTGTTCGAGTCGTCGGACCCGGCTCTCACTTCTAACATCAACCTTTCGCTGAACTTTGCAGTTTTGCCGTTGGGTCATTGATCATTTTGACGCCAGTCCTGGTACATTTTAACTACGGCGATTCTCAAACACCCCACCAGTTCAGCCGTTTGGGAAATCGAGGCACCAGCTCATCGAGCCCCCCACAATCTGTCCTTTATCAAAGTCCGATAAATCCTTCCTTTTACCCATCACACTCGGAATTTTACTACCTACTGAACCACTGACACCTTATCTATGCTACGTAGGTCTACTAACTGTGCACTCTCGTGGTCAATCGGTCGCATTCAGTTTTCATAGGGATGGTCATAATTCAGTGATCACTCAGTGTAAATACGTTACTATATCTATATAATATCGGTGTAGATACACCACAGACAACTTTTAAAGAAAAACTACGATCGCAGTGTGAAAGGCATCATTTCATCTGTATATCATATTGTGCTCATCCTTCAAAACGAGTTACGAAGTATCGCTTTACCTCAAATAAGTAACGCTTCACTAATAGAAAAGATTGTCACTTATTCTCGGTGGACACCACCACACAGACGTCACCGTTTCAAAGGTTGGCTTTTCATCGGTGGGTGCCTTTCACACTACGATCGTAGTTTTTCTTTTAAAAGTTGTCTATGGTGTACCTACACCGATATTATATAGATATTAAACTTTTAAAATAGTATGCCTTGTTGTATTTACTTTATTTAAATAAATACGTTTCATATGGTAATCAAGAATGGTATCGCGTGGTCATATTAGATAAACAAAGCGCGTGACCACGATTAAACAGAAGTTTGTTTTACCACAGTGAAAAAAAAAAAAAAAAAAGACAGCCTAAACAAGTCCCCAGGTGCGTAGGAACAAGTCTAGAAATAGACAAACATTTGGAGTGACCGGATGGGAGAAAAAAAAAACCCTTCCCATTCGCCCATCCGGTCACTCCAAATGTTTGTCTAGTTCAGCCTTAAATTTATTTAAGCTATCAACTTCCACAACAACAGATGGAAGTCTGTTCCAGAAATCAACTACCCGCTGGCTAAAGGAAAACTTCCACACATCTATTCTACAACTGTATTTCCTCAATTTGAATCAATGCCCCTTCAAGTTCTTAATCTGAGCAAGTGGAACTATCCATCAGCATTGAGCCTGCTCAAACCATTCAAGGCTTTGTACACCTCAATCAGATCACCTCGCAGATGCCTAGTCTCCAGATGCTGCAACTTGCAGGATTTAAGCCTCTCCTGGTAAGAGAATGCCTTTGTTCCTCTCACCAATCTTGTTGCCCTTCTCTGTACTCGTTCTAGCAACTCTACATCCTTCCTAAAATGAGGCCTCCAGACATGCACGCAGTACTCAAGGTGTGGCCTGACCTTTGCCTTATACAAAGGTATAATCATCTCGTTGTCTCTGCTAGCAAAATTCCTATATATCATTGACAAAACTCCATGACCTGCTATGGCAGTCCGTCTGCACTGTTCAGAGAATTTCATATCCCACAATTACCACCAGGTCTTTTTCATTCTCCACCTTCCTGAGTGTAGTACCACACAGTTGGTAAGTTATAATGATGTTTGAACCTTGTGGTCCGAATGTTAACATAGAAACATTTAAAGGTTCAGATAAAATCGTGATTTTTTTTTTTTTTTTTTGTTAATTACTCGGTTCCTATTAAACATTTTTGGATTCGGAAGTTTTAGGAGGCGGTGCTTTATTTCCAAGGTCACCCCCATGTACAGAAGAGGTTATCCTGTTTGGATCAGTTGGAAAAAAAATATATAAAAAAATTTGTTGTACGTTTGGCACTAGGAGAATTAAGTTTGTGTGTGTGTGTGCGCTCGCGATTATATTAGTTCAGGATTTAAAAATATATACTGTATATTTAAAAATAATAATAAAAAAATAACAGAATGGGAGGAGAGGGGGTTCACTTGTGAAAGACTGCCTAAACAAGTCCCCAGGTGCGTAGGAACAAGTCTAGTGGGCATTGCATAACCAGTAGTTCGGCGATGACTCATCGGTCGACGCATCCGGCTAGCCGCACTATGAGTAGCCATTTATCCCTGTTCCTTATATCCCCCCCCCCTCACGCATGTAATACAAAACTGTCTCATTCCTGGCGCACAGTTGCTGGTTTTGAAGTTTTAAAAAGCTGGAGATCAGGTAATTGTAAGTGGGAGGGGAAAATAAGAGATTTCTGCCCAAAACAAGCAAAATACAGGGGATTATTATAAAAAAAATAACATAAAATAAAAAGTTTTTGTCGTAAAAAATAGACTTTTCAGAAAAAGCAGGAACATTTTTTTTTTTTTTTAAAAATCCACAATGCACTAGAAATTAAATTTCATTGACAACATACACATTTTATAATAAATACAGACAGAATTTTTTACCAGTACAGTATGCATTCAAACATTAGTTTACCTAAGATTCTTCGGTCATGGATTTCTGTTAAGCATAAACTGATTTTTATTGCTTCAAGAGAAATACTGTTACAGACTTTGTCCTCTTCAGAAATGTTGAGTCAAAGTTTCGTTTATAATAAAGGTTAGCCTTACTGTCCAGACTGTGACGACCATTTCAAAAGAACCATTAAAGAGAAGGGTTTGAACTGTTTTTGTTTCCCCATGGCTGAATATTCTCCACACTTAGGACTACGCGGAATATTAAGATGCTATGCCGAAATGCTAAGATGCCAAGCATGACCTGGGATAATAATAATTATTTCAAGTTTCCTTCAGCACCTGGTCATGAAATAGATTTAAATATGAGTCAGTACCACTCATTGGTAATCGCTTGTTGTACTACTTTTCAATTTGATAATACAGTAACTCATCAAAGTGGTGATATGGCTTTTCTTACCACTCCTTTTAAGCGGCGCCTCCGTAGCCAGGTGCAGCAGTACGTAGCACACGCTTCTTGATTAGACCGGGGTTCGAGCCTGTGACCACCAAATACGGATGATGCGGAAAGGTCAGGGAATGACCACCGCATATCCCCGGAGCAATATGGCCTTAGTTGCTAATGCTCCTAAAAAACCAAATAATAACAACTTCTTTTAGGCGCATTATAGCCTAATTTGCTCTTGCGCCAATAGCTCTCAAACGACAACAACCACTTCTTTAAAGACTTGTCAAATATTGCCACTGTTCTAACAAGCAAGTTACACATTTAACCAAAGGCAGTCGACGTGAACTCACATGCTTCATTTTTTTTTTTTTTTTTTTTTCCTCCAGTGGTATGTATTAGTTGAAACTGTTTAAAACTCTATCCTTTTAGAACTTATTGTTAGACAGCAGTAAATTTCCAACAAAGATTCGTCCACTTTCACAGGAAGGCATGTAAACTCTTTAATACCTTGCTATTCTGGTATTTAAGCGTACTTAACAGGTGCATTATCAATAATAAGTACCAGACAGTTTTTTAAAGGAATCTCATATTCTTTCAGGTATGTATTTGTTCAGAAGACTGCCACGTGTTGTACTCTGCATAGCCACTTCGCAATGCTAGCACTAAGAACAAGCCATTTTCGATTTAGATGTTTTTTGTTTCATGGCAATGAAAAAGGAACTTTCACTGCCTGTGTAACAATCGAAAATGGTCCCTTTTTCAGGGCCATCAATATCTCTTCTTTCCCTATCCGTGCAGTTTCACTAATAATGACTGTTGTTGCTGTCTACAAGTATAACTGCATTTTATTTATTTATTTTTTATTTGCTATTTCACTATCGGGAAGCATATTTCAATGCGTCTGCATGACCGGCACAATTGAGAGAAGATTAAATTCTATGACAACAAACGATACAAGTAAACATTCCGCATGTATGACATCATTGTCACTATGAGATGCTACATCTATTTTTGCATTTCTTTCTTCTGTGCACTGTACGCTGTCCTCATGCTTATTTGCAAAGATGTCAACTCTTTCGCTTGAAATTGAAAAATCGTATCCACATACAGTACACAAGACAAACCTGTTACCTTTTTCAAATTTTACAATACAGTATATTGAAACCATGCGTACATGTTTTCTGATATGTAAAGTCGTATTTCTTTGGCATCTTACTGTTAATCAGCTTTGCCCCACACAGGTACCAAAAAACGGTCGCACATCACCAAGAACAACGCTATTATCCCGCATTTCTTTCTTTGCGAAGCACACTAGCACGTCTGATTGATAGTTCGTTAACGGAAATAACAGAAATTCGCACATTTTGTCTTAACCCTAATTTTAACTTACTTTTAATATTCTGTGGAAAGAAAAAGACGGAAAAAACTATGTACTGTATTTGCAAAAAGACGTTGAAACTCATTGTAACCAACTATATTACGTCAGTGAGCAGGCGTCATATCGAGTAAAGAATGATTTTACGTCATAAATCCAGAGAATTGGTAGTTATGCTAATGATGACTAATTCGTTGCAATCACAATTGTAAATGATGACAAACGCACAAGCTCAAAGGCCAAAAAATATTTTTTAAGTTCACTTTTTATTCATTAAAAAAAGGTTTCACGTGACTACCAGAAAAACAGCACGTCTGTAAACCCTGCTACTTGTCAAAAATGTAAACTATAGTGTCGGTGCAGGGATTGTTTTCCTGGGACATACTGAGTCCCTTCATACCACTGGGGCAACATTTGGATACCACAGGTTACCTGTAAATTGTTTCCTACCAGGCTCATCCCATAATGGCTACAGTGTATCCACCTGTGAATGGGTTCTTTCAAAAAGGGTAATGAGCCATGTCACAAGACAAGAACTGTACAGAACTAGTTACAGGAACATGATAGTGAATTCAGTTATGTGCGGTGGCCTCCCCAATCACCAGATCTCAATCCAATTGAGCACCTGCAGGATAACACGGAACGAGTTTTTTGGGGGTAGAGATCCAATTTGCAATAACTGTGGGAAGAAATTGAGTCGACTCGACCTGGTTTAGCATCATTGCGGCGCGCTTTCAATACATCGTTGAGTCCACCACGAAGAATCCAGGCTGTTCTGGACATTTAAAAAAGGGACCTACTCGCTATTAGGTAGGCAGGTGTACTTAATAATGTAGCCACTCAGTCAGTGAACATATATAAAAACACAAATTTCATTGTAGAGCTTCAATTTACACACACAAATATCGCTCGACACGCCATTTTCCCCCTCTCCCGAAACTGCTTTAATTTGAAAAATGAACTTATGAATAGCGGTGGAAAGCTGATCTTGTAACACATTGTTTCTGTTTGGATCGCCCTCCTTAGTTGTTGTGGCATCTTTGGGTCATATCTGTAGACGCAGCACTTTAGATAACACCACAACCAGTAATCTTCAGGTTCAAATATGAGTTGCGAAGTGGCCACCTTATTTCGAAAGCTCTACCAACGATTCTTTCCAACAAAATGTTCTCTTAAATAATACAGTAACTCTCTGGTGAATGTGTGGGGGTGGGCCTGGCCATCTTCCAAGAGGAACAGGAAAATGGCCAGGCCCACCACCCATCTGTCTCAAAGACGGAATGACAACGTTTACCAAGGTGTCCGCATATCGCTGTCCATTTATGGATACGGTAATGAAGTGTCCATTAGCAATTTATTCCAAAAATATCCAACAATGGAGTTTTAATTAAAAAAAAAAAAAAAAAAACACCATGTATACTATTACCTTCTCATCGTGTAATGTTTTTCAGTTATTGCATGTAGGTTTCCTTCTGCCTACGCACAGTTATGCGTATTAATCTAGACGCTGTGAAAAAGGCCCATAATTAATAACAATTGAAAACTGAATTGCACTTCATCGAACCATAAAAAGCAATCTAACAACTGCTGCACATACCTATTCAACATGAATAACACACAGGATGTGAGAAATTCAGACGGACTTCTTGGGGGGGGGGGAGAAGAAACATCCTACGACCCAGAAGGAGAGGAAATTTGTAAGCGTCTTGACTCTTGTGCTGCTTTCTTGTAAGAGTGAAGATGAGAATAATTCGCTTACATTTTGTCTAACGGCAATGGTTTCTGTCCATATCGTGGGCCACATTTTTGTTTATAATCAGTACGCACCCATTGTGTTCGACCTTTGATACCAATGTCTTCTAGGATTGAAAACTGAGCAAGGACCTTTACTTTTCTCCATTCGTTGTTTTTTTTTTTTTTTAAAGAGTTTTAAGGGTAGCCGTAGAGTTATTTGCGTTTTGATAAAAAAAAAAGCGAACAAAAGAAATACAGTATGCTGTTCCAAAGCCTGCGAATTCTACTGCTTTACAGCCTGTTTCCTTATATATGTATATGAATCGGCAGTGGCGGATTAAGGTACGGGCTAGCAGGGCACTTGCCCGGGGCGTCAAAAACAGAAGAACAATGAGGTAAAAAAAAAAAAAAAAAATATATATATATATCCTTAATAAATGGGGGCCAAAAAATCTTTCTGCCCGGGACACCGAAATACCTTGGTCCGGAACTGCGAATCGGTATGTTTTTATTTGACGAAGTCTTTGTAGCAACATGTGTAAAAATCAATTTGTATAATACTGATAAACGTGTTACTTTCCTTTCGAAAAATATGCAAATAAAAAATGCGCCAATTGACTTATAGGCCTATTATTAAAAACACTTCGTCAAATGAAATCATGCGTCGAACCCTGCAATAAAACTACATTTTCTTGTAAGTAAATGAATATATTTAGCTCGAAACATATTTTTACGTTAGGCTACTTTATGACGACCCCGGATGTTGAGTAAATTTTCATAAAAGGAAGAAAACTGACTGGTATTCCAAACTGTAGTTGGAAGAAACTAATGAAACGAAATATGCTGTAATCTCTCTCTCTCTCTCCGCCGTGCAAATCCTGCAAATTATTCAAACTGCATTAAAAAAATGATAACGGAGAGCCTTCAACAACCCAGTCTCATGAACAATTTAGACCTTTTAGAATAGTAATACTATTTAAAAGTAAACTAAATAATAATCATATTTGTATGAAAAATATAAAATAGGAAAACAAATAAAATACATCTCATTCTGGGAAAATTATACAACTACACAGTTGTTTTCGGCGTCATTTTAATGCCGCCACTGCTTCCTTTAATTTTCATCGGAATCGGGATACCTGAGGCTTTCTGGTGGATCATCAAGGCTGCGCTCCCTGAAATTTGCAATTGGCTCAGGCAATAATTAAATCACAAATAATACACTATCCAGTCAAAACATTATGCCCGCCTACCTAATTGTGAGTACACATATATCCTCTTCTTGCTGCCAGTACTGCCACCACTTGGCGAAGCATTGACTCAACAAAACTTCTGGATGTTGCAGGAAGTTGTTGTAGTAAGGTTTTAAGAGCATAAGCGAGTAAGGCCCTATTTTCCCCGTATATACTGTCTGTAAATTGCGTGTATTCTGTGGTCGATTTTATGTTTTCCAGACAAAAAACCATGCTACCCTCGCCTGAGACCGACAACTCAGCCTCGCTGTGAAAAAGGCCCATAACAATTCCTTACGTCATCGATAGGATTCGAACTCAGGTCTTTTCCACCCGATGTGGGGGAGAATCGCCATCCTCCCAACTGTGCTACACACGAGGGCGTTGCAGGAAGTATGTTGTAGAATGTCGCCAGGAATACGATCTGTAGATATACAACAGTCTGTGGTGGGCAATACAAACGCAGGGTCTGTTTAATCTCTGGGATTGTGTGTCGTCCACGCAATCCCAGAGATGTTTTATTGGATTCATATCCGGCGGGCACGGTAGCACCTGGAAGTCACTTTCTCTCTCTCGGCGAGCCACTCTCGCGAACAATACCGGCAACAAGGCAGAGCACATTATCCTGCTGGAACAACCTGTGTGATCAGGAAAGACAGTCGCCATGAAGGGGTATACCTAATCAGCCACAATAGATAATATTTTTAGCATTCAGAGCGCAGTCTAGAGATATGAGGGGCTCCAAGAGATTCCCAGGAAAACGTCTCCCATACCAAAACACTGCCGCCACTTGCCTGTTTCCGTTAGACCAGGTCATCCACAGTTTGTCGACGAGCCTCCATCTACCGTCCACACGGCATAGCAAGAAACGTGATTCATCAGAAAAGACAGCAGTCGTCAATGGTCCAATTATGCCGTTCAAATGTAAACTTTAGGCGCCGTTGGCGATAAGCGTGGGTAACTTAATCAGGCGGCAACTCGGGCGGCCCATAGGGAAGAGGGTTCATTGGAGCGTAGTCTTGGAAACACCGATGATCGTTCTCTGGTTAAAGTCCATGATTAGCTATTCCACCGTTTCCATCTATAGGCCCTCACAAGATGGAATTGCCTACGTTCACCACGACTATCAATGAGTCGTAGGCATTCGCAATTGCCACTCTGTCCACTAACTGTCTATTCTTGAAACTAACTGCAGCACTCCGCTAACAACCTACAGGATTCAAGGTTCCGTAATACTTCCACCCATCAACCGGTACATAACAATCATCCCTTTTTCGAAGTTCGTCATGTCACGACCCTTGGCATATGATCCCACTTGCCCGTGGGACCATATGCCACGAACTTACAATATCACATTTACCGAATCTGACCGCCACAATAAGGTGGGAAGGAACGGCCGATTGCTAAAACACGGGGGAGGTCATAATACTTTGACTGGACAGTGTATAAATATCCCGCTATAATTTAGCAAAATAAAATGTGATCACTTCAAATAAGAGCCCATGCAAAGGATGTTGTTTTGGTTTTTAGGAGCATTAGCAACTAAGGCCATATTGCTCCAGGATATGCGGTGGTCATTCCTTAACCTTTCCGCATCCTCCGTATTTGGTGGTGACGGGCTCGAACCCCGGTCTAATCAAGAAGCGTGTGCTACACACTGCTGCTCCTTCCCACCTGGCTACGGAGGCGCCTGCCCATGCAAAGGAAAATAATTTCGAGTAAAAGAGTGATACAGACATGAAATTTATTGGTAATATTCTTTACTGTCTGAATACTTTTCATTTTCACAAAAAAATGTTGAAAAATAAAATGATCAAAGAATCAGCAAAGAATGACATGTTCGAAAAACACTGTCAGTGTGTTGGGAGTGATGCTGGAAATTATGTTGATTATACTCCTTGAACATTTTCACAAGTTTCCATACCGCAGATTTTAACGACGCCTTACATTCAAAATTGCCTACAAAAATTAAATTAAGTAATTTTAAAGACTGTTTTAAGGAATGTTTCAATCACGAACATGCGCCCCTCTATGCTGAACGCCATGTTCATTTATTACTTGCGCTGAGCATGCGCAATCGTAATTTTACAAGTTATCTACAGATGGAGATACAATGTACAGAATAAAGAATGTTACTTGTAATTTCATGTCTGTAGCACTCTTTTAAACCAAGTTATTCCAATTTTTATGGGTTCCGTTTAAGATAATTACGAATTCTTTTACTTTCTAGCGGAGTGCGCTATATAATTAAGTCTATTCATCTGGCTTGCTATTAGCAGTAATTTATGCTGTTCAATAGTAGGAAATTATAATGTGTTTGGTGTTATCTGCATGTCACTGAATGTCTTTTAACCTTATACAATATGTTCTACGATTAGCTGACTTTTACATGTACAGTACCGTAAATACTTTACATGCTTCTAATAAAGAATATTATAATAAATAGCAAAAACTATTTCCCCTCTGACGCACTTCGAAAGAAATGAACGGCATTTATATATCAAATATTCCAGCAGTTCCCAATCCTTTTGAAAATACGACCCAAGTCAAATTCTTTTCGGGAATTTGACTTGGATAAGGTTGTTGTTTTTTGTTTTTTTTTTATAAATTATTGTGCTAAATAATGTTTATATTCATATAAATATCCCCCCCCCCCAAAAAAAAAACACAATACATATCACTCTTCTTGAATGCATCGTGATTAGTATCTAAATAATGTTGCGATTTTATTAAATGACGTTTAAATTTATTTATCTTCAGCAATTCACTGAAAATAATTTCCATTCACGTGACCCATTGCGGTTTTCACACCAAAGCCTACTCCAGTAGACTGCTTTACACTCCCTCAATAATCATATCAAAATAAATTGGTACTTGGCGTTTGCCAACGTACCTTCTTTTAAATAATTTTTTAAAAGAAAGTCGCTGATTTACTAACAAAACCCTTGTGTATACATTAATATTGTGCAAAAATAACTGATTACGATTTAGTTATTAAAAAAAAAAAGGTTTGAAAGAGTGTATAATAACTATTTTGATTTTCGCAGTGACGCAATTAGAAATAATATTTTATTAAATAGTTATCAATATTTTTATTAAAGTTGTATATTTTCACGACCCTTAGGAAATCTAATGGCGACCCATAGGTCGGGAATAACTGGAATATTCAATTCTGTTTCTTTATAGGTTCTCCTCACTAAAGTTGGTTAGATGTTTAGTCACTTCCATAATCCTGTCGTTTCCCTTTCCGGCGGGCGTCCGGTATATAATATTCAATTAAAATAACTGCGAAAATGTCCACACACACACACAGAGAGAGAGAGAGAGAGAGAGAGAGAGAGAGAGAGAGAGAGAGAGAGAGAGAGAGAGAGAGAGAGAGAGAGAGGGGGGGGGGGCAAACACTATTCCAAGGAGCAATAACTTCACTGAAATGAAACAACCAGGAAGAATCCTGTTTCACAGCATCTATATACTCTATCGATTTGTAACAAAAGATGACTTCACACATCCGGTATATAATCGCGTTTCTGCTTTGAAACTCACCCACCCTTTTTTTTTTTTTCAGCACGTTTGAAAAAATATCCCGCTGTTGCCACGTAAATACGAGATCAGCCAACAACTGCATTCATTAATTGAAATTAATCAACGAAACAACGAACTATTATTCGGAGAGTGGAGAGGGAAAGTGAGATTACAGTTTTGCAACAGTAATTATCTTCCAGCTATGTTGCTAAACAGCTCTTAATCACAAACAGAACAAGACTAAACCAGATGACAGAACTGCTCTACTACTAGAAGGATGTAGTAACGCAACATGCTGGCCTCAAAGCATCTGGTTTCTAGAAATGAGTTAGACAAAAATAAATAAATTATGAAATTCTTCTCCATCGAAAACTGTACGAGTATATCATACTTTAAAAACTGAAACCTGCGCAAAATTTTAAACTGATGAATAACATTTGGTTTGTTCCTCCTATGCATGTGTATACAGTATTCAGTGTATACTTTTACTAGTATATCCGTCGTGAATAATTCACTAAAACTGTTTCAGAGAAGAACTAAAGATTAATATCGAAGTACAGTAATTACAAAAACCTCTCCCTCGGCTTCCTTCGTTGCTAGCTAAAGTGTCAATGCAACGGACTCTGGTAATAAAATATATTTTAAAAAAATTACTAAAAATGCAATTTGATAATTTTTTTTTTTTACATGTATGACTAAATCGTCCTTTAAAAAATTACAATTATTCTAGCGTACCCATGGTGAATATTTCGCCAAAACTGTAACGAAACTATTGCCCAACAGTTTCGTTATGGACCGTTAAAAAATAACAGAAATTCTGAAAACCGGTCGGAAAATTTTACTGCAAATTGCGCTCTCGCTCTAAATAAAACCTATTACAAAAGGAATCAGGTCAAAAGCTTGTTTAGTCTTTGAATTATCCAAGCTCAGAGAGCGTTCCGGACTGAGAGACATAGTAAATTATTATATAGATTTTGCACAAAAAAAAAAAAAAAACCCAAAGTGTGGAATATGAGTTTAAGAACTACTTCAGTCAAGATTATACTCCCAATCATCTGAAATCGGTAAACCTAATAGGGTATATACAGTAAATTGGCAGTTTATTGGTACACCCCATCTACCGCTCCGTTAATCCGTACAAGGCAGCTATATACGACGGGTATCAAAACGTTCGTACCCTTACTTAGAGAGGTGAAACTTTACGGGAGCTTTAATCCTTTTCTATGTATTCTCCATGTATAATAACACATTTCTCTCATCTATGAGTCAGTTGTTTAATGCCTTGATCATAAAAGTCCGCAGCTTTTGCTTGATTCCACTTCATTGATGACTTCTTGCCACGAATCAAAGCCACTGCTTTGACATGTCTTTAGTCTCCGGATCATACTGGTACACCCCCAGCATTCGTCACCTTCAAAAAAGTTCTCAACATCCGCATTACACAAATCCAATAGTTGGCGAGAACACTGCATTCGACATTGCTCCTGCAAAGGCGTCAGCAATCTTGGAACCCATCGTGCGGTGACCTTAGACATGTGCAGATGGTCATGTAAAATGCTGTGGGCAGATCCGTAACTAATTTCCACTGCATTTGCGATGAAAAGAATTGCCACACGCCTGTCACTCAGCACCAGCTTCTGAACATTTGCAATCGTCTCACTGTCTGTGGATGTTGATGGCCTTCCTTCTCTTGGCTCGTCAAAGACACTTGTACAACTGCACTGGAACTCCCGTTTTCACTTTTTTATAGTCAATTCTGCCAGCTTTCATTTCTTCGTCAATTTCCTGAGCTTTCTTACCCTGCAAATGCAGGAACTTGATAACTGCTCGATACTCCACTTTGTCAACCATAATGTCCTCCTTCAGATTCCGGGCTACACCTCTGGTGTACGATCACCTACGGGAATGAAATTTCTCATGTTAGTTATTGAACATACAGACAACTTATATTAAAAACGGCATCTTCCTACTGATGTTTTATCTAGGTTGGGGTAAGAACGTTTTGATACCCCCTCGTATATACTGAAGGAGAGTGTTTAGGTGCGCGCAATTCAACGAAGGAATGGGCCATCAGCGGGACCTAAGTGACTCTGAACGCAGTATAACAGTCGACGCCAGATATATAGGTGAATTATTTAACAATCTACACTGTGGTTAGAATGATCAGAAAAGCCAGAAAGCATCAAGTTATGTGAGTGAAACAACTTGACTCAGACTGAACGGAATGTAAAAAGAACAGTGGTCTAAAAGACGGGTCATAATCATTCAAATAACAGATCAGTACAACAGTGGTGTGCACATGGGTATATACACTACACTCCAAAAAGTATTCGGACTCACCATACCATGAATGACATTAAAAACTATCTTAACATTTTGGACAATTCCAAAATTGTCACAGTAGATGTCAGCGTTCATGGTTTCCTCTAATACAAAACGCATGATCTCCTCATGCATTTTGTGCTAGAGGAAATTGATTCTATTATGTAAAGCTCTCTGTTGTCTCGGCCGTACAGGATAGGTTCCTTGTCAGCTGTTTTCATATGCATTAAATGATCATGGGAACGAATGAACTGAAATTTATTTATTATGATCCATATAAATAGTTGTGGGTGTCAGGAGCAAAAACTTGAGGTTTCCAGGGCCTCAAGAATGGCCAAATTTGACTGTTATAGTCAACTGTTTCGCTGTTACCAACGTTTCAGTCATTTTATTAGGTGTTGCATTTTTCTTTTCCGTCGAACCACTTATATACGAGTAGAACATTTCGCTGTGTGTAAACATTTTGTTTAGGAGTTTCACTTTAAATTTTTGGAAACTAGTGCAAACGTTTCACTTCCTGGATCATCTGATGTGAAAGGATCTTTTGTCTACAAATGAGACGAACGAGTGGGCGCCCGTCGATCTCATGTGTCATGTTAAAACAACTACAAACAAATTCTTTGGCGCTTCATTTCTCTACACTTCACTTTACATAAAAGTAAATTAAAAATACTCTCTCGCGCGTGCGTGCGTATGTGTGTGTGTATTAAGTTACGTAATGCAGTACGCCATATTTCAAGTGCGTTCGATTTTTAAATTGATTTTTTTTTTTTTTTTTTTTCATTTTCCATGATGAACAAAAAGTGAAACGCAGATAAATTAATACCAATTACTAATTTATTAACTAATACCGTATATCTATCAGTAATTGTTTTCATTACATTGCACATACTTCAGGTTGCATTTATTTATTAATAAATAAATAAATATTCACTCGACCTCTTAATACTTCACTTATTCCTCCCTTGCTTTTTTAATAAAAATTGAACATGTATTTCAAGGATCTTGTGATTTAATAAAAATAAACAAATAGTAATATGCAACTCAAATCGTAGTATGCAGTTAACATTTTTGTAATGTACTTTAATAATAATTTATTTATTTATTTCTTCTCTGACCGTGATCAGAGTTAGCAAAAGCTTAAAATGCCGAAGTTCGTGACAGGAAATATGTACTGTACTTAGTCAAAGCTTAATGAAAAGACGGTTTATGTAAATAGGCTAATCCTTTGACTGATTTAAAGGATTAGGCTATTTACATAAACTTCTTGGTGCCTCCGTAGCCAGGAGTAGCACACGCTTCTTGATTAGACCGGGGTTCGAGCCCGTCACCACCAAATACGGAGGATGCGAAAAGGTCAGGGAATGACCGCCGCATATCCCCGGAGTAATATGGCCTTAGTTGCTAATGCTCCTAAAAACCAAACAACAAACAAACAAACGTCAACCAAAAAGGAGAATAAATTCATAAAGTATTTTATAACGCTGATTATAATTTAACAATAAGTAATATAAAAATGTATAATTAATTCAAGTGTTAAAAAATAAAGTAGACCGTAATCTGATGTTTTAGTATGTTTTAAATGTTTTTTAGTTGTGTTAAATAAACAGGAAATATTATAAATGGATCCAGTTTGTATGTAGCCTATTAAGTGTAATAAAAAATTTAAGGTGGCCATTTTCCGATGTAACTCACTTTTTTTTTTTTTTTTGTTACTCTTATAAATTAGGTTTAGAGGCTTTGGTTATTGTTATTTTTTGGTTTTTAGGAGCTTTAGCAACTAAGGCCATATTGCTTAGGGGGATATGCGGTGGTGATTCCCTGACCTTTACGCATCCTCCGTATTTGGTGGTCAGTCACGGGCTCGAATCCTGTCTAATCAAGAAGCGTGTGCTACTCACTGCTGCTCTTGCCCACCTGGCTACGGAGGCGCCCTCTAGAGGCTTTGGATGTTTCCTAATGTATAAAGGTGTTACAACATACGTGAAACAGATTTTAATCGTGTAATATGAATATTAAATGAGTAGTATCTGTCACTAAGGTAGTTCTGGATGACGACGTAGCCGAGTGGTCAAAGCAAGAGTGCAATAGCACGCGCCCTTTGAATGGACGAGAGTTCAAGCCCGTGACTGCTAAATACGATTAATGCTTGTATTGGTGATTTATTGTAAACTCCACTGACCTGGTAGTCGTGCCGGAGTGAAAACAAGAATCTTGTCTTAAAAACTATTTAATTATTCTTATCTGTACCTTTTCTAGCCTATTTTATTAATCTTTGTGAGTGGAGAACAAAAACCGCACAAACGAACTCTGAAAAGGGATAGCAATAATGTGGTAACTAAACTTTCGGAAGGAAAAACTGGAATTACTTAATGAACAGGCAAAACATTTATGAAATCAATTTTCTTATATGCACTATTTATTGCGTTAAATTATGATTACGAAAGAATAATTACCATATTTGTCGGCTTATAAGACGCTGCGGCGTGCAAGTGACACCCTAATTTTGGAACGGTAAATTTAAGAAGAAAAAAAAAACTTTTGAAAAAAACGTTATTGTTAATACAGTGGAAATTTAAAATTCAATAAAACTAAAACCAAAAGCCAATAAACATAGGTGTAGGATTATTACTCTTATTAGTTTAGCATTATTCAACTTCAGATTCATTACTGACTTGATCATTATTATCCTCGACATCATCATAATGATCATCCTCGTCACTAGAATCACTGTCACTCCCATACAAATAAATGATCTTCAGTGTCATCCATTGCATTATTTATACAACATTTTTTAAAGGACTTGATCACAATTTCAGTCTTAACATCAAGCCATGACTTCAGCACCCATTCACACACTTGTGCTACTGATGGACGTTTCATCCTTCTCGTAGGCGTCGTATCATGGTTCACCTCTATCATCCATTTAATCCATTGCTCCCGCACGTTATTCTTGAATCGCTTATTAATGCTGACATCTAACAGCTGAAATGTATAACTGGAATTTATTTGTTACTCCAACAACAGCCTGGTAATTACTGAAAAGTGTACTGACCGTGATCGCAATGTAAATTGATGTAGATTGCACATGTGCTGTATTGCCACTTTCAGCTTCTAAGACGCAAGGCGATTTTTTAAGGTACAGTGTATTTATAAGGAAAAAAGTGCGTCTTATAAGCTGACAAATACGGTACTTTCAAATATTTTATTTCCGCCAAGATAACAAACGTCCTTCACATTTCTGCTGTTTCATCATTATATGTAAATAACAATAAAATTCTTTTAATCGTATATATGTATTTAATACACTAATAACACAAAATAAGTATCTTATGGAGGGCGACTCCGACCAAATTGTAGTAATAAATTTTCTGTTTATACTCCGAGACGACAACGTCAGGAATTCACAAGACAGAAAGGTAACAAGAACGGCACCGTATTTGGTAATCAAATGGCCCACGGTCACTAAAAAGCATATACCTCTATACCCTCGCATTAACCACTCCGCTATGGTGGCTTATTTATTGCGAACCGGTCATGTAAATCGTAGTGGTATTAGGGGAAATTAGGGTTCGTAAACTTTTGCCATTTGTGAACTTGGGTTTGCCAAATACTGCGGCACAAAATCAAAAAACAGACTGACACTTCCCAGCAGACATTTGCTATCAGTTATCAGCTTTGACACCCAATTTCAGCATAATCGCTGAAAATCTGTCGCAGCAGGTCTCATTAGATTCACTTAATAAGTATATTTTTTTTAATTTGGAGTCTGTCTTAATAATACATTTTTTTTTTTTGTTTAAAACTTGAGTAGCGATTATATTTTGGTTCCACTATAATACAGCACACAAGCAAAAAAACCGAAAAAGCCTCTTTCATAGTGTTCTATATCTACAATAATCTTAGGGGCTACCTGAGGACTTTGCCTAACTTCCAAGGGGTACCCAAAAAAGATTGATAACCACTGGTGTAAGCTATAGTGACGAGTTAAAAAGGTGCCTCAAGGTCACTTGGTTTTTCTTCTATAGCGTTAGTACGGAGCGGGAAGCCGAGTGGCGACTTTGAGGGAGTATTTTTTGTTTGTTTTTCCCCCCTCCCTACTTTAGTATTCTAAACATCTTACGAACAAAACACAGCTAACCCTGTTATTCTGCGAAATAGGGTCAACAATAAATAAAATATAAAAAACATGCTACGGACAGAGAGATGGTATTAGGCGCTATATGCATATATGCGAGCGCACCTAAAACGACTTCCGCTTATTATTTTTTAAAAAGTTTATTTTTCAGAATAATGCGATTTCACAAATATACGTTATGTTAATTAAAGATATATATATTTTTTTAATGGTTAATGGAACCCAGAAGAGTACCCGTTGGGAAGACAAGACAAAATTGCTAACGTTGGAGTAGAATTTCTGTACTGTTCTGTACAGTATAAGCATTTCTTTCAGAATGTCTATGAACGGATGTTGTTCTAAGATCAGAAGTTGAAGGCCTAAACGTGAAGAGAAATGATGCTGACTAACTGATGCATGTATTTAAAAAATACATATGTAAAGTACTTCCATCTGTAGAAAGAATAGGAAGTCTAGATGTGCTGTTAAGACAAAAAAAGGAAAAGTATGCTTTTCTACAGTTACAGCCCATGGCAATAACTGTACAAAAGGCATACAGTAGCACAATGCCTGTGAGACCGGTGGGAACAGATTTGAAAACGCCATTCATGTCAGAACAATATTTCATAGCCCAGTGGATCTGTGTATTCTTATGTCAAAAAATGCCAGGGTTATTCCAAGTAAATATAGATGAAAGTTTCTGAAGGTGGGGAGGAATAAGACAGGCCTAAGTTTTAGCTCCCTGCATGTGTTTACAAATCCAGAGTCGAGCAGTTGCAACTATTTGTGCAAAGAAAGGCTTACCAAACTGGAAAATGTAGTGCACTATCATCAGCAAAGCAAAGGATAAGATTTCCACCCAATCAAGGTCATCAATATAAGAGGAGGTGGGAGAAAGAAAACTTGAGCATTAGTTGAGAATTGGAAAGTGAGGTCAGAAAGGAAACCGGATATTTACCAAGGTCACAGATATAAAGGAGTCACAATAAAAGTAAGATGCTAATAAGTCAGCTTTATATTTAGATGGAGATGCAATAGAATCATCAGGATCTAAAGTAGGGATGGACAGAAGTTACAGCCAATAACTTTGGTAAGTGACTTTCATTTTGACAAGAAGAAAGTTTCCTACTCCTTAACTTTTCGAAACTAGGTAGTTGTAAACAAAATGTTTACAACTACTCAGCTTTAATGAAATGAAGATTTTAATAAAGGCGAATTATCATATGCTTAACTCTTGTTCTGAAGAGACTTAGTATATTTTTGGGGAACCATGGTTTAGATAAAGGGCGAGAGCTCAGGCGCAACGTAAGAATTTCATTCCTACAAGAATAATGCCAGTAACACAATCTAAGCAATTTTCAATACAGTACTTGAAACAATAATCCAAGGAAGGAAATGGGGAAAAAGAACCCAAGAAGTGGGTCGGAAAACTGCTAGCTTGGGGGGGGGGGGGGAGATACACGGACTAATAGATTAACAGTAGCCGCTGGCAGAGGTGAAAGTGATTCTTGCACTGCTTCTATTGGAATGAGCAGCAGCCTGGAAAACAGGATGCAGATTTCAGAGACTGCTGGGAGTCATTGCAGTACAAGTAGTAGTGGCATGTGATGCAAGAAAGCAAGTGTATGATCTTATGCAGCATCAGCCAAAAAAAAAAAAAAAAAAAATTCCCTCTAAATGTTTGTCCAGTTCCTCCTTAAATTTATTTAACCTATCAACTTCCACAACGACAGATGGAAGTTTGTTCCAGCAATTAACAACCAGCAGGCTAAAAGCAAATTTCCGCACATCTGTTCTACATCCGTCTTTCCTCAATTTGAATTTATGCTCCCTAAGGTACGTAATCTGAACAAGTAGAAGAATCCCATCAGAATCCAGCGTGCCCAACCCATTCAAGGCTATAACACCTCAATTAGATCACCTCGCAGGTGCCTAGTCTCCACACATGGGTTGTGTTAGGGTAGCTAAGAATAGGGACAGGTATATGTATACTTGCGTGTACACAAATGCTAGGAGTTTGGTAAAAAAAAATTGAGGTGTTGGTCAAAACATCAAAGGCAGATATTGTTGGGATATCAGAGAAGTGGTGTAACACAGATATAAGGAATGCAGAAATGGAATTGGGGAGTACAATGTGCAGGAAGGATATACAGGATAGGAAGGGAGGAGGGGTTAAGAAACACAAAATCCAAGGAAGTAAAGCCAGTGGACATGGCTGGACAGTGCAGTGTAAAGTCAGTTTGGTGTGGCATAAGCACTGCGAAATCAAAATTGAGAGGAGTGTGTTATGGGCCTAATGACTCTGGTGATTATAATAAGCAACTGTACAGGGAAATAGAGTGGGCCAGTAAATCAGAGAGTCTTATAATGGGGTATTTTAATTTCCCAGATATTGACTAGAATTTGTGGGTTGGTCACTCAAACACTAGCAAGGCTTTTGTGGATTTATTGGATGATTGTTTTCTACAGCAACATGATCGGGAGGCAACTAGAGGGAGTAATACTCTTGATTTGATTATCAAGAGTAATTCTTCATGCATTAAAAATCTGCATATAAAGGAACCACTAGGTGGCAGTGATCACAGTGTGCTGACGTGGGATTTACTCAAAGAGGTAACTACCATCGGGGGTAAAGGGAAGGGTTTTTGCTTTCGTAAAGACGATTACGGAGGTCTTCTGAGACAGTATTTAAATTCCATACAGTGGGACCAACTGATAATGTTTGTTACCAACAGCAAATTCAAAATGGGAAGCATTCAAAGAAATAATCTTGGAAGCTACTAGGCTTTTCATACCAACTAAGAAATATTGTTCAAGGTTTAGGCCTAAATGGAAGTCAGATCAACTGAAACATGTGGCAGAGAAGAAAATGCATGGAATACATTTAAATTAATGGGTGACACGGAAATCTATGATACATATAAGCTGGTCTGTAACCAAGTCACAAAGGAGGTTAGGCAGGCAAAAGCATATTACGAGAAATCTTTGGCAAATGATGCAAAGGAAAACAGCAAAGAGTTCTTTACTTATGTAAACTCTAGGAGGAAGGGGATGAATCAGATTGGTCCACTGGATATCGATGGTTCAACTGTTGATGATCCTGCTCAGGTGGTTAACAAACTAAATGATTTTGCATCTATATTCACACATGAGTTATTCAGGGAGGTTAATGCCAGCAGTGAATTAAACTCTGGCAGTGAGCTAGATGATTTTGTAATAACTTAGAGCAAAGTGGAGGAGAAATCGTTGAAGATAAACATAAGAAAGGCATCTGGGATCTATCCAGTTATATTAAAGGTGGCAGCAAAGGAAGTAAGCAAACCCTTATCCATAATTATGAGAGCTTCCTTGGACTCAGGGGAGGTCCCATGGACTGAAGATGTGCAAATGTGACCCAGAATTCACAAAGGAGGATCAAAGGGCTACACAAGTAATTACAGACCTGCCAGTTTAAATTCTGTTCCAGAGAAATTAATGGAGACACTGGTTAAAGAAACACTGCGGGGTCATCTAGACAAGACTTCAGTTATATCTCGGACACAGAATGGTTTTGTTAAGGGGAAGTCTTGTCTGACCAATTTGATTGAATACTATGATGTGGTCACAAAGAAACTGGATGCAGGGAATAACTTTGTTATCATATATTTGGATCTTAGAAAGGCTTCTGATACTGTTGCACCTGGAAAACTGCTGCACAAATTGGAGCAGTGTGGCACTGGAAGAAAATTGCTGCTATGGATAAAGGGATAGTTAAGTGGGAGAAGATAGAGAGTGGTAATCAATGGACACTGCTCTTCATGAACTAATGTTATTAGCGGAGTCCCCCAGGGTTCAGTGTTGGGTCCATTGTTGTTTTCTGTATTTATTAATGATACTGATGATGGTATATCAGGCTTAACGTCCAAGTTTGCAGACGTTGTTAATGACACTAATGACAGTACGCTGCTGCAACAGGATCTAGAAAAGTTGAGCAGATGGGCTGAGAGGTGGCTATTGAAGTTTAACATTGACAAATGTAAAATACTGCATAGGGAAAGCAGTAACCCAGGGTATCAACTGTGTGCTACTACACTGACAGTGGTAGAGAATGAAAAGGACCTAGGGTAATTGTGCAGGCAGATATGAAGCTTTCTGAGCAGTGCAGACGTTCTGCAAGAGTAGCTAATGGTGTCTTGTCAATGATATACAGGAATTTTTCTAGCAATGGGGATAAGGAAGTGATTATCCCTTGTATAAGGCAATGGTATGGCCACACCTGTATACAGGTCTGGAGGCCTCATTTTAGGAAGGATGTACAGTGTCTGAAGACTAGGCACCTGCGAGGTGATCTGATTGAGGTGTATAAAGTTTTGAATGGTTTGAGCATGCTAAATGCTGATGGGATTCTTCCTCTTGCTCAGAATAATCATCTGAGAAGGCATAAATTCAAAGTCAGCAAAGACAGATGTAGAATAGATGTGCAGAAGTTTTTTTTTTTTTTTTTTTATGAAAACCCCAAACACGAAAGGTATCAAAACCTATAGTACTTAGTACCGTGCATGGGTTGAAGGAGAAGTATGGGGGGGGGGGGGGTGCCTGCCTCTACCCAGCGGGTGGTTGATTGCTGGAACAAACTTCCATCTGTCGTTGTAAGAGTTGATAGCTTAAATAGATTCAAGGTATAACTATAACATTTAGAGCGAGTGGATGGGTAAAATTTTTTTTTTTTTCATTTAGGCTGATGCTATATAAACTTACTTTCTTGCATCATGTGCCTGTACTAATGTTAATGCTAAGATCGTCACAGAGTACCCTGTAATGAAAAACGATAAGAATATGAGATTGAGGGAGGGAGAAAGGGACAGTCCCAGCGTTAAGGGCGCAGACATGTTTGTGTAGCATTCAGGGATGCCTCTAGATGCCAGTGAACCATTCAGGTTAACACTGATCGTAATCGTGGAATGTGCAATTTTTAAAAAAACAAGGAAAAAAATAAATGAGTATGAAATCATCCAGAACTTTTGTGATGACATTACTTTGTAATAAATCCTTCAAGATGGGTAGGGTTAATCATAAATATGAAAATATTACTGTTTCCAGTAATATAATATTATGTGAACGAAACAGAGCAAAAAAAAAAAAAAAGTCTTCAAACAAACAGTCATTCAATAACAGTTAAGGTAAACTAAAAACAATAAAACTAATATGCTTACAGTATAACGGTAGGCGTTCCCATCGAGTCGTTGATTAACGGTGATAAAATGACCCAGGGAATGCCACGAAAACAGTCCCAAACCATAACACTAACAGGACATCCTGGTGCCATGGCCTCATGCTGATTTCTCCAAATGCAGATAAGCCCTATCACCATGAGAGATTTGGAAACAGGATTCATCAGACCAGGCAACATTTTCCAAATGTTGGTGATCCAGTGTTAATACTAACATGCCTATGCAAGATTTCTGTGAGCATGGGCACTCATTGACGCCGTTGGTTGCCACAGCTTACGAGCTAATGTCCGGGCCACTCTGCTGCGTGGCTACTGTATTAAGAGACGAGATATACGACGCTCACCACAGGCGTCAACCACATTTGGCTGTCCGACGCGTGACCGACCTTTGGCTGGTTTGTTGGATCGCTGTTGAGCCAGTAACGTAGACTCGTGACATCACAGAACGGAAACACTTAACCGTGTTGGCTGTTTTCGAGGTACTGGTACCCGCATCTCTTTCCCCACGATCATTCCACTTTTGAAGCCGGAAAGACCTCGACGACGATCCATCCTTCCTCGCAGACTCTCAAAACTGAATGCACGTGTGTGGACTAGTCATATCACCCGTTCCCGACTTTAAGCCTTCACCTGCGTCATAGGCCATTCCATTCCTACACAAGAGAGTGTTGCAAAGCCAACTCATGCATACAGCATGAGTAAAAATTATAATGACAGAAAAGATGTATAGTATAGCACAGAAATATCTCATAATCGGGGAAAAAAATTATATCACCTAATGTATTAGGTGATATAATTAAATAGAAGGTTAAATAGAATTAAATAGAATATAATAGAAGGCCGCCGTAGCCTAGTGGTTAGGCGCGCGGGTGCATAAGTACACGTGCCTTGAGTGACCGGGGTTCAAGCCCGTGACCACTGAATACGGTGCTGTTTCTTGTATTCTGTCTATCTTGTGAACTCCTCTGACCGTTTGGTCGTCCCGGAGTATAAACAGAAAATTTATTTTTTATTTTATTAGTGTTTTCAACTTTACGGTTTCACTAAAACCGTATTTGTTATACTGTAACACAGCTATGTATACACATTCTTTCATAAATATTCCTACTTTATTTTATGTACTGTGATCTCTATGTAGTTATTTGTACTTCTAAAAGTTGGTTGTTATTACACCCAGTGTAATAATAATTTTATTTGTAACGATTCCATGATGTATCGCTATAGTGAAGTCCGTCAATTTCCTTACAACTTGTGCATACAGAAAGTCGCGTGCTAACAAAATCATCTCTTCAAAAACTGGTAGAACTCACCAATTAGATGCTTTTTTCATTAATATTCATCGATAGAAAAAGGCAGTGACTATATTTTACTAAAATTTTAAACTGGAACTGTGGTAATCTGGGCTTCGCATGAGTCAAATAATACTTGCAGTTGTCTAACTCTAGTTGGCGCCAATCCAATTAACGCAGGTATTTGATTTGGCTCGGAAGTAGTTGGATCAGACGCTCTGAGTACAGCGCCCGACCAAGAACGCGGCAACAACCTAATTGTGACCAAGCCATCAACCTTGGTGTGGAAAAGTTTCTAATTTGTTCCTTTACGACAGTGATGACTAACAGTCATCCTGTAGGCTCGATCAGACCGCATGAAGTTTGTTTCCGAAATTCAAAAAATAAATAAATAAAATTTTATAACAAAAAACTTTTCATCTAGGGAGCTTCTTTTAAATAATGTAAGGTTTTTTTGTTGCTAAATGAAATAATGGCGCACTGTCTACTTATTTAAGAAACACAAAAATCTCTCATTAAAACAGACAGACAATTCATTCGTATTGAAGCCTAGAATCTTGATTAGTCGTATGACTGATTTCAAAGCTAAATTTTAATTTAAATAAATAAATTTTCTGTTTATACTGAGGGACGACAACGCGGTCAGAGGAGTTCACAAGACAAAGAGAATAAAATAGAGAATACAAAATTATGGACTTGAATCCCAGTCGCTCGAGGCACGTGCTTATTCATTCTCACGAAGAGATGAAGTTCGGTTGTCTCGTTACGCAAGACAATATAGTTAAAAGAGCTTTTGTATTTGCTGAGCCGAATTGGAGTAAACAATACCACATTCATAAATATTCGATCAAGTAAAAACTTATCAATACCAAATCATATGAAAAGTTTTGTATACAGCATGAGGAAAAATTATAGAAATGATCAATGCGTAACACGCTTCAGCGCATAGCAACTATTTCTTCGAATCGCAACATGTTCAAAGTTTCGTTAAAAGGTACTAAATTACCGCATCAAGGGAAGCAAATTATCAACGTTAAAATATACAGTTCTATATAACGACCTAAGCTCTATATAACGACCTCGTATTGGGAATGAGAAAAACGGTCGTTTTATCGGAAGGACATTATATCGATCGTTCATAAAATCAGCAACAAAACAGGTAAAAGCTTGAAAACTTAATGTAATGCTACTAATACAATATAGCATAATCTTATTTATATGTGCTACAGTATTACAAAGAAAATTATAATTGTAAATTTCACTACATAGGCTCAGGGGAGTACCCTCCCGAGGGTGCCAGGGCTGCACTGCACCCGGGTGCAAACAAGGGGCACCTGAAAACCAGAAACTTACATACACATATGAAGAAAATTTTAAAGGCTGCACCAAATTGCGATTTGCACCAATGCGCCACATTCCCTAGGAACTCCCCTGCATAGGCTACATACGTATCAAGAGAATTATTTCATACTTTAAAATAATCTGTCAGAACACGCTGTTTCAATTGTAGAGAATGTTTTAAAAGAGAATAATGAAAGTGCGCGATAGCAATTATTTCACTTTCGCAGTTAGGCTGCACTGGAAAAAAATCGACGTACAAGTTCTAATCCTTGATGAACATCTTTCATTGAAACTTATTGTTCAACCACAGTAGGTTCCTCATCTCCATCACTACAAATTTCAGAAGATTCCATTACGTCTGCAATGAGTTCATTCGTGCAGATCCGAAAACATTCAATGTCCGCATCCACTTCTGCGTAATCTTTGAAGCTTAAGTTTTCCTGTAAGTTTAGGGGATGACGCACACGCTCAAATATTTCTTCCGTATTATCGGACTGTTCTTCGTTATTAATAGAGTAAGAAGCGTGCGAAACTTCACACATCGCATCATTCAAGGCAGTAAATCCAGCATGTTTTGAAGAAGTTGGCGATCATTTTTTCATCACCTTCATCGGGCTCATCCAGTCACAAACCTTGCAAGAAAATTTGCTGGATCTGCTTGAAAATGATGCAAATGTTCACTTGACAACTCTTATGCGTTTCTGATCCTCTGTCAACAACTTTGGGACCCATCGTGCTGACATGTTTTACATAACGAGAATCTCTCTTATTATGTGGTACACATGCTAAGGAGAAATGTCCAAGACGCTGGCTATGTACCGAAACACCAGATCATGAACTCTGTCAGCAACTGGAGTGATGGACGTTCCGGGTCTTTACGGAGTGCGCCATCTTTCAGGCTCTCGCACATTCTTTAAAATTCTGCTGCCTATTTCTTAAGAACAGAATGTGCAGGGGCTTCCTCCCCTAATGTTGTTTGACTTTGGCCTTAATCCATTTTTCCCAAATACTGGATTACTGCACGATGACTGATTATATTCATCTTTCCTGATCACACAACTTTGTTGACTTCAGGACCTGTAATTTAATTTAAAAAAAAAAAAAAAAAGAGAGAAAGAGAGAGACAATGAAACTTGGTGTGTTATTATTTAAAATGTTATACATGAAGTACAGAAATTTTTAACACTGTACCGCTACCCTTTCCATACGTAGGCCACGAACTTATCAAACGTCCCTCGCAGTACAATAAAGCGGACAACGAGAACTGCAAGAATTGCTCTTCTGTGTTCTGTAAAATGCCCGCTACGCCTTTCAAATTTGAAACGCTTGACTGCATTTATCTGTTCCCGCCTGCCCTAGGAGGGAACAGCTCATAAAAGTGCAATGTTTGAAGAAAAAGTAGTGGTAATATGGCCGAATATCTCCAACGCGTTGACTTTAAACGATGCAATCGTGACGTAAGAGGCAGCACTAGTATTGTTTGCAGAGAGGTGATGATGCATTCTTACGTCTCATCACTACATCAGCTGAGACATTCTCAAACCCAATGTCGGATTTGTGTAGTCTGGAACAGTGTAATATCTGAAATATCTGAACGCAGGTATTTCAAGTGTGATATATTCACGAATAAATTCAGATGCAATAACGAGAAGGGCATCAATTACAGTAAATGAAATTCAATTAAAAGCTAAAAACGTTACTCCTTACCGTAATTATGTTGTTCCGGGGACACCTCTTCCCGCTACCTTTGAGGGGGGGGGGGAACCATCGAACAAGGCCAGATTTAGTGGCCTTGTTCAATAGCGAAACTAGAAATTCTGTCCCACCGCCAGACATTCGGAACGGCCCCAAGTGATCATTAACCATACAAAATCAGATCAAATTTCTTGACTCCTTGTCTCCCCCCCCCCCACCAAATAGCAAACATGGCGGTATACTAGTTTCGCCATTGCTTTTTCGAGCCTACGAACCTCAACTGAAACGGCACACTAAAGAGTACTGACATTGCTTAGACCGTGAGGAGTAATGCAACTTTCATTTATTCCACAAAATGAAAGAATCTCTCCAAGTCGGTATAAAAAACACATTACTATAAAATATATCCGCTAAAAACCACTCTGAAGATGGAATTTGCCTGTTAGCATGAGCATTGGAAAATACTTATACAGCTGAAGATAATTATATTGAAAGAATGTAATCAATAATTAAATGATAATTTAAAACCAAATTTAAAAAAAAAGAAATACAATGATGAAATTGAAAAATAGCAATATTGAAATTTAACTGAAACAAACTCGCTTTTTATTTCAGAAATAAAACGTTATTCTTTACCGAGTTATATTGATGAAGGTAATGTGAAAGTTTGCAGACGATACAAAGGTTGGTAGGGTTGATGACAGTAAGGACGGTATGCCACTGCAACAGGATCTGGAAAAATTGAGCAGAGAGGTGGCAACTGAAGTTTAACATTGACAAATGTAAAGTACTGCATATGGGTAGCAGTGACCACAGAGTAACATACCAACTGCGGGGTACTACACTCAGGGTAGTGGAGAATGAAAGAGACCTGGGGGTAATTGTGCAGTCGGATATGAAGTTTTCTGAGCAGTGCAGACAGGCTGCTAGAGTAGCTCAAGAGTCTTGTCAATGGTATATAGGAATTTTGCTAGCAGGGATAAGGAGGTGATTATCCCATTGTAAAAGCAATGGTTAGGACACACCTTGAGTATGCAGGTCTGGAGGTCTCATTTTAAGAAAGATGTTGAGCTACTAGAACGAGTAGAGAGAAGGGCAACGAGATTAATGAGTGGTACAAAGGATTGCTGTTACGAAGATAGGCTTAAGTTCTGCAAATTGCAGCGTCTGGAGACTAGACACCTGCGACGTGATCTGATTGAGGTGTATAAGGCCTTGAACGGTTTGAGCAAGCTCAATGCTGATGTGGATTCTTCCTCTTGCTCAGATTGCGCACCTGAGGGGGAGCAATGAAAGACGGCTGTAAAATAGCTGTGCGGAAATTTGCCTTTAGCCAGCGGGTGGTTAATTGCTAGAAAAGAGTTCCATCTATCGTTGTGGAAGTTGACAGCTTAAATAAATTCAAGGCTGAACTAGACAGACTTTTGGAGTGGATGGATGGGTGAAACGGGAAGTTTTTTTTTTTTTTTTTGATGGTGCTGTATAAGCTTGCTTTCTTGCATCATATGCCTCTACTAATGCTAATGACATTCATATCATTTTTTTTTGTTGTTTATAATTTACTGTACTTGCAACTCCCTCCCCTTTACGATTAGAGTAGAGCCAAGTTAAGTTATTATTTAATCACCTATTCACAAGCATTTACAGTTCTACTCGCATATCTCGAACGCTTTTCTAATTCTCTCGCATATCATTAAAAAATCTGCAGTACGCACGCAGTAGAGATAAGCAGAATTCCTAAGAAAATTAAAATGTTCTGTTTATTTTTCGGACGGTCGTACAACTTCAGAGGATGTTGAACTGCAAGAATTATACCGGAATTACGTGGTCTGGGCCAAACTTCCACCAATCTGATATGATGTCACGAAAATCTCTCTCGCATGGCCAAACTTGTTGACATTTGCTGTCAACCATGCTCGGATCACCGTCACAAATTTAAAGGGTTACATTTTATAAAGAGGTATTGCTGCCAATTTAAGAATACCGTTTTTTAAGTTATTTTACTTGAAGTTTTGCTAGTTGTTAAACTTGTATTCGTAGTTTTAACTGTTAGTAAATGCAACTTTATTAAAATATTTGGGTTTTTTTTTTTTTTTTCCTAAAATGGCACTTATATTTATTTAAAAAAAAAAAAAATCCCAACAGCGAAGCAGTGACACCTTTTTGTTAAATGAAGATCGATGGCCCATTTCAACTACAACTTGCCCAAAATAGCGATAAAAGTTGGACGGAGTGCAAAGTTTGGAATGCATCGCCTATTTTCCTATTTATCGTTAAACATAAGATTATTCCACGTCTGCCCGCCAAGTAATGCATCCTTTTCTCATGGTGAGGAGAAGGGAGGTATATTAGATGCCTTCTCTTGAGCGGTTTTTTTTTTTTTTTTTTTGGGAAAGAGGAATGAATTAACACAAGCTTTTAACTGTAAGGCATCAACGCTAGACCTCTTCCAATATAAAAAAATTTACAGTTTAAGGGGTTGTTTGTTTGTTATTTGGATTTTAAGAGCATTAGCAACTAAGGCCATATTGCTCCAGGCTTTGCGGTGGTCATTCCCTGACCTTTCCGCATCCTCCGTATTTGGTGGTGACGGGCTCGAAGCCCGGTCTAATCCCAGAAGCGTGTGCTACGCACTGCTGCTCCTGCCCACCTGGCTACGGAGGCGCCTCCAGTTTAAGGGGAAGTGTATTTGCTCCACTATTGTATTTGCTCCACTATTAATTCAAACGCAAACAAAAAATATACATAAATATATATGAAAATATAATTTTTTTTTTAAATTCGCATAACTGCGGTTTTCACGAAATATTTATTTACCCAAGAAGCATAATGTATGAAAAAAAAAAAAAAAACTTCGTGCACCAAACAATAATCTATATTAAAAAAAGTAGGAACAAGGAAAATTGATGTATATATGCTACTGCAAAAGCCTGAAATCCGGTAAATCTCCCCTTTTACCAATTTACACTCGTAATTAGAGCCTAAATTCGGAATGTCAGCACTTTGGTAAATCAATGATTTACCGGTTACGTTGGTAAAAGGCCGAAATTGCAAGACTTATCAAGTCTGATGCCATAAATCCTTATATGTGCAGATTCATTTTGTCAAAAGGATGATGAAGGCGATTTGTAAAAAGCAACAATTCAAAATAAGTAAAGTCGTTTATTTATCTTTTTTTAGGAAGGTTTTTTCCTTTACAAATTCTAGTTTAGAAACAAAAACAAATATATCATAAAAACAAACCATAAATAAATATGGATGAATACATCATTCACTTTATTCGGAATATAGTGAATATGTTATACAGGCAACTTTACGGGATAACAATTACATCCCCCCCCCCCTTGTTTAAAAATCGGCAAAGGGATAATTGCACAGTGCAAAAAGGGAAAAACGATAATTTCCTGCTTCATTCACTTTTCCAATTTTTTAAAGGACACGGGAGAGATTTGATGCCAGGGAGACACCAATTCGGGACCGCAATCCACGTTCGAACCACCAACGATTTTTACAGGGCGGCGAGTGATCCAAACCGATCGAAAATTTGTATTTAAAGTAATTATTACTACCTCGATTTGTCATTTGATATTTAAAACACCAATGCTGAATGTACCTTTCTTTGCATTCCATAAGAATAAGTGTTCTATCTATATATATATATATAGAATCAATTACGTGTACATCTTGCCCTCTCTCCCTCATAATTCGTGTTCTCTAGTCGTCAAATGTTTTTCTCCTAAGCATAAACTTCATTTCTGCAAGGACTCAAGACACTGTCCTCATTTTTCTTAAAGAAAAAAAACTTATGTTCGGTTGCTTTATTTGCTTTTCTTTCTCTTTACAAAGTTCTTTGTAAGATGAAATGCATTTAAGGCGATCAAACCATTCATGACTAGCATTAAAAGCGTCTCCATTCGCACTTTCACCAAATTTTTTTTTTTACATGCACCAGTAAACTTCATTAGAAAATTTATATAAATTTTCAATAAGAGTGACAAGTGTATTAAAACATTTGAAGACATTTTTAGAATTTTTAAATTCATTTTGAAAAATATTTAAATAACTGAAAGTAAAGTTAAGGTTACAATGACTTTTTTTTTTTTAATTTTGTAAAAATTCTCACAAATCAAACTAATTTCATAGCAATATGACCATGCAGTGTGGTGCCCACGTGATAGACAAGTGGCGACGAATTAACGGAACGAACAAGGACTTGGATTTTTTTTTTAACATTAAACTTATAACTCTTAACATTTAGCAGCACACATTCTCAAATATCTTTCGATAAACTCAAATTTTCAAAGATATTTTATTATCAAATCAAAGATATAAGTAAATATAACGGTCAAAAATAAGGTTTCAGTTTTAAAACAGTGAGATGTACTTTTATTTACGAGGTATGGCTATATATGGAAAAGATAATGTAGAAGACGATCAATGACCAGGCTGTCCAGTATCCATGAAAACTGGTGAAAATGTGGACCGGGTAAGGACACTGATTCGAAGTGATCGTCGTTTAAGCATTACAATGGCTGCTTTAGAACGGACAAAGAGAGACACAAATTTAAAGTGAAACTTTAGGCATGAGAAGAGTGTGTGCAAAGATGGTGCCAAAAATTTTGAATGAAGACAAAGAATGAGAAGACTTCAAAGTTTGTGAAGATGTTTTGAAAAGGGGAAAAAAAAAAAAAAAAAAAAACTGTAGAAGATCCAGACTGCCTGAGTACTGTAATTATTTGCGATGAAAGTTGGCCGTTCCAGTACGACCAGAAACTAAAAGGCAGTCAATGCAATGGAAAACAAAACATTAAAAAAAACCCCGGAACATTTAAAAAAAAAAAAAAAAAGAAAGAATGTCAAAATCAAAAATGAAAACCATGCTTCTTGTTTTCTTCGATATTATGGCTGAAAAAAGGTAAACTGCAGCCATTATCAACCCACTGCAGGATGAAAGCCTCCTCAACGATTCATGTTGAGGGAAATAGACCATAATCTGCCACACTGGTCCAGTGCGGGTTGGCCATATTTAGCAGTCAGGGGCTTGGACCCCGGTCTACTCAAACAGCGTGTCCTACTGCACTCCCGCTCCTGACCACTCGGCTACGGTGGCCATTATGGCTAAATATGTCCTATCAAATCAAATTGTCAATCAAATATACTACATGGAAGCTCTGACGAGGCTGCGTGAAAATATTCTAAGAGACCTGAATTATGGAAGAATGGCTGGATGCTCCGTCAAGACAGTGGCTCCAGCACATAACGCGTTGTCTATTCTCCAGTTTCTGGACAAAAAAAAAAAAAAAAATCCCTGTGTATAAGCATGCAACCTACTCGACATACCCAGCCACTTGTAACTTTCTTCTCTTCACTAAACTGAAAAGTGTACTTAAGGGAACCCATTTCCAGTTCACTGAAGATATTCAGAAAAAAAAGCGAGCGAAGTATTAAAAGAATTTACAGAAGATGACTTCCAGAAATATTTCAGTGCTTGGAAGAAACGTATGGAACAGTGTCTGCAAGTCCAATGCAATTATTTGGAAGGGAGTAAGCTACGAAATATTTCATTATATTTATTTGATTGCAACAGTCTCATTTAATAGCCACACCTTGCATATAATGTCAGTTTTTCTGTCAAAAGAATTTCTGTAAAAAGCACACTAGTTTTGATCACGTATACCCAAAGTACAGTATATTAAAAAAATGCACATCAAACACCAACCCATTACATTCATGTTCAGCTGTTATTGTTGGGCATTTATCTTGATTTATAACAACTAGTTATTTGTGCAAACGCATCAATTATTTAATTTCGTATTTAAAAATTAACACATTAAATTCTAGTTAATATCATAAACTCGATTGCTGATCGAAACTTTTCGAATGATATCTATTACTCTTTGTAGATGCAAAACAAGGTCAATATCATGAACAAACAAATTCAAGAACGGTTTTGATAATGCATAATAGTTGCTTTTCAAAGAAAATTTGTCTGCTAAATCAGAAAATTCATGTGGTTTTTATCAGTATTCCGGACCGATTTGCATGTTGCCCGTCCTACGTAACGTGTCAGAGATGCTTTCATCACTTATTATTTGGCGAAGTCTGGGTTCGAATCCCATCAGAGACTCGAGGAATTATTAAAAGCCTCTTCAATCGGATCTGTAGTTATCAAATCCCGAGCGGAGAGAGTAACGGTTCTCCCATTCTGGAGAACCGTTATAAAGGCCGTGAACAAACCCACTTTTACAGAGATACACTTGAGAGATCAAATACTCTTGTACACAACACACTACACGGACCAGATTGCTACTTAAATTGGCGCCAATGATCTTGGCAGTCGATGCGCCAAAAGTTCCGAACAAAAACAAGCATGTTGTAAATCCCGAAAACCTATTCGACCGTCAGAGTTCAGTTAAATACAGAAAAGGATTGAAGGATCCGCCAAGATCCAACAGGATCTTTGAAATATTGATGTAGGTTTAATATGTTTTGAACAAACAATCGTACGTAAATCGATCCTAAACAATCATACGTAAACGTTGAAACCTTTAATTACACATGATATTCACAATCAAATTTATTTATGTGACGCGTTTTGTTCCTATAACAACTGTAGGGCTGCGATTCCTTTGCATAGTGTCCCCCCCCCTTATGTAGAAACTCTTTAATATCCATACTGCATCAAAAACTGAATACCCTATACAGTATTGATTAAACCACGTTACAATATTTCAAAGCAGCCAAGTAATTATAATCCTCCCAACTTCAGAGCAAGCTCAAATAGAGCCATCCACCATGCAGTTCGACCAATAACAGCTGACTGTGTCTATTGCCGTCAAGACCACGGCGGCAGATGATAAGGAGCAAGGCAAACATTCCTCTATTTTCTCAGCCGTTTCTGAATATGGCATCGTAATGCTCAGTCAATATATTTCATTTAAGAAATACTTTATCCTCACAAATTTTAAAACAAATCAGACAAGCCACGACATGACCCTGTACTTCCCGTGTCAGTCGGTTTATCCTGGATCCATTCCTGAGTATTTTATAACTATCCTGACAGAGCAATATTTTCCATTACAAAATTTCAAAACAGCCAAAGTAATCATAACAGCCCAATCAACTCAACTTCAACTACATTGTCCAGTCAAAACATTATGATCATC
The DNA here is from genome assembly GCF_048544385.1 of Mastigoproctus giganteus. Taxonomy (NCBI): domain Eukaryota; kingdom Metazoa; phylum Arthropoda; class Arachnida; order Uropygi; family Thelyphonidae; genus Mastigoproctus; species Mastigoproctus giganteus. Next base: position 155,531,553 of record NC_143586.1, on the reverse strand, counting down.
CCCGTGTTGTAAAAATCGGCTGTTCCTCCCAGCCTGGTGTCACACGCATTGCGGCAAGAACCGGTAAATATGATACTAAAGGTTCGTGGCATGCAAGCCATAAGAAGTACCTGGTCGACACGGACGAGGGACGTGATGTGACAGTTTCGAAAAAGGGGTGATTGTCGTGTACCGGTTGAAGAGTGGCAATATTACAGAAATCGCGAATCTTTAGGGCGGTTCGCGAAGCGCTGTAGTTAATGTGTTTCCAAGAATGACAGATAGTGCCAATCGCTAGTCTAATAATGGACCGCTCTCGCCTCATCGACGGCCGTGGTAAACATAGGCTGTCCCGCCTTTCGCGAGCCGATTGATGGAAAACGGTGGAACGGTTACATGAACCAGGGGGCAAATAGCGGCATTTCCATGACCACCATCCAACGAACCCTCCCCCTATGGACCAGAATAGGCGCCCGATCAAGATACTCTTGCATACGGCCAGACATCGCCAACGACGACTAAAAGTTTGCATATGGACGGCGACAAACTGTGGAGAGGAATCACTCCGATGTCACTCGTCCAACAGGAACAGGAAGATGGCGGCAGTGTTTCAGTATAGTGTTTCGTTTTCCTGGGAAGCTCTTGGAGCACTCATACCTCCTATACTGCACTCTGAATGCTAAAACTACCTATCCGTTGTGACTGTGCGCGCTGTCGCAGAGTAGTTAAATCATCGTCCTCCTCACACTGGGTGGAAAAGGCCCAAGTTCCAATCCAGTCAAAGATGTGAGGAACTTTGATGGGCTTTTTACACTCCGTGGCTGATTTCAGACAGTCTCATGCATAAATAGCAAAGTTTTTCCCTCTGGAAACCCAGTGTTTCGTTCAGCAAAAAAGGAAATCGACCAGAACACAGAATTATAATATACTGTACATGGAATTATAATATATATGTGCCAGACGAATTGATTAGTTTTTGGTGGCACTATTTTGACACTATTCTTATCCACTGTAGCTGATCAGGTACTCTCCTTCATGGCAACCGTCTTCCCAAATGGCATAGGTGTGTTTCAGCAAGATAATGTGCACTACAATTCGGTATGGGGAATGTTTTCCTGGGAATCTCTTGGAGCCCTCACATCCCCTATACCGCACTGTTGCCGATATTGTTCGAGACTAGTTTGCCGAACAAGAAAGTCACTTCCGGGTGCTACTGTGGACGCCGAATAATATGGATCCCATAGAATATCTCTAGGATTACATGAATCGAGAGACCCGGAGTTTGAATCCTCCACCCAGGACTATCGCAGATACAGCACGCAATCCTAGTGACATTGTATAAGTACCACCTGCAGTGTGGTAGTGGCGGTATGAGTTGGACATGCCCACTATTAAGTAGATTGTCATAATATTTTGTCTGGACAGCATATATACTGAAATTCAAACAATCTAAGTACTAACTGAAGTCAATAGAGACCAACTGCTAGGGCATCTTACTTCATGAAAATGCTTGAAAAAAAATACTGTTACTCATAATCATTAGGTACATGACGACTAAAACTCACCAAAACCTACTACAGCAATAACCTAGCTACCTCCAATGAAAACGTTGAATTAGTGATGAAATGCCTTGATATCCAGGCAGCCTTTGAAGTGGTTGTCATTTTTTCCCGTCACTGAAAAGGACATTTGCATCTTAAAGAGAAGTCATCTGCTTCTTGACTTCTTTCCTCAAAGATAAAAAAAAAAAAAAATCCAATAACGTTCTGATGTCTCTAAACTTCCTTCATACAAAGCAAAACTTTGGGTATCAGCTTCAAAATGCGAAACACACTGGTAACAGCAGGTTTTGTACTTTGAAGATAATGCCCAAAGGATTAACATTTTTTTTTTTTTTTTTATGAAAACCTATAGTACTTAGTACCGTGCATGGGTTGAAGGAGAAGTATGGGGGGGGAGGGGGTTGCCGGAAACTTTTCTCTAGAGACTAAACATGGGTTTCACCACTTCAAGCCTCCAATAAGCAAAGTGGTGGTATTTCACCGGTTGATGAAAGTCATCTACCACCTACTTTAACCAGGCTAATGAATGTATTATTATCCAGATTGTAAGAATCATTCCTACTTCCCAGAAGGTCGTTTCGGTGCCATCTGATACCTTATCAGTGGGAAACCAGGCAACTGGGTCGTTGTCGTTGCAGTAGTTTTAGGAGCATCAGCGACTAAGGCCATATTGCTCCGTGTATACTGTCTGTAAACTGTGTTCTGTGGTCGATTTTTTGTTTGCTGGACGATAAACCCGCGTTTCCGGGGGAAACCATACCCCCCCTCGCCTGAGACTGACTAACTCAGCAACGTTGTGAAAAAAGCTCATAAAAATTCCTCCCGTCATCGACGTGATTCGAGTATTTTCCGCCCGGTGTGAGGAGGACGGCGATCCTACCAACTGTGCTACACACGAGGGCAAGCAATTGGGAAAATAAATCCAAAGACATAGCTCCCTCATTTATACCGTACAAACAAATCAAATTTAGAGGGAAACCGCCATTTCAGTGTAAAATGAAAGGCGAAAGGCATATATAATTTAAAATTACTGAAGGCGAAGTGAAAAAGCAAGAAAATAAGAACAGAACAGTGCTTCACACTTCTAATCCTTATCTCCTAACTAAATGATAAAAGGGCATGAAAGTAAATAGAAAGAAGAGTCAAGTGCATTTACTCAGGCACTCTCCGGAATCGTAATCATAAAAAAAAAATAATAAAATAAAATTTTAAAAAAACTCCTGATTAACATATCCATAAATAAACGGGAAATTAAACTAAATTTAAAAACAATTTAATATAACTATTTTAAAAAGTAGTATTTAAAATCATAAAATAATAGATTAAGATGCTATTAACATCCATTTGGCTAATTCCTGCCAAAACCACTACAAAAAAAAAAAAAGTGCTGATAACTCCAAACTTCTATCACAAAAAGTTAATACTTGACATTATCCTCGAAGTGTAACCCTCACTAGTAAATAAGGAACACGAAATCATCATCACTTCCAACATAGTCGTTTTGGTTTTAACTGGCACCTCGTCAGTAAGAACACAAGCATTTTAAACAGCTGAGTTTGCAAATTCTTTCAGTCAGTACTGCTCTGAATTCTTTATTATTATTTTTTAAATTTTCGACTGTATCTGCTTGCATATATACTAGGTTACCAACCTAGTATGTGGATACTAATTATCTTAAGCATCCACATTTCACAGAAGTAAATAATTCGCATGAACGGTGAATAAATTTCATATTCTTTAAAAAGGCTTTTCCTGTAGTTGAAAAAAAAAAGAAAAAAGAAGCCCATCATGTTTTTACTGAAAATCGTTTATTTTAATTTACTAGTAATGCACTTTTAATAAAGATGCAATACTAATGAAATAAAATTAATACTAAAACAGTAGACACACAGAGGAGAAAAGGATCTCCATGCTATTTCTATTCAAGCGGCAAGATGTCAACTACAGTGAAACTCTTGAAACTCTAATGTCAGTGACCTGATTCAACAGTGGTATCACGAAGACCAGCTAAGCTGAGACTGTCTCCTAAATTAAGAGCCACGCGTTTATAATGCGACCAGTTAAATGCTAATCTTTTTTAATGAGTTCCTCCCCCTCCCCATATTTCTGTGGTTGGACGCCATTAAAGTGACGCACGTCACTATAACTGCTGATATTCTCGAAAGCATTGCGAATTAGATTCGTGTTATCACAAAGTTAACTGAGATATTTAATATACGTTCCGTTTCATATAATTTTCCGTTTCGAGCTCTGGGATCAGTGTATAAAAGTAATCAGCTTCAAGGTCAAACATGGAAAAAGTGATGATTAAGCCAATCCAACATGTTTTAAAATAAACATTGGACAGTCGCTTAGCCTAACTGAGGTATATGCCAAAAGAAAATAACGCAAGATAGCAAGCTTTATACAGCATCAGGAAAAATAAAAATAAAAAAAAAGAACACGTCCCACATCACCTGTCCAATCCCTCTAATAATTTGCCTTTTTCTTCCTTAAATTCACTACACACTTTCACAACACCAGATAGAAGTTTGTTCCAATAATCAACTACCCACTAGCTGAAAGTAAATTTCCCCACACCTAACCTGCAACCATCCTTCCTCAATTTAAATTTATATCCCGCTTATGTTGTCTGAGCGAGAAGGATGCAATCAGCATTGTTTACTGGTCCACTCAAAGTCTTAAACACCTCAATCAGATCTCCTCGCAGGTGTGTAGTTTCCAGGTCCTGAGAATTGTAGAAGATAACCTTTTTGTTCCCCGCACTAAGATCGAAGACACCGTACCAATATTATCAGTGACGATTAGGTTTTTTAAAGACACGACTTAAGAGCACTGAATAAAAAATTTAACGGGTTGCTATACTGCAAGTGGGGATAATAAAGGACCATAAACTGTGTTCATCCTAACTATCCTGAAAAACAAACGTCATCGAGTTCTCAAGATCAGTTGCCGAAGTACCACTGTACTGTTCAGCAACCCTGGGAACTCACATCTGGTGAGTATGGGCTTGGCACACCCAGGTCCTGAGCTGGATGTCATCATTCCTCTCTTTCTTGGTGATTCTCTTCTACTTCTGTCTCTCTCAGCGTAACTCGGTTTTTTTTTTTTGGCCGGTGCAGCATAAACCTCAGACTTCCTTGCACCCTATAGATAATAATACTAATAATAATAAATTTGGCCAATGAGAAGCTTTACTCGATAATATTTGTTTTTGTTAATGTCAGGATTAAAGTTACAGTGAACAGCGTTCAAATTCATCCAAGGTCAGAAGCGACACTAGATTCACTGATAGAAGTGCGACCTGGGAGAACTTGCAATGAGAGTCTCCGTCCTCCAAACTCCAAGGGCAATTTGAGGATGAAGGTTTTGCTGCCCTAGACCTAGGTAATCTATATGGACAGACCCCCCCCCCCCGTTCATTCCTTACATTTACTATGTTCGAAATACATACACGATTTGAATCCAGACAGCAAATATCAGAAAACTTTACACACCCTTATTACCTGAATATATATATATATATATATATATATATATATATATATATATATATATATATATATACACCGGTACATCAGCACCCCTTTAGTGGAGGGTATATCCTCAGCTTTTGTGGAACAAGCAGCGTATATCAGGGGTAGCAACCTTTTTCCTTGTGAATGCCATTTTTGTTCACTATCTTCGCACGCGCCACTTGGACAGATGTATCCCAAATAATTAAAGAAATGCCATATTTTGAGACTATTCTGACATTAAGGAACATGGAAGAAAGTAAAAACTGAAAATACCAAACCATCGGCATGCAGCAAGAAATGTTCCTGTGTGCTAACTGGTGGTACGCATACATTGGGTTGATATCAACGAAATTTGAGAGAAATTTTCATAAAAGACCCAAAAGTACAAATTTTATAAAAATCTGTTTGTTTGCCGGCAGCTGATGTACATAGTGACGAGCATATTCAAAGGATCCATAATCGATTATCAATGGTCGGCATCAATTTCCTCCTTGAAATAATTTCGATAGATTCGCGTAGGAAATATGTTCAAAAACTGAACATATTTCCTACGCGAAATTAGATATGTGCTTAAAAAGTTCTCATCACCTTCAGTTTTCATATACATCGTAAGTTAATGACCGAAATCCAAGACCTGTCGTTAGAGCTTCATTTCCTACATTCCCTGAAAACTTGGGAGCGAGCTCCGATGAACATGTGAAAGATTTCACCAAGATACTCAAATGGAAAAAAGACACCAGGGAAAATGGAGTCCAGATATGTTGACAGACTAGTGTTGGAATCTCTACGGGAGGCACCAATGGATGATTATAAAAAGGTAAAAAACGACTAAATAAATGTTTTGCTATCAAATGAACATTTTTGCAAATAAAATGAGGTTAACAGACATTGTTCAATAGACATTGTTACTGTATGTAACATTTTCTTAAAATACATGAAATCTTTATTACTAGAAACTTAGTTTTTGACTTGAATCTCTTCTCCCTTAAAATTGATCGGTGTTAAAGCAATATGGTTGCCATATTTGAATTCAGCAATGTCAAATCTCACCCTGAATTTTAACAGGGAGCGAAAAAAATGTTTTTTTTTTTTTTTTGCTGACTAGTGTTATTTTAATAATTGACATTATCAATTAAAATAGTAGATCGTGAAATAAAAAAAAAAGTTTTTTGACCTCCTGATTATGCCCATACTACATGCATGGACATAATCACCTTCACATTTTCATTCATTATTGTTGGCTTTGTTGTTTCACTTTCCTTTTGTTTCTTTTTTAGTCGTGATTTTTTATTTATTTTTTTTTTTTTTAATGACTACAGCCCTAAAAAACAGGGCTGGTAAATCCTAACTAAAAACCGTCCACCTCTCAAAAACAGATCACATTAACCGCAAGTTAATAATTAACTAATAATCAGCTATACCAATAGTAATTTAAACTAGGGAAAGAATCTTAGGTTATTTTGAACAATCATGTAGAAAACGTTCTAAGGTGTTTATGTAGAAATTTGTCACAATGCAAGTGAGGTAATGAATGCACTGCGCTACATTTCAGGCTTTTTCCATCACCAAATCACGCAATCAGGGTTTGAATTTCTATGCAGTGTTTACTAAAATTTCATAACGTGACGTTCCGGGAAACATGGATGGCCGCGAGTCAGTATTTTGAATAACAATTATTCTTTTTAAGGGGAGGGTGGAGCAGAGGGATGTGCGGTAACTTATCAACATGAAGGTTGGTACAAAACGTCCTAAGAAGCTTTCATACATAAGCTTTGAAATTTTTAAGATTGGAACGGCAGTTCTAAATTTATGGGGTCTCAGCAAAAAGACGTTGTCTTTATACTATAAGACTATCTTCCTACCAATTGCTGCGTACGCAGCAGGTGTTTGGTTCTGGAGGGTCTCAAAAACTAAGACCAGGACTAAACTTCTTTCATTACAGCGTTCGGTGTTGCTCACACTCCTACAAGCTCCTCGGACGGTGTCGAATAATGCCCTACAAGTTCTAGAAGGTACCCTGCCTCTGGACCTTTATATCTCCTACAGGGGTATGATCTACAATCTCAAAAAAGGAATTTCTGTAAATATTTTTAACATTGTAACAGACCCTACGAACAGAATAAAAGAGGAAAAACGAAGACTCTGGAAGGAACTCACCGCTGTTTGGCAGCAAAGATGGGCTGAAAGTGAACATGGTGAAGTCACACGAAGATACATTTCAAATGTTGAATTCGCATCATTACCCACAGTCTCAAAATGGTTTGTGCCTAGCATGACTACATCATATTTAATGACTGGCCACGGATCGCTCAGGGCTAAACTTTTCGAAGGGAACCTTGAGCCTGATCCTTTCTGTCACTGCGGAGCATCTGAGACATGGCAGCACGTTCTCTTTGAATGTAACGATTATTCGAATGAAAGACAGGTACTGCTGAGTAAAATAAATAATCTCTCAGAAAATAATGTACATTTGCTCGTCGAAAATTCTGATGTCTTCACTACATTTCAACAGTTCTCTGCGGCAGTTTTCAAGAAAAGACTTGCGGCTAGAAACTCTACTGCGGTGTCATAATGATCCAGATTAACTCACTTTTGGGAAGAACATATAAGAAGATAGCCATCAACGCAACAGGAAATGACAGGTAGACCCCTTTCTCCTCTAAGTGATGCTGGATGGGATTCCAAGAAGCTTTGTGTATAAATGGGCCTAAATTATTAGGAAGCTAACCTCGAAGAATTGTAAATAATTGCTTAACGTACAGTTAAGAATACCCATACTTCTGCGCACCCCAACACGCTTCTCTCTCATGAAATCTTATTTAAAAAGGAAAAAAATAAATAAATAAAATAAGATCTTCTCCCCATAGGATGAATCCTGCAATAATCTGAAATGCCATCAAGCCAATTGAACACAAAAAACTCCAATTTCTGCTCTCTGACTGATGTAATGCTACACGTATAGAAAATTTATAGCTACACGTATAGAAAAACCTTCTGCAAGGACGCTGGTGTTACTGCGAGTGCTTTAATGCATGCTGGGAACTTCCTCTCCTGCCTAAAGCTCAGGAGTACTATGTGAACTATCTACATGGAAATCGCCTTGAGGAACTTCTATAGCCCTACTCTACAAGCTCAGATTCTACCGGGGAAGAAATTAAATGAGACTATATTTCCTGAACAGTTAGACTACTGGATTGTCTTTAAAATTGTACAAACCAGAAATACATGTAACTATTGGTAAGTAACAACTAATATTGCTGTAAAAACGACTGTAAATAATTCTCAAATTCTGTTGCTAGAACTGTCAAACAGAGAGACTGGTAAATCTCACTGTAATGTAAATAGTGTAATCAATGTTAACAGTTTATTTCCTTGTTAATGCTAAACTTAATAGGATAACTGATATATAATGCTATTGAAAATTGCAGTTCTTTAAAAATGTTTGTCTTGGCTGTGTGACTTCAATGGGTTTTTGGAGCTCCAGCCTTTTTTTTTTTTTTTTTTTTTTGCGGGCTCTAGGCCTGGGCAGCCTGTGAGCGGGATAGCGGGCACCCACTCGTATTGCACTACCTCCAGTGGGTGCGGGATTTCGTGCACTTTGGCATGTAAAAGGTTTAAAAAAAAAAAAAAAAATCAGGCCTGGCTACTCGCGCCTGGGGACAGGCACCAGACAGCAGCTGCACAGGTATTGGCTGCTCCTTTGCAGAGGTCCTACATTCAATACAGATCCACTAGGTGGAGATGGGCTATGCCTAGGGGCCACCCTTGATATCAGGACACACACACACGTGTTTTGTACTGTGTTTCCTCAACTGTATTGTGAACAAAATATATATGCTAGGGTAATTATATATATGAGAATGAAAATGTACATAAAATTGTATATAGATTATTGTTTATGTTTCTTGAATTGAAATTGTTTCTTCTTGAAGTTCTAAATTTATATAAATGTTTCTGTATGGAGACGGGGATCTGGGGATAAATGAATCGGAATTTTACGTAAAGCCTCCCTAGAGACCAACGAAATACGAGTATAGGCCCAAAATCTGATTGTTTATTAGAGACTTTTTCTTCTTGAGTAAAAAAGGCTTGAACATCCAAAGCTATCATACAGATTTGTGGGGAGTGGGTAGGATGGATTGAGGGAATACGGAACTATGCCTGAAACCTTCCTAAGAGAATATAAGGTGAAAATGTGGTGTCAATCCTAGTTTATCATGTGAAGTAACGCCCAAATATCTGAAGTATAATTCCATTTATATAACATCCGATTTTCAAATGGTGCCATATCAGCGTAATTTGAGATGGTCGAGAAGTCCTAAAAGACCCAAGTACTGTATAAACATTTCATAAAAAGCTATCCACTGAGAAGAGTCGAGTTTTTATAAAGACAGGAAGCATAACACAATGAGCGGTCCAATATGACACTATAGTGATTTCACAACTTGTCATTCGTTTGGATCCCTCGACTACTGGAAGAATTTCTATCGAAGCTGTAGTTAGCCGATCTCAGGCGGAAGGAATAAGGTTTCCTCTTGAGCCATTCAGGATTTTTCAGCCATTAATACATGCAAATCGGCCCGTGAACACACACTTCTATAGACGGAATACACAGACATATCTGCAATAAGGCCTCTGAGGTTGGGATTATTCATACCACCAATTTTAAACACACACACACACCAACCGTTTATGACTGATTGAATAATGAAATAAAATAAAATAAAATAATAGAAAAGACTGTAAAATAATATTTGCAAAAAACTTTTAATTATTTACAAAAAACTAAACTATAACAAAAGTAAAAAGGTTAAAATGCATTAAAATATAAATATAAAAGCGATAAAAAGACGATAAAAAACCTGTGTATTCCATGTCCACAGACATAACAATAACTCGACTCACAGTGGACGGATTTTCATGAAATTTGATATTTTGGCTCTTTAAAAATATTTGTCGGGCCATTAAAAATTATATTAAAATAGAACAAATAGAAATCCGGCAATTATTATTTTCGTACAAATTCTATATAAAAAAAGAAATTCATGGATTAAATGTAATTTTAATGCAGTACTGTTAGCTTAAAACAGTTCGTGTATGTTCGCGTGTATTGCTATTTAAGACTCATGAGTAGATACATATATACAGAGAGAGAAAAGAGACTTAAAAGATTAATATATATACAATTGTAATTAAACTGAACGGCTAATTTTAGAGAACATAAAACTATAGAGTTTTATTAAGTGTTCTATAAAATTATAATCTTAGTAATTAATTGATAAGGATATTTACTTTTCACTTCTATTAATCACAGAAATGAAAATTCAAATCAAATTTAAGTGAAAAAAGTCGAACGCGCATGAAATGTAACGCACCGCATCACATACAATTAAATTTGTTATAATTTTTAATATTGGCCATTGTCTCTCTTGTATCCTCATCACTATTACAATAATGAAGAGGGGGGTGGGGAGATCTGTTTCCTTTGATACAAACGTTTATAGCTAATAAACGCTTACCTATATGAGAGTTATTGGGAATTGGACAGCCAGCGTACTCTCGGCGGCCTCGAGGGGTTTACTCCAGGCTACGGCTGACTGATTGGTTATACAGTATTTATCAGTTTTTCATGCGCTGAGCTGGCAGGGGATAAATATTGACGGGCAGAGCTTGGTTTCGATTGACTGGCTGCTATTAATGGAACGAAATTCTAGAAGTGGCTGACGATCATTTCGTTAGATGCCCTCCGCTCTTATTCCGCATACCTTTCACCCACACAAATTGTAGTACCAACTGCTTACGTAAGCAGTGTGTTTCTAACACCCACAGTTCGTTGATGTGGAGTGGAATCGTAGCGTGAAATGTCTTGGAATAGCTCGTGGATGACCTTGGCCCGCCTACAGAAATCCTCTCTATTATAATTGTCTGGCAAGTCCCACTTGAGCTCTTGGGATCTTTTGGGTGCCGCTAGAAGCTAGACGTGAGAAGGTAACACCAGGATGGGTGGCCAGTAGAATTCGATGTTTGAAGTGATTTCTGGACATGCGAGGTTGGGGAAGACAGTAATCCAGATGGACGAGGGATAGGAATATTTGCCATGTTTCTGTTGTTGGTGACACCTGGGCTGTGCTCGATGGTTTGGACTTCTAGGAATGGATCTTGGGACTTCCGAAATTAAAGATATGGCCCTTGCAGATGTCGCGAAACGCTACGTTGCCCTTTCCCAAGACACCCATGTGGTTCATTCAGCTATCTAACTCTTCTCCCCAAGCCTGAAGTAGAATTGACAGATGTAGCACTTTAATACCAGTCGTACAAGTTGTGGGGTCGTTGCACATGCCGGTGCAACCCGCAGTTTATTTTATTATTTTTTAAAAAAACTTTGAGTTTGGAGAAGGGGGACGACATGTGTGCAAAATGCTAAAAGTCATCCAACATAGTCCAGGTGCCAAAATCAACAAAACATCGGCAGATACACTGTTTCCCCCTCCTATATTGTCCTCATCCCCAAACTCCATAGGCCTCTCGTACTAGTACCCTTCCTCTTCCACTGGTACCATGAGGCCCCAAAGAATCAGTCCGACTTCCCAGACATGCATGTATGTGTTATTTGTTTTTGGGTGGCTCCTAGACAGATGTTCAACTCCACCTTGTGTATCTGTGCAAAATACAGTAACTGTATGACAAGCCTGATATGAGTATAATATGTAGTAATGAAGTAGGTCTACGTTCGAGCGTTGTTCGTGTTGTTTAAGGCCGCCACGAGGGAGCATCAAAACACCTAGGGGACTGGTACCCGACCATAGTCAATGAGGAGGCAGGCCTATTTCTACCACCAGTGACACGCGCACTAAATCCCGATCCACTGGAGGCAGTGCAATACCAGCGGGGGGGAAAAAATCATCCCGTACCCTAGACACCTAGTCCCAGGTACCATCAGGAAAAAAAAAAATTTCCTTACCTAGGGCGCCCAGTGCCAAGAAAGAAAGAAAAAAAAAAAAATCTTTTACTTCCCCCCCCCCCATAGATATGGGAGCTGCTTTTTCGGCACCACGAGCACATTCTCTCATATCGTAATATGATCCACTAATAATCACCAACAAACTATTTCAGACTATCTGAAATGTCAAAGTAGTCAGCAGACTACTTGCAGTAATCAAGTTATCCTTCTTCAAACATACTAATCGGGCTCTTGACGTATTGATGAGAAGGAGCTGTCTTTTCTTACCAAATACTAGTAATGAAAATCTTCTTCAAACATACTAATCGGGCTCTTGACGTATTGATGAGAAGGAGCTGTCTTTTCTTACCAAATACTAGTAATGAAAATCTTCTTCAAACATACTAATCAGGCTCTTGACGTATTGAGGAGAAGGAGCTGTCTTTTCTTACCAAATACTAGTAATGAAAATCTTGCAGTGCAGAAAAGTTCGTAGAATTGACTAAGTTCGCTCTCATTACCTTGTACTGTATAAGTGATAGTACTTTAATGAAAAGAATATTCAGTAAATATAAAGTTCAGTAAGTATAAATTTCTAAATTCCTCATGCATATGATATGACTCTACTGCTCCAAACTGACAATGTTCTGATTCTAGTCCCAGATGATGTCGTTTGGCCTTGAGTGATCCGTATCCCGTAATAATAATATAAGAGGTGGCCATTGCTGGAAAGAACCATTTGTTTATTGAAACAGAAGAGGCAAATGTTATATCTGGAATAAATTTGCGAGAACCATACCTGTTACACTAGAATCCCAGCGTGTCTGCCATATACTGTACAATTCTTGCATTATTCTAGTTTTTTTTTTTTTTTTTTTTCTAATTTGATATCATTCTCTGGTTTACTTTCAATTCCTAAAACAGATGTTACCAATCCTTTAAGTCTATAAATTAATACCTCTGTAAATTATAAGCAAATCCAAGTGTAGTACTCCTGCTATTACCTGGAATGCATTAGTAGAAATAGATTTACAAACCCTGTACACAGCTAGTGTCATCGAACTTTGCAGAGACAAGAACTTACCTTTCATTTTAACATTAATAGCCTTACTAAACCATACACTCGCTCATGGGCGCCGGCAGCGTGGTGAAAGTGCACCACCTTTGGATTTCGAAGTAATACACGATTTTTAATATTTTCATTAATTTATTGAAACATTAAAACAATGCAAATTCTACCAAAAATTTCTAAACAATACGTTAGCTCCGCTGTACATGTAAATCAGTCAAACTTGACTTAAGATATTGCATGTATTCGAAAGTTTAGCGAACAAAAAATGTATTTCTACATGCACCACCTTGCAAAATATGCTACCGGCGCCCATCACCCGCTTCAATACTGCTTTATAATGTTTCCTTATTTGCTCCCAATTTGCTCTTGTTATCCTCAGTATACATGAAGTAAAATTTTTAATTTTGATGGCTAAATTTTCAATGTAATCTACTGATATTATCAAGAATTATCCCTAAATACTTGATTTTCGCAAAATACGGATCTGCTTTCCATTTATGCTAAACACACAATCCACAATCTTCCTTCCACAATCAAATCTTTCCTTAAAAAACCATTATGGCTGTTTTACTCGTTGATATTTTCAAGTTATTTTTTTTTTAGCCCATGATGCTCAATCCGTAAGAACTGGTTCAACTCGCTCTTCTAATATTGTCTGTGATCTTCCTGAGACACATAACAAGATCATGTGCGTATGCAATTTTATGAAAGTATTCAGTCTTGAGAGGGCCACTGATACACCACGTTCCAAAAGAACCCCAGAACTGATCCTTGGGGTAAACCTCTAGAAACTACTTTAGTATATGATAAATGCTGTGCATTTATATTCTTATGTATTGCCACAGTCAATTGCAGTTTTCTCTGGGGGCCGCGTTGGAGTTCGTACGCTGATCGCTCAGTATTTATTCTCCCATAAACGTACGGCACAAGTTTCGGACCTGTCAGAATCTTCCTCCTACTTCGTTTGCTGCTGCTGTAGCTCACAAGTGTACGTCAGGCGCGATTCTTTTTCTAAAAGAAACCCGAAACCTTGGGTTGAAGGCTGTAATAATGTAATTCCCCTTTAGGAAAACTCTCCATTCTGCATAAATAAAATACATAAACAAGTTAGGTAATGTCTGCAGTACGTTACATTTCAAGCGAATTCCATTTTTAATTAAAGTTACATTTTCTGAAATTAACAAAAGTGAAAAGTAAATAGCTAATTAACTTAATGCCAGTTAAATTACTCATTAACTAATAATACATAAACAATTGTTTTAATTTCATTGACCGTACCTCAACATAATACTGTATCCATTCCACTTTTGTAATGTACTTATTTCCTTCTGAATTTCAATAAAAATTTAAATGCAACGGGCATTTCAAGCTCTTATTTAATAAACTAAACAAACAGCAACACGTACCTCAGATCGCATTCTGTTGACACTTTCAATTTAATATCAATTGAATATAATACGTATTTCCCGTTTCTGCAGTGATTATATAATAAGAAAATTGTAATAACTCATGATTTATTTAGTAAAATGATAACAAAAAACGAGCTCCTCTAAAAGCAACAACTTTTATGCACAAATCGAGCACTTCTGTGAATCCACTATGTCATCCATTCATTCCTTCAATGAATAGATGCACATGGAAGACTGCTGCACAAATTGGAGCAGTGTGGCATTGGAGGTAAATTGCTACTATAGATAAAGGGATGGTTGAGTGGGAGATGACAGAGAGTGGTAATCAATGGACACTGCTCATCGTGTACTAATGTTATTAGTGGAGTCCCCCAGAGTTCAGTATTGGGTCCTTTGTTGTTTTCATTAATGATATTGACGATGGTTATCAGCCTTAATGTCCAAGTTTGCAGACGATACGAAGGTCGGCAGGGCTGTTAATGACGCTAATGACAGTACGCTGCTGCAACAGGATCTAGAAAAGTTGAGCAGGTGGCTGAAAGGTAGCAACTGAAGTTTAACATTGACAAATGTAAAGGTACTGCATATGGGAAGCAGTAACCCCCAGAGTAACGCATCAACTGTGTGGTACTACACTGACAGTGGTAGAGCGTGAAAAGGACCTGGGGGTAATTGTGCAGGCAGATATGAAGTTTTCTGAAGAGTGCAGACGGTCTGCAAGAGTAGCTCATAGTGTCTTGTCAAGACATACAGGAATTTTTCTAGCAGAGATAATGGTCAGGCTACACCCTGAGTACTGTATACAGGTCTGGAGGCCTCATTTTAAGAAGGATGTAGAGCTGTTGGAAAGAGTACAGAGAAGGGCAACAAGATTAGTGAATGGACCAAAGGGTTGCTCTTACGAAGAAAGGCTTAAGTTTTTGCAAATTACAGGGTCTGGAGACTAGGCACCTGCGAGGTGATCTGACTGAGGTGTATAACGCCTTGAATGGTTTGAGCATGCTCAATGCTGATGGGATTCTTCCTCTTGCTCAGAATAATCGCTTGAGGGCATAAATTCAAACTGAGGAGAGACAGTTGTAGGATAGATGTGCGGAAGTTTGCCTTTAGCCAGCGGGGTGTTGATTGCTGGAACAAACTTCCATCTGTCGTTGTAGAAGTTGATAGCTTAAACAGATTCAAGGCAGAACTTGACAAACATTTGGAGCAAATGGATGGGTGAAATGAGAAGTGTGTGTGTGTGTGTGTTTGGCTGATGCTATATAAGCTTGCTTTCTTGCATCATGTGCCTTTGCTAATGCTAATCATTGCTATAGCGTACTCATCGAAAAATGCTAGTACTTCAGCCGCAATATATTAGCATTAGCAGAGGCATACGATGCAAAAAAGCAAGCTTATTTTATACAGCATCAGCCAAAAAAAAAAAAAAACCTCCCATTTCACTCTTCCATTCGTTCCAAATGCCTGTCCAGCTCAGGCTTAAATTTATTTAGGCTATCAACTTCCACAACAAAAGATGGAAGTTTGTTCCACCAATCAACCACCTTCTGGCTAAAGGCAAATTTCTGCACATCTATTCTACAGCTGTCTTTCCTAATTTTAATCTATGCCCCCTCAGGTTCTTAATCTGAGTAAGAGAAAGAATCCCATCAGCATTCAGCTTGCTCAACCCATTCAAGGCTTTATACACCTCAATCAGATCACCTCTCAGGTGCCTACTCTCCAGGCGCTGCAATTTGCAGAACTTAAGCCTTTCTTGGTAAGAGCACCCCTTTGTTCCCCTCACCAATCTTGTTGCCCTTCTTTGTACTCGTTCTAGCAACTCTACATCCTTCCTGAAATGAGACATCCAAACCTGTACACAGTACTCTAGATGTGGCCTGACCATTGCTTTGTACGACGGAATAATCACCTCCCTGTCCCTGCTAGTAAAATTCCTATATATCATTGACAAGACTCCATGACCTGCCCTGGCAGCCCATCTGCACTGCTCAGCAAACTTCATATTTGACTGCACAATTTCCCCCGGGTCTTTTTCACTTTCCACTTCCCGAGCGTAGGTACCACCACACTGTTGGTACGTTTCTCTTGGGTTATTACTATCCATATGCAGTACTTTGCATTTGTCAATGTTAAATTTCAGTTGCCACTTCTCAGCCCATTTGCCCAACTTATCTAGATCCAGTTGGAGTAGCATACTGTCTTTACTGTCGTTAACAACCCTGCCAACCTTTGCATCATCTGCAAACTTGGACATTAATCCTGATAATAAGAATAGCTTATGTTATTTCTCTGTATTAAATAATAATAATAAATAAAACATAATAATGATACTGTAATAATAATGGCTAGATTTCTATTTGTCCGATTTTAATGAAATCTGGGACAGATGTTAAATATAAAACGATTTAACGAGTTAAATATAAAATTCGTCCATTGTACGCAGGGTTGTTACATGCGGACGGACAGTGATTAAGAGGCGCTTTAAGCGCATATATATTGATAAAAATAATAGGATATAATGACATTACTGAACATCTAGGAAATCAAGAAAAATAAAGTATTAAATTAGGTTATGGATTCGGGGCACTACTAGTTATAGCAGAAATACCCAGAAATCATAATGAAATAAATACAGACAAATGTATTTTATCAGTGTGTTGGGTAGGGGTGCTGATCTGTCAAGTGCTTTTATCTTGCTGGCATTCTCAGCACTTCTACCCAATACACTAATAAAAAAATATATATGTGTATATATACAGACATATATATCCATACCAGGGCAAAATTTATATATAACTAGCGGGTTGGTTGGGGTCACAACAAACCTGATGCTCCCAAGTAGTACCATAATTTTAAAAAGTAATAATGTATAAATAAGTTAAGTATATATATATATATATTTTTTTTTAAGGTATTTAAAATATAGTTCAATTATCATATAAAAATAATATATTAGTCTCATTTGCTATTCTTTTCTTTATTATTATTATTTTTTGCCTCCTCCCGCATGTATCAACTGAACTTATAGTGGGTAAATTTTCATATAACTGCACATTTAAATCTTTTATAAAGATCTGCCGAGAAATACCAAATTTCATTAAAATAGGACCAATAGAAATTCGCTTTTTTTCGTTGTTTTTAATTAAATAAACCCAGTTATCTCTATATATAAATGGAAGTATGTTTCGGAAATTTCAACATTCTCCATCAGGAAAAGTGAGATTGAGAAGGACAGCGTAACTTTCAATTCCTGGGAATATTTTAGGTTAAATTCCATTATCCCAGTCTCCACCCATTTAGCCCCCCCCCACAAGAATCTAAATTAGTTTAAAATGTTTGCACATCACTCGAGAAGGAAAAGTCAGACTGGCACCAAATTTTCAGGCGTATGTTACTTTGGTTCCTGGTAAGCTTTTAAAACCAATTCCGATTCAATAGTCGCGATCCCACGTAGCAGAAATTTATAAATAAATGAATGTTCAGGATTATTCGAGAAGGAAAAATGGGGTTGACCCCAATTTCCAGCGCATCTTTTGTTCGATCCTGGGAAGGTTTTTAGGTCCAATTCAGATCATGGCTCTTCAGTCCACCCCCGTATATATTACGATAAACTTGGAACAGTGGCTGCGATCCCAATTAGAATTTCATGACCGCCTGCTTATTTCATGGGATGAAAACTCTGAATTTCAAGAGAGAAACCATGCAATCCTCGCCTGATGGGCTTGGCTACTCAAACAAACCACAGAATGAGAAGCCACTGCATGCAATATTACTCCTTCCCAACTAGCCAAAATAACAAAACGAAATTCTCCAATCACGAGGAATGAATTGCACAAAGTGGTAGATGACTTTCATCAATCGGTGAAATACCACCAGTTTGCTTATTGGAGGCTTGAAGTGGTGAAACCCATGTTTAGTCTCTAGAGCAAAGTTTCCGGCATCCCCCTCCCCCCATACTTCTCCTTCAACCCATGCACGGTACTAAGTACTATAGGTTTTGATACCTTTAGTGTTTGGGGTTTTCATAAAAAAAAAAAAAAAAGTCACAAATATAAAACAACGAAATCTTCCTCGTTCCCAGAACCGACTTGGAAGTTTTAGAGCCATTGTACTTAACGTTCCAAGTGCAATGATGAAACTATTCACGAAAGCACATTCGTGAATCTTGTTGTGCGGGGGGAAAGAATTTATAGTTCCACTATTGTTTAAAATGGCCTTTTTTTTTACCTGAAAAACGAAAATATGGAGCAGCATAATTGGGCCCACCAAAAAGCAGACCACAAGTAAATACAGAAAAACAAATTCAATTTCTCCAACAGCCTTCATTATATCTGTCCCCAGAACGCAATTTAAGCATCTCTTGTTCTGTTTTTTCCCCTCTTTCCAGTTAAAGATTTTTTTTTTGTTCACAGTAAAATTTCTCCGTATTAATGAAGCAGGAAAAGGTACGCTGCAAGACAGTAATCAAGTTCTGTTCTATTAACTTCCTATTCTTCTATTAACGAACATCTGTACTTAGAAATGGAAATTGCAACATTTCCATTTACAACATATGATTCTGCAAATTGTGAAACAGAAGTTGGTACATAAATAAACACTAACTACAAAAGTAATATATAGCAAAAAAGAAGCCAGTTCCGCAAGGATGCAACTCTGCAACGAAACAGACAGCTCATTTCTTATTAATGTAATTCAAACACTTTTCTAATTGCTTACGTGGGAGAAATTCTAAATTCATACACGAAATGAAGAACACTGTACCCAACAGTGCCAATGCAGCTCTGCATTATTTAAAGCATGTGTAAATGTTCAAATGAAAATTTATTTATTTACGTTTATCATGTCACAGTGGAGGCATGATGACTTGTCTTCCATAACAGTACAGAGGTTTCACTACTTGTCATTCGCTAGGGGAAGGTCTTGCTTGGTTTGAATCCCACTGGAAGCTTGAGGAATTCTTTAAACCCGATTGAAGAGGCCTTATAAGTTAGCCGATCTCAGGCAAAAAGAGTAGTGGTTTTTTTTTTTTTTTTTGTTTTTTTTTTTTGTAAAACTCTACTCCCTGTGCCTATTTCTTTAAAAAAATAAATAGAGTTTGAATTTTATTTATTTAGTATTAGCCCAATAGTGCAAGCCTAAAAAAAAAAAAAAAAAAAAAAAATATATATATATATATATATATATATATATATATATATATATTTTTTTTTTTTTACTATTATTATACAGTATATAATAATAATCTACTTATGCTTCCCACATTGCGTAAGTAATTTATTCAGCTGACCTTTGATTTTAATATTATTTTTAATTTTCTGACCCACTAATTAAACGAATGAAGCGAAAGAATCATTAAACATGGGAGTTGTATATCAGATGCCAGCAACTGGATATCACTAGATATCCAGTTGCTGGCACCACTGTTTGACGTTATTTTCACTTCAGTGTTCGTGTGGAACCACGGTGGTGATGACTAATGTTTCCACTACAGACTACGTCGCTTGCCCTGTGCTTCAAAATACTTGTTCCATGTCATTCACGGTCACTATGCGATCCACAAAGTAATTTCCTTCCTTTTCATATCTCGTTCGCAAACTTTTATGTTTATCGTTGGGACACTTGGGAACCCATTACGTGAAGAATTTCTTGTACTGCAATCTGTCATGGATGATGATGTAGGCAACCCTCGATTGATATCCAACTCCATGGCCACACCAATTGTCGTATAACAACCCACCCATATGATATTTGTCTGTCAAGGCAACGTTTTCTTTCTGTGACAACTGTGAATTTGTCCTGGGCGAGTTATCTTCCATAACTATTCCTTCACGAACAATTTGCTCATTTGTAAAGTGGCGGGCATGATATATAGTTGTCGAGGTATAATTTTTCCATATGCTGGGCAACTGGTATTGGAGAGGCACCCTACCGCTGTATGAAACCGAATAACACTGTTGCGCTAGCTTGAACACACCGCCTGCCATTATGAGCGCCATATCCACTCTGCTGCGGCTGCCTCCCTTCACTCCCTCTCACTGCTCAGTAAAAGCATTAATTACAAATGCCCAAATTTAGTATAAGCCATATAGCACAAGGAAGCCACAAGTTTTTGCTCTATTGGTCAAAACATTAATTAAATTAACTGTAATACCTCAAAAATCTGAAACTACAAATATTTCTCCAAAGGTGCATAGAATGGATTTATGCATTATGCACTATTTTCCGCTAATATCTACCAAACATCAATTTCTATGTTTTACATATTTCTTAAGTTGCGTGTCACTATGTATTTGCAACGTATAAAATCATTCAATTTTGGGAACCGTATATACCAGAATTTCTGCAAGCATAAGATAAGTAAGCTAAGCTAGGCAAGGCAAGGCAAGGCAAGGCAAGGTCATCATCCACTGGGTGTTCCGCGACGCATTCACGCTACAATTCCATCCTTTTTATGAACTACCCCGTCTATAATTTCTCTCCGCTACAGTTCACAGTAGAGTACTTAAACTAAATGCATAATACTGTCTAATAGTACAGTAGTATGCAGTTAGTTTTTAAGGCGATTCAATTGCTGAAATCATATAACTCTATTTATACCTTATATTAAAATTTATCGGACAATAACACCCCTAGTAAAAGCATTCGAACCCACGACCTTTATATTTCTTAGCCAACTACATTAACCACAGGACCAATCCAGTAGTATACAAGTTAACATTTTGCCCTAATGCTGGTACCGTTCTGTGGAGATCATAGGGATCAGAGCTATGGTATTATCTAATCAAAATAAGAATTACCCATCAATAATTAGGCTACATGCATAACCTCCAAATTATAACTGGGATATAGATGATTTTGTATTAACTGAGAACTGATTACAGTTTGCATTCAGCCAATAATTCTTGGAATAAAGTTTCACCTAGTGCTGTAGAGGTGGGTATTTTTAATAAATTTAAAATACCCACCTCCTATAATACTAACACAGTGAAAGTAAATAAGGCATTTGCAGTTGATGAAATCCATACATAACATTAATATCCAGACACGTGCATGTCTGCAAGTAATCTTTATTTACAGTTAAACTAATAAAGCATGCTGTTTTTTTTTTGGGAGGTCTCTCATCATATGCACCCAACAATCTAATTTATCCCAGAAATTCTCTATGGGATTCAACTCAAGGCACTAGGCTGTCCAGTCCAATATTTCAACACTCACATCCTCAAACCAGTCCATCACAACATGAGCAGTATGATATGGAGTTATTGTTGGGTTTAATGACACAAGCACTACTGACGCCAAACAGTGTCTGTTCATAGTTTATGTTCAAGTAATATGGAACACTGTCCTGCTGATAGAGGTACAGGCCTTCCCCAATGTGTTTCTACAATGTAGGTAACACATTATGGTCCAGGACATCAAGATAGGCCTCAGCATCCATAGTTTTGCCCAAAAACAACCAATGGTTCCATGCCATGAAAAACAGCAACAGAGCATAATGGCACCTCCACCAAACTTTACAGTCTGGACATAGCTTTCACCCAGTATCCACTATAACCAGGCATGACCATCAGACTAGTAGATCATTTACTGTTACTCATCGCTGCAATGCATGGTTTTCCATTGGTCTACAATCCAAGAATAGTGACTTTACACCAACCTATATGGCATCTGGCATTAGCAGGGGTGATTAGTGGCTTGTGGATGGTTGCACAAATATAATAACACATAACACGCAACTCATTGAGGGCCTGTATGTGTTACGACAATATTTGGCCTGCGTTCCAGGTGGCCAGTTCTTTGAAAGGTTCTCCTCTCACATTCTGTCATCATTGGAAGTTTTCCAGATCATATCTGGAAAACTCACAGACTGCTGCTGATGGTTTCAGCACCAGTCTGCTTTCAACTGCAGATTACATCACCAATTGTCGACCTAGGGATCTTCAGTGCCGTTGAAGCCATATACAGACCAATTGCTTATGTAGTACTCTTATCATTCCACACTACCTGTTAACTTTCCAATACAGAACCATTCATTGACAATCATACTACTGTCTCCTCAAAGACTTATGTGTATTTATATTTGTCTGACATGTGGTGCTTGGATAGAATGTGACTAACTGGTTGGTCACATCCTATCCAATGTGCATCAGTAACTTGGGTTGTATATGTCTGTAAATTGCATGTGCTAAATTTTGCTAAATGCTGGGGGAAAAAACTATGCTATCCTTGCTTAAAACAAACTCAACCAAGTTGTGAACAAGAACAAAAAAATTCCTTGCATCAATGACAGCATTCGAACTCTGGTCTTTTCCACCAAATATGGGTAGGATGATGATTATACCAACTGTGCTACCCATGAGGTCCAATGACTTTCATCAACCGGTGAAATACCACCACTTTGCTTATTGGAGGCTTGAAGTGGTGAAACCCATGTTTAGTCTCTAGAGCAAAGTTTCCGGCATCCCCCTCCCCCCATACTTCTCCTTCAACACATGCATGGTACGAAGTACTATAGGTTTTGATACCTTTCGTGTTTGGGGTTTTTTCATAAAAAAAAAAACAAAAAAAAAAACTATCAATTAGCATTAGCAGAGACACATGATGCAAGAAAGCAAGCTTATACAGCATCAGTCAAAAAAAAAAAAAAAACTTCCCATTTCACTGATCCATTCATTCCAAACGATTGTCTAGTTCTGCCTTGAATTTATTTAAACTAAAAACTTCCACAACAACAGATGGAAGTTTGTTCCAGCAATCAACTACCTGCTGGCTAAAGGCAAACTTCCGCACATCTATTCTACAGCTGTCTTTCCTCATTTTGAATCTATGCCCCCTCAGGTTTGTAATCTGAGCAAGAGGAAGAATCCCATCAGCATTAAGACTGCTCAATCCATT
Organism: Mastigoproctus giganteus; assembly: GCF_048544385.1. Taxonomy (NCBI): domain Eukaryota; kingdom Metazoa; phylum Arthropoda; class Arachnida; order Uropygi; family Thelyphonidae; genus Mastigoproctus; species Mastigoproctus giganteus. The sequence continues at coordinate 155,508,175 of NC_143586.1, read as the reverse complement.
CAAGGCCTTATACACCTCAATCAGATCGCCTTGCAGGTGCGTAGTCTCAAGAAGCTGCAATATGCAGAACTTAAGCCTTTCTTCATAAGAGCACCGCTTTGTTCCCTTCACCAGTCTTGTTCCCCAAATTCCCCAAATTACATAACTGACTGCGCATAAAAAAAAGTTCTTGGCAGTTTGAATTTGGTGTTTGAGTAGACAACACAGTTACCGCATTTTTTGCATTTGCATTTAAGTGAAATCAAAATAAAAATCGCGTTATAAAATTAATAATTTTGCCAAGAAATAATAAATGGTAAGCTAAATTGTATGTAATTTTCAAACTTTCATTTCATTAACTGAAGATTTTAATCCACCCCTCACATGATGTTGCCGATAACCAAAAAAATAAGGAAAGCCGTTTCCTTGGATATAAAAATTCAAATTTTAGATCGTCTTCAAACTGGGAAAGGTGCGATGGCTGTGAGTAAGCATTTTGGAGTCCGTGAATCAACTATCAGATCTATAAAGAAAAATGAAGAGACTATTAGAAACACGGTATGTTCTGGTACAAAATTGAGTGCGAAATTATCATCATACACAAGAGATGTTGTTCTAGAAAAGGCCGAAAAAGCTTTAGTGATGTGGATAGAAGATAATGTACAAAAAAGAATGCCAGTTGACGGAAATTCCATCAAGCAATCAGCATTAAGATTTTATGAACATATTAAAAAAACTGCAGCCAGATATTTCACCTCAATCGAGGAAAAAATATGAATTTCATGCAAGCAATGGTTGGCTGGCTAAGTTTATTAAAAGACATGTTCTTCATAATATAAAAATTAAAGGTGAAACGACTTCTGCTGATGAAACAACTGCTAAAGTATTTCCACAAAAACTTGCTAAAATAATTGAAGATGGAGGTTACACTCGTGAACAAGTTTGGAATATGGATGAAACTGGCCTTTTCTGGGGAAAAAAAAAAAATGCGAAACAGACCTTACATATCAAAAATGCAAAAAACTGTTGGTAGGTTCAAAGCAGCAAAGGATCGCATAACACTCCTATTTTGTTCGAACGCTTTAGGAGATTGGATGTTAAAACCACTGCTCATAAATCGATCATTAAGACCACAGCCAATGAAAGGGGTAGATTTTCAAAAATTGCCAGTTCATTGGATGGCCAACAAAAAAGCTTGGGTGACCATTGATATTTTCACTGAGTGGTTCCACAAACATTTTTTGCCAAAAGTTAGATGCTATTTGAATGACAAGTGTCTCGAATTTAAAGTGCATTTGATTCTTGATAATGCCCGGTCATCCTGCCATAGAACACCCAAATGTGCAATTTTGTTTTCTGCTGCCCAAACCACATCATTGCTACAACCTCTAGATCAGGGTATAATTGCAACTTTTAAAACAAATTATGTCAGACGAACATTTCAGTTCGTTTTGAACAAGCTAAATGATGATGAAACACTGTCAGTTATGGATGCGTGGAAAAAATTTCCAATTATGGATTGTATTGATCAGGTTAAATTTTCGTTATCTGAATTGAGACCAGAAACTATGAATTCATGCTGGAATGCTATTTGGCCTGCATGTGTTAAAGAGAATGCTCCTGTTCCCTTCAATCATACTGCAGAATTCCCCAATATAATAAGTTTGGCGTGTGAAATTGGCGGAGAAGGATTCGATGATCTTACGTCGGCAGATATCGAAGAATTGTTAATTGATAAACCTCTTAGCGAAGACGAAATAGTGGAGATTGTTTCTGAGACTCCCAAAAGCGAAGAAGTTAATGATAATGATCAAGATAATGCTACTTTTACTGCTGATATAATTAAAGAAGGTCTTAAACTGGCTAGTAATTTAGGCAATTATTTTGCCCGACACGATCCAAATGAAGAATGTGCTGGGAAGTTTTCACGTGAGATTAAGTTGTTAATGTCTTCATACAGAGAATTATATCGCGACTTATCTAAAGCATCAACACAATGATTAATAACTGAGTTCATGGCTAAAACTACTGAAACAACCAGTGGTACTTTTTCAAGACATGAAAAGAAGAATTTCACAAGTTGAGGCGGAAGTCGATGACGAGAATACCATATCTAGTAGTTCTAGTAATATTAGTCTCATGAAAACGAAAGCTTTCGCATTTATTGTCAGAAACTGATAGCGAATAACAATTTTTTTTATAGAATCCTTAGCAAACAACTGAAATGAATATATTTTTTTTAAAAGTTATTGTTTGTTGTTTGTTATTTGGTTTTTAGGAGCATTAGCAACTAAGGCCATATTGCTCTGGGGCTAAGCGGTGGTCATTCCGACCTTTCTGCATCCTCCGTATTTGGTGGTGACGGGCTCGAGCCCCGGTCTAATCAAGAAGCGTGTGCTACGCACTGCTGTTTCTGCCCACCTGGCTATGGAGGCACCTTAAAGTTATTAAAATTCATTATATGTATGTGTGTTCTCCATGAAATGTAAATAAAAATCTTACGATCCTAACAAATTTAATGTTTGTTTTTTTCATTATTTTGCTTATATTTCAGGTTTGGAACCAATCTTCACTTTTTCTATGGAGTCAGTAGTTCTTTTTATGTGTAATTTTTAGGAACGTATCTATCGCGTAAAAAGAGGTTTAGGTGTTTTATAATTTATACGGTGGGATTATCCCTATATCCACAGGCTACTGTTTGATAAATCATCAATGGGACACCATGGACATTCCTTGCTACTTGTCTACACTGCTCAGAAAACTTGGTCAGATATCTTCATGCTCAACCGTATCATAACTCCTAAATCTCTTTCTTCCTCTACAGTTTTTCATTCAAACCCCACCAAGTGTACAAAGTTATTTTGAGGCTACTTTCCTTAAGTTTAAGTGTTTGCAGACCATTCGTGAAGCCTATCCAAGTTATCCTTGATCACTATCCCAATTTTCACATCCTCTGTAAAATTTGATATCATGCCCTCTATTCCTTTTGATGTAATTTATGAAAATGAAAAACAATATTGGCAGCAGTACTGATCATTGGGATTCCACGTCTAACCTGACACCAAACTGGAGCCCTGCAGCCGCCTTGCTATCCATCTCAGAATCTTATGAGTGATCCAAACATGTTCCAGCTTATCCAATAACTTCTCATGAAAGACCAAGTCAAATGCTTTGCAAATCCAAATAAACATCATCGAAATTAAATTTCTGCATTCAGCTAAGTAATTGTGTCAGAATAGCTAATCGGGTTGTTAAACATAATATTCCTTGACAAAACCATCTTGTGTAGCCTTCAAAATTCTACCTAAATATCCCTATACTGTGCTCCTTTTCATTATGTCCATAACTTTCCCCACCAGTGAAGTCAAACTGACCAATTAGTCTAGTGTTACCTACTCCACTTCATTCTTTATATATTAACACCCATGGCAGTACATAATTTAAATCTATGCAATTGAAATAATTGTTATAAATTTACTGACCCTTGTACGATTCATACAATTAAGACAAATTTAGGGATGATTGGGACTGATTGTCACTAAACAATATCGTTACTTGTAGGTTGCAGCAAGAACTGTGATCAAGCAGAAGCGAGTGCATTCAGCTATCTATGTATTATTTTAGTATATTGTTATTTACTCAACGTTGCTTAAAAAGGACATTTTGATTTTTCTTAGTGTAGATGTAAAATGAGTAAATTCGAAAAAAACTCAATATTAAAGTAAGAAATATGTTCTCTAAGTATTTCTTCTTATATGGGCTTTGTCTTTGCACTGCAGTTTATCAGTGGTACACCAAGAATTGTTTTGATGGGGATGGCATGCATTTCAAATGGTAAACAATATTTTTTGTGAAAACTGAGGTTACCATGTAAATAAAAATAGTCAGACAATATGGCATGTCAAAAGACAAAACATGGAAGGCACACCTGGCAAGCCCAAGCATGTATACATAAATCATGCCAGAAGGACTAGCTATAAAACGAGCTCTACCGAAATCGTCTCGTTATATATATATATTTTTTTTAAGATCTTGTGTACTCACGTGACATGTTAATTGAATTGGAATAGTAGTATTATTGCACAGAAATTAATTGGCAGTTTATCAGCAAATTTTGATTAATGAAAGGCACTGAATCTTTCTGAAACCCTCAAAACAATATGGAAGTTTCAGAGGCACATACTGTACTGTATGAACTGAATTCAATAAAGGGAATAAGATGAGTAAGTGAAGAAAAACATTAAAGTTGCTTGTGGAAGGGAAACTGTAAATGCGAGGTAGTACTGTCACTGGCTTTTGAAAGTTCAGATCAGCCACTGGAGAGGAATCAATAATGCCCATTCACAGCAACTTTTTCAATTTGACAGCAATCCGAAAGCCACCGTTGAAGCTAATCCTATTGCAACAGTTACAGACCTTGCTTAGCATAATTCAGCGACCCATTCCGCCATTCACTGAAAATTAAAATGACTGTGAAAAGTGGGAAAAAAAAAAAAAACTCTGCATGAAACGTCTCCAAATAATCTGACACCAGCAGTGGCTATTTGCATTTCACTTCATTCCCATCACTTTTGAGCACCATTTCTGGATTGGATTACTGGGAAGAGGAAATGAGTGCTTTACATCATATTAAACATCGTCAATAGTTGGTTAATATTTGAGATTCTACTGCACCACAGCCAAGAGGAAACTGTATACTGCAAAGGTGTTACTGTGCATTTTGAGGAATATGCTGGGTGTTCTATTTTGAAGTGAAGAATCCAAATAAACCCAATGGATGATCACAGCTATCTATTGTTAGCAACTGGAATATTTGACCACTGTAATGCAACAAAAAAAATCATCTTCTTTGGTCAATTCAAAGGTCCTCAGAGTGCATGGTGTTTTCTGATTCATTAGAATCAACAATGTATAGATTCTCCAGAAAGTGTGGCATATTTCTATTGCCAATGTGAACACACTGCCAAATTTCTTGATGGGCATATACAACATACCTTCCTTTAATATGACCTCATAGATACAAATAAACAAGATTAAGATTTTAGCAAATGGGCATGCTATTTCACTTGAACATCATGATTCTGATCTGAGTAATATCTGGAAGTACTGTATTAGATCACTGTACAGAAGCATGTGGGTGATCATCATGCATTGGCATTTATCCATGGTGGCATCTTCCAAAAGCATATACAAAACATGAGTGAGGAAACACACTCATTGCCAACAAGATGATTCGGTAACATGTGAACAGATAATTATCCCATACCATTCCAACCAAGATGATGAAATGATGTGTGTGGTAACTGATCTGCATGGTATGTGGATGTAACCCCCCCCCCCAAATGTGTTCGCTGTGTAGTTGTGAAATCCACTTCCTGTAAAGTAAGACTCATCCATTTACAGGATCTTGGTAAAGAAAATAGTATTACTTCGTAAATAAAATAGGACCTCTTACACAATTTTGTAATAGTCAGGTATATAGGTTCTTTGTGGGGCTATTTACAGACTATTTGGCATTATATAATATACAGACTATTTAGCATTAGCATAGGCATATGATGAAAGGGAGCAAGCATATACAGCATCAGCCAAAAAAAAAACAAAAAAACTTCCCATTTCACCCATCCATTCACTCCAAATGTTTGTCCAATTCTTCCTTGAATTTCTTTAGGCTATTAACTTTAGCATTAGTAGAGGCATTTGATGCAAGAAAGCAAGCTTATCCAGCATCAGCCAAAAAAAAAAAAAAAAAAAAGAAACCACTTCCACTTCACCCCTCTGTTCGTTCAAAATACCTGTCCAGCTGAGCCTTAAACTTATTTAGGCTATCAACTTCCACGACAAAGGATGGAAGTCTGTTCCACCAACCAACCACCCGCTGGCTAAAGGCAAATTTCCGCCCGTCTATCCTACATCTGTCTTTCCTCAATTTGAATTTATGCCCTCTCAGGTGATTATTCTGAGCGAGTGGAAGAATCCCATCAGCACTGAGCATGCTCAAACCATTCAAGGCTTTATACACCTCTATCAGATCACCTCGCTGGTGCCTAGTCTCCAGACACTGTAATTTGCAAAACTTAAGCCTTTCTTTGTAAGAGCACCCCTTTGTTCCATTCGCTAATCTTGTTGCCCTTCTCTGTACTCGTTCCAGCAGCTCTACATCCTTCTTGAAATGAGGCTTGCAGACCTGTATACAGTACTCTAGGTGTGGCCTGATCATTGTACTCTAGGTGTGGCCTGATACCAACTAAGAAATATTGTTCAAGGTTTAGGCCTAAATGGTTGTCAGATGGACTAGTGAGACATGTGGCAGAGAAGAAAAATGCATGGGATACATACAAATTAATGGGTGACATGGAAGCCTATGATAGATATAAGTTGGTCTGTAACCAAGTCACAAAGGAGATTAGGCAGGCAAAGGCAGACTACGAAAAATCCTTGGCAAAGGATGCAAAGAAAAACAGAAAGGAGTTCTTTACATACTTGAACTCGAGAAGGAAAGGGATGAATCAGATTGGTCCACTGGATATTGATGGTTCAACAGTTGAGGATCCTGCTCAGGTGGCTAACAATCTAAACGAGTATTTTGCATCTACATTCACGCATGAGGAGTTATTCAGGAAGGAGAATGATGTAGGTAAAGTAAACATTGGCAGTGAGCTGGATGATTTTGTAATAACTGAGAGGAAAGTGGAGGAGAGATTGTTGAGGATAAACATAAAAAAGGCACCTGGGGTGGATGGGATCTATCCAGTTATATTAAAGGAGGCAGCAAAGGAAGTATGCAAACCCCTAGCCATAATTATGAGAGCTTCTTTGGACCCATAGACTGGAGATGTGCAAATGTAACCCCAATTCACAAAGGAGGATCAAAGGCTGACACAAGTAATTATAGACCTGTTAGTTTAACTTCTGTTCCAGGTAAATTAATGGAGGCACTGGTTAAAGAAGCACTGCAGGATCATCTAGACAAGAATTCAGTTATAGCTCAGACGCAGCATGGTTTTGTTAAGGGCAGGTCTTGCCTGACCAATTTGATTGGATACTATGATGTAGTCACAAAAGAACTGGATGCAGAGAGTAACTTTGATATTATATATTTGGATCTTAGAAAGGCTTTTGATACTGTTGCACATGGAAGACTGCTGCACAAATTGGAGCAGTGTGGCATTGGAGGCAAATTGCTGCTATGGATAAGGGGATGGTTGAGTGGCAGAAGACAGAGAGTGGTAATCAATGGACACTGCTCAACGTGGACTAATGTTATTAGTGGAGTTCCTCAAGGTTCAGTGTTGGGTCCATTGTTGTTTTCGGTGTTTATGAATGATATTGATGATGGGATATCAAGTTTAATGTCTAAGTTTGCAGATGATACAAAGGTTGGCAGGGTCGTTAAGGACACTACTGACGCTATGCTGCTGCAACAGGATCTGGAAAGGTTGAACAGATGGGCTGAGAGGTGGCAAATGAAGTTTAACATTGACAAATGTAAAGTACTACATATGGGTAACAGTAACCCCAGAGCAATGTATCAACTCTGCGGTACTACACTGACAGTGGTGGAGAATGAAAAGGACCTGGGGGTAATTGTGCAGGCAGATATGAAGTTCTCTGAGCAGTGCAGACGAGCTGCAAGAGTAGCTCATGGTGTCTTGTCAATGATATACAGGAATTTTTCTAGCAGGGATAAGGAGGTGATTATTCCCTTGTATAAGGCAATGGTTAGGCCACATCTTGAGTACTATATACAGGTCTGGAGGCCTCATTTCAAGAAGGATGTAGAGCTGCTGGAACGGGTACAGAGAAGGGCAACAAGATTAGTAAATGGAACAAAAGGTTGCTCTTACGAAGAAAGGCTTAAGTTTTGCAAATTACAGAGTCTGGAGACTAGGCACCGGCGAGGTGATCTGATAGAGGTGTATAAGGCTTTGAATGGTTTGAGCATGCTCAATGCCAATGGGATTCTTCATCTTTCTCAGAATAATCACCTGAGAGGGCATAAATTCAAATTGAGGAAGGACGGATGTCGGATAGATGTGCGGAAATTTGCCTTTAGCCAGCAGGTGGTTGGTTGGTGGAACCGACTTCCATCACTTGTTGTTGAAGTTGATAGCCTAAACAAATTTAAAGCTCAACTGGACAGGTATTTCGAACGAACGGAGTGGTGAAATGGGAGAGGGTTTTTTTTTTTTTTTTTTTGGCTGATGCTGAATAAGCTTGCTTTCTTGCATCATATGCCTCTACTAATGCTAATGCTAATTGCCTTATACAAGGGAATAATCACCTCCTTATCCCTGCTAGAAAAATTCCTATACATCATTGACAATACACCATGAGCTACTCTTGCAGCCTGTCTGCACTGCTCAGAGAACTTCATATCTGCCTGCACAACCACCCCCAGGTCCCTTTCATTCTCTACCACTGTCAGTGTAGTAGCACAGAGTTGATATGTTGCTCTGGGGTTGCTGTTTCCCCATGTGTAGTACTTTACATTTGTCAATGTTAAACTTCATTTGCCACCTCTCAGCCCATCTGCTCAACCTTTCCAGATCCTGTTGCAGCAGCATAGTGTCAGTAGTGTCCTTGACAACCCTGCCTACCTTTGTATCGTCTGCAAACTTCGACATTAAGCTTGATATACCATCATCAATATCACTTATTAATACAGAAAACAATAATGGACCCAACACTGAGCCCTGAGGGACTCCACTAATAAAATTAGTCCACGACGAGCAGTGTCCATTGATTACCACACTGTCTTCTCCCCCTCAGCCACCCCTATATCCACAGCAGCAATTTGCCTCCAATGTCACACTGCTCCAATTTGTGCAGCAGTCTTCCATGTACAACAGTATCAAAAGCCTTTCTAAGATCCAAGTATATAATATCAAAGTTATTCCCTGCATCCAGTTCCTTTGTGACTGCATCATAGTATCCAATCAAATTGTCAGGCAAGACTTCCCATTAACAAAACCATGCTGTGTCCGAGCTATAACTGAAGTCTTGTCTAAATGATCCTGCAGTGCTTCTTTAACTAGTGCCTCCATTAATTTTCCTGGAACAGAAGTTAAACTCACAGGTCTATAATTACTTGTGTCAGCCTTTGATCCTCCTTTGTGAATTGGGGTCACATTTGCACATCTCCAGTCTGTGGATACCTCCCCTGAGTCCAAGGAAGCTCTCATAATTATGGCTAGGGGTTTGCTTACTTCCTCTGCTGCCTCCTTTAATATAACTGGATAGATCCCATCCACCCCGGGTGCCTTTCTTGTGTTTATCTTCAACAATTTCTCCTCCACTTTACTCTCAGTTATTACAAGATTCTCTAGCTTACTGCTAGAGTTGAATACACCTTTGGCTTTCCCCTTGCTAAATAACTCTTCATGTGTGAATGTCGATGCAAAATATTCATTTAGTTTGTTAGCTACCTGAGCAGGATCATCAACAGTTGACCCATCGATATCAAGTGGACCAATCTGATTCATCCTCTTCCTTCTAGAGTTTACATAAGTAAAGAACTCTTTGCTGTTTTTCTTTGCATCCCTTGCCAAAGATTTCTCATAATCTGTCTTCACCTGCCTAACCTCCTTTGTAACTTGGTTACAGATCAACTTGTCATGTGTTAATTTGTATGTATCCCATGCATGTTTCTTCTCTGCCATATGCCTCATCAGTTCATCTGACATCCATTTAGGCCTAAGCCTTGAACAATATTTCTTGGTTGGTATGTAAAGCCTAGTAGCTTCCAAGATAAGTTCTTTGAATGCTTCTCATTTTGCCTTTGCTGTTGGTAACATCATCAGTTGATCCCACTGTATAGAATTTAAATACTGTCTCAGTCCATCGTAGTCACCTTTACGAAAGCAATAACCCTTCCCTTTACCCCTAATGGTAGTTACCTCTTTGAGTAAATCCCACTTCAGCACACTGTGATCACTGCCCCCTAGTGGTTCATTTATCTGCAGATTCTTAATGCATGAAGAATCACTGCTGATAATCAAATCAAGAGTATTACTCCCTCTAGTTGCCTCCCGAACATGCTGATGTAGAAAACAATCATCTAATAAATCCACAAAAGTCTTGCTAGTGTGTGAGTGACCAGCCCCCAAATTCCAGTCAATATCTGGGAAATTAAAATCTCCCATTATAAGACTCTCTGATTTACTGGCCCACTATTTCCCTGTACAATTTCTTATTGTACTCATCAGAGTCATTAGGCATATAGCACACTCCTACTCTCAATTTTGATTTCCCAATGCTTATGTCACACCAAACTGACTCGACACTGCACTGTCCAGCGATGTCGACTGGCGTCACTTCCTTGGATTTTATGTATTTCTTAACTAATAGCATAATCCCTCCTTCCTTCCTATCCAGTCTATCCTTTCTGCAGACGTTGTACTCCCCAAATTCCAGTTCTGCATTCCTTATATCTGTGTGACACCACGTCTCTGATATCCCAACAATATCTGCCTTTGATGTTTTGAGCAATACCTCAAATTCATCAAATTTATTTACTAAACTCCTAGCATTGGTGTACACGTAATTATACAGGCACCTATTTCTATTCTTAGCTACCCTAACACAACCCATGTGTTTACTTGTACCGCAATGACTCCCAGCAGTCTGAAATATCCTGCATCTTGTTTTTCAAGCTTCTGCTCATTCCAATAGAAGCAGTGCAAGAATCTCTTTCACCTCTGCCAGTGGCTACTGTTAATCTATTCTTCTTTGTCTCTCCCCAAGCTAGCAGTTTTCCAACCCACCTAACACTGCCTCGATAGCATCAGCAAACATTCTTGCACCCTTTCTATTTAAGTGTATCCCATCCCTGTAGAAGCAATCTCTCCTGTTAACAAATACAGTCCAGGCTGAAAAAAATTCTACCCCTTCAGCCTTGCACAATCTTTCCAGGGCCGAATTGATCGACAAGGCTCTCATCATATACACCCTCCTATCGTGTCTGGGCAGAATTGCAGACACTTTCAAATTCAACCCTATTTCACGGCTTTTTTTCAACAGTGACCTGTACTTGTTAAGCAATTCTGCCGGTCTCCTACTCTTGATATCATTAGTGCCAACGTGTACAACTATATCACCTTTTGTGCCCTTAAAAGATAATATCTGCTCTACAACGTCATCAACCTTTGCCCCTGGCATACATACCCTGGTCCTGTTCCACCTATCCTTTTTACAAAGCATGTTCCCCGTTTCCCTGACAATAGAGTCATCAACAACTAGTTCCTTTGGGACCAGCGCATTCTGCCTTGGGGGTTGCCACTGTGTTGCGCGATGACCAAGTGCAAGCTCTGGCATTGATGTGGGCAGCCGAGAGCTTGATGGGACCCTCAATTTAGTTCCTTCGAGGACATCCACCCTGTCCTTCAAGCTGAAAACACATAGGCCCATAAGAACGCTGAGTTGTTGCCTGATTTCGATACACTCCTTGCATCGTGCGCACACACAAAGACATCCCCCATGGCAATATCATGTCCCGTACCTGAATGCTCCACAAACATCATGCAAGCTGTGCATTTTAGAAGGCTGTGATTCAGAAGGCAGCTGCCCCCCTCAGTTCTCCTCTGAGCCACAGCACTTCCATTAGCTTGAGCCTTTTGTTTTGCTGCTCTAGTCTGAGTCATGATTTGTTTTAATTTAAATAAAATTTCAATTTCAGTTTATAACCCTAACTTATCTCCCAACACAGTTATAACGGGATATATATTTTTTAGTGTCAAGTATTAATTATCTCCGAGTTCCCTTTATATAATTTCCGTATCAGTTATGTATTAATTAATTATGTTATGTTTGTAATCTAAGTCGGTATACGTATTTAGTTAAAAGTACAATTTAAATGCCAACGAAGTTCAACAAGTTTAATAGATTTTACCGATCACTGAAAATATTATAACCTATACTATACTAACGCTATCTAGGTTCGATATATAACGATCGTATGACAAAGTCAAGGGCGGGAAGTTACGAACGGTAAATCTATGGACACTTAAGTATTAATTAACTTTCAAATCTCGCTGTCTCAATTCAGAATAAACTAACGATCCTTACTAGGTCTATAAGCTACTTACAAAAAATAATTTGATGTAAAAAATATTCAATAAGCGGCTAAATATGGCTAAAAAAACTTCTCGTTCAGCGGAGTTGCGACTTGTAACACGTGGCTACCCTTACCAATTCTTTTATGCAATTGCAAGGCCGAGTAAAGAATAAATACACCAAATTAATCAGAAAATCACAAAATAATGCTATACTACTAAATTTAAATCAAAAGTTTTAAAAAAACTTTTAGAAAAAATAATTTCAAATCAATAAATAAGAAAAATCCACTTAGCGGCTTTGAACACGTCTGGCTCCTACTAGCCTCGTCTTCCACAATGACAGATAGAAGTTTGTTCCAGCAATCAACTACCTGCTAGCTAAAGGCAAATTTCTGCACATCTATACTACAAATGTCTTTCCTCAATTTAAATTTAAGCCCCCTTCAGGTGCATAATCTGAGCAAAAGGAAGAATCCTATCAGCACTAAGCTTGCTGAAACCATTCAAGGTGTTATATCTACAGAAGTTCAAGTCCAATATCAACAAATATCTTCTTTCGTCTTCTCAACCTCCAACCCAAGCACGGTACTAAGTACTATAGGTTATAATACCTCTCGTGTTTGGGGTTCTCATAAACAAAAAAAAAAAAAAAAAATACATCTAAATCAGACCCCACTGCAGGTGCCTAGTCTCCCTATGCTGCAATTTGCAGAACTTAGACCTAAGAACTAAAATGAGGCCTCCAGACCTGTATGCAGTACTCAAGATGTGGCCTGAACATTGCCTTATACAAGGGGATAATCACCTCCTTAAACCTGCTAACAAAATTTCTGTATATAATTGACAAGACCCCATGACCTGCTCTGGCAGCCTGTCTGCACTGCTCAGAAAACTTCATATCTGACTGCACAATTACCCCCAGGTCTTTTTCATTCTCCACTACCCTGAGTATAGCACTGCACATAGGGTATGTTACTCTGGGGTTACTGAACCCATATGCACTACTTTGCATTTGTCAAAGGTGGCAGTTGCACCTTTCTACCCATTTGCACAACTGTTCTAGATCCTGTTGCAGTAGCGTATTGTCATTAACGACTGCCAACTTTCATATCACCTGTAAATTTGAACATTAGCTTGATATACCTTCATCAACATTATTAATGTAGAAAATAACAATGGGCCCAACATCAAACCCTGGGGGACTCCATTAATAACATTAGTCTATGAAGAGCTGTGTTCATTGATTACCACTCTCAGTCTTCTCCCACTAAACCATCCCTTTATCCATAGCAGCAGCATTCCCTTAATGCAATACTGCTCCAATTTGTACAGTAGTCTTCCATGTGCAACAGCATCAAAAGCTTTCCTGAAATCCAAGTATATGATAATAAAATTATTTTTTGCATCCAACTCTTTTGTTACCACATCATAGAATACAATCAAACTGGTCAGAAAAGACTTCCCCTTAAAATCCCATGCTGTGCTATAATTGCAGTCTTGTCTAGATGATCCTGCAATGCTTCTTTAACCAGTGACTCCATTATTTTCCTCAGAACAGAAGTTAAACTAACAGGTCTGCAATTACTCATGTCAACCTTTGATTCCCCTTTGTGATTTGGGGATACTTTGCACATCTGAAGTCCATGGGAATATCCCCTAAATCCAAGGATGCTCTCATAATTATGGCTAAGGGTTTGCTTGCTTCCTTTGCTCTCTCCTTTAACATAACTGGATAGATCCACTAAACCTAGGCTTTTCTTAAGTTTAACTTCAAAAATTTCTCCTTTACATTGCTCTCAGTTATCATAAAATCATTTAGCTCCCTGTTAGAGTATGATAAACTTCTGGCATCCATTTTCCAACAGAATTCTTTATGTGTGAATGTAGATGAAAAACACTCATTCAGTTTGTCAGCTACCCAAGCAGGATCATGAAAAGTCAAACCATCGTTATCAAGTGGACCAACCTGATTCATCCCCTTCCTTCTCGAGTTTACATAAGTAAAGAAGTCTTTGCTGTTTTTATTTGCATCATTTGCGAAAGATTTCTTGTAATCTACTTTCGCTTGTTTAACCACCTTTATGACTTGATTACAGACTAGCTTATATCTACCATTGTTGCTGGATAATTTATATGCATCCCATGCGTTTGTTTTCTCTGCCATAAGTGTCATTCATCTGACATCCATTTAGACCTCGAACAATATTTCTTAGTTGGTATGAAAAGCATAGTAGCTTCCAAGATTAATTCCTCGAATGCTTCCCATTTTGAATATGCTGTTGGTAATATCATCAGTTGATCCCACTGTATAGAATTTAAAAACTCTCTGACACCACTGTAGTCACTTTTACAAACGGAAACACCCTTCTCTTTACCCCCGATGGTAGTTACATCTTTAAGTAAATCCAACATCAGTACACTCTGACCGCTGCCACATTGTGGTTCCTTTATCTGCAAATTCTGAATGCATGAATAATCACTGCTGATAATCAGATCAAAAGTATTACTCCATGTGATTGCCTCTTGAACATGATGCTGTAGCATTTTCAATATCATTTAAATATGATGCAATGGAATCTCCTGTTCCCATAAAGTCATCCACATAAAGATTGTGTGGTCCATTATTTCCACCACAAAGTCTAGCTCTCAGCATCCACATGATACATTTGTTCCAATTTAGAGTCAAGAACTCTTATGACAGCAAATCTTTAACTAGATGTAATGGCATAATAACGTGGAACACAGATTGTGTTAATATAATTAAAAAGAGTGCTCATAGGTAATGCAATTATTATTTAAATAGAATTATTATTCCATTGTGAATAACAATTGCATTACCATAGCACAGGTTTTGGCTGAAACCTTTTCCATTGTGTAACAGATAAAATCAAGGCAGTAGTGCATGAACTGTTTGACGCCAAATGTAAATTAATACGTATTTCAGGTTTTTTTTAAAAATAAAATGTTATTTTATAAATTTGCATCAATTGCATCATAAGTGCATTTCACCTTATTTACTGTATTCCAGTGTAATTTTTTGCATCCATTTCTCCTATATAGGAAGTGATCTTAGGAAAGTTTACCATTGTTTTTCTTTAAAACTACACAAATTTATATATATATATATATATATATATATATATATATAAATTGTGCTAACTGATATGGAATAAAAGCATAATAGAAGCCACTATTCAATTTTTAATGCAGCTAAATTTATAATTTAGTTGCACTAAAATACTTTTATTGAAATTAACATACACTAAATTATTGTTTAATCCATAACCTGAATTGTCTAGCCATCACAGTACTTTGGTCCCATAAACCATGGCCATGCTGTGGCTTCTTGAAAGATAGTATGTGCAATAGTTTATGAAGATTTTATCTTATTTTATTTTTATTTACATTTGCATTTTCATTTTATTTTATTGCACTATAATTTCATTTTATATCCTTTTATTCCATATCAGTTAGCGCAATTTATAAAAATACATAAGGACACTCACTGGCTACAGCTGCTCAGTGCTGGTCCGAGCATAGAGTACCTAAACATTCCATATATTTTATGTGTAACTGTAATTCTATTAAAATAAGGTAGTAACTGAACACTATAAATATCTGCCCACATAGTTCCTTACAATAAACCTGCAATGAATTGATGTCTCAATGTATTGAAATCTGCAACCTTTACCCATCTGAACCCTAATAATCAACAGCAATAACTAAAGAAAATCTGCAGCTAATTTTATTACAAGTTCTACCTTAACACATTCTCATTTAATTTCTGAACACATCTAAAACAAGATATATAATTCCACACTATATCGGTTTTCACTCAGTACTTGTTCACTATAGCATTCTATGTTTTTTTATACCTTTCTCCAGAGTTGTGCTCTGTTCCCTCAGAATAACACTGTTCACTCCAAATGCCCATTGAGAAGTAACCAATTAGTTGTTTGGGTGCCTGAGGGGTTCTGTCACAAAACATTTTTTTAATATCAATCCAATTTTCCAATGTTGACTGGAAAATTGGAAATTGGTTTATTCTTCAAAACTGCTATTGAAAATGACTTTTAACCAATATTGTAATTAATGAGAAAGCAGGTGAATTGCCAGCCAAATGAGAAATTCTTTGCAGCATTTCCAATTTATGAAAAGGAGCAATTTTGAAAGCTGTTTACTGCCCCAAAAGTTATTTTTTTTTAGGCCATGTGTTAATTACAAGTGTTAATTTTCTGTAGAAGTTTTGAACTGGCACAAATTTCCTGTACCTATGGCTGTAAAGTGCTTTAGTCATTCAATGCAAAAGAGGGAAAAATTATATCAGAGTTGTCAAATTTACCATTTCTTAAATACATTTTATAAATCATCTCATCCTGTGGTAGAGAGTGCTCTGGGACTCCAACTAAGTTTATTGAAGTGTGTTGTTTATAAAACTTCTCTTTTGAAACTATTGTTTCCCCGACCAGGAGTTGCTTTTAGATGCACAGAGTACAGTACCACCACTTAGCAATACTGTTTTCAGTTTAGTTTTGGTACCCAGTCATTTCTGGTTTATGTATTGTTTATGAGCAGCAGAGAAGGATAAAACATGGAATTCATAAATTATCAGGGACATAAGAAACCCACAGTAAGTGCAGTGAAACCTATCTAAAGGGGAATACTACTAAATCAGAAGAAAGTGTCCCCCTATACAGAGGTGCCTGCTTTGCAGAGGTCAACATAGCCAGTTCAATAATTCAGAAAAATGAAATTGACTGCAACTGGTTGCTTACTCAGCATCTTTTATTGGTTACCATTGTATATATTTAAAGTGTTTCACTTAATTAACTTTTAGTAAAAAATGAATATCAACTGCTTTATTTAGATCATTTCATTTGAGCAGATTAAATTTCATTATGGATAATTTGAGCACTTACTAGTCCACAGTCATTTTTTTGCTTATATAGAATTCTTTTAATGCAACCTCTCATTTAATAGGTCAAAACTGCTCCCTTTTTACATTTCTGCATATATGGCCTGACTACAAATAGCAAGAGATTTCATTTCTTAAAAAATGAACATATAATCAATATAACACGTAGGAAAATTTCAAATGGTATTTCAGAGGGGAAACTTAAATACTTGAGGAAACTTCAATAAATAGCTGTTTCTCAATATTGAATGAATGTGTTGTGTCAGTGGAACTGTATTGAACAGTCCAAATAAATTGGCAAACATTACTTACCAGCAGTGATGAGTGTATTAAGGACTCCATGGTCATCACAAATCTAATTAGTATTACTGTAATGACCTTGACCTTCAACTTGCCTTCATTGTAAATCCTGTTGACCTATGAAAAGATGCATGTCCAATCTTAAAAATATGAAAAGGACACCTATTAAAGCACCATGTTCATATTAGAGATTGTCCATTTTGGAAAACTAATATTATTCTACTACTTCTGGCTGGGATGCAAGTCTGAACAGCCATAACAAGAAGTGTCCATTAAGGGAGGTGTCACTGTACAAACTAGTCTGCAAGCAAGTCACTAAGAGGATGAAAGATAAGGCAGATTACAAGAAGTCGCTGGCTAAGAATTCAAAGAGAAGTAGCAAAGACTATTTTACTTAGGTTAACACTAAAAAAAAGGGGATGTCACATTGGCTTACTAAATATGAATAGCATAACTGTTTATGATCCTGTTCAGGCTGATAGCTGTGCCATTATCATGGCACAGCTATAAATATTTTTATAGGTGAATAATATTTATTCACCAAGTGAATAAATATTTTCCATCTACATTCACACATGATGTTTTTAAGGATGTGGCTGCCAGAATTATAACAAATTCTATCTGGGAGCTAAATGATTTCGTGACATCTAAGAAGAAAATGAAGGGAAACTGTTAAAACTAAAAGTAAATAAGGCTGATGGATCTATCCAATTATTTTAAAAGAAACAGCAACATAAGTAAGCAAACCTCCAGTCAGAGGTGTTCTTTCAATTTGTTAAGAAGGGGCTCACTTGAAAAGAATTTTGGCTTAGGGTCATTCCCAATTAAAATAGTCTATTAAATTTCATCAAACTAATTTTTTTTAATAAGGGGGCTCGGATAATTTCTCAAAAATTTGGCAAGGGGCTCATGTGAGCCCCTTGTTATTTCTTTTTATAACGAACACAAAAGTTTATTTATGGGAGTAAATAAATTGCTTAACCCCTAGTAATCACATTTTGAATAATTTTTTTATTGCTTAAAAATTCCTCATATACTGGTTACAATGCAAAAAAATCATTCTCTGATATGACCTATAGTTTAAATTATTAATTTTGTATGGAACTGTTGTTGATGAACCAAAACAAAAACTCCAATCACTCCACACAAGTCTGAGTATTTTTAACAAATGCAACCATTACTGCAATTCTCTGGGCCTTTTCTTTGTCATATAGCAGGCTTAATCAAGGAAAAATATAAATTGATGAAAGTTGCAACATACATTTTATTTTACATTATTATTTGTTGTTTTGTATAATATTGCATTACAATATATATAATATTGTTTTGTTTTGTATAACAATAATCTACAAGTTTTTAGTATTCATTTGATGAGTCATGTCAAATTAATGCTTTTTGTACAAACTGTGAAACCATGAAATGCTTCAAACAATCCAACACTAGCTGTTTGTTTAGGATTAAGCACAAAGGCAACTGAGGTCATGAGGTGTCAGTATGTCTGTAAATTGCATGCATTCTATGCAGTTTTCTTGCTTGTGGATAAAAAACTAGAGTTCCTTGGAAATAAAATCCATGCCACCCTTGAGATTGAAAAATTTGACCATAGTGTAGAGATAAAGCCCATAAATGTTCCTCCTCATATCTAGATAACTCTAACCAAGGAGTAGATAATATAAGGTCAGCAGAAAATGAAAAAGACATCCTATAGCCTGTAGAATTTATGTTGATCAGATTAGACAAAAAAAATAAGAGAATGTGAAATGGATATATGTATAAGAGAACCATACTGTTATCATGGCAGAGCTATCAGATGTTAATCTTAGTCACATAACCAATATGTGATGACTAAGATTAATTGGTGAACTACATTTGCTATATGTATTGTACAATCAGATATGAAGTTCTCTGAGCAGTGCAAACATGCTACCAGGCCAGCTCGTCTGGTTTTGTCAATGATATATAGGAATTTTGCCTGCAGGAATAAGGTGATTATCCCATTGTATAAGGCAAAAGTTCGGCAACACCTTGAGT
The DNA here is from genome assembly GCF_048544385.1 of Mastigoproctus giganteus. Classification (NCBI taxonomy): domain Eukaryota; kingdom Metazoa; phylum Arthropoda; class Arachnida; order Uropygi; family Thelyphonidae; genus Mastigoproctus; species Mastigoproctus giganteus. The sequence goes on along the minus strand of NC_143586.1, from coordinate 155,488,894 downwards.
ACTGCATACAGGTCTGGAAGCCTCATTTTTAGAAGAACATAAATTCTGTTGTAGTGGGTGTAGAAAAGAGCAATAAGGTAAGAGCTAAAGTGTACTCTTACCAGGAAAAACTTCAGTTTTGCAAACTGCGGCATCTGGGGGATAGACACTTTAAGTCTGATTGAGGTGTTTAAGGCTTTGAATGGACTGAATAAGCTCAATCCTTCCTCTTGCTAAGACTATACACAAGGAGACAAATTCAAATTGAGGAAGGATGGTTGCAGGTCAGATGTGTGGAAATTTGCCTTCAGCAAGATGGTCATTGGTTGTTGTAAGTTTAGACTTTTTTTTTTTTTTAACCCTTTTTGCTGATGCCGTATAAGTTTGCTTTCCTACATCATTTGCCACTATTAGTACTACCACTAATAATAATTATTATTAGGCTTGTTACATCAGTATCTTCATGGAGGTTCATCTGATCTGAGCAGGTAAGAGTGGGTAATATCTGCGTGTGTGTCCTATTTGGAGCTTGGCAAAAGAGACTTTTTCCTGTCTGCATGATCTCAAGTCTGTGGACAATGGTTAATTTTAGTTTGATCTGAAACAGTGTTTCTGTCCTGTGCATACCAGATGCGTTGTTGCCACCATTTTGTGCAGCTGTTTTGGAGTACTTTTGTTTTGTATTCTTATTTTGGTACCTGAAAGTTTTTAGTATTACAAGATTTCACTAATTTGGCTGCACAGCCCACCATGGCAACAAAGTTTGTACAGTACATCACCATTTAGAGAGGCCTGGATGTGATTCCCATTGACAAATGGAGGAATTTCTAAAGTCCTCTTCATTCAAGGCTGTAGTTGGCCAATCTCAGACAGAGGGCACAGGGTTCCTCCATGAGTCATCCCAGATTTTTCAGCCCACACATAATATACTTAGTTATGAGCACACACTTGGGCACCACTAATGCCAATATTCACAGGGTAAGTCAAAATTATGTTAACACTTATATGGAATGAACATTTGAATTTTAGTATTATTATTATTATTATTTTATTTATTTTTTTTTTTTTTCAGATATAATGGCAGATAGGTTAACGCTAGAAGAAGAGTGGTGGCAAGCTTGATTGAAGTGTTTGGCTCTCCAACCATACTCCGCAACAAGTTCCAAGAACAATTTCAATGAGACTCATCAAGCCATTTAACGATTTATCGTATATATGAAAAGTTTGTTTGAACTGGCTCGGTTGCGGACAACTGCAAAGGCAATGCCGGACATCCCAGAACAGGTAGAAGTGAAATGAACATCGCTGTTGTTCAGCTATCAATTCTGAATAGTCCAGGAAAGTCTACCAAACAATGCAGTTTGGAAACAGGGATTTCACTGAACTGTGTGGAGAATTTTAATGAGGGACCTCGGAATGCACCCGTACCATATCCAACTCGTCCAAGGATTACTTTACACATTAGCGGTCATGTGAACCAACACAACACAATCTTTTGGGATACCGGAAATCCACGAGTACTTTGTGAGCACGAACATGCCTCCCTAAAGGTGAATGTCTGGTGTGCTGTTACCACTGCTAGTGTAATTGGACCTCTTTTTTTGACACCCCGACAGTGAATTCCAAATTCTACTTAAATATGTTGCTTAAATGAACTTCCACTGATAATACACTCAGCGGGGTATTTTCAACAGAACACTGCACCTGAGAATTTTGGTCGTATTGTTTGTGATTTCCTAGATAACACATTTCCACGAAGATGGATCGGAAGATGTGGGCGTTTGCAATGGTCTCCCCACTCCAATGATCTGATGCTCTGCGACTTCTGGTTGTGGGGTATGGTAAAAGAGAGAGTGCACAGCACGAAAGTTTGGAATATCAATGAACTCAAGGAAAGAATTACGAATGTGGTAACATCTATTCCCAGAAAATTATGCGCCAGGGTGTTAAATGCTACTTTCAATCGTTTCCTATTGTGTGTTGATAACAATGGACAACAGGTTGGGACCTTACATACACAATATTCCACATATACACAATACAATAAATGTTGATTTCTGTTAATGTTGATAAATATTGATTACAATAAATGTTTTTTTCCATATAAGTGTTAACATAATTTTGACCTACCCTGTATTATATAGCTACATGAATTCCAAATCCCAAAATGTTCACAAATCAAACACAACTGAATATCATATATAACTGAATATAAGTTAAATAGGTTTTATAAAGCCTGTAGTGTATTTAATGTAAACATAAAAATCATACTGATAATCATATATAATTCTAAAAATAAGTGTGATTAAGAATAACTGTATAAATAACACTGAATCTGGTTTTTCTTAATTACACTGAAATTAAAAATAACCAGATTCTTAATAAGATCAAATACTATCTATATTGATGTCAATTCTGCTCTATATATTCTACATCCATTAAGAAGCATAGCTGTAATAGCAAATAGAAGTCAATAATTGTTGTAATAACATGACATTTGGGAATAATGTAGCACTTCCTACTTCTTCAGCTTTTGAGCCATCACTGAAAGCAGCATACAGCTGCTGGAGGTTTTCCTAGGCAAGGATAATTTGTTCCATGACTGAAAACAGAAATCACATTTAGGCTGAAAAGCATTCCGTGGTGGCAAGGACAGTCTTGATTTAAGACTAAACTTTCCAACTGGAGACCAAAGATTTAAAAGAATTCCTTAAGGCATCCTCTCAGGAGTTTATTGACAGCGGGATGAACCTGATACATATTTTCCTACTGCGATGTGAACAATATTAATCATGCTGAATGTTAATCACGAATATTAATCATGCTTTTAAAGACCTAATTTTGTATATTTTAGGATAAACTTTTGCCTTTTAACAGATAACAGAGGTTTGTAGGATTCGGAAAGTACACTGTAAACTGGTAGGTTCTGTATGCCCCTAAAACAGTGCAAATGGTATTACGATACACTGGGTCCAGCCAACACAAAGATGAGTTATAACAGGTGCAACATAATCTATTTTAGATCTTATTAATTCTCTATCCAGTTACAGTGGTCTGCTTCCCACCTTGCTGCTAAAAGGCCTCTTATAATATTAAACTTTCTTAGAAAGGAAATTCATAACTAGAAAATTCTAGAAATATTAGCTGTTTTTTTTTAAATCAAGTAGGAGGCCTAAAAATTGTATGCTTGACTGGATTGGTAGTGTCTTCAGTTTTAGTTCCAGGTCTGGGTGGAGGTTACATTACCTGAAAAAATGTGTGATTTTTTTTTTTTTTGTGTGAAAATTCTAAATCCACTGTAATTGGGAGTTGGTCTACTATGGTGTTTATTTTAATTGCACACAAGATCAGAACAAGGAGGGTATCTCTTCCTGGGGTATCTTCTCCCTGAGAAAAAGCTTTGGATAAAGAGGTTTTAATTAACCTGGAATGTAGTGTTTTTATGAAATTCTGGACAAATATATATATATATATATTTTTTTTTTTTACATAAATTATAATGATACACGTCCCAGAGAAAACCATAACACCAAATGAAATTGTATGAGTTAATAGAATGCTGTATGAACAGAAATGCATTCATCAGATCAGTAATTCTCTGATTTTATGCTATTTTCCATTTTTACTAAAATGTCTACTGTTGATCTGTTTTTTCTGATTGTACTCTGAATGGGTTTAAAAGGTATCATTTTATTTTTCTAAGCACCATGTTAGCCTTTGGTTAATCATTCACTCCAGTATTGTGCAGAGATAACTTGTTAATGCTATAAGTCAATAATTATTTGAATTATTATCATTATCGACTTAGAACATTATGTTTGTTATTGTTTGTTATTTGGTTTTTAGGAGCATTAGCAAATAAGGCCATATTGCTCCTGGATATGCGGTGGTCATTGCCTGACCTTTCCGCATCCTCTGTATTTGGTGGTGACAGGCTTTAACCCCGGTCTAATCAAGAAGCGTGTGCTACGCACTGCTGCTACTTCTTCCCACCTGGCTACGGAGACGCCTTTAGAACATTATGTTGATAATGATTTGAATTAGTATGATCTTTCCCAGTGTTGGGAATGCAAACTATTGCATGTTGCTGCTAGTCTGGGAATATGCATTTTGTGTATATTCTACTGTATAAAGGTAATAGTACATGTGCTACCCCTTCATACAGTTGTCTTATTATTGTGTAATGTACGTCATCAGGACTCACTCCTCCCAAAAAAAGACAGTAGTCCACGTAATTTGTGTATTGCCCCATTTCTTGTATGCTTACCAAAGTTAAGCAGCTTAAGCCTTGTTAGTAATTGGGAGGGTGACCACCTGGAAATACCTGGTGTAGTTGCCTTTATCTTTACAAACTTCCATCTGTTGTTGTGAAAGTTGACAGCTTAAATAAATTCAAGGCAGACCTAGACAAACATTTGGAATGAATGGATCAGTGAAATGGGAAGGGTTTTCTATTTTTTTTTTTTTTTTTTTTTGGCTGATGCTGTATAAGCTTGCTTTCTTGCATCATGTGCCTCTACTGATGCTAATGGTGGAGGGGAGGTTGTATTCTTCAATATCTTTTGAATGGCTATGTAGTTTGTATTTCTATGTTACTTTACTTTATATTTCTACTTTATGTTTTTGAAAGAATAGTGGATAGGATGTATTACTGGGGATGGTTTCTTATTTTATTTGCTACTTGTTTTTTTGTTTACTGTGGATGTGAACTGGAACCAGGAGGCACTTTTTAGTGGGACATTATGCTTTTGCACAAGCTTTCTTATTTCTTTGTGAGAGGTTGGATTACTGTGAAAAAGTTCTATGCTTCTTTTTTTTTCTTTCTTTCTTTGCTGTTAGACATTTTTTGTTCCATCATGCTTCTGGGTGCACTAGATGCTGAGCAGTTGTTCTACTGAGAGTTTTGCTGCATGAAGTAATTCTCTGATTATGTACAGTGGTGCTATAAAAATTGCACCACCTACAAAATTCACCAAATTTCTGTGAAATTTGGCAATATACTGTATCTTATGTTTTGTAAAAGCATTACTTTCTTGCATTATCCATCTCTAGCAAGCTCTCTTAGATGATGTCACATGCCATATATGACAGCATCGCCCTATTGACAGTATAAATAAAGTGCATATGCCACAAGTTCAGCATTCTGAACTATTGCAGTGGCTAAGTTCCAACTAACACCACATAGGAAAAGCTGCTGCTGTGTTGAATGCAGAGGGACGTTCTATGCATGAAATACTTAAAAGGATTCACTGTAATTAGTCAACAGTGGCATGTTTATTCTGAAAATTATCAGAACTGGCAGTCTAAACAGAAAGAAAGGAAGCAGGCTTCCATTAATATTTTCTGCCACACAGGACAGGTTTCTGATCCAGCTGGGTGTCCGAAGTAAAGATCCTCATTGACAGACCTTAAAACAGCGTGGGAGAAGGATAGAGAAGTAAAGGCAAGTCCTGTAACACATGCCTTTCCTACCTCTTCTTGTCGGGATTAGTAGGATGTTGTCCAAAGGGGAAAAAAAGCCACTTTTGATGCAAAAAATGAAAGCCCCAGCATCTAAAGTGGGCAAAAAAGTATGCTAAGAATGTGTTATTTTCTCTGATGAATAAAAATTCAACTATATGGTTTGGACGGTCAGCAGACTGTTAGATGAAGAAGAGAAGAATTTCATCTTTACTGTACTATATCATTTGAATTTGTGAAGGATACAGTTTGTTAGTTTGTTTGTTATTTGGTTTTTAGGAGCATTAGCAACTAAGGCCACATTGCTCCGGGAATATGCGATGATCATTCCCTGATCTTTCCGCATCCCTGTATTTGGTGGTGACGGGATCGAACCCCGGTCTAATCAAGAAGCGTGCGTTATGCACTGCTGCTTCTTCCCACCTGGCTACGGAGGCGCCAAAGGATACAGTGAATGCTGAGGTGTATAAAGACATTCTTGAAACAAAATTACGTCCCACAACTGGAGATCACTATGGAGATTTTGCCAGTTGCATTTTTCAGGAAGATTCTGTTGCCTGTTATAGAGACAAAGCCAACAAGTACTACTTCATAAAATTAGTAAAAGTTTTAAATTTATGAAACATTACACTCTTGCTTAAACAAATGTAATTTAATTAAATGTCTATGTCCACAGATACAAAAATGGAACTGGCAAATTAATAGTTTGGAATTAATAGTTTTATATATGTATTGTTATTACTTATGTTCTTTCAGCTATTTCTAAAAGATTAGCTGCAAGTATAAGGACAAACAACCTAAAAAAAATGAAGTGATGCAATTTTATGAGCACTACTATATGCAACTTCATCAGTGAGCATTCTTTGTTGGATTATTTGTGAGTCTAATATAACTGTCAACCTATATCTTTATGAGTTTACTCTTCAGTTTCCATTTTGGGTTTCTGCATGGGGGACTGGGATTTTACATATTACAGCAATGATTATTTAAAAGTGATCACCATTTATAGGGTTTTCTGTTTCTCTCCATACACAAATAGGAAATAAAACTGGAGAACAAAGTAAGGTCAACTGCAGTGTTGGCATGACCAGAAAAATGGATGTACATGGGCTACCCATTGCTGAGAAGAGATAAATTATCATTTAATAACTTTTTTTTTTTATTATTATTGTTTCTTCTGTCAGCATTACCTCATAACAGGTGATGATAATTCAGGTCCAGTAAACGATGAGGTAAGTAACTGGATGAAAAGTGTTAGAGATCCTCATATTGTACATTATGATTTTGCTGTATGTAGATGAAACATATCATGATACCCATGCCAATCCTATTCAAACAAAAATCGTTTCTAAAGGTGAATTTGAATTATATGTAGGACTGGTATATATAAATTAATAATAATCGTGAATCCAGCATTGTTTTTGCTTACCTGAATAACATAGTTATGCATGGAAAGAATTCTGACCCTACATATAACACAGTTGTACATAGTCAAAGTTTTCTACTGATTGCAAGTTTTGGGGTTTGAGGTATGTTCCCTGTAGGTACATACATATTGGAGCATACTGTGTTATGAAGTCAGAGATGTCATCTATATTGTTGCCAAGGTTTTAACATTTCCACTGCACAAAAGTGCCTATTATTTATTTTCAGTTATGCCTTTGGATTGCTTCAAAAGAACCGTGTTCTTGTGTTTTAGCCTTTTTTTTTTTTTTTTTTTTTTTTTTTAGGGATAAAAGGTTTCCCTATATTCATTTCTTCTTCAGCAAATAATTTGAGGATCAATTTACTCCTGTGACTATTTTCTTTCATGTCCATGTCATCATTTGGATAGGAGTGGGTAATATTATGTTTTCCCACTTTCTTTGTTTGGTACTGAAATCAGTTTACTGTTTGGTATGAGAATAATTCCTTAGTAGGATAGTTATATATGTTATGTCTGTGATCCTATAGAGTAATGCTTATGCAATGAGCATAAACAGGCCTCTCTGCATTAGAATACTGTGACAAGGAGCCCCTCAAAGTTTGTTATTTTTAATAGTCTTTCCTTGTATGTAAGTTTCTATCAGTATACCTCCTGAATTAAGCCTGGAGAGTTATTTGAGAGCGACTGATCTGGATGTTCCAATTGTACCTTCAAGCCTTTTCTATATTATGAATAGTGATAGTTTTCTCTACATGCTGATCACTGGTAAAGTGATCAACATGTAGATCAATGGTAAAGTGCATGATTAAGTATTTGGAGCTATACATATTTTTGTTTCAGTTCCCAATACATATATTTTTTTTCAGTTCTCTTAACTGAACTTGCTGGAACTGCCATCTCCATTTCTACAATTAGTTTGGACCATTTCTGGCCCAGACATACCATAGCTACCACTATTACTACTCTCATGATCTGCTGTTTTTAGATTTGGGGGAGGCTGTACTCTGCAGGTTTCCAGTCCTGCCACATGAAGGCAAGAGCAGTGCCACTCAGTGACCAAGCAGCTGTGATTAGTATGTTAGTGAGATTAAAGTTAAATAGGAAAAAACAACAAAGAGCAAAGAAAGTGACTTTCCTTTCTGAGCCTTAGGTTAGGTTACATTAGGAACTATATGGGTTTGTATCAAGGAATGGACTAACTCGGGAAACTTAAATGGAAAAAGCACTGTATATTGCTTGATCTGTGAATTTCTTATCACTAGAAATCACTTTGAACTGAGGACCAATGATGTTTTAATAATGAAATTATTTGATTTTATTTTGTAATTTAGGGATTTGCAATCAGAATATCCCAATATTTTAACAAAATTGATTTCAGAATCACATAAATTATAGAATAGGGTTAATGTCCAAGTACTTCAGACATTCACTCACAAATGATTTAGTATTAGGATGTGTTAGCCATAGTGCAAGGAAGCCACAGGCTTTTGCTGCACCAGCCAAAAATTTCTTCAAACTGTCAGCCTCAGCTACCTGTAGAGATAACTTGTTCCAGTAATCAACAACTCTTTGACTAAAAGAAAACTATGCCTATTCAACTAATCTGCCATTTCTGTTGGACTTCTTATGGACCTTCCACTGCAATCAAAATTAAACCTAGATTTACTAGAGGGGGGGCCTAGATTTACTCTCTAGACCTAGAGGGACCTAGATTTACTCTCTGCTTTCTCATATACTGTACAGTGAGCAACAGAAAACTGAGTCTAAAGTATGACACTTTAATTTGTATTGGTCATACAGTGCAAGGCAAAAAAAATTAATAATTAAATATAAAAATTATAATAAACACAATAATAATAATAAAATAAAAATAACAATGAAAATATAAAGAGAAAAAAAAAAAGAGAGAGACCATGTGCTTCCCTCCACACATAGGCAACAATTCAACAACTTGCTGGCTAGAAGAAAACTTCCTGCAATCAAGTTTAAATCTCTTTTCCTATAATTTGAATTCATGGGTTTTGGTTCTGGAATCAATTATAATAATGCAAATTTCACCTTCATTCATTTTACTGTCTTGTCTCAGAGCCTTATAGACCTCAATCAGGTCCCCTCTAAAATACCTGGTTTCCAAGCTCTTAAAACCACAAAGTCTCATAAAATTACCCTTTTGCAGATCTCACCATGAGGGATGCCTGTCTTTGGACCCTTTGAAGAAACTCGATGTCTTGTGAGGTTTCATATTCTGGACACAGTATTCCAAATGGTCTTACAATTGGATATATCTCTACAGAATATTATTCGATAAATCATCAATTGGAGACCATGGGCTATCCTGGCCACCTGTTTACACTGCTCAGAGAACTTAATATATGTCCATATTGTAACTCTCAGATCCTTTCTTCTTCTACTGTTTTTAATTCAAGTCCACCAAGTGTATCAAGATTTTTTGGGGGTTACTATTCCCTAAGTGTAAGACCTTGCATTCTGCTGCATTAAAATGTGGCTGCTACTTTTCTGACCATCCTTGAAGCCTGTCCAAGTCAACCTGAAGAAGTGCTGCTTGGCACTGATCATTAATCACTCTACTAATCTTTATATCATCTGCAAATTGTAACATCATCCCCCCCCCCTCCTCATCAAAGATGTTTATGAAAATAGAAACAATAGTGGTCCAAGAAAACTGATCCTTGGAGGACCCCACCACTGATGTCATATCAATCTGAAGGACATCGATTAATGACAACCCTCTGCCTCCTGCCTTGCAACCACCTCATACAGTAACCTCTTCTAAGAACTTCAAGACTATAAATGATGCTAGAACTAGGGGACATAAATTTAAGTTACGGGGGGGGGGAGATGTTTAGATTGGACTGCAGGAAGTTTTATTTTAGCCAGCAAGTTATAAATTACTGGAATAAGTTGCCTACATGGGTGGTAGAGGCTGACAGTTTGGGGAAATTCAAAGGTCATCTGGATAGTACCTTCGGGTGAGGGAAATGCATAGGATGATAGGTTTAATTTCCTCTTCTTTTATTAGTTAGTTTGTTTTTTTTTGTCATTGTTTTATTCGGGTTTTTTTTTTTTTTTTTTTGGCTGGTGCAGCATGAGCCATAGGCTTTCTTGCACCATGCGGCCATTACTAATACTAATACTCTCATGATAGACTGAGTCAAACACCTTTCAAAAATAGTTTGAATAAATTTAAAGCATAAGACAACTGATTAGTGTGAAGTGGTGGGGAAATTACAGTAATGGTAGCAAGTTTTTTTTGCTTTTGGCTGATGCTATATGACCTTGCTTCCTATGTCATTTTGCCACTACCATTACTAACTACAGACCAAATGAAGAGGCCTCTAGGAATTTTCCAGACTGGGATGGGACTAGAACTCAGACCTCTCCAAACAAGAGACAAAACCACTATAATATCTTGGTGGGCTTTGTTATTACTTTTTAATATATTCTAACAACAGAATTTGGCAATTCGGTCATGTCAAAATTGGATGGAAGAGAAAGAGAAACTTCAAATAAATTTCTGTCTTTAATAAACAGCTGCATTTAAAATTAACATCATTATTAGCAGGATTTTTCTCTTTATTGAAATATGATTTTGCCAGAGAGTTAAAAAAAAAAGAAGCTAAATTTTTGTTTTTTTTAATTACACAGTTAACAGGAAGTCTGTTATGTATCATGCTTTTGATTCTAGATAATTCTTATATAGATGTATAAAGATTTCAGAAATGATTCCAAGTGGAGATTAAGATGTTAGCAGAATTCAAAGAGAACAATTTATAAGTGATGCCCAAAATTACACAACAAGTAAATCAAAATACACATTTTGATCTTAAAAATTTAATGCCTCAGTATAAATTAGTAACATATAAATTAGTCGTGTTATTCTAAATGAATAAAAAAAATTCAGGTTATGTCAAAGATGAATGATAATGATGATGAGTGCAGAGTTCGATGTGACTTGCATTGGTGAAGAATGAATGCAAAATGTCCCCAAATCTGGGACAGTGCCCCCTCTCAGGCTTCTAGAGTCCATACAAAAGAGGGCAGTTACATTAATTAATGACCAATCTCTTACAGCCTCTCCACTCTGTCTCATAAACATTCTCTTTCTGCTGCATGCCTTTCCTATACATATTTCCATGGGTACTTTCCTTCTGAATTGGCTCCTATAATTTCCTCTCTCTATTCCAAACCAGTTCGAACATGTGCTGCAACCAAGTCAACATCCTTTTACTATCCACCTGAAATTCACAGAACCAACTTTTCTTCTTCCTCATTTATTCCTTCAACTTCTGTTTTCTGGAAAAACTTCCTGTCACTGAAAATTACAATCTACAGAAATTCATGTCTAATGTCAACAAGTATCTTCTTACATCTTCAAACCATGAACAATATTACAGGTTCAAATACCATCTGTGTAAGTGTTTCCATAAAAAAATAAATAAATAAAGTACCTTAATATACTTGGATTGAGGCTGTTGTATAATAGGACTGTTTTCATCTGCCAGACGGTTAATGTGCAGTCCTTTCAAAGATTAAAGTCGCCTACGATTATAATAAAATTTTTACCACTTATAACTGCAAGACACCAAAGAAAAGAACTCCACACACACGTCGAAACTGAGACTAGGAGAAAAATATAAATAGTAGATATCTAATGAAGCATGTGAAATATTTATCCCATAGTGAACTGCTGCTAAAGATTTTTTTTTTTTCCTTTAGTTTTCTAATCAACTACAATCGATAACATTTTCGCAGTTATCTAGTTTAAATATTCTTACGCTTCAGAAAGCTACTCTCAGATTTTGGTAGCTCGTAAGACAAAATACATTACTGGACTGACTTTTATAGAAAATCTAACAATGTAAGATTCCTGTATGTAAATAATACCAAAAAATAAAATAAAATACTCTCATCACCAAATATCAACGTTTGCATTACTACCCATCACCTTGCTTTAATATTCTGGCCACTGTAATAAATTATGCGATTATTAATCATTATAAATAATACTATATTATAAGAAATAACAAGCAATGATACAAGCAGTGTTTAAAAAATCCATTTTTTGTGTAACATTAAGAGCCGCTGTGACTCAACATCACATGAGAAGAGTACAACTCAGACAAGCTGAAAGCAATTGTAAGCTGATATCAAGTATTTCGATACTTGTGAAATAATTAATTAAACAAACACAAGGTCGGTGTGCTACGGTAGCAAAAAGTTATTTGCCGCAGCGCATGACATACGCGTTCAGGCAGAGGCTGAACAACCCCTCGACCGACGCCGACCGTATGTCCGATTTTCAGCTATGACAACCTGCTACTGGAATGCAATATAACGCCGAAACGAGGTGCGACCACTTAATTTAATCGAAAAATAACTCTAAAAGCTTTAGAATAATGAAAACAAACTTACGTTCTTTCTCGTGATCAAAACCGACTACGACAAAGTAGTCCGCTAAGCGTGACATCCTTCCAAAAAACAAAACTAATTTCAAAATCCTGACATGTTACCATCCTGTTTCCTCCATCTTTAACTGACAAAATGCGAAGCGCATGCGTAAATTAGAGATGGGAATGACTATCTGTGGAGAGAGCAAGGTGCAATCCTCAAAAAATTTTGATCTTTGCCTGAAAACCCAGTAAAAGTGGAATCAGTAATTAAAACATTACAGTAAACTGCCATCAAGTTATTTTTCAGAACTCTCCATTTTAATATACAAAATCATAATCGAAATGTTTTTATATAAAGTGACCTAAAAAAAAAATTAAAAGGAAAGAAGTTACTTTTCATACTCGCGCTCAATGGCGCAACCAGAAATTTGAGGGAGTGGACACTCGTATTCTTTTTACATTGATAGCTTTTACAATATCAACACATGAGAGTATAACTATAAAAATAAAAGAAAATGCTTGTGGGAGCTTTATCCTCCTCACTCATCACCCCGTAGGTGAGTCTTTTCTCGGGTTCAAAACTATGGTGTTTAAAAAAAATGCACAATGGAGCATGCATTTTTTTTTTTTTTTTTTTTTTTTGTAGAAGCTGCTGGAGCTCGCAGTGTGCGTACTCTTGCTCACAAACATTACTGGAAGAGTACAGCCAGCACTGGAAAAAAAAGTTTAATTCTTTTATTTTCCCATATGCCTTCCCCCCTAAGTATTTTTTGTAGCAGCGTACATAACACATATGCATACACCCATGGGCGCCAGCAGGATATTTTGCAAGGTGGTGCATGTGGAAATAAATTTTTTGTTCACCAAATTTTCGAATACATCCAATATCTTAATTAAGTCATTACATGCACAGCCGAGCCAAAGTTTCATGTTTTGTAAAATTTGTATTGCTTTAACGTTTCAATAAATTAATGAAAATATTAAAAATTGTGTATTAGATTGAAATCCAAAGATGGTGCACTTGCACCACCTTGTGCCATGCTGCCGCCGCCCACATAGCATACTGTCATTCTCCAGACGGTTTTATTTCGAGTGACTTCAAGCATTTCTAAATTGTTTTTTTACGAAAGAGTAGCGAAACCAACAGGAGACGATCATCTCCTCCTCAGATCTGAATTAATTGGAGCAAATATTGTTTGCTTTATCAGTGCCGGATTAAGTTACGGTCTAGCAGGGTTCTTGCGGGGGGCACCATTCTTTAAGGGGTGCCAAAAACAGAAGAACAATGAAGCAAAAATATATATCCTCAGTAAAGGGCGCCGAAAAATCATTCTGCCTGGGGTTCAGAAATACCTTGGTCTGCCTGGGGTTCAGAAATATCTTGGTCCGCCTGGGGTGCAGAAATACCACTGTGCTTTATGATATTAATGTAATTACTCTCAATTGCATGTGTTATCATCGTTATATCCTCCCCCACCACCCACTAAAAAAGCAGTCTGGATCCGATCCTGGTATGAAATTAAAAATTTTTTAAATAAAAATTGGAAATTTTTCTCATTTTCCGTTATTCTTTCGAAGAAAAAGGAGATCTTGAACTATTTACAAACTTGCCCAAAATTCTTAAAACAGTTTAGGTTGTTTAGAGTCTGCTCTAAGGCTACAAAAGTTTTGAAGCGTTAGTACGTTGAGTCTATAAAGTGTATTCTTTGGTAGGTTTGCTTGTTTTGAGGGATGCAATACATCAGCGAAAAAAGGTCATTGCACACTCACTCGAGACCTTGCCTGTTCCCTCCAATAATTTGTACAATCCCCTCTTTAAATTTAATCAAACTACCCTCTTCTGCAGTCTGCGCGTGTAGCACAGTGGTACCGTCACCATCCTCCCCACACCGGGTGGAAAAGGCCTGGGTTCGAATCAGCACAGCAGTGGTACCGTCACCATCCTCCCCACACCGGGTGGAAAAGGCCTGGGTTCGAATCCCGTCGATGACGCGAGGAACTTTAATGGGCTTTTTTCACTCCGTGGCTGAGTTAGTTGGTCTCAGGCGTAGATAGCAAGGTTTTTCTCCCCAGTAACTGGCGTTTTTTCGTCCAGCAAAACAGGCAAATCGACCATAGAACATACGCAATTTACAGACACAAATACAGGTTAATGTATTTAATTACGGGCAACCATTAAAATAATAATAAATATTAATACCCTCTTCTGCAATCATCAATTCCCGTACGTCTATTTTGCTGTCGTCCTTTTCAACTTAAATTTATTGCTCCAACTTTCTGCCTAATGTGAGAAAGAGTAAGTACAGATGCTATCAGGATTTAGCTTATTCGATCGTTTCAAAACCTTGAACTAGCCGTATAAGCTCAAACAATATCATGCAAATTAGAAGGGCATCACCAGCAAGAGGGATGTAGAGTAGGGTGCGAGGTCTTTTGCTAAAGTTTTCATGCCAGAAGTTTGTTTCAGTGGTTTTCGGCTACGGCAGAAATCTTCACTCCTGCGGTCAGATTTCATTATTTAGCCTTTCTTAAATGCGTATTTCTCCACCACCTTAGTCACTACTTTCATTGCGCACTCCTCCATATGGCAGCCTCAGCGTTTAACCAGTATTAGTATTGGCAAAATGTTTCTGTTATGGAGTGGCTGAAGGCAATTTCTTTGTAGTGGGTGAGGGTCCACGCGTGTAGCACAATCATTCTAATCACTGCCCTCCATTCATGTGTTGAAAAGGTCTGGGCTCGAATCCCATTAATGACGCGAGGAACTTTTTTGAACCTTTTTCGCAATGTGGTTGAATCAGTCTCAGGCGACGACAGCAAGGTTTTCCTCCCGGAATTATGGGTCTTTTTCGTCCAGCAAAACAGGCAACCCAATTAGCGAACACATAAGCAATTTAAGGACATAAAGCATTTTTACATGGATGGATGAGTTGGTTCTCTGGTGTAAGCCTAATATGGAATATTGAATTTTGTAGTGTGGGTTGTTGTTAGGTTTTTAGAAGCATCGGCGACTAAGGCTGTGTTTCTTCGTATTTTTTGTCTGTAAATTGCGTGCTCTGAGGTCGATTTTCTGTTTGCTGGAAGAAAAACTTGTTTCCGGGAGAAAAAAGCATGCTACCCTCGCCTGAGACCTACTAACTCAGCCACGGAGTGAAAAAAGCCCATTAAAGTTCCTCGCGTCATCGACGGAATTCGAATCTAGGCCTTTTCCACCCGGTGTGGGGAGGATGGTGACGATACCACTGTGCCGCGCAGACTGTTAAATGGTATAAATTACTAACTATTATATTAGGGTTACCCGTAAATGATTACATTAATCCGTATTCGTGTCTGTAAATTGCGTGTGTTCTCTGGTCGATTTGCCTGTTTTGCTGGACGAAAAAACTTCAGTTTCTGAGGGGAAAAACCTTGCTGTCTACGCCTGAGACCGACTAACTCAGCCACGGAGTGAAAAAAAGCCCACTAAAGTTCCTCGCGTCATCGACGGGATTCGAACCCGGGCCTTTTCCATCCGGTGTGGGGAGGACGGTGACGATACCACTGTGCTGCCCACGCAGACTGTTAAATGGCATCAAATCAAATTATTATTTTAGGGTTGCCCGTAATTAAATACATTAACCCGTATTTGTGTCTGTAACTTGCGTGTGTTCTATGGTCGATTTGCCTGTTTTGCTGGACGAAAAAACCTCAGTTACTGGGGAGAAAAACCTTGCTGTCTACGCCTGAGACCGACTAACTCAGCCACGGAGTGAAAAAAGTCCATTAAAGTTCCTCGCTGTTAATTGGTATACTGAGAGGAGAAGAAATACCGAAAGAAATGATATCAGGATCGGAAAAGCTGTTCATATTACAGAAGAAATGCGTCCTGAACCCGCTGTTAAAGATCATGGGACAATGAATCAGGAACCATTTAGAACCCCGAAAAGAGGTGTCAGAAGAATAAAGTGCTTTTTCATATATAGACCATATATAGGTCATGTATAGACCATATCTCAACAGTACGACAGATTTTCGAAAAATGCCAATCGAAAGGAAAAGAAATCTTTGATTTTCATTGACCTTGAAAAGGCATATGACAGTGTTCCAAGAAAACTCTAATGGAAAGCACTGAAAGAGGCAAATATTGATGAACAACTGATTAACATTATTAAGACAATTTACAGGAATAACAGATGCAGAATTAAAGTGGGATCAGATTTGTCACCTGAATTTCACACTTCAAAAGGCTTATTACAAGGTTGTTGCATGTCGCCAACACTTTTCAAAATTTATATCGACATCTGCCTAAGATCCTGGTCAAAAAAATGCAATAAAAGGGGATTGCCGATTAATAAGAACACCTATATTCACAGTTTACTTTTTGCAGACGATCGGGTGATGATAGTACAAGACTTAGAAGATGCAGACTATGCATGTCGTTAATTGTTTGAGGAATATAAACAATGGGATATAAAAATCAAATTTAGCAAGACTGAAATGTTGTCTTCAGGATTAGGACACATTCTAAATATTGAAAGTTTTAAAATCAAACAAGTCGATAAATTCAAATATTCGGGATCAATCTTACATAGTGATGGATCATCCCAAGCAGAGATCAATAAGAGAATGGCAGACGGCAGAAAGGCTATCGGTATATTAAATTCTGTTCTATGGAGCAGAAATATCCTCAATAAAACATATTTCAAATGATTGTACAAAGTCTTCTATTGTATGGAGCGGAAACCTGGACGTTGAATAGGCGAGTGGAAAACAAATTGCTCTCCACAGAAATGGATTTTTGGAGATGCTCAGCAAGAACTTCTAGAAGAGACAGAAAATGGAATGAAGACATAAGAGAGAAAATGGAAGCAAAAAATAATATTATTGACACTATCAAAAAGGTTTCTTGCATCCATATAACATGGATGCAAGAAACCAGATATCCAAAGGCTATCCTGGATTGGATACCTCCTGGAAGGAGAAGAGGAAGACCTAGGTGGACATGGATGGGTGGAGTACGGGAGTGCATGACAGCCCGGGGCTAAACCGACCAAGACGCCTTGAACCGCACTTTACTGCGGGAAAAAGTTCCTACCAAAAAAATAACTTGTACGCTGAGGAAACCCATTGTAAATGGAAACACTCCTCTTGAAGAAGAAGAAGAATGTACAATGCTCTTCACGTATTTTTGAATATCAGTATTTGTAAAAAGTAGTTTACTTCCTAGTGGGATGTTATTATCACGTTACGTGCACTACGCAGCTAGTGAGGATACTAGTGGATACTGTTTATCAGTCGTTACTAGTAACGACTGATAAACAGTATCCACTGTTTACCACTGGATACTGAGCGACCATGTGTGTAGAATATCGGCTGTAGTGTTTGTATTGTGATGTTGTCGTTTTCTGTCTCACTTTGTAGTTTATTATACTTTGAATTCTTCTCTACACTAATTGTGCTGATTTTTCCCCAGATTGAGTGTTTGGTGCTCGTCACTCTCTTGCAAACTCTGAAATTTAGCCAACGGGTAGTTGATTGCTGGAACAGACTTCTATCTCTTGTGAAATTTGATAGCTTAAATAAATTTAAGGCTGAACTAGACAAACATTTGCAGTGACCGGATGGGTGAAATGGGAAGGGTTTTTTTTTTTTTTTTTTTTTTGGCTGATGCTATATAAGCTTGCTTTCTTGCTTCATATGCCACAGCTAATGCTAAATGTGCCAGTGCACAAAAGATTGGGGGCCATTGATATAGGCTATACTTGTAGGTTTTCTACGTAGTTTTTGGGTATTGTAATCATTATCAGAAGAGGCCTATAAACTACAATTATTAGCAATACAAACGCGTTTTCAGGGGCGAACCGTCCCGAGAGTGACGGGTTGCGCTGCACCTGGGCGCCCCTCGAATGTTGGCGCTGCACCTGGGCGCCAACATTCGAGGGGCGCTCAGGTGCAGCGCAACCCGTCACTCTCGGGAGGGTTTAATATGAAGAAAATTTTAAAGGGGAGCGCCACATTCCCTAGGAACTCCCCTCCTGAGTGTTTTTATAACGGTTACTTTTTCAAGTAGTACATAATGTAATCTAAAAGAGCGTAGTTTGTACTACCGTTAAATAAGTGAGATTAGTGTAACATTATTCTTTTCGTTCTCTTTGTTTCGTGTGTTATTTTTAAATTGAATTTAGACTAAAATCATGACTCATATTGGAGCAGTGGGAGTACTTTGATCAGAGGGAAAACGTCTAAAGAAAGTTCTCCCACGAATCAAGATTATGTCATGTGTGTTGCTTGTGCTCCTTTTGCGAAGCTGCCTCTAGCAGGACGTAATACAGCTATAGGGACTGGTTGTGTATATGTTCATTGCAAAGAGCATGAGGAAGTTAAGTGCAAACTTGGAGGTGGGATTATATCAGAGCTGGAAGAATAGGGTTGATGCCTTCGTATATTAAGAGAGCGGTACCCATCAAGAACTCAGCCACTCAGTTCAACGTTTCCGCCCCTGCTCCAGCATCAGATAATACAAAGACATCTTCTGCAGCAGAGAACTTTGGTCCCATAGGAAATAGCTACAGATGGTGACTCGGCTATCAGGTAAGTTGTTATTGTTTTATGAACATCAGCGACTTAGGCCATATTGCTCCCTGTACATTGTCTTTAAAATGCATATGTTTTGATGAGGGTTTTCTGTTTGCTTGAAGAAAACCAGTCCAAAAACCATGCTGCCTTCGCTGAAACCGGATTGTGAGGACACTGTTAAGTGGGTCGGAAAACTGATAACAAGGGAGAATTGCGCAGACTACCACATTAACAATAGCCGTAGGCAGAGATGAAAGTGATTCTTACATTATTTCTATTAGAACACGCAGCAGCATGGAAAGAGAGGTGTTGAGGATTTCAAGACCTGCTGGGGGCTCTTGTGGAACAAGGAAATAAATGGGCTATCTAACTAAAAACAGTTACAGGCGTACTTGTATGTACATACACTAATGCTAGAAATAGTAAATAAATTTAGCATTAATAGTGTCAATGATGCAAAAAAAGCAAACAATTTAATCAGTTTGAAGTACAGATAAAATCGTCAAATGCAAATATTGAGAGGGTATCAGAGAAATGCTGTCATTCAGATATAAGGGACTCAGAATTTGAATATGGAAAATATAATATATTATATGAGTATATTATGTCCATGTATAATGTCAACCCCAGGGGCTCACATCTGGTGAGTATGGGCTTGCCACACCCAGGGTCCTGAGCTGGATATCATCATTCTTCTCTTCCTTGGTGATTCCCTTCTACTTCTCTCTCAGGCCAACTTATTTTTTTTTTTTTTTCAGATGGTCTCCATACTTGGCCAATATTTCAAATGTGGTCTTACAATTGCTTTATACAGAATTAAGACGATCCTACCTCTACATGATAATGTTTGATAAATTATCAAACCCCATGATAGGAGACAGTGGGGTTACCTAGCCACCTGTTTATACTGCTCAGATAACTTATCGGTCTGCATCATAACTTCCAGATCCCTTCCTTCCTGTTTTTAATTCAACCCCACAAAATTCTCTGACATTATAGCTCCCTTACCTGCAAAACTGCCATTATGGACTCTCCCAGTCCAAGAGATTCCCATCTCCATTCAGTGGCAACATTTCATTTCATAGACAGATTCATCCAAAATCAGATAGATCAACAATTTGATATTAACCTTTCATGGTCATACTGAGATATCTGGGATTGACTTTTAAATCATTTCTGATCATTCAACTTTTTCCCATTCTGCTCAGATTACTGTGCAGACTCACTGTACCTTGACCAGTCTCAGCTCTGCAACACAAATACTAATTACCATGTAGCTTTAGGGGGGCTTGATGAAAACTGTTTGATGCCATGGGAGAGGCATTTATATTTTTCCCACACAGAAGACAATCATGCCACACATACATACAGGGTATGTCAAAATTATGTTAACTCTTATATGGAATGAACACTTCAATTTTATTTTTTTTTTTTAGATATAATGGTAGATAGGTTAACGCTAAAAGGAAGAAGAGTGGTGGCAACCTTGATGGAAGTGTTTCAGTCTTCAACCATAGTCCGCAACAAGTTCCAAGAACAATTTCTACAAGACACACCAAGCAGTTTGATTTATCGTACATACGACGTTTTTTCAAAGTGGCTCAGTTGCAGACAATTACAAAGGCAATGCTGGACATTCCAGAATAGGTAGAAGTGAAATGAACTTCGCTGTTGTTCAGCTATCAATTCTGAATAGTCCAAGAGTCTACCAAACAATGCAGTTTGGAAACAGGAATTTCACAGAAAATTGTGAAATTTGGAGAATTTTAATGCAGGACCTCGGAATGCACCCATACCATATTCAACTTGTCCAAGCATTGACAGTTCAAAAACACATTCGTGTGGAATACTGCCAGATTTTAGCAGAAATGGCAAACATCCAACTGGACATTGTGTATCAGATGGCATTCAGTGATGAAGGCCACTTTTCACATTAGTGGTCATGCGACTCAACACAACATAATCTTTTGGGGTACCAAAAATCCACTAGTACTTCATGAGCACGAACATGCCACCAAAAAGGTGAATGTCTGGTGTGCTGTTACCACTGCTAGTGTAATTGGACCATACTTATTTGACTCCAATAGTTAATCCCGAATCCTTACACACATTGCAGTCCTACACACCATTGATTAACTTTCACTGATAATACAGTCAGCAGGGTATTTTCAACAGGACAGTGCACCTGCACATTTTGGTCGTATCATTCGTTATTTCCTAGATAACACATTTCCACGAAGATGGATAGGAAGATGTGGGCCTTTGCAATGATCTCCCCACTCCCCTGATCTGATGCCCTGCAACTTCTGGTTGTGGGTTATGGTGAAAGAGAGAGTGTACAGCACAAAAGTTAAGAATTGCAAAGGTGATAACATTAATAGATGTTAATCTGTTCCCAGAGAATTGTGTCGGTGTTAAATGCTACTTTCAATCGTTTCCTATTGTGTGTTGATAATATTGGACAACAGGTTGAGACCTTAGATACATAATATTCCACATATACAATAAACGTTTTTTCCATAGAAGTATTCAACATAATTTTGACTGTTTTTTCTACATAAGTGTTAACATAATTTTGACATACCCTGTATAACAAAAGCATTCATGTGTGTTTTGTCATGGTTCTTATGTAAAAGATGGACAGGTAAACCCATGACAACTTGCCATGCTAGAAATTTGTGCCCTATCTATACCAACAAAGATCATTTATAATATTCAGCTGGTTTAGATCCAAATATCATTATGACTGACTGACAGCCAGGGCTTTTCTGTAGAAGATGGTGATTCCTCTAGACTTTTGAAAGGGATTTATCCAGTGGCATTTCATCATAACCTTGGGCCCTAGCAAAAGGCAAATTTTTATGTAATTTTATAACTTTTTTTTTTATTTTTGGGCCTTCCCTCCTCCAAGTTAGGAATGTGGTGCTGCTGTTGAATCACAGCCCCAAGACAGCATTTTGGGTGTTGGCATTTAGAGTGTTTTGGTGTTCTGATCAATTTGGTGTTTTAGTTGTCAACATTACAATTTTCAGTAATTTGATGCAAGATAAATTGAGAAATCACATTTTTAAAGGTACTGAAACCATTAATAAGACATTTCAGAGAATTGCTTTTTCCATGCTGAATGTTGCATTGAACAAAGTGAAGGTTACTTTGATCAGACACTAGATGTTTTCCTTTCAGAAGTTTATTTCTGTTTCTTTTTATGTTTTGTAATTTATGATTAATATCTCAGATATAAAGACTTTTTTGAGATAACTTATATAGGAAAGTTTTTTCTTAATATTTATCTGTAGAATATTAAGATTACATTTGCAATTCCATGCAATTTTGAAACACTATATTTCAATGAAAAATAATAAATGGTATATAAACCATAAATAGAGTTTCCTCATCATTATCTAAAAGGTAACTTTCTCTTTTGTTCTTTTTTGAACAGGCAGTACTTCCTGTAAAATAATTTTTTATCCATACTACTACAGAACATATCCAAATGTCTGGTGGTAGCATCTCCCTAGCCTCCATTTGTTCGAGAGAGAGAGATTAGGTTAACCAATGAACCTTTTTTTTTACCAATTAAAAACTTTGATTATTAACTTTCAACATTTAGTAAGTCTTTTTCATAGTGTTGTTGGTGAGCAGCACTGCTCACCAAAATTTGCATCTGTAACTCAATTTTTTTTATAAACTTTTAAGATGAAGGCTACCTATTCAATAACAAGCATGGCTACCTGGTTAGTTTTCACAGAAGTTATCCTTACCAAAAGCACTAAATGATTCTTCAAGTATAACTGAATGAGAATGCAAATGCTAATTTCAGTTGCAGTGACAGCATGCAACTACAACTGAAAGTAGCATCAAAGATAAAAGACTCAATCAACTATAGCAGAACAACAATAAAGATATAACACAAATATATTTTGCGAGATACTGTTTATTTTATACCTCAAAATTCTGAAGTAAACAAGTCATCTTAGAAAATGTACAATGCATGGAGTACACATTTAGAACAATGCAGTTATGTTAATTTTAAACATAAATTCAAGTTTAATCTACATGCATATGATTCTGCATATATATTATGTACAGCATTTTAAAAATCAGAATTAAAAAGAAGTGCTGATATATATTAGAAATCTTAAATACAAGCGTGAAAAAAATAAAAACGAAGTGGTTTCTTCATATTTTACATCTAAGGCAAAATTTACAGCATTTTTAAAGTATTTCAGAATTACAATTTTTGTTAAAAATACCTGGAACATACACTAGATTATTAAAAAGTTTTGAACTGATACAAGAATGAGAGTAATCAGCTATATAACTCCAGATATTTCAATGTTCTTACAGTATAAACAGTCCTTAAACTTGTGAATCATTGCTGCTAAGGAAATACTTTTCATTGTAACTTGGAATGTTACAGACTTTTTTATTTCATTCTACAGCTTTTATTTGACATTTTTTAACAAAATATATCATCTTTATGATAAACCATGTGCGATGCTACATAGAAATACTGGCAAAACATCTTAACTTATGCATATACAGATGATGAATGATGTGAAAGTTTATGCAAAACAGAGAAGGAGAGACCTAAACATATATTTACTACTTTTTACTAAAAAAAAAAAACAAACAAAAAAAACACAGCTTTTGCACCCAGACCTTTTGGGACTATTTACCTGTAATATTTGTAAATTAGTTTTTACAATTTTTATGTATAAATTATTCCTACCAAATATTACAATTTCTAAAAATACAAATCAATAAGAATATTTTAATAACTTAGCTTCTGTTTCATTTTTTTTCCTTGTTTTTTTTCTGTTGTTTATAAAACACAGTAATCCACAGACAAAGATGGTACATGTTTCAATGTATATTCATTACGGACTTTGTTGCTGTTTAGTCCACAATACAATCTTTTATTTAAAATATGAGAACGATGATTATTATATGATCGACAACAATAATACAAAAATGAGTTGCAATAAAAATGAGCTACTGATTATAACAGTTAATCAACAAGAAGCAGATATCACCAAACATTTTCTAAATATGAAACAAACAACGATAGAATCCCAGAACACGGATATTTCATGAACTAGACCAAATTTTGAAACAGTATAGTTGAATTTAAAATAAATCTGTTGATATCTGTACAGCCATTTATTTGTTACATTACAAAATTTGATACTAGGATAGATAGGGTCCAACAAAAATTTCTTCTTGTCACAAATTGTTTTATAAAAAACTAATTATTTAAATTAAAAAAACAGTAATAAATTTAACTTAGGGACAAATATGCCAGTCTAATGAAGTATTTTACAAAAGGTCACTATGTATTAAAAGTCCATTTTATATGATGTGGAGATATGTTAAAACTTAGTGTTAAAATTATATAAAATCTTCTATTTATGAGTCACATGACTAATTCCATAATCCTATAAAAATATTTATAAATTGCTGGCTAAGGAAATATATAGCACATTAAGGTGAATTTTATACTAGAGTCGCAAGAAATCCTTCAATTAGGGAATCTACACCAAATGATAACACCAAGGTGGATGAAAAATGCTTCGATATACCACTGAACTGCATTTATTATGGATTAAAACTTCATATTATTTTAGCTACTTATGTTAAGCTTATACTACTTTTATCTAACAGATGGATTGGATGGATGCAGACCTTACAATTAACTATAAATATGAACATTGTATTATAAAGCTATTAAGTATGCAACTAAATTATTTACATTTAAGACTCGTACCTATTTGCTATGATGAAACAAAAATTATGCTTAATATTAATTCTGTTTAATAGATGCTGAAACCTGTAATAATTGCACCAATTTTTTTTCCGTTATAAAAAATGAAATATATATAATGATGAAACATTACAGACAATGAAATATATATATATATTCTTAAAACAAAGTCATTATGAAATTTTATTGCATTAACTCTGCTTTAAAGTGTGCACATCCAAGTGTTGCAATTCATTCCTAGAGGAATAGTGGTAATTTTCAATTACATCCATATCAATTTCCTGAATGGATCATATAACTCAAACTTGGGACAAATTTGCATCAGTAATTGTTTTTAATATGGAAATAAGAATTTTACGATAGAAGCCTATTCATGGAAAGTTCTCCATTACCTCTATGAATTTTTTACAAGTACTTTAATGCTGCAACATAATAATGGTCTTAGTTTCAAACCACATTAAGTAATGGAATTGATTCTGCTTAATTTCTTTCTCTATATAAAAAAAATTAATTTATTTTAGAATATAAGTCACATTAGCAATGGCACATGGAAATTTCTAACATGTTTCCGGGTGGTTTTCTCCCCCCCCCCAATGTCTGTAAAGGTAAATTCACTGAGCAGAGGAATATGTATTCAAGTAAACATTGAAAAGAAACAAAGAATTAGTTTTAAATTCAACGTACAGTTTCTAAGTTAATTGTAATGTTCATATTTATTTTACATAACCTTTTAAGCTGTATCATTTAATTGTGATAATACTAATCTTTCTTTGCTTGCACCAGTCCAGTTACATAAAAGAAATTTTACTTTTTATCATATTAAAAACAAACTATTTTGATTCCATAATTAAAAAATCACTAGTGTATTATCAAGTCACTAGTGTATAATTCAAGGATTAGAATAATAAATGTTTAAGTGCATATTGTTGCTAATACAGATAGTTATTGCCTCCTATGAGTAAGACTGATGGAGAATAATGATGGTAGAAAATATCAAGACTAGTAACTGTAGTTGCAGTTTTAATCATTATATTAATCTCATTAATATACTGATTAATCTCAAATAACCTATAGGTAATCTCATTAATTATAATAGATAATCTATGTTAAAGGCTTATTATCAAATGATCAAGTTAGTCTTTGCTGGGAATGACTACTACCAGCTATTTATTGGTCATACATGCTGCTAATTAGAGAAGTACTCTATTTTCACTAATAGTAGCCACCATGCTGATCTAAATGAACCTTTACCTAAAACTAGTTAATTCCAATGTATAATTTTTAACACAACTAAACCTAAATGATAAAATCAGGTTATTTGATAATTAAAATATAAAAAAAAAAGTAGTTGCATTAATTGGTGCTACTGTGGCACCAATTAATCAAACAGTACTTGCTGTTTGATTAAAAGCCTGTGGTTGCTTTCTGGTGCAGCAGCAGCTTTTAGGGAAATAATAACTCAGTTGTAGCAGTAATCTTTTTTAAATGAACACAGTTTTAGCAAAAAAAAAAAAGATAAAATTGTTACCTTTTAGTAAAAAAGGTAAAATTGTTATAAGATGTGCCATTATTAATAATACAATAAGAAAATAGGGGAAAAAAAAAAAAAAAGAAAATTTTCATAACTCATGGAGAAAGTTGAAATTTAAGTGCTTAAACCTGCATGGAGTAAAATCTGGCTTTAATTTCTTTAAAAGTTGGTCACATTTTACTTTTTTTTTTTTTTTTTTTGTGAAAATCCCAAAAATAAAGATATTAGTATTTCGTACTGTGCATGGGTTAAATTAAAGACAGAGTAAAGAAATTTTACTCCACAAGTTCTTAATTTTTCACTTTTCTCAATTTTGATTTATCTGCACGCAATGCCACTAAAATAACAACAAATCCATTAACACATCATAAAACAGACAGGTAATAGAAACATGAGATACAATATTTCATCAAGCCAATAAAATAGAACAAATGAATATTGTTGAAATAGCACAATATAAGTTAATCAGCTTCAAAATGGCATAAATGTTCTATACACTGAGTGTTCACTGAATTATGATCACCCCGATTAAAACTCACTGCGACTCGTTGACCACGAGGTACGAGAGTGCAGAGTTAGTTGACCTACGTACCATAGATAAGGTGTCAGTAGTTCAGTAAGTAGTAAAATTCCAAGCGTGATGGATAAAAGGAAGGATTTATCAAACTTTAATAAAGGACAGATTGTGGGTGCTTGACGAGCTGGTGCCTCGATTTCCCAAACGGCTGAACTGATGGGGTGTTCGAGAGCCGATGTAGTTAAAGTGCACCAGGACTGGCATCAAAATGGTCAAACAATGAACCGACAGCAGAACTACAAAGATCAGCAAAAGGTTGATGTTAGAGGTGAGCGCCGGGTCCAACGATGCGTACAGGCGCAGCACTGTTGAAGAGTTGACTACCCAATACAACATGGGCCAACCCGGAACAATATCATGGCATGACCATGCATTGCATGTATGGGCTATACCAGCAGACAACCCCTACGGCATCCTCTCCTAACCAAGGTTCATCGGTGTAAAAGACTCGCCTGGTGCAAAGAGCATGCAAGCTGGACGTCATAAGACTGGAAGAGGGTGCGCTAGTCGGATGAGTCATGTTATTTACTTCACACCATGGATGGTCGTGTACAGTTTTGGCATCAACAACATGAGGCTCTTGGTCCATCATGCATGGTATCAAAAGTGCAGGCCACTGGAGGCGGTTGTATGGTGTGGGGCGTTTCACTGGCAGGAACTTGGACTCCTAGTGCATGTGGAACAACGTATCAGTAGTCTCCACTATCATCAACTGCTTGCTGACTGTGTATACCTCGCTATGTTACACTTTTTCCCAAATGGCGATGTGTCATCTTCCAAGATGACAATGTGCCGAGCCATTGGGCACTTGTTGTGCAGGAATGGTTTGAGGAACACAGTTCTGACTTCCAGCTTATCAATTGGCCTCCGAACTTCCCCAATATCAATCTCATAGAGCACTTGTGGGACACTAAGGAAAGGCATATCAGGCATCTGGATACACCAATCACCTCCATTGCTGACCACATTACACACAGCTTGGTTGGCCATACCTTCCGAACGCTTCTGACATCTTGTTGAATCAATGCCACGTCAGATAGCTGATGTACTGAGGGCAAAAGGGGGACCTACAAAGTATTAGGTAGGTGGTCATAATTCAGTGATCACTCAGTGTGTACTGGCTTTTACAGCACAAAATCTGCCTGAAAGTAGTAAGTTGGAAATTTACTTATTACTTATTACATTTACTTATTAACTTCCCATTGATAAACTATGGGAAGTTAATAAGTAAATGTTCAACTGTTTACTTCCAGCAGTCTCACACAGGATAATCTCCAGCTCTCAGGAGATAACAGTGTGGTGGCTATGATCTACATGGAGTCTGACAGTTATGATTATATAATTGGCAGACTCCACATAGGATACCTATTTAAATATTTCAGATTAAATCTGTCTAACTGCAGGTTTAATTTGATATAATTTGCGAGTTATATCCCCTTTTGTGCCATATCTGCTGGACCGAGACATTTTTGATGAAATGCTTGTTGAAAGTCAACATAAAGGATATGTGTCTTGCTCAATCAGGTACACTGCTGATTTGCCAATTTAGTCTACTATCTCTCCCCTTGAGCCCTGAGATTAAACAAAGGCAGGTCCACATAATGAATGCAGCATTTCCTAGATGAGATAGGATTGGACATTGATAGAACTGTACCTACTGTTTATAACTAGTGCATTTAATGCTCAATGAGGCAACATATAAGAAACAATGTAGGTGCTCCTTTACATGTGTATGTTCCAATGCAAGTATAATAGCTTGGAGTGCTGCACTATATATATATGTATATATATACTGTATTCCACAGGGATCTGCATAGAGACAGTACATCTAAAAAGGCCACAGCTGGATTGGCAGATGTCTCAGATTTTTGAACACTCAGTGTAAATCATTAAAAAACCCAGCAAACTGAACACAATGTACAAGAGTAGAATTGGTGGTTTCGTGTCTAGTGAAAACCAACTTGATCATTATAATGAACCTTTATCTAGATGCACATGATAACTGAAATACTTGTACATCTGTATCATCCAATAATGTTGGGAGGGGATGAACCTTTTTTCTGGAATGATCTAGAACTTTCATTCATTAGGATTCTAGTTAGTATTTTTCAGACATCAGTTTCATATTGCCTTAAATGGCAATAAAGTAAATTGTTTATATTAGATTGTCACCCTGGCAAGAATATATGCCTTTTGGCTGCGACTGTAGGATGCTGTTATGAGTTGGGTTTTCTCTTCTTTTATTATATATTGTTACAAAAGTACACTTTTTTTTTTTTTTCTGACAGTTTAGTAAACTTTATTCATGCTTTGCAATTAGACAAAGTGAAGCTAATCAAATTATAATAATTAAAATATTCAAAGGGCAGCTTAATGTATTAACACAAGAATGTACAGAAATCATTAATATAATGTATCAGTTTAGTTCAGTAAACATATTTCATCAATTTTTAAGTAATATGAAACCTACAGACACAAGAAAGCGTATGGAATCACAAAAAAAAAAAAAATTTATCAAAACGAAGTATCCCAAATTTGAATTTATGAGATTCAATAAATCAATTTTCAGAATGCATTAAGTTCCCCCTCCAAAGACTTATAATTCAATCATCTGTCATTTTTTTTTTTTAAATCAAGTTACATCTGCATGATAATCTAATTGAAAAAAAAAAAAAAAAAAGGATAAACTTTTTCTTTTATACCCTGAGTTCTTATAACAATAATCTCCACGTTAAGGATTTGTGCAATTTACTTGATTTTTTTTTTTTTTTTTTTTTTTTTGGTAGTTGGCGAATCGGCTTCTGTGGCCATAATGCACCTCCCAAGGTTTTTGCAGTACTTTGATCCAAGCCAGAGGCGGGATTCGAACCTGCGACCTTTGGGTTGCCAGGTAGGCACTTTACCCACCAAGCTAGCCCGGTCGGCGCAATTTACTTGAAAAGCATCTTAATTTTTTTTTGGAGTGGATTGGGGTCACTGAAACAAATGCAAAAGTATTCTTAATAAAGGATACCACATCAATTCTGATATGCAAAAAATTGTACAAGTGAGTTTTGTAAGAAGTTTTTCATTTCATAATAAAAAGTACACAAAATAAGTAAATGGTTAAAATTACACGTTTAATTGAGAAATTCTCTTTGAAGGTTAAAACATTTTTTAAAAATTCATACCTTAAAAAGATAAAATCACCAGTGTTTTGTCCTTTTAATGTAATTTTTTTTTTTTTTTTTCAGTGTTTATTTCCTGAAGTTCAAATTAATGCTATGAATAAAAATTTGAATGTGCTATTCCTTAGTGACAGAATGGAAAAGTAGATGGTGCAGCAAAGAACAGTGTATTCTTAGTGAAAATTTTTCACAAACTACAATTATTGAGTGAGTATCATTTGGAAAACATGCTTTTTTTTTTTTTTTTTTAACTCAAGCCAAACCTGGAAAATTTCCAGTGTAGGACAGCGCCAAACAAATCAGTGATCCAGAGATTAGTTTTTAATACATTTGAAAGAACCAGTGATTGTAAAAGACAAAACCACAGCATCATATGCACTTTATAAAGATGGATTTATTAGACCAATCTGTTTTCATCAAGATAAAGTATTGTTCCACCCTGTGAATGCAGAATTAGTTTTCTTAAGCAATTTGGTGACTGTGTAATACTAAATTGATATTTTTATTGGTTTGGATATCAAGGGTTCTAGCCACCTTATTCATGTGACCTTAATATTTATTATTTTTTTTTCATGCATAGTTGAAAATAATCATGCCAAAAAAATAATCTGTTCAACGTTTGAGCACAAAAAACCTAATTGTTCTAGAGAATAATGATGAACTGGCAATTTCAATTCAAAACGTGTATGAGTAAAAGCTTGCAATTTTGTTTTTTGGTATGGTGAACATTGTGCATCTGTATTATTCAAGGAAATAAATTCCAGTGAAAATGGCTTTTTCTATAAATATCATATTTAAAATACATTTCATTTCAATGACTATAAGAAAAGGAATGAAGTTATTAAGACTAATAACTAATATTCATTTATAATATACCTAAATATATGTTGTACTTTTCAATTGTCAAATGAAGTTTTTCACCTTAGTTAACTTTTATAACTACTACAAATGAAGATGTTTGAATGAGTTATTTTTCTCAATAAAGTAGAAATAGCAAGAATAAAAGAATGAGAGCAGCTTCAATTATAAACCATATATATAAACAGCGTGGAGAAAACAATTTTAAAAATAAGCTGTGGACTTCACAGATTGTAAAAGGCATGTTTACAGAGTAACATAATATATATTTTATTATTGCTGTGGCATTTAAATTGGAGCAAGAAGTTCTGACTGCATTTAGCATCACTTTGTCTTAGAACCATCTCCACCATTTTTTTTCTCAGTTTCAGAAAACATATATCAGTTTCTACTAATGTTGAAACTAAGACCAGGAAGAGAAAAAATGGCATGCCCAACTCACAACAACACTGAGTAACTGATCGATTCTAAGGTGCAATAATGCTCAGGCATATGGTTTCTTTTAGCCATACAAACCTCTGTGTGTGTGTGCGCGTGCGTGTGTGTGCACACGCACACGTTTTTTAAATTATGATTAAAATCCTAAATGAATTTTAGAATTTCATGCGATGTTGACTAATTGAGAGGTTAAGACCTCTCAATTAGTGGTGACTAAATTTTTTTTACCAAATATAATATAAATTAAAAGTAAACATATCTGGTTACTGAAAGCTTAAACCAAATTTCAAATTGCATAAAAATTAAATAGTTAAGCAAAAAAAAAGTCAGTTGCACATCCTGGTTGTTAGAAATTATTTTATTATCTTACATATCATGTACGAGTTTTAATTAAAAAAAAAAAAAAAAACTGGTATTCAAACCAGGAAGGAATAGTTTTGGGGTGATGCTTCAAAGATGAGTGAATGCAGCAAAAATATGTCCACGCAAAAACACCAGTCTTATCTGAAAAAATAAAGAAAATTATGTTAATAAACACCGAGTACAGGCCTATATGTCAGAAATCACTATAATTAATTTTATTATTAAGAAATCAATTCTGAGTAAAGTTTAGAAATTTTGAATTTATCTATTTATTGAATGATTTTAAAATACAGAGCATTTCTCAATTGAGAAATGACATGAAATTATTACAGAGTCAGAATAATACATACATCTATATTTTGAATGGGTTGTTGGTTGATTGAATGGAAACATAAGGTCATAAAAAATCTATTTTAAAATTTATTATTTTGAAAAACAAAATATTGAATGATGGTTTTAACATTTAATATCTCATGTTTTTATCCCCTACCCCTTTATAAATTTAAAGAAGAGGATATCCAGCTGCTTCAAATCCTCTTTCAAATCAGTTTTATAGCCACATGAACACAGCTGGTCAAGTTGCTAAATCACTAATACTTCAAACAGATTGTTCATTTTCCTACCAAAATACCAGACAATCCTAATATCTCTCTCTCTCTCAAAACTCCCGATCTTTTTCTCACAAACCATCCTTCAAATTATGCCATCAAGGCGAGTGGTCGCCAGGCACCTCAAATCACAACTTGGTCATGATCTGTTCTCCAATGGAACCTTTCACTCATGGCCATTTTCAGTCTCACTTGGTTTGGCATTACAAGAATATGAAATGGGATGACGTGAGATTTCTATTCTTCTTTTTCTTGGTTATATTACTGTTTAAAATCTTCTCATGTCAGTGTTTGCTTACATTGTATCAGTGAAATTATTCTTGTGGAATAAAGGAGTGAAATCCTTTATTCCACGCCCCATTACATTTTATGGTAATCCCCTGGCATTGTCTGCCGTGAAGGGAATTTGTCGCTTACCAATGTACTCATATATTTTAAATTTGGTAGGACAAATAAAGATTTATTAACATTAACATAAAATATTAATCCTTTATCTAAACCTTGGTTTTACAATAAATGTGCTAAGGCTGTTCAAGATAAGAATGTTGCATATTGCAATTGGCTTAATCAAAATCTCCAGGTTCAACTTCTGCCTACAATAAATTATCATTCCATTGTACTTACCTCTATTCTTTCCAAAGTAATGTGAATCCATTAATTGCCAACTCCTGAACTGTCTCAAAACCTTCCATCTGATCAAAGATCCCCAATGGGGATTCTATCAGTGTCCATCTGTTGGTGATATATTGGCTTATGTTACTCCTTTATGGACAAATTCACTGGAAAAGTGACAAATTTCAAGCAATTGCTGTTGACATTTCTAAGGCTTTGATCATATTTGGCATATAGATCTTCCAAACAAGTTCCCATCTTACAGATTGCTGACTGTTCTTAATCTCTGACTGCCCTGTGTTCTAATCTCCACTAATGCTGATGTTTGCCAAAGTTCAATTTTTTCTCTCACTCTTTTCCTCTTGCATATTAATGACCTTCTACTGACTAGAAATCCTATCCACAGTTTTGCTGATGACAGCACATTGCATTCCAAGTTCCAGTATGAAAAACCTTGCCCTACACAAACAGCTTCAACTTTTCAAATATCCACCACTTTCTGATCTAACTTCCATGTAATTCTCCAGTGGAGAAAATAAAACTAAATTAATTTCAAAAAGTTGGTCCTATCTTATATCTCACAAAAACAGAGCCTACTGCTCCTATACTTATCTTTGGTGACACTCAGATTTCTATACAAGATCACCTATCTCTATTAGTGATTACCCTGACTTCTAATTTCTCTTGGCATAAGCACATCACAAATATTGCTTCCTCTGCATCCAAAGAACTGGGTTTTCTTTTTTGCTCTTGGCATTACTTTTCCTAGTACCTACGTATAAATCTGAAATCTGCCCCTACCATGGATTATTGTTCTCAAATCTGGGGTGGTGCCCCAAAACCTCTCAGGCTTTTAGATTCCATTCAAAATAGAACACTCAGGTTAATTAATGACTCATCTCTTACAAAGTCTTTCTACTCTGTTTCATAGATGTTCTCTTTCTGCTGTAAGAAGAAAGAGAACATATATGAGACCCATGCCACTGTTCCTCTGAATTGGCATCTCCAATTCCTCCACTCTCTTCCAAAACCAGTCTCAACACGTGCTGCAATCAGTCAGCATCAATTTACTGTCCAACTTCAAACTCATAGCTTCATCCTATCTGCTTCTGTTTTCTGGAACAATCTTCCTTCATATGTATTTCCTTAAAATTGAAATCTACAGAAATTCAAGTCTAATATCAACAAGTATCTCCAATCTTCTCAACTTTCAGATCATGCACAGTACTAAGTACCACTGGTTCTAATATCCTTTGTGTTTTGGGGTTTCACAAAAAAAAAATATAATTTGAAAGAAAAGAATAATGAAACAAAAGAAAATTTAAGAAAAAGACAGCCAGTGCTATCTGTTTATCAACAGTCACACAGCAGTTTTTACAGGCAAGTTATTTGGCTGTTTCAAATTTTTTTTTTTTGAAATTCAAAAAAAAAAATTTAAACATACTACCATGTTTGAATTGACAAGGCCATTCAAACATGGTAGTATGAGAAAATAATCTCCTCCATAATCTGATATATCAATTCCAGTGTTTTAAAAGCAGATTTCCCTAAGTGCCAACAAAAATTTGATATTTTTCACACTCCCAAATTGTGATGTGCACTTCAAATACCCACAGCAACAAAACATGTAATAAATGGTTAACAAACTTCTATTTGTATAAAGATGAAGACTGAAACTTAGAATACGACACACAAATTGGGCTGGGTGGCAAGTCTGGAAATATCTTGCCTATACTACGTATTTATTTTAGAGATTAAAATCACAGTCTTTCAATATAATTTTCCCCACAATATCTACCTCCTAACTTCAAGAATGACAATTAAAAACTAAAACTAAATTCCAATTAGTTGAACATTGTTATTGAGATACTGAATTACTCAGCTAAATGTGTTTCATGAAGCATTTCCTTCAGCTTTGGGAAAATGCAATTCCATATCATATATACAGGGTCATCGAAAAAGGTGTCCATGATCTCCCTTTTACTTATCTTCAGAAAATATTTGTTCAATTGCTGTGATTGTAGCAGCAAACAGTGTGATAACTCACTAAGTTTTATTTGACACCTCAACAATGACCTTGGCTGCGCCGTGAGTGAGCACAGAATGACTCCTACGTGCAGGGCCTCGGTCAGTGTCAGTAAGATGCCGACTATGTAACAGAAAGTGCAGTTTGTGTTGTGGTACACTGAATTTAAATCTGTCATAACAGTGCAACATCAATACCGACATTCTTACAGACAAGATGCGCCAACAGACAAAACTACAATACGTTGTCTGTTGTCAGTTTAAGGAAACTGGCAATGTAGACATTAAGAAATTTACAGGCCGACCACCAACGTCTGAAAAGAATGTGGAGTGTTTGAGACAGTCTTGCTTACATAGTCTGAAGAAATCCATCACTCGTCACAGCCTGGAGCTTGGCATTCCAAAGGCCACCATTCAGAATGTGCTTCATACGCGACTGAGACTGCATGCATACAAGATTCAATTCAAACACGAAATCAAACCCGAAGACCATCCCAGATGTACTGAATTTGCTAAAGCCATGTTAAATGAAATTTACAATGATGAAAGTTATTTAAAATGCATTTTGTTTAGTGATGAAGCAACCATCCACATACATAAATGGGTGTGTTAATCATCACAACTGTAGAATTTGGGGGTCACAGCAACCAAATAAAGTTCACCAGTATGTACGCGATACTCCTAAAATAAGCGTGTGGTGTGCACTAATGCACGATCGCTTGCTAGGCCCATTTATGTTTGCTGAAAGGACAATAACTGGCAACATTTATTTGGATATGCTTCAGCTTTAAGTTTTCCCTCAAGTTGAAGACATAGAAAGGAGTTTCTGTGATTTTTCAGCAAATTGGTGCATTACGGCTGAAATAACACCGCCTCATTTCAGCCGTAATGGGAAGAATGCCCTAAATGACAAGTTTGCCGATCGTTGGAGCGGAAGAGGAGGACCTGTGCCTTGGCCACGAAGAAGTCTTGACCTGGCACCATTAGACTTTTTCTTGTGGGGCTACCTAAAGAACATCTACACAGAAAAGATTCACGATCTGCACCATTTAAGAGAGGGGATCACACAGCTGCAATAGCAACCGTTATGCTGGAAATGAATGAGCGTACATGGACAGAGATCGACTACCGCTTGGATGTTTGCCAAGCAACAAACAGTGTCATACTGAAACATACTAAGGTATGAAGTAAAACTTGAGATATCCCTGTAGATATTAACAAATAAATCAGTTGACTGATGTAAGTATTTGCATTGTTATTTTATCATGAAATAAGGACACCTTTTTCGATGACCCTATATATCTTGGTGAAGCATTTACCAATTTTCTGACAATGTTAATTAGAATGTGTTTCATGATGCATTCCCTTCAGCTTTGGGAAAATGCAATTCCACATTATATATATATATATATAATCTTGGTGAAGCATTTCACCAAGAAAAATTCTAATTAACATTGTCAGAACATTTACCAGTGTTCTAACAATGTTGTCAGTTATTCCACCATTCTGATGAATTTTCTATTAAGAGGATCCTCTCTGAAGGTGAAATATTCATTGATGAAGTTCTTCTAAGACTTTCCTTGGTTCTTCAGTCTCAACTGAATGAGTATTTCATGCGGTTTTGGTTTTAATAGCATAGTACCACAGCCTTAAAACCCAATCCTGTGGTGGAGTTAGAGGTTATTGAAATGCTATATCCCTTGATTTTTCCAGATATGGTACCTTGTGGTTCCTGTTCAGACGAAATCCTTCTTTATTCTATTTGTCTTGTCTTCCTTCACAGATTAGGCGATCTGCCTGTTCCGATCTCAAAGAGGTCTGCCCATCTTTTCTTCGGTCTTCCTCTGTCTCTTTTTCCTTTTGCTCTACATGTGTAAGCTAATTTAGGGAATCTATTATCTTCCATTCTTTCCACATTTATTCTATTTAAATGTATGATATTCTACTCTTTATCCTTTAGAATTATAATTGTTCAAAAAATTTAGTAACTTTCAAAAGTGCTACATGAAGACATGATCACCTCAGTAAGCTCTGATGTAATTTCATAAATGCATCTAAAAATAGTTTGTTTTTTGTAAATGCACTAAAATGATCAAGAATTGTTTTGTGCATATGTGGTATGAGTCACTTACATTTCAATATATCAGTTTTATTCTGAACTCAAATATTTACTAAACTAATGGAGCCATGATGTGATATGTTCATCAAATGATTTAGATTTTTCTATAATCACAATTTAACTTATGTACATCAGATGGCTCTACTTTCAACAATTCAATAATATCAACATGCACAGTAATATTTGTGTGAATATATAGGTATTTCTTTGGCTAGCATTGGGATGTTTTCTCTTGTCATTTTTATTACTGTCAAATTTAATTAAAAGTAACATTAATAAAAAGTAATGTGTTTTAGCTTTTCTTTTGAGAATAGCTATTGTGGCTACTTTTATAGTGAACTGATTTTTGTAATTAAAACTGGTGGATAACACCAATAGAGAAATTGAAATTTTTCTTCGTTAATGTAGATGCACAAATATTTCCAATTTATCAGATAATGCTACCTCAGAAAATAACAATGAAGATAATTTTAATGCAAATAGAGACAATTTCGTGTTGTTGTTGTTGTAAATCAAGTATTGTGAATTTTGTTTTAATCTAACTGTAAACAGAGGAGTGTCAAATAGATTAGACTTAATTTTGAGGGATGGTTATCTCATTTCAGGATGGCATATTGAAATGGAAGTAGCCCCATTCAGGTGCACTTATTTTATGTCTGTCATTTTATGGCAAATTATCTAAAATAAGCACTAGGTAGTATATCTAAATGATGTAATTAGGTAGTATAATATTAAAGCAAACGATACTGCTTGTACAAAATGCTAAATAAATATGTAGAAGAGTTTTTCTGCTCTTGACAAAAGTATTTTTTGAGTCAGATAAATTTAGTGTGATTAGCACTGAAATTTTAAGTCAGCCTACTGGATAATAACGATAGTTGTAGTATCAGCTTATCACGGTGCTGACAATTGGAAATGAGCTGTACTGGAAGGGTCAAACACATCTAACACTTTAGCTGTTTTCAAATTTCTCCACACTTTCTTTCACCATTAGGTCTTGAAACAAAGTTTGTAAAATATAATACTTAAACTGAAATTGACACTGCTAAAAACTAGCAATTGTTCTTTATATCAGTAGAATGAAATGACATTTAGTCCTAGTGTAATACAGAATGTCTTTCTGCTATATTTTTGTAAAACTATATATTTATTAATAATTTAGTTATAAAAGTTCTAAGGAAACTTTTATCTATTTTTGATTTTGCAAGAATATTTTGCTGATGCTGTCTAGGCAGAGTTAGGTGGGTCGGAAAACTGCTAGCTTGGGGGGGGGGATACACAGATTAATAGATTAACAGTAGCTGCTGGCAGATGTGAAAGTGATTCTTGCACTGCTTCTACTGAAATGAGCAGCAGTCTGGAAAACAAGATGCAGGGGGTTCCAGAGACTGCTGGGAGTCATTACGGAAAAAGTAAATACATGGGCTGTGTACTAAGAATAGAAACAGGTGCATGTATGCTTGTGTGTACACTAATGCTAGGAGTTTGGTAAATAAATTTGATGAAATTGAGGTGTTAGTCAAAACTTCAAAGGGATAACAGAGACATGGTGTCACACATATATAAGGAATGCAGAACTGGAATTTGGGGAGTACAATGTGTACAGGAAGGATAGATAGGATAGGAAGGGAGAAGAGGTTATGCTATTGGTTAAGAAACACATAAAATCCAAGGAAGTACAGTGTCGAGTCAGTCTGGTGTGACATAAGCACAGGGAAAGAAAAATTGAGAGTAGGAGCGTGTTATAGGCCTAATGACTCTGATGAGTATAATAAACAACTGTACAGAGAAATAGAGTGGGCCAGTAAATCAGAATGTCTTATAATGGGCGATTTTAATTTCCCAGATATTGACTGGAATTTGTGTGTGGGTTGGTCACTCACACACTAGCAACGCTTTTGTGGATTTATTGGATGATTGTTTTCTACACCAGCATGTTCGGGAGGCAACTAGAGGGAGTAATACTCTTGATCTGATTATCAGTAGTGATTCTTCATGAATTAAGAGTCTGCAGATAAAGGAACCACTAGGTGGCAGATATCACAGTGTGCTGAAGTGGGATTTATTCAAAGAGGCAACTACCATCGGGGTAAAGGGAAGGGTTTTTGCTTTCGTAAAGGTGACTACAGTGGTCTGAGAGAGTATTTAAATTCTATATGGGGACCAGATGATGATGTTACCAACAGCAAATTAAAAATGGGAAGCATTCAAAGAATTAATCTTGGAAGCTACTAGGCTTTTCATACCAA
Organism: Mastigoproctus giganteus; assembly: GCF_048544385.1. NCBI lineage: Eukaryota > Metazoa > Arthropoda > Arachnida > Uropygi > Thelyphonidae > Mastigoproctus > Mastigoproctus giganteus. Next base: position 155,449,752 of record NC_143586.1, on the reverse strand, counting down.
ATAAGAAATATTGTTCAAGATTTAGGCCTAAATGGATGTCAGATGAACAAATTAGACATGTGGTAGGGAAGAAAAATGCATGAGATACATATAAATTAACAGGTGACATGGAAGTCTATGATAGATATAAACTGGTTTGTAACCAAGTCACAAAGGAGATTAGGCAGGCAAAGGCAGATCATGAGAAATCTTTGGCAAAGGATGAAAAGAAAAACAGCAAAGAGTTCTCTACTTATGTAAACTCTAGAAGGAAGGGGATGAATCAGATTGGTCCACTTGATATCGATGGTTCAACTGTTGATGATCCTGCTCAGGTAGCTAACAAACTAAATAAATTTTGCATCTACATTCACATATGAGGGGTATTCAGGGAGGGGAATGCCAGAGGTGTATTAAACTCTAGCAGTAAGCTAGATAATCTTGTGATAACTCAGAGTAAATTGGAGGAGAAATTGTTGAAGATAAACATAAGAAAGGCACCTGGGATAGATCTATCCAGTTATATTAAAGCAGTCAGCAAAGAAAGTAAGCAAACCCTTAGCCATAATTATTATGAGAGCTTGGACTTAAGGGAGGTATCCACGGACTGGAGATGTGCAAATGTGACCCCAATCCACAAAGGAGGATCAACAGGAGACACAGGTAATTACAGACCTGTCAGTTTAACTTCTGTTCCAGGGAAATTAATGGAGGCACTGGTTAAAGAAGCATTGCAGGATCATCTAGATAGACTTCAGTTATAGCTCGAACACTGCACGAGTTTAGGGGAAGTCTTGTCTGACGAATTTGATTGGATACTATGTGGTCACAAAGGAACTGGATGAAAAGAATAATTTTGATATCATATACAGTGGATTCTGCTTATTTGGGCCACCAGTTAATCGGGGCAGCCGTTTATTTGGGACAAATCTTAAAGAACAGAACCCAATCGAGAAAACAGTCAGGTTTTACTTTGCTTAATTGGGACAAACTGCCGTTTAATCAGGGCAGGAGACTGCAGCACTCGAGATTACCCTACGATTTTCTCTGACCATACCACATGGTTCGGTCGGATTTCTGGAGGTCAAAACAATTAGCAGTCCCCTGTTTACTGGGCTTTTCTGTTAGTGCTTCAATCATATAGAAAAATTAATTTTCAGAATCTACTCTTCTTCCTATTTTTTAAGCTTTTCTAGCAGGGATAAGGAGGTGATTATCCCTTTGTATAAGGCAATGGTATGGCCACACCTTGGGTACTGTATACAGGTCTGGAGGCCTCATTTTAAGAAGGATGTAGAGCTGTTGGAATGATTACAGAGAAGAGCAACAAGATTAGTGAATGGAACAAAGGGTTGCTCTTACGAAGAAAGACTTAAGTTTTGCAAATTACAGTGTATGGAGACTAGGCACCTGCGAGGTGATCTGATTGAAGTGTATAAAGCCTTGAATGGTTTGAGCATGCTCAATGCTGATGGGATTCTTCCTCTTGCTCAGAATAATTGCCTGAGAGAGCATAAATTAAAATTGAGGAGAGACAGTTGTAGGATAGATGTGCGGAAGTTTGCCTTTAGCCAGCGGGTGGTTGATTGCTGGAACAAACTTCCACCTGTCATTGTAGAAGTTGATAGCTTAAATAGATTCAAGGCAGAACTAGACAAACATTTGGAGTGAGCAGATGAGTGAAATGAGAAGGGCATGTGTGTGTGTTTTTTTTTTTTTTGGCTGATGTTATATAAAGCTTGTTTTCTTGCATCATGTGCCTTTGCTAATGCTAATAATATCATTAGCACACAAAACATTTTTTTGTGTACTAATATTTAATATTTGGTAACATAAATATTTCAAAAGATTTAATACTTTAATTAATTATATATTAATAATTTAGTTGGAAAATAATTGGTTAACTTAAAATTAATTGGAAAAGAATGAGAAGATAATGCCTACAATCAGATTACTTAGTGTATTTTATACTTTGGCAAACAAAAAAGTAAAATTCAATTTAAAAAAAAAAAAAAAACAACACATAAGCACATAGGAGAAGGGAAAAAAAAGCATCTTAAGCAAAAGCTATACTATAGAGTTTAAAGAAAGCAGCCACAAATGTTTCAGAAAGATGAGGGGAGAGAGAAAGAAAGAGTATACAAAACCAATTAGTGGAAAGGGCCACAAATGTTTCAGAAAGATGAGGGGAGAGAGAAAGAAAGAGAGTATTTATAGAAAACCAATTAGCGGAAAGGATGGAAAAGGTCTCTTAAACATGCCAAGATATTAGAATTCACCAGTATTGAATCAACGTGTCATCCGACCAAAATTTCTTAATCCTTTTAGTCCGATGTCGCTCTCCATCTGAGCTTGATGAATCACGAGACTCTTGAGATTGACCTATAGTTTCACCTGCGTATGCTGGCAAATAATTACTTATTAAGCTATCAAAGAATTTCTCCAGTACTACTGCTGCTTCATAGAGTTCTGATCCTTTCTGTAAAAGAAAAAAAATAATAAATAAATATATAAATAATAAGTAATAATAAAATAAAAAAAATAAACAGAGAGAGAAAGAGAATATTAGAAGAATACTGACAGAAATGATCACTTAAAGGTTGGAGATATAATCAGAGAAGGTACAACCTAGATCAGGCAAAAATTCACAAACTGGGCCAGAAATATAGCTGTCATTTGTGTCTCAATATATACAGCTGTATGTGCATCCTTTGAGAGAGAGTTCAATTTTCAGTTTTCTGTGCAATTTTCAATATTCTGCAATTTTTTTTCCCATTTAAATAAAATAACATAATTCATTACTACAAATAAAATACCACTGAGTAGCCATTTATTAGATACATCTACTCAATGATCTTGTTACTAAAAGCAAAAATAGGCACATGCTTGTATACTAATGCTATGAATAAAGTAAACAAATTTGAGGAATTTGAAGTATTGGTTAAATCATGGAATGCAGAAAGGATGGGGGTATGCTCTTCGTAGGAGAAGCACATAGAATCTTAAAGCAGTGCACCCAGTACAACATTAGGTCAGTTTGGTGTGATATAAGCACTGGGAAAACAAAAATGGGAATAGGAGTATGTTACATACAAAATGACTGTGATGAGTATAATGAATACAGACAAATAGAAGGTAAGCAAATCAGAATGTCTTAAAATGGAGGATTTTAACTTTCTAGATATTCACTAAAATTTGTAGGTCGGTTACTCACGCAGTAGCACACAGATGCAATGAGAAAAATCAATACTCTTGATCTGATTATCAGTAGTGACTTTTCATGCATTAAGAATTCCCACATAAAAAAAACTACTAGGTAGCAGTGACCATAATATACTGATGTGTTTGTTTGTTATTTGGTTTTTAGGAGCATTAGCAACTAAGGCCATATTGCTCCGGGATATGCGGTGGTCATTCCCTGACCTTTCCGCATCCTCCGTATTTGGTGGTGACGGGTTCGAACCCCGGTCTAATCAAGAAGCGTGTACTACGCACTGCTGCTCCTTCCCACCTGGCTACGGAGGCGCCATATATATATATATATATATACTGATGTGGGAATTAGTTAAAAATACTACTGTCGAGAGTAAATCTTGTGTTCATAAAGGTAACTACAATGATCTTAGAGTTTTAAATTCTTTTCAGTGGGGGTTGATTGATGATGTTATCTAGAAATACTAAATGAGAAGCATTCAGGGAAGTAATCATAGAAGCTACTAAGCTTTTTATACCAATAAAGAGATACAGTTCACGATTTAGACCTAAATGGATGTCCATTGAACTGATGAGATTAGTGGCAGGGAAGTAAAATGCATGAGCTAATGATATACAGTATATACAAACTGGTTTGCAATCAAGTGACTGGGGGGGGGGGATTATGCAAGCTAAGGATGTTATGAGATGTCTTTGGCTAAGAATACAAAGAAAAGTAAAAAAGAATCTTTTGCTGTTGTTGATATTAGAGAGAAAAGGATGCACCACATTGACCAAATAGATAACAATGGCATAACTATTGATGCTCCTGTTCGCCTGTTTGTCAAGGTTGCTGAAAAACTGAATTAAAGAGGAAGTATACCAAATGCTACAGGGTACAGAACAATTGAAATCTGAAATTTTGATTGTTCTGTATCATATCTTGGGATGCTGATTGGAGTAATTGTAGCTTTTGGAGGTTGAGAGTAGATTTGACCCAGTGAGCTAGAGAAGTGTTAGGCAGAATTAATATATACTGAGCTGCAGTAGAAAGATAACTTCGAATGAGAGCAGCACAGGAATGACTAGGCATGCCCAACATACTTGCCTATGTGCCTCAGGGAAAGTGACTACCTTGAATTTTGTATTTTCTTTCCAGTTATCCATAATTCATATTCTTTGGAAAAAGTTAGGCATCATAGCTTTGACAAACAGGGATTGTGACTGAGCAACCTGCTTGAGTATGTTCTGAGGAACATACTCAAGCAGATTGATGGAACAAATGACATCACCTCAACATGCATGCTGGGAATGACTGTACTTCTGGAATTTGAAGCAAAGAATGGGATTTGGAATGTAAAGTCGAATTCGATAATTTAAATAGCCAGCTTTAATTGTGGATGGTAACTCTGGATTACTGAATGTTAAAATGATGGATCTAGTTGGAACGAGATTTCCATCTATTTTAGTCATGATCCAATTTGCATTGATTACTTTTTGATTGCTGAGTTCCTTAACTAGTTACCCTTCAGAGACTGTAAGTAGGTCCCACTCTGTGATGATGCCGTTTGATGAATTTAAGGTATTGTGGGAAGTAATGGATACTGGCTGCTCACCAAATGTTGTTGTCTTTAACAGCCACTGGGAATTTTTTGAGATAGCTGTTTCAATCAGGATGTATCCAGATTGTAGGATTGTACCATTTTTGGTGATCCAGTGAAAGATTCCAAGTATTTTATTTTACATATTTGTGTACTTCTCTTCGAAGCCTTTTTGGTTGATTAGTGTCATTATCGATATCAGAAGGTCTGGTCTTGAACTTGAAGGCTTTAAAGGGGAAAAAAATTGTTTGAATCCATGATCGCTCCTTTTGGCCCTGGGAGTTTATCTTTACCACCTAGGTCACCAGCCCTGCCACAGGGAGGCAAGAGCAGTGCCACTCAGTAGCCAAGTATAGTGGTTAGTGCAATTAGTAAAACTAATTAAAAATTAGAGGAAAAGGTACTTTTCTTTCTTTGGATTCTGTTCTTAAGGCATTTAAGAAAGTAGAGCTACTTAACAGAAAAATTTAGTAAGTAAAGAGAAAACAAAAGTAAACTCAGTCAAAGGAGAGAAAATGCTCTTTAATCACACAGGAATTGTTTAGCCATGGAAATGCTTGGCATCCGGGCTATCTAGCAATTAATCAAACTCTTTTACACTGTATAAGGCTATCTGTAGCAGGGTATCAGTGGAAATGATTCCATGCTCTATTTTCTTGTTTCTACACAATCATTATTCCACTAAGATTTTAGATGGGAGGGAAAATGAGAATGTGTTAGGGATTGCCAGTTGAGATGCATGAAGAAGAGTGGTTACGACATGCATTAATGCTGCTTATCAATCTGGATGATTTGTGCATCCAAGTCTGCCATCTGAACATTTTTCAATTTGCCTTCTTTGTCTTTCAGCAAGGTGACAGTTCAGTTTATGTATAATTGTCTCTGTGGCACCCAGACTGATGTCCATCTCCACCTATATTTGTGTATCCAAGTGGAACATCCAAAAAAAAAAAAAAAAGTAGATAGACCACTTAGCCATCAGGGAGCAGGCACCACTCGGGCAACCGCATCCCGGTGTCTGTTCCTGGCATGTGGGTCTACTATACTGTCTGTGTAAATAACACAAAAATCCCACACCCACCAGCAGTAGTGCAAGTCTGATGGGTGCCAGCGGCTCCCACTTCTAGGCTGCCCAAACAGAACCAGCAAACAAAAAATAAATAAATAAATAAAAATTCACTCTTCAACCAGCCCACAGGGAACAAACCCATATTAGTAAATTCTACTGGTGCCAGCAAAGCAAAAAAAAAAAAAAAAACCCTTTACTGGCCGGCCAAAGAAAGAATACTCGCAAAGTGCAATCCCACATCAGTAATACTTAACTGATGCCAGCAAAAAAAAAAAAGTATAGTCATTCAATCATACAAAAGCCTAATCTACAATCAAAATAGATAGCTGCTTCCTTTTAAGGAACACACTCTTACAAAATTCCTGTAACAGCTTAAAACATTTTTCATCAATCAACCATTCTGTTTCAGTTCCCCTATTCAATGTAGGCAAGCTAGCTCTTAAATTACTACTGAATTCTTCATGAACTGGGCAATCATATAAAACATGATCCCAAGTCTCGAACCTACAGGAGAACAACAGATCTGTTTCCAGACCTAGATCACATAGCTTAGATTTTAATGTCCCATTAACAAATAAGACACTTCCACAGTTGGGTAAAACCACTCAAGTCTTCTTACCCATATTAAAACTTACTTTATGAATAAATAGCAACATATCCACAGTATTACTAGTAACATATCCAGTATTACTTGTGCTCCAAAGAGGTTCTGCCATATTTCATTTAACTTTAACCATATATTCTTTTCCAAGTTTCCTATCTACCAAAATGTCATTAGTAATACCCAAAAATGAAATCTGAATTCCTTTTCTTAAAATATAGCTGAACGCCCTAAACGCTATACAGGTAACCCTAGTATAACATGGTAGTTAGATAGATAGATGTGTTTTGCACTACACAAAATCTTGTGTAGTGCAAAACAGTGTTATACGGGACTAAAAACTTGTACAAAAAGGGGGGTTACACTCCAAGGACCTAGATAGATGTGTTTTGCACTACACAAAATCTTGTGTAGTGCAAAACAGTGTTATACGGGACTAAAAACTTGTACAAAAAGGGGGGTTACACTCCAAGGACCTAGATCAATACACCATTCCTTTAACAAAATGTTAACAAAACTGACAAAAATACACCATTATAGATATCATGTGTCTTCTGCTCTCTTTAAAAAATCATTAATCTGGGTTTGTTTGCTTTTGCTTGATAGATCTTTGTAATTTCATTGTATGGAACCAGGCATTTTTGAACTTTGGGCACCTTTCAGTCGAAGAAGGCGCCTCTGTAGCCAGGTGGGCAGGAGCAGCAGTGCGTAGCACATGGTTCTTGATTAGACCGGGGTTCGAGCCCGGAATGACCACCGCATATCCCAGGAGCAATATGGCCTTAGTAACTAATGCTCCTAAAAATCAAATAACAACGACGACAGTCGAAGAATCTGAATTCAAAAAATAATATTCTAACTGATCGGCTAACTTTATGCCTTTCTGTATACTTTTTAGAGTAAATTTTTGGAAGTTCAGAATTTTCATCGGCACTATCATCTTCTGAGAATTGATTTGATTTGCCTCTAATTCCATTTCCACCAAATCTGCTTTGCCAGCCTTGTTTTCTACCAGTAATTATTGAATGTCTTCAGTAATCATATATATTTTTTAGGAGTATCAGCGGCTAAGGCTACGTTGCTTGCTCTGTGTGTTAAAACTGCATGTGTGTTGAGGTCGATTTTCTATTTTTCTGGGAGAAAAACCATGCTACCCTCGCCTGAGACCGACTAACTCGGCCACGTTGTGAAAAAGAGACAAAAATTCCTCCTGTCATCGACAGGATTCGAACTTAGGTCCTTTCCACCCGGTGTGGGGATGATGTGAATTCTACAAACTGTGCTACCCACGAGGGCTTCAGTAGTCATATCATCAAAACCTTCCCCTCCTACCGACTTAGCAAGTTCTACTATCGCATGGATTCTGTTTTCTCTCAGTATGACCATATTTCCCAAATGAACTGACTCTGGCCATATATTTTTCCAACACACATTTAATGTTGACAGTTTTACTTCTTTGAGTGATAAAGCTATGATTCAGGTACAGTTCACAATTGAAAAATGTTTCCACGCCTCCATCACTTCAATTTTCCACCAATTCAATTCGGAATCAATTTTTTCCCAAATCCATTGTAACAATTTTCTGATGTAATGAGTTTCAAAGGTATATATAATGCTTTGATCTAATTAAAGAAGTTGTACTAGGTGATAGGAACATTACTTCAAGGTCTGGATGACTTAAATCTTTTGGATGGCCTGGCACGTTATCCAATAGTAATAAAACTTTGAAATCTAGATTTTTTCCACAAGTTCAACTAGCAGAAGTTCAATAGCACAGAACCTAACATGGGGATTTCCCAATAATTTTTTTCGCATAACTAGTGAGCCAAAAGCAGGATTCACAAAAAAGAATGGAAACGTTGAAAAATTACATCCAACATAATAGTAGAGTTTTTCCCTGCACAAAAGCTCAAAACCATGTTATGCAAGGTTGCCACAATTCTCTAACTGTGTTAGAGTGAAACCGTGTTATATAAGTACAATGTTGTGCGAGGACTGCCACATTTTATCAATCATGTTAGAGCGAAACTGTTGTAGACGTACCATGTTATATGGGGGTTGCCTGTATATAAATCTAATGGAAGAGTGCTAGCAATTACCTGCACTGCATGTGTAGAGACGGTTTTACATACTCTTAATATTGTTAGCAACATGGATCTCTGAATTCAGTTAATCTTATTCCTAAATTTAATTACATTAATTCTCTTAAACCAGATAGAAGCAGCATATGATACTATAGGTAAGAATATAACCTTATAATATAACCCAAGGAACCTTTTATTGAGTCCCCAGCCCTTTCTAGTAAACCTTACAATAGAGGCAGTAAATTTTTTAACCTTGCCACTCAGATATTAAAGATGTGCCACAAAAAACATATTATCATCTATAATTATATCAAGGATATAATTATTCTGCTTTTATTATTAATAAGCATACGAGGAGACCTACTGTAATCAAGTTTCCCTTCAGTCAACATCAAAACCACCTTAGTAGAAGATATACTAAGTTTATTATCTGTAGCGAGACTATCCACAACCATCTTAATTTTACCCTCTATGTCTCTCCTTGATTTTCTTTGCAGCACGCCAAACACCAAATCATCAGCATATGCGGTTTTATGACAATCAAGTGTATCATCATGCAGCCACATATTAAGTTTGTTTGTTATTTGGTTTTCAGGAGCATTAGCAACTAAGGCCATATTGCTCCGGGGATATGCGGTGGTCATTCCCTGACCTTTCCGCATCCTCTGTATTTGGTGGTGACAGGCTTGAATCCCGGTCTAATCAAGAAGCGTGTGCTACGCGCTGCTGCTGCTCCTTCCCACCTGGCTACGGAGGCGCCACATATTAAGTACCAGATTCCAGAAGACTGGTCTTAACACTGATTCCTGTGGGCAACCTCTGTTAATATTTCGTTCAGATTTAGAATGTGGTGCCCTGACAATAATTCTCTTCCCATTTAAATAATCTCTAATTATTCTGTATAATAAATCTGGGCACTGTAGTGCTCTCAAAGAGGCCAACACACTCATGCCAAACAGTGTCAAAGGCTCCCTCAAAATCAATGAAGAGGTTTAAGACATTTGCAATTAGAGGAGTTTATACTATAATTAACAAGATCATATATTGCATCTTCTGTTGAGCTTTTCCTTTTAAAACCAAATTGATGAGGAAAATCTAAATTCCTGGACAAAAATAAAGCCTCCAATCTGATTAATATCAATCTATCCAAAACTTTACAAAGATTTGGTAACAATGAGATAGGCCAATAGCCTCTTGGATCAGTAACTGGTTTGCCTGGTTTCCTTATTAATTTTAGTAAAGCCATCTTCTAGAACCCAGGTACAGTCCCAAAAAATAGACCATTTATTAAACATATTTAATATAAGATCAGGAAAGGTATCTACAATTTTAATAATACAGCTATTTTCAAGCTTATCAATTCCTGGAGTTTTATTAACATTCATTTAGAGCAAACTGACCTACGTTCAGTAATATTAAACAATTCAACATCATTATTACCAACGTACCTAAGAATCTCTTCCCTAACCTTCCTCTGATATTCAGAATCCTCACTTATGGTCATCCATCAAAAATAATTTATCGGTTATTGTACTTATAGTTGTTAACAATCAGTAGTTTCCCCCATTATCAGAAGTAACTGTACTTATTGCATTATTTAAATTTAGTTTATCCCTGGTTAGCTTAAACAGGAGCCCCCATGAGAAAATCTCCGTATCAGAAACACCTAACTGTTTTCGGGGAACCCACTAGTCCTTTAAACTTTTTTTTAAAATAAAACAAGGACTAATTTTTCCCACTGCTTATTCTCTAGTAGAATGCAGGTTCAAGAAAAATAGGGCAGTTTGTGGTATACCTGTTCAAAATCTTTTGGCTTTGCTGTTTTTTGCTGAATTGTCAGATATATCAGTCAGATCAAGACTCATCTGGAGGTCCTGAGGGCAGCACCTTTATTGTCAGCCATGACTTGATCTTTTTAGCCAGGAGGTAGCTGACTTTACTGTACAGTTTCCAGCTTCTTCATGTGGATGCAAGAGTGTGACAGCATGTTGTTAGCAAGCAGAGAAATAGCAGTATATTGTGAGCAGAAATAGAAGATCAATAAAAACTATTACTCACCCTAAGAAAAAAAGCTAAATTGCAATTAAAAAAAAAAAAAATCACCTGGTTACTAAATAACTTGTTGCTCAAGAACTTATTTAAATGAAATCAATAAAAGTTTTGTTATTCTGAAAAGAACTGTGAACGGGGAAGGAATAATGTATGAAGTAATGAAATTTTTGGATATGGCACACAAGTGGCAAGAATATACTCCACTCCTTGACATAACATGGCCTCAACAAATCCCTAGTGCACACACTACTCTGATTCCCTCTCATTGTCTGGCAGGGTACAGGCAGCAAGGTTATACACTAGCTGCTCTGAATGCCTCATAGAGAGTTACCAATGGGTTTAGTCCAGTGGACTAGCTAGTGGCCAGCCTGTGAACACCATTTTAGAGCTGTACCCTAAAAATTTAAGGAAGATTGGATCTCACCATGATGGCCATCATAACCTCAAAAGACATCAATTATACTGCATGATAGATAAGATGAGCGGGTTTGCAGGAGTAAACATGGGTTTCACCACTTTAAGCCTCCAATAAGCAAAGTGGTGGTACAGGCTGGCCTCGATTAATGCGATTAATTCATCCCGTGAGCGCATCGCGCAAAACGGAAATGTGTTAATCGAATATAATAAGCAATACGAAAAATTATAATTGGTCCTTGACCTTCTGGAATGTCCATAAAGAATTTTAAAAATACCTTTTAAATAACTTTTTAACTGCATACAATGTAAAAGATAATGAAAATAATTAAGGAATTAAATGTTTATTGCATAAAACAGCAGTTCCCCAACTGTGTGCTGCGGAATATTTTAAATTTTCGAGGGAAACACAGCGATACTCAACATCTGTTGGACACCGCGCGAACTACTAGCTCGAGGCAGTTCACAGTTTCAGTATTTCTTATTAATTTGTTTGGACCTAACTACTAAATGGAACTGTTGGGTATTTCTCTTGGTCTGGGTGCACCTTGAAAAAATTACTGAGACACTTAAGGGCGCCGTGAACCGAGAAAGTTTGGGAACCTCTGACATAAAATACACAATGAAGAAATGACTGTTGTGGAAATATTTGAACAGTGTTGACTCTTTTCATCAATCAATTTCTGATAGCCAACAACAATCTTCTCTGGGCCCTGGCGAAATAAATATCGCAGAAAACCAAAAACCTTTTGTTTGAGGTTCTCTGCGATACGAAAGATTTCATCTAATTCTTTTACCGTTATCTCCTTCGTGGTAACATTTTCATCTGGCTCATTTAAAAATTTGAATTTTTATGCAAGTGTGCATTGACTTTATTAGCAGGAGACAAACAAGTAACACATCTTCTTCAAATGGTTGATGGAAAACACCAAGATGGGCAGCAGGCAAACGTTTGTTTATTGACTGTACAACTCGCGGTAAGCTTAATGCGTGATTCAAATCTTTTTTAACTATTGCATTAAAAAAAAAAATCGCGTTAACTTGAAATTTGCATCATGTAAAGCGAAAAGTGGTATAATTTTTCAAATAGTGTTAACTGAAAATCGCGTTAATCGAACTCGCGTTATGCGAGGTCTGGCCGTATTGCATCAGTTGATGAGAGTCATTTACCACCTAGTATTGCTTGTTAATTCAGAGGGGCAGAATTCCTCTGTGTGGTGGAATGCTACACCTTAACCCCTGCTTACATTGGTTCACACCTGGTTGGTCACCTCTACTATACTGTTAGTAACCACTATTGAGAAGGTGCAAGCAGGGAATTTGGTTGTTGCAGTATGACTGGACTTCACCAAAATTTGGTCCAGATGGTTCAAATATTCCATTAATATCAATTCCATCAGCTTTTTCAACTCCTAGTTGACAAGCCTCAAGGAACTACAGTAAACCCCCGCTATTCGCAGTATCTGTATTCGCAGTTGCTGATTTAATATAAAATGAAACCTAAAAAAATGTGAATTTTAAAGCGCCGTGAACATTTTCCGCCATAAAAAAACATGGGTGTGGCTAAAATTATCTTTCACGGTCAAAACAGCGCTCAGTGGGTGGGGGGGTGACAAAATCGCAAGCGTGAATATTTCCAACTAATCTTATTTGTTCAGTATGTGTTCTGCGCTTGTCATGGAAGGTTTCGTCGTTTGCTTTTAAATGCTTATAAATTGAATAAATTTATCAATTTATAAATTGATATTCTTACAAAAGTGAAAAATCTACCATTTTGCAGACAGACTTTTTTCCGTATGTTAACGGTTAAAAGAAAGTGACTTTATTGTGGACAAGTTCTTTTCTAACCCCTACAAAAATATGGCTACGAATAACAAGGGAAATGTGAAAAGATCAAAGAAGGTGATGACATTAGCGAATAAAATTGAGTTATTAGACAAAATTTCTAATGGCGAAAGCATCTCCTCAGTGGCAAAACATTATAAAATCAATGAGTCAACGGTACAATCAATCAAGAAATCGGAAGAAAAAATCCACCGCAGTGTCCGCGAAAACTCGCTAATTGCTTCAAAAATTTGCTCTGTAACTCGTGATGTTAAATTAGAAAAAATGGAAAAGGCTTTAAATCTGTGGATAGAAGACCAAACTCGAAATAAAATTCTGTTAAGTTCACTCATCATTCGTGAAAAGGCAAAACTCCTCTATCAATACTTTAGCGAAACTGGTGATAGCACTGGCGGAATAAGTTTTTTAGATAGCAAAGGCGCTGGTTTGAAAGATTTGTTTTAAATTTCTAATAAATATTATATTTAATATTAAATTGTTTCTTATTTTCATTTCGATGCCATATGCTTGCATTTCGCTATGTACATAGTCATATTATGAAGGTACATATAATACATACATAGACAAAATTTTAGACTAGTTTTTCTTATATATTTCATAATTTGGAACGGAACCCCTTTATTACTATGGGAGCCATAACTCAGTATTCGCACCATTTCTCAGGAAGGCACCTCCATAGCCAGGTGGGAAGGAGCAGCAGTGCGTAGCACATGCTTCTTGATTAGACCGGGGTTCGAGCCCGTCACCACCAAATACGAAGGACACGGAAAGGTCAGGAAATGACCACCGCATATCCCGGAGCAATATGGCCTTAGTTGCTAATGCTCCTAAAAACCAAATAACAACAACAACATTTCTCAGGAATGTAACCCCGGCGAATAGCGGGGGTTTATTGTATATTTAAATTTTTCATTAAAAAATAAACAAACATGAGCAGAGGCATATGATGCACGAAAGCAAGCTTATATAGAATCAGAAAAAGAAAAAGAAAAAAGAAACTTCCCATTTCACTCAACCATTTGCTCCAAAAGTTTTTCCAACTCTTCCTTCATCTTATTTAAGCCATCAACTTCCACAACAACAGATAGAAGTTTGTTCCATCTGTTGTTGTGGAAGTTGATGGCTTAAATCCACTGGCTAAAGGCAAATTTCAGAAACATATATTCTATAACTGTCCTTCCTCAATTTGAGCTTATGCTCCCTCAGGTTTGGAATCTGAGCAAGAGGAAGAATCCCATCAGCACTGAGCCTGTTCAAACCATTCAAGGCCTTATACACCTCAAATCAGATCACCTCACAGGTGCCTAATCTCCAGATGCTGCAATTTGCAGAACTTCAGCCTTCCTTCTAAGAGCACCCCTTTGTTTCCCTCACCAGTCTTGTTGCCCTTCTCTGTACTCATTTTAGCAACTCTACATCCTTCCTAAAATGAGGCCTCCAGACTTGTATGCAGTACTCCCAGAAATGGTGATGCGATATACCACAATATGGTATATCGTATCACCATTTCTGGGCCACCAACCACGATCTTGACCCCAAACGTGACTTTGAAATAGTAGACCACTCACGGCACTCTCGCCACCGCCTATGGCTAGAGTCACTCAACATAGTAAGCAATCCAAAGGCATTAAATCGCCAGAAAGGCATACGTCTACATCCCATCGTGGAGACAACCCTTTTATTGCTGGATGATCAGTGGCGTAGAAAGCAGCACACGTCCGCGCAACAACAATGACGCATGATTAACGTGCCTTACTCAGCTCGTATTGTATTTAAATTTGTATTTAATTTGTCAGTTGACAAAGGGACACGCGTCCCGAAAGCTACTGATTTTTGTTAATATATTTGTATAACTGGTTTATAACTAACTTAAGTGTATATTAAACAGTAAGGTTCTCACTTTTCATTCATAATTACTAAAAAAAAGGGGAAAAAAAGGATAGTAATAAAAGTTCATATTGAAAAATTTTTGTTCATAATAAATGAACCAAAAGAGTGTTACAACATAATAATAATAATAAATAACAAACAACACTGGAAAGTTAACTTTTTGAAAGATTCCTGAACTTAACCTGCATATAAATATACTTACAGGGTTGTATGTACAGCAGTTTTTGAAAACTAGTTTTACATCAGCAAGATATTCTCCTACAGTGATATAATGATTAAAATGACTAGGGGAAAGTTTTTGTTTAATGGTTGAAAGATCCATTGGCTTAGTTATTACTTTGTAGTAATTTGGTACCTATAAAATAAAGACAGTAATATTTAAATACTGAAGAAAGTTACTGAAAATCTTAGAGGATTTAATTTAATTAAATAAAATGCTACTCAAAAATATGTTATTAATCACTAAACACTTCACTACATGAATTAATGAATTTTAAATAATGCACCTAGCCAAAGAGCTAATAACAGTGAAGTAAAAATTATAAAAGGAGACTCAAGAATGATAAAATGATAAAGCAGTTTGAATGTGACAGCATTTCTACTGTGATCAAAAAAATAATGTAGCAGTTGTTGTTCCTTTTACTGTACTATACACAGGAGAATCTCGATAATCAAAGCCTTAGTCTTGGATTATCAAGATTATTGTTATTTATGGAGTGATAAACAACAGAATATATTTTGTAATTTGATTTCTTAAAACAAATAAAAAAAAAATCTTTAAAAGAATGATAACAAAATTATGCAATTAATGAAACACCTTAACAAAACAAGCAGAAAAATGTATTGAGTGAAGGATATCATGTGGATTGATTAATTCTTAACTTCTATGAAAAACACTATACTCCACCTGAAACTAACAATAGCATTTTGACATTTTGTCATTACATCCCAGCTAAAGACTTTTCTCACAAGACTTGAAAATAGAATCTTTAAGTAAGTCCAATCATTTCATCAGCAAACAGCAAATGAATTTAGCATTTGTCATTATATCCCTAGTCAGTCAACTTTTCTTATCAGACTTAAAAACAGTTTAAAAATTCAATTCAAAAAGTTGTCAGCAATCATTATTGAATGTGCTGGGTGTAGGAAATTTTGTTTACTTTGTAACAGAGATCAGTATATTAATTATTTTATTAATTTTATATGGAGTAGAGTGTTTTTCACATATAATTTACATACAATAATTAGACATAAAAATACATATTTTACTCATACTTTAGTTTTATAGCAAGGTACATTGTATAAAACTAAATGTCCATTTCGTTTTATGCTCATTTAATGTCCATTTAGCAAATATCCTAAATGTCCAAATAATTAAAACAGTGTTTCAAAACTTAATTTACATGTTTTGATACTTATGTTAATGCATGAAAAAAAAATTTTAATTAAATTTTCTGTTTATACTCTGGCACGACAACCAAGTCAGCAGAGTTAAATCGTCAATACAAATATTTATCGTATTTAGTAGTCACGGGCTTGAACCCCGGTCCACTCAAGGAACGCATGCTAAGCACTCTCGCTCCTAACCACTCAGCTAAGTCAGGCCTTTGAAGTTATTACATAAGCATAAGTGTCTTTTTTTTTTTTTTTTTAGCTAGTGGCAACTTCAGATTAATTGGAGGCCTGTATTAGTGCAAAGACACTCTAGTGGTCAAATGCGAAAGTAACACAGTTTGTGCTGTTTATGGTTCTAGCTCGCCTGACTGATAAAAATGGTGATATTCTTGTACACTCTATCATGTAAACTACTCAGATCATATGTTGCTGTCCCAGAGTATAAGAAAAATTTTGTTTTATTTATATCATATATTTTCAATAACAATAATTTTTTCAATAACTTGCTATAATGCAGAGAATTACAAAATATACTGGAAATAAGCACTTCTTTTTTGTAGCATGCATTAACTCTTTTCACCATGTTTTCAGAAACAAAGAAGTGTTACCTCTTCTGTCTGAAAGCACCTCTCAATATTTTGTTGGATTTTTTTTTAAATGTAAGAAGGCTGTATAAGAGTACTACACATTGTATTAAATCATCCCCCCACTCAATGACAAACTCTGTATTTCCATGAAATGTCCAGGTATACCAAGGTAGTATAATTTAGTTACTCCTTATGGTTTTTGAATATAAACAGTGCAGATGACAAGTTAATTTCAAGTATGATAATTAGAAGTAATGATGAATTGCTTTCTGTCAATCTGTTAAATTATATTTAATGTGGAGAGGCCTAATCATTATTTGCCAACAAACTGCCAATCATTTTATCTTTTGACCAATTATCAGAAGAAGAAAGAAAATTGCATGTAAAAAAAAAATAAAATAATTGTATTTAATTGTAATTTAATGTTGATACGACTGGATTTGAAAATTTGGCTTTATTATTACAGCAGTCCCCCGTTATAACGCAGTTCGCTTTACGCTGATTCGCTATAACGCTGTTCTTAGATTATAACCCGTATCTTACTATAACGCTCTTTTACAGATTGCTTTTTGGCATATTTAACGAAAGTGTTTCATTTGTTGGATTCGATAGTTGAAAATGAATACCAAAACAGCATTAAAACGTTTCCCACGCCGACTTGAGAAATTTTCCCACGCTCAGTGAAATTTTCTCGCACGCTAATTTAATTGCAGTACCGTGACTTGTTACATAGTTCTGAGATCAACATTTTAAAAAATGATCAAGTATATTGCTTGTAATATTTGCGTTATATGCATTTATCCGAAGTCTAGTCATCACTCAGTATCGTATAGACATCGTGCGAAACGGACAGTTTACTTGAACATTGTATCATAATTAATGCAACCACAGTTACATTTTCAAAGAGTTAATAATGGCAGATATGAATGAAAAAGCAACAACGTCTGAGCGCAGTACGAAGACTATAAATATAAGAAAAAGCCTGAATTTGAAAATTAAATTAGACACTTTGAAGCGAATCGATTCCGGTCAAAGACAAGCGGATGTGTGCCATAATTTAGGACTTGCAAGTTTAACTGTAAGAACAGTGGCAGTGATCACAGTGTGCTGAAGTGGGATTTACTCAAAGAGGTAACTACCATTAGGGGTAAAGGGAAGGGTTATTGCTTCCGTAAAGGCGACTACGATGGACTGAGACAGTATTTAAATTCTATACAGTGGGACCAACTGATGATGTTACCAACAGCAAATTCAAAATGGGAAGCATTCAAAGAACTTATCTTGGAAGCTACTAGGCTTTACATACCAACTAAGAAATATTGTTCAAGGTTTAGGCCAAAATGGATGTCAGATGAACTAATGAGGCATATGGCAGAGAAGAAAAATGCATGGGATACTTACAAATTAACACATGACACAGAAGCCTATGATAGATACAAGTTGATATGCAACCAAGTTACAAAGGAGGTTAGGCAGGCGAAGGCAGATTACGAGAAATCCTTGGCAAGGGATGCAAAGAAAAACAGCAAAGAGTTCTTTACTTATGTAAACTCTAGAAGGAAGGGGATGAATCAGATTGGTCCACTTGATATTGATGGGTCAACTGTTGATGATCCTGCTCAGGTAGCTAACAAACTAAATGAATATTTTGCATCGACATTCACACATGAGGAGTTATTCAGCAAGGGGAATGCCAGAGGTGTATTCAACTCTAGCAGTAAGCTACAGAATCTTGAAATAACTGGGAGTAAAGTGGAGGAGAAACTGTTGAAGATAAACACAAGAAAGGCACCCGGGGTGGATGGGATCTATCCAGTTATATTAAAGGAGGCAGCAAAGGAAGTAAGCAAACCCTTAGCCATAATTATGAGAGCTTCCTTGGACTCAGGGGAGGTACCCATAGACTGGAAATGTGCAAATGTGACCCCAATTCACAAAGGAGGATCAAAGGCTGACACAAGTAATTATAGACCTGTGAGCTTAACTTCTGTTCCAGGAAAATTAATGGAGGCACTGGTTAAAGAAGCACTGCAGGATCATTTAGACAAGACTTCATTTATAGCTCAGACACAGCATGGATTTGTTAAGGGGAAGTCATGCCTGACCAACTTGATTGGATACTATAATGCAGTCACAAAAGAACTGGATGCAGGGTTTGGTTTGGTTTTATTGGCGCATTAGCATCTAAGGCTATAATGCGCCCTGGATGCAGGGAATAACTTTGATATTATATACTTGGATCTTAGAAAGGCTTTTGATACTGTTGCACATGGAAGACTGCTACACAAATTGGAGCAGTGTGACATTGGAGGAAAATTGCTGCTATGGATAAAGGGGTGGTTGAGGGGGAGAAGACAGAGAGTGGTAATCAATGGACACTGCTCATCGTGGACTAATGTTATTAGTGGAGTCCCTCAGGGCTCAGTGTTGGGTCCATTATTGTTTTCTGTATTTATAAATGATATTGATGATGGTATATCAAGCTTAATGTCCAAGTTTGCAGATGATACAAAGGTTGGCAGGGTTGTCAAGGACACTACTGACACTATGCTGCTGCAACAGGATCTGGAAAGGTTGAGCAGATGGGCTGAGAGGTGGCAAATGAAGTTTAACATTGACAAATGTAAAGTACTACACATGGGAAAAAGCAACCCCAGAGCAACGTATCAACTCTGTGGTACTACACTGACAGTGGTAGAGAATGAAAGGGACTTGGGGGTGATTGTGCAGGCAGATATGAAGTTCTCTGAGCAGTGCAGATGGGCTGCAAGAGTAGCTCATGGAGTATTGTCAATGATATACAGGAATTTTTCCAGCAGGGATAATCACCTGAGCTCAGAAAAATCACCTGAGAGGGCATAAATTCAAATTGAGGAAAGACAGATGTAGGATAGACGTGCGGAAATTTGCCTTTAGCCAGCGGGTGGTTGGTTGGTGGAACAGACTGCCATCCCTTGTGGTGGAGGTTGATAGCCTAAATAAGTTTAGGGCTCAGCTGGACAGGTATTTTGAACGAACAGAGGGGTGAAGTGGAAGGGGTTTTTTTTTTTTTTTTTTGGCTGATGCTGCATAAGCTTGCTTTCTTGCATCAAATGCCTCTACTAATGCTAATGCTAATGCTAACAATTATAAAAAAATAAAGAATTAATTTTAGCAGTGGGAAAGATAGCTGTTCCACTGCAAGCAACTAGGGCTAGGCCAGCTATTAGGATTGAAATGGAAAGACTAACTAATTTTATTGAAGATAATATCCAATGCAGAATTCAGTTAAGTTAAATATTAAAAAAAAAAAAAAAAAAGGAGAGAGAGAGAGAGAGAGAGAGATTAGCCAATATGATGATCTGAAGAAAACTCACCAAAAAAAAAAAAAAAAAAAATGTGGAACCATTTAAAACTAGTAGGGGCTGGTTGAATAGATTTAAAATCCAGGGAGAAGCCGCAAGTGCAAATTAAGGAGCCGAAACTTTCAAAAAAGAACTTGTTAAAATTATTGAAGAGGGGTATTATGTGTTATACTTCTCAACAAGTTTTTATCACAGATGAAGCAGGACTTTTGTGGAAATTAATGCCTAAAAGAAGTTTCATATTGAAAGAAGAAAAAACATGCAAAGGTTTCAAAGCAGCGAAGGATTGGTTGACTTTATTGTTGGGTGGTAACGCTGCAGGGGATTTAAAATTAATACCCCTTTTAGTTTATTTAGAAGAGGACCAAAGTTCAACCCAAAATCGACACATTTTTCTTGATTAAATTCATCAATTAAATTAAATCAATTTAGATCAATTAAATTCATGATTTTAATTAGAATTTTAAGCTTAATTTTGATACATAAGTAGTTACCACATAATTATATACGTACATAATGCAGAATATTTTATATGTAGAAATATTTGAATATTAAATATTTTGACCGACATTTGTGCACCTTTTCACTACCATTTATTATTGATTAGGAAATATTCTATGGTACCGACCACAACTCACAAATACACATGTTACCTTATGGGAATATGGCGCTCGCTTAGCGCGGATTCACTTAGCGCTCTGTTTTTACGGAACGAATTATCAGCGTTAAGCGGGGATCACCTGTATAGTGAAAGGGGTTTCTTCTTTCTCTCTTAATAATATGCACTGTACAGTGGTGCCTTGCAATTCGACTATAATCCGTCGCCGAATTAGAGTCGAATTGCGAATTTGTCAAATTGCGGGTCAATATTTTCCATATAAGTTTATGAAAAATTAATTAATTCGTTGTTGGAGAGAAACACACAGTATTATTGACTTTACTATATTCTACCACATAACAAACGAAATTACAAAATACATAATGAGTACATACATTTCATTGAGCCTTAGATGTTGGAAGGATGTTTTATTTATCTTGTTCTACCCTTTCTCTTCTCCTCTTGGCTTGAATGGGGATGAGGATTGATCAAGAGTGGACTGTCTCTCCCTCTTTTTCAAGATAGCCTTGAAGTGATGCATAGTAGTGTTGTTAAACAAGTCTGTCATTCTAATTACAACAGCAGTGTTGAGGTGCCATTTTAAACAAGCAGACTGCACCTTCTCCTAATGGAATAAAATTTCTTTAATGGCAGCTGTTGGCATCGGCCCTTTTTCACTGTCTTCTTTTTCTTCAAGTGAAATTTCCTTTTCTCTCTCTTTTGCTTCCTGTTCGCTGAGTGTTTTGAGTTCTTCCACGGTTGGTTCGTCATCGTGATCCTCCACAAGCTCTTCCACATCAGCCTCATCAACTTCTCCAATGTCGAGGTTCTCTGCCGTCGAAATGATTTCTCGCATGGCCGCAGTTGCTTCTGATTCTTCAGTGGCTTGGACTGCATTGTTGTCATCCCGAAAAAAGGAAGGAACGAGTTTCTTCCATGATGCACGAAGGGTCCTCTGTACACTCCCTCCCAGGCAGTTTTAATAAAGGAAATGGCGTGAAGAATATTGAACTCAGTCTTTCAGAACTCCTTCAGTGTCTTATCAGAAGAATGAGCCACGTCAAAAAGCTGTGAAAACAAAGCCTTGGTGTAAAGTTTTTTAAAACAGGCAATTACTTCTTGATCCATGGGTTGGATCAGTGATGTGGTGTTTGGAGGCAAAAACTGGACTTTGATGAAATCAAGGTCAATTTCAAGAATGTTTGCCAAGTCTTGAGAATGAGTACTAGCATTGTCAAGAATCAGCAATGCTTTCAAAGGTAAATTGTTGTCAATGAGCAATTTTTTTATGTTCGGGGCAAACTCCTCAAAAATCCAATCTTTGAATACTTTCTGGTCCACCCAGGCTTTTGCATTGGATCTCCACATCACTGGCAGTTTGGACTTGATGATTTTCTTCCCAAAGCAGCAAGGATTTTTAGAGTGGTAAACGAGAAGTGGCTTTACTTTAAAGTCTCCACTTGCATTTGCTGCCAATAACAAGGTAAGCCTATCTTTCATAGGCTTATGTCCTGGGAGCGTCACTTCTTCTTGCATGATGTATGTTTGATTTGGTAAGCGCTTCCAAAATAACCCAGTTTCATCCCCGTTAAAAATTTGCTGCGGCAAGTAGCCTTCCTTCATGATTAAATCTTCAAATTTTTTCACAAACACTTTTGCAGCCTTTTTATCTGCACTAGCTGCTTCCCCATGTCTGAGAACACTATGGATACCTGTTCTACCTTTGAATCTGTGAAACCACCCACGACTTGCCTTGAATTCATCAGTTTGATCTGAGATACGTCCTGGAATTTTCTTCTGCAATTCTTCAAAAATTAACCTAGCCTTCTCACAGATCATTGCCTGAGTTACTGGATCTCCTTTCATCTGTCTTTCTCTAATCCAGGTAAGAAGCAGCCTTTCCATTTCTTCATTGATTAAAGATCTGTTTCTGTCAGAAATTTTCATTGCTCCAGCGAACACCCTAGCACCTATAATCTTGTCTCCTTGTTGCCAAAAAAGTTGCCATGGTTGACCTAGGAACGCCATACTCTTGAGCTACATCTGTAATTGTTCTACCTTTCTGCACTTTTTCTATAATTTCTTTCTTCTTTTCTATGCTCAACCAAGTGTGTTTCTTTCCTGAATTATTCCGCTGTTCACTTCTCTTTGGACCGATTATCAAATTTCACTCAAAAAATAAATAACTGCCAAAGCACAAAATTTTTTACTTTATGAGAAATGCAGAATTATAAATTAGCACAAACAACTAGAGCAAATGTGAACTCAGACTACGATTATTAACGAGATAATGTTGTCTCATAACTGACGGCATACCTGTAGCTATTTTTGAGAGCGGCTAACGTAGCTGAATGATTGAGGGATCTATTCCTGCTTTAGATATCATTGGTTAAATGTTACTCTCGCTCTTTAATACCATTGGTTAAAATGTATGAAGCAGCCATCACTATTTAGTGCTATTTACTAATGTTAAACGCAGTTACGTAATCCAGCAAAGAATTCTATCGTGCAATATCATGTAGCGTTTTCGCTGGCCTGCGAAATCCGACTGTCGAATAGCGGTACGTCGAATTGCAAGGCACCACCTGTATTGTTTATGCTACATCTGCTTACAATTTGAGATGTGTGGTCTCACACGTTAGGGATATGTATGCATGATTTTATTGTTAAACGAGTTAGAAAATATATTAGAGAAACAAACGTAAATGAAAAATATGCATTATTAATGTTAGCATTAGCATTAGTAGAGGCATTTGATGCAAGAAAGCAAGCTTATGCAGCATCAGCCAAAAAAAAAAAAAAAAAACCCACTTCCACTTCACCCCTCTGTTCGTTCAAAATACCTGTCCAGCTGAGCCTTAAACTTATTTAGGCTATCAACTTCCACCACAAGGGATGGAAGTCTGTTCCACCAACCAACCACCCGCTGGCTAAAGGCAAATTTCCGCACGTCTATCCTACATCTGTCTTTCCTCAATTTGAATTTATGACCTCTCAGGTGATTTTTCTGAGCTAGAGGAAGAATCCCATCAGCATTGAGCATGCTTAAACCATTCAAGGCTTTATACACCTCTATCAGATCACCTCGCTGGTGCCTAGTCTCCAGACACTGTAATTTGCAAAACTTAAGCCTTTCTTCGTAAGAGCAACCCTTTGTTCCATTCACTAATCTTGTTGCCCTATTCTGTACTCGTTCCAGCAGCTCTACATCTTTCTTGAAATGAGCTGTATACAGTACTCTAGGTGTGGCCTGACCATTGCCTTATACAATGGAATAATCACCTCCTTATCCCTACTGGAAAAATTCCTGTATATCATTGACAATACTCCATGAGCTACTCTTGCAGCCCGTCTGCACTGCTCAGAAAACTTCATATCTGCCTGCACAACCACCCCCAAGTCCTTTTCATTCTCTACCACTGTCAGTGTAGTACCACAGAGTTGATACGTTGCTCCGGGGTTGCTGTTTCCCATGTGTAGTACTTTACATTTGTCAATGTTAAACTTCATTTTCCACCTCTCAGCCCATCTGCTCAACCTTTCCAGATCCCGTTGCAGCAGCATAGTGTCAGTAGTGTCCTTGACAACCCTGCCAACCTTTGTATCGTCTGCAAACTTGGACATTAAGCTTGATATACCATCATCAATATCATTTATAAATACAGAAAACAATAATGGACCCAACACTGAGCCCTGAGGGACTCCACTAATAACATTAGTCCACGATGAGCAGTGTCCATTGTTTACCACTCTCTGTCTTCTCCCCCTCATCCCTTTATCCATAGCAGCAATTTGCCTCCAATGTCACACTGCTCCAATTTGTGTAGCAGTCTTCCATGTGCAACAGTATCAAAAGCCTTTCTAAGATCTAAGTATATAATATCAAAGTTATTCCCTGCATCCAGTTCTTTTGTGACTGCATCATAGTATCCAATCAAGTTGGTCAGGCATGACTTCCCCTTAACAAAACCATGCTGTGTCTGAGCTATAACTGAAGTCTTGTCTAAATGATCCTGCAGTGCTTCTTTAACCAGTGCCTCCATTAATTTTCCTGGAACAGAAGTTAAGCTCACAGGTCTATAATTACTTGTGTCAGCCTTTGATCCTCCTTTGTGAATTGGGGTCACATTTGCACATTTCCAGTCTATGGGTACCTCCCCTGAGTCCAAGGAAGCTCTCATAATTATGGCTAAGGGTTTGCTTACTTCCTTTGCTATCTCCTTTAATATAACTGGATAGATCCCATCCACCCCGGGTGCCTTTCTTGTGTTTATCTTCAACAGTTTCTCCTCCACTTTACTCCCAGTTATTTCAAGATTCTGTAGCTTACTGCTAGAGTTGAATACACCTCTGGCATTCCCCTTGCTGAATAACTCCTCATGTGTGAATGTCGATGCAAAATATTCATTTAGTTTGTAGCTACCTGAGCAGGATCATCAACAGTTGACCCATCAATATCAAGTGGACCAATCTGATTCATCCCCTTCCTTCTAGAGTTTACATAAGTAAAGAACTCTTTGCTGTTTTTCTTTGCATCCCTTGCCAAGGATTTCTCGTAATCTGCCTTCGCCTGTCTAACCTCCTTTGTAACTTGGTTGCATATCAACTTGTATCTATCATAGGCTTCTGTGTCATGTGTTAATTTGTAAGTATCCCATGCATTTTTCTTCTCTGCCATATGCCTCATTAGTTCATCTGACATCCATTTTGGCCTAAACCTTGAACAATATTTCTTAGTTGGTATGTAAAGCCTAGTAGCTTCCAAGATAAGTTCTTTGAATGCTTCCCATTTTGAATTTGCTGTTGGTAACATCATCAGTTGGTCCCATTGTATAGAATTTAAATATTGTCTCAGACCATCGTAGTCGCCTTTACGGAAGCAATAACCCTTCCCTTTACCCCTAATGGTAGTTACCTCTTTCAGTAAATCCCACTTCAGCACACTGTGATCACTGCCACCTAGTGGTCATTTATCTGCAGATTCTTAATGCATGAAGAATCACTGCTGATAATCAAATCAAGAGTATTACTCCCTCTAGTTGCCTCACGAACATGCTGATGTAGAAAACAATCATCCAATAAATCCACAAAAGCCCTGCTAGTGCGTGAGTAACCAGCCCCCAAATTCCAGTCAATATCTGGGAAATTAAAATCTCCCATTATAAGACTCTCTGATTTACTGGCCCACTCTATTTCCCTGTACAGTTCCTTATTATACTCATCAGAGTCATTAGGCCTATAGCACACTCCTACTCTCAATTTTGATCTCCCAATGCTTATGTCACACCAAACTGACTCGACACTGCACTGTCCAGTGATGTCGACTGGTTTCACTTCCTTGGATTTTATGTGTTTCTTAACTAATAGCATAACCCCTCCCCCCTTCCTATCCTGTCTATCCTTTCTGTAGACGTTGTACTCCCCAAATTGCAGTTCTGCATCCCTTATATCTGTGTGACACCACGTCTCTGATATCCCAACAATATCTGCCTTTGATGTTTTGAGCAATACCTCAAATTCATCAAATTTATTTACTAAACTCCTAGCATTGGTGTACACACAAGTATACTTGCACCTGTTTCTATTCTTAGCTACCCTAACACAACCCATGTGTTTACTTGTACCGCAATGGCTCCCAGCAGTCTCTGAAATACCATGCATCTTGTTTTTCAGGCTTCTGCTCATTCTAATAGAAGCAGTGCAAGAATCTCTTTCACTTCTGCCAGTGGCTACTGTCAATCTATTGGTCTTTGTCTCCCCCCCAAGCTAGCAGTTTTCCGACCCACCTAACACTGCCTCGATAGCATCAGCAAATATTCTTGCACCCTTTCTATTTAAGTGTATCCCATCCCTGTAGAAGCAATCTCTCCTGTTAACAAGTACAGTCCAGGCTGAAAAAAATTCTACCCCTTGAGCCTTGCACAATCTTTCCAGGGCCGAATTGATCGACAAGGCTCTCATCCTATACTCCCTCCTATCGTGTCTGGGCAGAATTGCAGACACTTTCAAATTCAACCCTAATTCTCGGCTTTTGTTCAGCAGTGACCTGTACTTGTTAAGTAATTCTGCCGGTCTCCTACTCTTAATATTATTGGTGCCAACGTGTACAACTATATCACCTTTTGTGCCTAAAAATGTTTGTTTGTGGATATTTGGAAATACTAATGGATCTTAAGACATATATATCTTAAATATAAAAGGAAAACAATAAGTAGTCAATAACAATACACATGTATTTTGCAATTGTATAAATGCAACACTAGTAAGAAGCCAACAGTTACATATGAAAAAGGAAAGTGTAATAAAGTCAGAGGTAACATGAAATCAATTCCTTGCAGGTTGAAGGTTATTCAGGTATGGCCAGAGTATTGTTCTATATTTCTATATTAAAGGACTACTGACAGGCAAATTTATAATTACAAAGCCAATAGTACAATTGTCAGTCTACTGACTAACACTTGCATTTTCTTGAGGAGAAACAACATTATTGAACAGCTCAGTCAGGAGAGATTGGAAGCTGCTGAGATCAATCTTTGCTTCCAAATAATTTTCATAGCATAATAAATTTCAGCAGCTCATATTGAACAATTTAATTCTCACTGGCTTCTCAGGGACTATGACTAGTGACCACCTCCTGGTGGGTTAGTTTATGCAGAAACAAGGACTAATAATCATAAGGAAAACTATTTACACTTGACATTTTTTGGATACAACACTTCCCTACTTTTAAGTAATGATGGCATTCCTGAAAGAGGAATCTACATTATTTAAAATGCTGAGATAGTAAGATGAGTGCTAAGACCATAACTTTTCCCTATAAAACTTAATACAGTAAACAAAAAAAAAAAAAAAAAAAAAAAAACAATAAAAGGATGAGGTAGCCCTATGCTTTAAACAGACTGTCAAAGCAATGCCTCCTCTTTTAAATAAACGTCAAATTTCCCCTCTCAATAGGAGCAGCATTGGTGGTGGAATATCAAGGCAATGCATGGAAATACAAAGTTTGTTCTGTTGTGAGCAATAACACTACAGCTTTTTTTTGGTTAGAACTTTTATTAGTGTTATTTATTCAAATTGGTTTTATTCAAATTAATATTAATCAATAACTACTCTACGATGCAAGAAAGCAAGCTTGTACATTATCAACCAAAAAAAAAAAAAAAAAAACACTACACTACACTTATCTATCTACTCTAACAGTTTGGCTAGTTCTTTTTTGAATATATTCAAACTACACACATGTACAACACCAGCTACCCACTGGCTAAAGGCAAATTACTGCTCCTATTCTGTAACCACACTTCCTTGATTTGAATTTAACAAGTCTGAGCAAGTTTGGTTTATGATTTTAATAATAGTCCTTGCGCATTAGCAGCAAGGGCTCTTATGCAACATGACAAGGTTATAGCATTTAAAAATAGGTTCTGGTAACCTTTAAAAGAGGTTACCTGGTCAAAACATTATATAGCGTACACATCTAAAAGGTGGTATTATATGATAAAAATAAGCATTATTTTATATATATGTATATAAACTCAAGTTCTAATAGCAAAGCTTAATAAACGGTACTCACCTTAGATAATCTGCAGTTGTTACATGAGGTAGGATGGATGAATAATTTTGGGGTTTAAGAGGTTTTGAATAATTTAGAGTTTAAATGAGTTAACTAATGAGGCTTACGGAATTAAAAATTAAAAACGGAATTAAAATATGCTCAAGGAAGTAGAAGTGTACTTCTACTTCCTCTAACACATGGGCTTATTACTATTACAACAGTTTCAGAACAGGGCAATCCAGCACCGAGCTTACACTACACGTACATTCCCACAACCACACACCTTTAGTTGATTCTGCCATTGCCGTCATAAAATTAAAATCTAGTTACAAAATTTTTCAATATAAAGCCCTTATTATAGAATGGTTCCGCCATCACATCAAATTAAATGTCATAAATGCGAAACTACCCTGCAACCTTTCCCCGGTCTGGAATCTCACGCACCTAAGATTCCCGCATGTCACAAGAGCATCACGGGAACATAGAAGTCCTTTACAACATGCGTTCTCTTCTCACTTTAGTATTGCCAACTGAAGACGTTAAAAAACGAAAGTCAGTCATTATGACTTTTGGCTTCACCAGTTTCATATTTTAGAGTTTTTAATTAATTAATTCTTCAATGACAACCAGGGATGAAGTTGAGCACTTCTACTTCCTTGAGCATATTTTAATTCCGTTTTTAATTTTTAATTCCGTATCCTTACTAATTAACTCTAAATTATTCAAAACCTCTTAAACCCCAAAATTATTCATCCATTCTACCTCATGTAACAACTGCAGATTATCTAAGGTGAGTACCGTTTATTAAGCTTTGCTATTCGAACTTGAGTCCAATTATACCGGTATTTTAAGAAATTCTATAACTTATCTAATATATGTATATATAAATTAATTAGTTCTAAAAATTTAAAAACAGCCAACATGGTAATTGTTAAAAGCGGTAAAACAAATATCATTAAAATCTGGGTACTCGATTAAAATATGTCTGAGATATAAAACTACATTACAGGACTTGCACATACGAAGCCTCTGTAGCCAGGTGGGCGGGAGAAGCAGTACGTAGCACATGCCTCTTGATTACACCGGGATTCGAGCCCATGACCACCAAATACAAAGGATGCGGAAAGGTCAGGGAATGACCACCGCATATCCCTGGAGCAATATGACCTTAGTTGCTAATGCCCCTAAAAAAAAAAAAATAATAATAATAAATAACATAACTCGCACACAGGAGAGGTTATCAGCCCTCAGTAAACACAAATGTGTCAGATGACTGTGTCCTATGTAGATCTGGGCAAGAACAACTTCCTCTTTACGATTCCTGTACAGGCTAGACTGCCACGGTTCAATTACAGGCTTTGCCTGATGTAATTTATTTGTAGTCTGTCTATTCCATTAAATCCTGCCATTGGGAACGTATCCTGTTGTTGTTATTTGTTGTTATTTGGTTTTTAGGAGTATTAGCAACTAAGGCCATATTGCTCCTGGGATATGTGGTGGTCATTCCCTGAACCTTTCCATATCATCCGTATTTGGTGGTCACGGGCGCGAATCCCCATCTAATCAAGAAGCGTGTGCTACGCACTGCTGCTCCTACCCACCTGGCAACGAGGCGCCAAGTATCCTGTTGTGCATTATTGTATTATTTGCCTATAGTCTGTATATGGAACAGAAAGACAGCAATTATTAGTGGGAATTGCTGATTTGGCTGTGGTATCAAATCATTTCCCCTAATCCCAATGTGGCTAGAAATCCAGCAGAAGCAGATATCATATTCACTGTTATGGGGAGAGAGAGAGAGAGAGAGAGAGAGAGAGAGAGAGAGAGAGAGAGAGAGAGAGAGAGAGAGAGAGAGAGAGAGAGACTTCTGCTAAACTAGAGGCAGAAGGTCTGAGCAAGATAAAGGATTTTATTAGTTTGTTGATTATTAATTTTATTGAGCTTATTTAATTCATTCAATGCCTTAAACACGTCAAGTAGATCTCATTGCAGGTGCCCAGTATCTAAATGCTTCAGTTTACAAAAATTAAGCTTTTCTTTGTAAGAACACTCTTTTGTTCCCCTCACTTATTGCATTGCCCTTCTCTGTACTACTCTGTACTGCTCCAACAGATCCACATTCTTCTGAAAATGTGGCTTCCAGACCTGTATACAATACTTAAGATGTGACCTAACCATTGCCTTATACAACAGGATAATCCCCTCATCCCTGCTGGCAAAATTCCCATATATCATCTACAAAATCCTATGAGCTGTCCTGGCAGACTGTCTGCATTGCTCAGAGAACTTCATATCTGATTAAAGATATGAAGATGAAAATTAAGAGTTAAAAATTAAAAATTAAATTCCTTTGAATTAAATTAAATTTAAAAAAGAAAATTAAGAGTTACAAATTAAATTCCTTTAAATTAAATTAAATTTAATTTAAAAAAGAAAATTAAGAGTTAAAAATTAAATTCCTGAGAAAAATGTACTCATTCCTTAGTTTTTTAGCACAATGTAAACACAAATATAATAAACTGCACTCTTCAAGTCAATACCAGATACATAAGATAGTTTTCCGAAATTCTGCTGTCAGCTGGTTACACCAGGAGATTAGAAACTGCGAAAGATTATCTTTACAGTTGCAAATGGATTTGTCTTACTGCAATAATCAGCAATAAGTAAGCCATTTTATTTCTTCATTGGCATTTTGCTTAATTAATAATCATCTATAACCTCATATTTTAGTCCACATAACAGAAATTTAAAACCAGTGCCTCTGTACAAGCTTTTCTCCTGACAAAGTGGTGCTCAAAGGATAATCTGTCATCCCGCATCAATCCTAGGCCATTGCACTATTTGACTTTCCTTGTATGTGAATCACTAATGCAGATCAAAATAACGTTTTTCTTTTTCAGATTGTCAAAGGTCATGGATGCCGACTTTTCAGCATCAATAGCTACTCCTACGTCCAAGAGGTAGTTCTGCAATTCTTTGATTTGGAAGTTTGCTTGGTGAGTAATCCATAGCTTGGTTGGGATTATGAACATTATAAAACAACTCTACCTCATTTGTGAACACTACTGCATTGTCTTATCTTAGAAGTATTGGAAGAAAGTCACCAGTGAACAGAAAGGAAGGCAGACACTTGGGAAATCTCATCCCTTGAGAACAGGTCCAAAACTTGGTGAAATGATGGTTTTGAATATATAGGGTTTTCAGCTTAACAACTTTGTGAGAACTGTAATTAAATTGCTCTTGATGTTGAAATAATATTGGAGGAATCAAAATTGTAGCTTCAGCTGACACAGATGTCATATAGATGTCAAAGTGTAAAATGCCACTTTGCCATCTATAAATAAAACATTTAACTGAGCTTGGTTATCATGAACTGAATCCTAAGATGTGTATCCATTAATGCAAGTAGAAAGGTCTCTGAGGAAAAACAGTCAGTTTTGAGGTGTGTTAGCATTATTTTTTCAAACAATTAAAGTAACACACACACACACACACACACACACACACACACACACACACACACACACACACACACACACACACACACACACACAACACTTTTTCATAGATGAACTTTAACAGCCATTTTGTCCAATTGGTGCCATTTAGATGATTAAGTAGATATTTATGGTCACAGGTATCCACTATTTGAACATCAAACCTTCTATACATTGTTTATGATGTTTTTCAGATTTCAGTGTTCAGGTGGTTTGCTAACTGCAATCTGATTAAAATATTATGCTCAACATTGCTTAAGCTGGAGAAATAAGAAACCTTTTGCTCTAAGGTTTCTTATTCTGTGAAGATCTCATCTGTTTGATTCTGCTGTAATTTCCTAAAGGATTCCCCCCCTGAATAAAAGCATTTTTAATTTTACGATTGAACCATGGTTTAATTCTAAATATAATTTTTATCACTTTAGAGACCCCAACAATAGTAATTTGTTGCAGTTTATAGACCAGTATGGCAATTACTTCTGTATCTGTTCTATTAAGTAGCTGGTCCCATTCAGGGAATGGTCAGATTATGAAGGATAAACAGTTGGCCAAACACTCTGCATCTTTCAGATCCAAAATACGAAGCTGGCACAGATTTAGACTGAGATGGGATATTTATAATGCAGTCTAATGGTCGACTTAAGTAGTCATGTATGGGGAAGCTGCAGAAGATAAGATTTAGTTGCTAATTACCCTTAGTTGGGGGGATTATAAGAGAGTGAAAATCAAGTATACATCAAATGTTAGCCAGAAGTCAAAATCACTGAGTATCGTGGCAGGGACACATTGCGGAACAAGGATGATGTAGCTGTTAGGGTTTAAAGTCAGCAGTAATCCAGTAAAACAGACAGTACAAACTTGGATTCTAGAATCATCAAAATCAAGGATTACAGAAATGACTTCAAAGTTTTCAGTATCATTTAAGATATAATTTTTAGTATCATTTAAGATATAATTTTTAGTATCATTTAAGATATAATTTTTATAGATGATTCCTCCTCCTCCATGCCAAACGGAAGAGCCAGTAGATTCAGTAGCAGTTTAAAGGGTGAGAATGGGTCTTTTATGATTGAGTCAGGTTCCCATTACATATTAAAATAAATAATGGTATTAACTTCCCCAAAGTGTGCGAACATAACCATATGTGTCTTATATCTGTAGAAGTTAAGTGTTC
Organism: Mastigoproctus giganteus; assembly: GCF_048544385.1. Classification (NCBI taxonomy): domain Eukaryota; kingdom Metazoa; phylum Arthropoda; class Arachnida; order Uropygi; family Thelyphonidae; genus Mastigoproctus; species Mastigoproctus giganteus. Next base: position 155,416,875 of record NC_143586.1, on the reverse strand, counting down.
AAAGACCGATTTCTGTTATACAGGCTGAAAAACCTGAAACAACTCACAGAGAAACCTTACATCCTCCATCTCAGATCAACTAACTAGATTTCCATTAAGCACATAATGTCATATTCCGCAGCAAGGACAACAGACTGAAGTGCATGGAATTTACTAGTTATGTACTTTACTTTTGCATGTAGCATCTAGCAATTAACTGATGTGGGTGTGGATAAATATAATTCCTACACAAATAGTATCATAAGAATTATATTTAATATAAATTTTTATATGATAAAATTCATATAGGAATTATATTAAAGCCAACAATCATAATCATGAATAACACAATCAACACTTACCTTTTTACTGATAGGCTGATGAAATGGGAGACTAGAGTCATGACAAAACATTTCAATAAGAATTCTTTCGCATAGCTGAAAACAACACAAAAAAAAAAAAAAAAAAAAAAAAAGAATAAGTAATGCAAACAGAATTTAGAAAACATTCTAATAAGACTGTTCAAAACACTTCCAACTACACTGGTAAAGATAACTAGAAGTTTTACAAGGAAGTTTCTATTAAATTACTATAAAAATGCCATAAAAGTTATGTTCTGAGAATGGTTGATAATCATAATGTTCAGGTTGATCTTATAATTTTATAAGATCTATTTAAGGAATAAATCACTTAAGTAATTTCTCACTGGCTTTTCAGATTTACAATGGAGTGGAACCCACTTAACATGAAAATGGTTAACACAAAATATCAATAGCATGATATGCACATTGGGTCCATTATGTGGACTATAATTTTCAATGTATATTTTATCACTTAACACAAAATGGTTTACGGGAAATACTGCATAACACAAAAATACTGTCTGGTCCTAGTAAAAATGTATGTATGCAAAATTCTTTTTTGCATACATGCTATTTTAGATGTCTTTCATATCCTCTCTTTGTCTTTTACACACCAAAAACTCCTGTCTCCACTGAGATTTTCCATTAACTACAGAAAATCTCAAGCACATCAACTTACTTTCTTGCTCTTCCCCCTCCACCTACTGCAGTCACTGGTCAAAACTATTAGTGGTGCATCATTCAACTAATGCACATACAATCTCATGATAACACACTAATTACAATACTATACATTAAATAAATGAAATCCTTCTTGCCACTGTAATCATTTCTTTCACCTTTCGTAGAAAACTGTACATTGGATCACTGTACAATGAGTCCACACAACCAGTTCACACTGAATTTTTAAGTGAAAATGTTGCCTGCACAGAGGTCTTGTTTATCTATCAGTTCATTCTGTGACACAGTTATTACAGTTGAACTTTTTTGTTTTTTTCATCTTATGAGCCAATATTAAGAATAATGAGTAAAACCCGTAAATATAATACACTATCACTAAAAATGAAAATGCAGTTCCCAAAAGCAGTTGATTTCAATTCTGCATCAAAAACAAGCATCTGTAAGCAATATGACATTTGAAATTCAACTTTGTTAGTGAATGTAAAAAATTGTGAAAAAAAAAATAACCACTATGTTTGAGAGTACAGTAGTAAGTTTAAATCAGAATGAAAGTGTTTACATACAGCAAAACATGAACATGCGGCACACTCATTTGATTCAAACAAGTAACATGTATAATGTTCCAATTTCGATGCAAACAGAAGATCCCCTAGATGCAGAGAGGAATAAGATTGTTTTTAAAAATGTTTGTGGTCAATCATTTATTTGGTTTCTAATAACATGCAATAACTTCTACAGGCAATGTAGAAGTTATCTCACACTGGATAACTTCTACATTGCCTTCACTACTAAAAACCTATGCAGCCAAGGATTACAATGCAGATGAAATGGATATTTTTTGCTGCTTTCTAGATAAAACTTTGCTTTTAAGGGTGAGTGATCAGAAAATGTGAATCAGAATTAAAAGAATGTTTGTGATTGGAAAGTGCTTAAACAATTTTAAAAAGGCCTGGATGATGGGAATTATTTTCACAGATTGGATAAAGGCATTGCATAAAGTCATTTTGATTACTGATAACAGTCCTGCCCAACTGAAAGCGAAAAATCCTCAGTATATAAATTTGATCTTTTTTGCCACTTAATACCAAAGCATATTGCAGCCATGTGAACAGAGTATAATTAAAATTTTGAAATTTCAGTATCAGAAATTACTGCTACAGTAATTCATTTGTGACACTGATTCAAAAGATGATTTCCGAGCTTTGACACATTTGAATTCTCTTCTTGCATACTGCCTGGAGATCTGTGAGAGAGAAAATAACAGAAAACTGGTTTCATCACTCTAGCTTCTCTCTTCCATCAGCATCATCTAGTACAGTCAGTCCTCGTGCAATATAAACAACAGGCCCTATGGGGAAAATAGGCTTATGTGCCGACCACCCAAGATTGAACACACATTTGTAACCAAAACATTACCAAACACAATAAATTATCATAATAAAATATGTAAGTATTTTATAATGGTGGTAATAAAATACTTATGTATTTTATTACCACTATTATGTAATAAAATATTGCTAATGCTTTTGCTTCTATCGTAAGCAAACTTGTTTTTTGTTTGATTTTCTATCCAAACAGATGAGAGCCGTTCCATCTCTTCCAATTCTTAATCTAATGGATTTTAATTACACTTTGAGTTGTTCCTACTATGAAAGTTGTTTTTATTTTCTCTGCATTCTTTGTAATTCTCGGCATTGCCTCATTTAAGCCTGTAGCATGTGCAAAATCACATGGTCTTTTATTTCACTCAAAGCATTTCACAATTTCATATTTTTTCTCTATCAACAGAGGGGGACTGGCCATAAGCCTTACTAGGGAAATCCTGGTGGGCTGGAAGCCGGTGTGATTTGGCCATAAATGCTAGTATGAGGCCACTACAATTTTCCCGGGTAAGAATTTTTGACCAGTCCGCCTCTGTTTATCAATATTGCTTTTCTTTTTCTCTCTGAATCTGTAGTGTCTTCACCAGGACGCTTCCTTTTTCACACCTTTTAAGTAGTTTACTCATTTTTAGGGAATAAAGCATAATTACAAAATGAGGAGGCACACTTCATACACATAAACAAAGCTGCACACGTGTAGCAACTGAATAAAACAACACCGTAAAGGCAGAGACACACTATGAACACCTCCACTAGCTCACATTTTACTAAAGCACATTTCTGGGGGTTACTACCATAAAACAAAAACAATTTCCAGTTGCGTTTCTGCTAGTGGAATCTGTTATAAACTGGTAGTAAACTCGATCTAATGGCATTTGCATAATACCGATAGCAGGAATTGTGTGGATTTTTACATTATTATGGTGAAATGTGTTTCCCCTTCACTGATATAAAAAACAAATACATTTTCAGAATATTCTCTTCATTTCTATCGTGGTGCGTTCGGTTGGGGTGATTCCTTGTTCGACTGCCATTTCTCGTAAACACAAAGGTGAATCGTGCATAAGCGAATTCGGTTCGTGTTATATACGATATCGTTCTCCTATTTATAAATTGTGTAGGATCGAATTCGTGTAGCGTAAACACGTGTTATACAAGGACTGACCGTACCTTTGTAGAGGAAAATAAGAATAAACTTTTGGAATGTAATATCTTTGGCCATGTGTCCTCTTATCTGAGTGTGTTAGTGGAAATCACAGTCGACGATTACATTGCAGTAGATAACTATCCACATTGCCACTACACCAATTTTAACTGATAATGACATTGTGGATACTGTTAGCCTCAGAGTACAAGGAGAAAGTGACAGTGATCATAGTGATAATGATGAAGCTTTACTTAAGGCAAGTGCTTTGGACATTTTTGGAATGTTAACAAGTTTGTGGGTCATTTTTTGTTTTTTTTCGTTTAGCTTTGCTGATTATATTCTATTACTGATAGTATCATAAATTTCACTATGATTTTAAAATTGAAAGTTTCCATAATGTGAAATACAATTAACACAAAATTCAAGTAACAAAATATTGTTACATTCCTTATCATTTCATGCTAACTGGGTTCCACTATAATATCATTTTTTGTACTTTCTTTTTCAGATTTGCATTAATAAAAATTTCATAAAATAAAATAATATTTCATTATTTCTCATTTTTTGTAAATAAACATTCATTTTAACTACAATGCTCAAACACCAATGGTAAACATTTTGTCAAGAACAATAATACAAATTGGAAACTTCAATAATTAATTCTTTTGGTTGGTGATTCAATGCAATAACCGTTGGTGATAACCGGGACTGCAAGAACTACCGTGGCATCAGCCTCCTTTCCATCATCGGAAAGGTCTTTATGAAGATCATCCAGTCAAGACTGCAAAAACATCGCGAGAAAACCAGTCGAGAAGAACAGGCAGGATTTAGACCCGGGCGAGGATGCTGTGATCAAACTTTGCCATTCGTCAGCTGATGGAGGAGAGGATCCGGTGTGGACAGCGAACCGTCATTGTTTTCATTGACTTTAAGTCTGCTTTCGACTGTGTCCACCGGCCTGCCTTATGGAAACTACTAGAGGTTGAACATGTACCTCGAAAAGTCATCACACTCCTCCAAACTGCATACAACGGTTTAACCAGCCAGGTGCGCATCCAGAACGATTTATCTGAGGAATTTACCATCCAAACTGGAGTCCGCCAAGGGGACGTAGCCTCCCCGTTGCTTCTCAACATCGTGGTCGACGCCATTATGAGGCAAGCATTCAGAAACAGACAGGGCATACAATATGACAAGGATCACTATGTGACTGACCTGATCTTTGCTGATGATAGTGCTATCCTTGCCGGTAACAACGCTGAAGCCACGGACATCCTCTACGACATTGCCCGCATTGCCCGGCCATACGGTTTGAAGATCAATGCTGGTAAGACAAAGGCCCTGACAACAGATGGGTCGCAAGCCACCATCTATCTCGAAGGCATCCAGATCGAGCAAGTGCAGGACTTTAAATACCTTGGGTCGCTGGTCCAGGAGAAGAAAGTTGCATCCACCATGGAAATCCACAGCAGAATTGGACAGGCGGCCACTGCGTTCGCCTCGCTCAAATGGTGTCTGTGGAAGAGGACCAACATTTCCACAAAGACTAAAATCCGACTCTTCCGGACTTTGATCCTGCCCATTCTTCTTTACGGATCGGAAACATGGATTTGTCTCAAGTTAGATTTGAACAAACTTGAGGTATTCCAAATGCGATGCCTGCGGCAGATCTTGGGCATCTCTCTTCGCGACCGCATCACTAATGATACCATCCGCGCCAGATGCCAACAGCAACCAACCATTGCCGACCAAATCCAGAAGCGAAGGCTTAGATGGTTTGGCCACGTATGTAGAATGGGCACGAACAGAATACCATCCACACTCCTTTGGAGACAACGACCCACCCAATGGAGCATCCAACGGACCGCACCTAGGAAAACGTGGGCCAAGCAAGTGGAAAATGACTTGAAGAGCCGACGTCTCGACCTTAACCAGGCCAGGACTGACGCCATGAATCGTAAGGTAGGGAAGAACATCACAGAGCAAGTCCGAAACCCTGCGGCACCTACAGCAGCATACTGGTTGCGTGGCCAACCGCCTCCCCCAGCTGCCAGCTAAGGACCAAAGAAGAAGAAGAAGATTCAATGCAAATATTGAGGTTGTTATTCCGATGCTAGCTTAAGAATCATGATTTTTTTCTTTCTTGTTTTTTTTTGGTTGCAGACTGCTTTTGCAGCTTACAACCAAAAAGGTTTCTCATTAATAAGTCTTGCTTAACTTTTGCTTAATAAGGGAGGTCCTAACGAGATAAGTGGTCAATATCAACTAGCCTGTGAAGAATGTATCACAAAAAAAAAAAAGTTCTACAGTAACTGCCTCTGCATAGTTAAGTTAAGCAAATGGAAAATGTTTTGCACTTTTTTTTTTTTTCCATTTGATTTCCTTAATGGTCCTTAAGAACATATACTCTACATTACAAGAAAAGGTTTTTTTAACTTGAAAAATATCATTATTTTGTTAAAATGTAAAAAGTTGCACAAAACTTTAAACTTATGGTTTTAGTAGTTTATTTTAATAAAATGAACATTTTTTTAATGGAAATATGGGGATTTTATCAGAAGGGGAATTTTTTTGAATTTGTCTTTGGTCATTGAGCCAGAGCTTACATTATATATATTCCTGACTTAGCATTAGCATTAGCATTAGTAGAGGCATTTGATGCAAGAAAGCAAGCTTATGCAGCATCAGCCAAAAAAAAAAAAAAAAACCCACTTCCACTTCACCCCTCTGTTCGTTCAAAATACCTGTCCAGCTGAGCCTTAAACTTATTTAGGCTATCAACCTCCACCACAAGGGATGGAAGTCTGTTCCACCAACCAACCACCCGCTGGCTAAAGGCAAATTTCCGCACGTCTATCCTACATCTGTCTTTCCTCAATTTGAATTTATGACCTCTCAGGTGATTTTTCTGAGCTAGAGGAAGAATCCCATCAGCATTGAGCATGCTTAAACCATTCAAGGCTTTATACACCTCTATCAGATCACATGGCTGGTGCCTAGTCTCCAGACACTGTAATTTGCAAAACTTAAACCTTTCTTCGTAAGAGCACCCCTTTGTTCCATTCACTAATCTTGTTGCCCTTCTCTGTACTCGTTCCAGCAGCTCTACATCCTTCTTGAAATGAGGTCTCCAGACCTGTATACAGTACTCTAGGTGTGGCCTGACCATCGCCTTATACAATGGAATAATCACCTCCTTATCCCTGCTGGAAAAATTCCTGTATATCATTGACAATACTCCATGAGCTACTCTTGCAGCCCGTCTGCACTGCTCAGAGAACTTCATATCTGCCTGCACAACCACCCCCAAGTCCCTTTCATTCTCTACCACTGTCAGTGTAGTACCACAGAGTTGATTCGTTGCTCTGGGGTTGCTGTTTCCCATGTGTAGTACTTTACATTTATCAATGTTAAACTTCATTTGCCACCTCTCAGCCCATCTGCTCAACCTTTCCAGATCCTGTTGCAGCAGCATAGTGTCAGTAGTGTCCTTGACAACCCTGCCAACCTTTTTGTATCGTCTGCAAACTTGGACATTAAGCCCGATATACCATCATCAATATCATTTATAAATACAGAAAACAATAATGGACCCAACACTGAGCCCTGAGGGACTCCACTAATAACATCAGTCCACGATGAGCAGTGTCCATTGATTACCACTCTCTGTCTTCTCCCCCTCAACCACCCCTTTATCCATAGCAGCAATTTGCCTCCAATGTCACACTGCTCCAATTTGTGTAGCAGTCTTCCATGTGCAACAGTATCAAAAGCCTTTCTAAGATCCAAGTATATAATATCAAAGTTATTCCCTGCATCCAGTTCTTTTGTGACTGCATCATAGTATCCAATCAAGTTGGTCAGGCAAGACTTCCCCTTAACAAAACCATGCTGTGTCTGAGCTATAACTGAAGTCTTGTCTAAATGATCCTGCAGTGCTTCTTTAACCAGTGCCTCCATTAATTTTCCTGGAACAGAAGTTAAGCTCACAGATCTATAATTATTTGTGTCAGCCTTTGATCCTCCTTTGTGAATTGGGGTCACATTTGCACATTTCCAGTCTATGGGTACCTCCCCTGAGTCCAAGGAAGCTCTCATAATTATGGCTAAGGGTTTGCTTACTTCCTTTGCTGCCTCCTTTAATATAACTGGATAGATCCCATCCAAATTAAAATACTTGTTATTGTTGTATGATAATTATATAATAAATGCACCATATTCTTGTTGTAATTCTTATATAATACCTTCTTCTATTCAGGGAAACTCACATTTTTACTTTTAGAAAACCATACAATGTAAAGATATTGCCACAAATATGACAACTAGTATATGTGATGGTATAATAAGATACAGGTACATGTAATTTATTTATAACAGGGATGTTGTTGCTTTTGGGTTTTAGGCCCATCACATCAGAGACTTCGGCCATGCTGCAGCATTGTATATTAGGTCTGTAGAAGTGAGTGTTGATGTGATTTGCATGTTGTGCAGGCTGAAAAACCCAGAATAACTGAGAATGGCCAACCACAACCTCCACCGAAGAGGTCTTCAAAATTCCTCCAGTCATAAATGGGAAACAAACCTAGTTTATTTATATACAAACCTAGTTTATATGGTCACAAAGGACAACAGGAATGTGGTCCCAGAAATCACGTTTTGTTGAGTCTGTTGTTTAGTGGTGTGCATCTGCTTCTCTAGCCATGGTACATCAGGGCTTTGTGTTTACATAATTTTATATTTATTAAGATGTTTCCATTGATTATATCTTAACAGCTGTTGTTTCTTGCTTATTCAAAACAGTTCTGATGATACATAATCTTTCATCTATTCTGTATTTGTCAGAGGTGGTAGTAGAAATTTATTTCTTTAAAATATTTAAAGATACCTTCTATGTCATCTGCATTTCTCTTTTTTTGAGGGCAAGTATTCTGCACTTTAAATAGTGCACTGAATACCTGTTTATGACTTCTTTCAAATATAGGGTAGCCTATTAATACACATCTGGCTGCACTGAAAATCTTGCACAGTAGATCTCCAGGTAGATATATAGACACATAACTTTATATAGAGTATATAAACATGGGCAAGATTCAAATGATGAATTCTGAAAATAGGTTGTAATCCATGGTTGTAATCTTTGTTTTATCTGAAATAATTTGTTTTCTGTTGTTTTTGCCAGTTTGTTTGCTGTTGTGTCATACAGCAATTCTGAATCAATGTTTTATAATTTGCATAAGAAATTTTAATATTATTTATTGAAGTCATAGCTGACTTTTGCATATATGACTTCAGTATATTGTAATATTGTATTCTCAGTATATTGTCAATGATCATTTTAAGATTTCATATCAAACAAAAATGTGTATCTTTATTCTACTTTTAGAAAATAGAATCTGGATATGTTATTCTTCTACAAAATCAGGGCAACTGTAAATGATCTAATGATAGTCACAATTCTGCTTGAGAATGTGCTACATTTATGGGGTAGCTGTCAGGTTGTATTTGGAAAAACCACAGTCACTCTTGCAGGCTCTGGATCTGCACTTATCTGTGTATTTCCATAAATGTTATGAGTTTGGTGTAAATGGGCTATAAGTAGTTGCTGATAACTGTGGTCAGATTATGGACTTCCTACCACTTATGGAATGGGGAAATCACTGATTATCTGTAGGCATGCAAATGCCTGAAAATTATTAATGATACAACGCACAGAGGTCAGTTTGCTGTTGGATATGCATGATACATGGATTCTCATTGTGGCATGAAGGGAATTGACCAAAATGGATAATCTGGTATGGATTTTATTTTGTATGCATATTATAGAATCATTTTCTATCTAATGACAGATAGCGGTAATTCAACATACAGGCTATGTATTGGTGACATAGCTGCCAACATTTGACTTTTGAAAAGCTGCACGTAACTGTAAGAAGGTGAAAAACAGGAGATTTTGTAACCAAAACAGAGGAAAAACAGGAGTTCTTCACATAAAACAGGAAACATTTTTAAAGTCCACACTAGAATTTAACTCAACATACACGTTTTATGTTGAAACTGTTTGTTGTTGTTTGTTATTTGGTTTTTAGGAGCATTAGCAACTAAGGCCATATTGCTCCGGGATATGTGGTGGTCATTCTCTGACCTTTCTGCATCCTCTGTATTTGGTGGTGACGGGCTCAAACCCCAGTCTAATCAAGAAGCGTGTGCTATGCACTGCTGCTCCTTCCCACCTGGCTACGGAGAAGCCTTTTTTGTTGAAACAGTTATAGGATTGTTTACCAGTATAGTACGCTTTCTGCATATCAGTATCTGACATTAGCTCACCTGTGATTTTTCTGTCTGTGAATTTTTGTTTGGATTGTCTATTAGATATCAACTGATTATGAAGATATTATTGCAAAGTCTGCAATGGTATCTTCAAGAAAGATACCATTGCAAACTTTTCCCTTTTCAGAAATTTCAGTCAGAGAAGTTTAGTTTATAATAAAAGTACTACTTTTAAGACAGACATGGCTATCATCAACAGCATTTCCAAATTACTTCATACTTCTCCAGAAAAAAAAAAAAGGATCCAAACTGGGTTTTTTTTTTTTTATTATTTTTTTTAACCTGGTTGAATATTATTATTATTAGTAGTAGTGGCATATCATCATTCTTCTCTTTCTTGCTTTCTAATAATAATAATAATAATAATAATATCATGCAAGAAAGAAAATTTATAAAGCATCTGCCCAAAAAAAAAGCACATCACTTGTCCATCCCCTACTTGAATTTATTCAAACAATAACAGATGGAAGTTATTCTGCTAGAGGGGCAGGTTTAATTTAAACGTGCAGTATTTATATACTGACATTACAATTGATGCCGACTTGCATAGTTGGCATCAACTGCAATATCAGAAGGAATTTCCTAATTCTTTCTGAAAACAAAATGAAAAAATAAAATAATAATACAAGTAACAATTATAATTTTTTTCACTGTTTAAAATACAAAACAAAAATAGTTACTTGTTTGAGGTACTGAAATATTTGGTGAAATATTTTATCCTTTTGTTGGGTGAATCACATCCAAAGTAATAAGTGTTCAGATAGGAAGTCAAAAAATACAGAGCACTATATGTGAATAAATGCCAAGCACTTAATTTCTGCATTCTTCATTCTTTTGCCATTTTTAATGCTAATACAGTTATCCCATATTACAGTAAGGGGGTGATAACTGTATTTAGTATTAAAATGAAAGAAGACTCCAAGGAAGAAAAGCTTAGGCTGTACATGCCATCAAAAGAAAAACAATAATAACATAATAATAATAAATAAAGAAATTTAAAAATTGAGATAAAATGTTTCCCTACTTATACAGCTTATTTACGACTTCTAAATACTTATACAGTTCCCTCTTTAAATCTATATAATTTCTCTGACTCTACATGGTCAGGTGATAACCCATTCCAACAGTTAATTAGTATTTGATTAAACAAGTTTTTTACATCCAGTTTACATTTACCTTTCTTTAATTTTAGTCAAAATCCTAGAAATTCTCACCCTAGAAAGAGAAAATATAACCCAAATGCCAAGCACTTATTTCTGCATTCTTATTTCTGCAGAAAAGAAAATATAACCCCATAATTAAGTTTTCTTAACTCTTTTAAGGCATGAAATCACATTTGAATCATCATGTAGATGCCCAGTTTCCAAACTCAGTAGCTTACAGAACTGGAGATTTCCTGTAAGAATACCTCTTCACATCTGCAATTTGTCTAGTTGCCAAACCTTTTTATCCTTTCAGGAAAGACAATATCTTTCCTGAAATGACCAAATCTCCATACAGTTTTTAAAATGTATCTAACCAGTGATCTGTACAGTGGAATAATTGCCTTTACCTGTAGTAGCAAAATTCCTATACATCTTTTAAAGTATTTTATGCAATAAATTTACAGCCTTACTATACTGCAAAGAACTTCGCGTCAGACTGTATTACAACTCCAATAGTTTGAGTGTGTTGCCCTAAGTTGATAATTTAACTTAGGATTACTGTGACTTAACCTTTCATTTATTAACATTAAAGCATAATGGCTACTTTTTATACCTTGTATAATTTGTCTAAGTCTTATTTTTTTCATCCAGTTCTTCAGTAGCAACATTCCCTGGTTGCATTGTTAATAACTCTCATCTTCATCAGTGCTCTGCCAAGAGCAGGTCCAACCACATAACTCACAATCACACTTCCAATATCTCCCTATCTTCAACCCTCCTATACATTTCTCCATATCCACCATCCCCTCTCAATTCATTAATCATAGTTTTCCTCAATCTCCTTCTGGGCCTCTTCCCTTCAACTTTTCCCTCTATCATATCCTTTATCAATCTCTCATCTTAAAACTCGTGTAAAATCCAATTTTTCTCATCTGATTATTTCAGTCAAATATCTCTCCCTACCTTTGCCTTCCCAACCTTTCACCCCAACCTTTGTCTTCTCAATATTTGACAATTTTTCATCCCACCTTTGCTTTCTCAACACCTCATTTCTCACTTTATCAATCCATCTTATCTTTTCCATCCTCCACATCCCTTTCTAACCTTTTAACATCTTACATTCTCAATGTCCATATCTCTGCTCCAGAAAGTATCACACTTCATAATACCAAATATTGCACCAACTTTTCCTTAAATCAATTCCTAACCTTCCACATAATTATTCTTCACTTCTCAAAAGCATTTTACCCATTGCTATTCGTCCAACATTAGGCTTCCAAATACTTATACACGCTCACCTTTTTTATTCTCTCTGCTCCTATTTCAGTATTTAACTCATACTTTTAGGCCCATTTTGAAGGATTACAGAACTTTGTTCTGTAATACTTCTTCAAAATGGGCTTCACTCCATACAAATTCACACCTTCACTCCATACAATTTTTCTTCATCTATATTTCCTTTATCAAAATCATCTTTTAACTATTCCTTCTATATATATATATATATATATATATTAAATAAAATCAGGGACAGACAATGCCCTTGTCTCACACTTCTTATATATTTTAATAACTCTCTCTACCTTAATATCATCAGAAATTTTTAACAAGAAACTTGTAATACCATCATGACTGTTGGCTAGAATTCTTGTCATCGTTAATGAAAAAATTAACGGTGAATCAAACATTTGTTTATAACAATGGTCCTATTGTCTAGACTTAGTTGTGAGAATTTCCAAACCTTTCCCAGAAAAAGATCTGAAATCAGTTTTTGTTTTGCTAAACTGGCTGAATATTCTCTCACACTCGGCACTACTATGAGGAATCGTTAAAATGCCAAGCACGACTTGAGATAATTTGTTATATTTCAAGATTCCTTGCGCACTTGTCAATTTTTCCAATCAAGGACCAGTGTATGATCTTGGCAGTAAAGGTGACTTATAGTCTGCTATGGTAATTAATTTACAAAATGGAAGTGGAAGATTTGAAAACTGTTGGTAAAATTAATTTACACACAACATTATTCAGCATATCTAGGAGTGATAACTTCAGTACATGGCTGTGAGGTAGATTGAATTGAAGCTATGTTTGGATTTTCAAACATTTGCATGACATTTAAAAGAAACAAGCAAACTGCTTTATTCAAGCAAGAAGATAGAAATATGAACAGACTTTCTGTATGAGTAATAACATGCCTAGAGTTTGCAATTCAGAAGTTGTTTAGCTTCAGTTCATCAATTTGTCTTTTTTCAAAACTTTTGGATCATGAATAGCATCTGAACACGAGTCAGTGCCATTCACTAGTAATTACTTGTACTTTTCAATGTGGTAACTCTGAAAAATGCTCATACTGCTTTTCTCAGCATTTATAACCTCTTCATTAAACAGACTTATTAAAGGCTGCCACTGTTTCTATCAGTCTAGGATAATCAGCTTTCTTGGTCCATTTATGATTGCTTTTTCCAGAAGTTTGTGATTCAGAAGTTCTTACACATTTAACAAATGACAGCCAACATGTACATATGCTTCAAAATCTTTTTTTTACTTCAATGGCATGCATAAGTTGTTTAAATTTATCATTCTTTCTTGAACTTCTTTCTAGATAGTAGTAAATTTCCATCAAATATCCATCTTTATAGGAAGGCATACAGATCCCCTTTTGAGCACACAAATTAATAAGCTGTCAAGGAGAACTTATTAACATCAAGTGCTTAATCTCCTCTTATATCCTTGATGCTCCAATTTTGGGGCCCTACCATAATAGGTACATTTTCAACACTTAGTCCCAGACAGTTTTTTGAAGGAGTCGCACATGCATTCAGAAGATGTCAGATGTATACTGTAGAATTACCTTTCAATGCTGGCATTGACTGACAGAAAGTTGCTTTTGATTTTACTTTTTTTGTTTTTAAAGGCCACCATAATGTGATACAGCCTCGAATCACTTTGGTTACTGCAACTGTCAAAAATGGCCTATTTTTCAGAGCTGTCACCTCTTCTTTCCCTATCCATGTAACGATGCTTGTTCTTTTTTGATCTTTCACAACCTCTTTTTTTTTTTTTTTTTTTTTGCTATCGGGAAGCATATTTCTGAAAAATGTGCTATTATTGCACGTTTCTATTTTGTAAATTATACCACAATAGCACACCTGATGACCAATTTGGTAGCAAAAATAAGAAGAAATTTGTAAAATATAAAAAAATTCCAATATTAATGTAGTTTTCTTTATTTTTTTGTGAAAATAAAAGGCAAGTAACTTTTTGCTGCCCACTATGTTACAACAGTGCGTAGGAGAAAGGTCAAACTGTGTAAAAAACACAGATTCTGTCAAGTGTGGTAAAACCTAATTGTTATGCCATTCTGGGGTTATTGCTATCTAAATGCAGTATCTTGCATTTATCAATGGTAATCCCCAACTGCCACTTCTTAGCACATCTGTCTATTTTCTCTGGTTTTTGTTGCAGAAACACACCCTGATTCCTACCACAGCTTTAGACTTAGATGTTAAACTTGATATGCCTTTGTTAGTATTGTTAATAAATACAAAAATAGAATAAGAGGTCCAGCAACAAACCCTGAGGGACTCCACTAATAACATTAGTCCATAAAGCATGATGACCTGCCACTCAATCATCCCTTCATCCATAGTGGTAACATGTGGTGCACTGGTAAATTTTTAACAACCAGCTTGCCAAAAAAAAAAAAAAAAAAAAAAACCAAGACCAAGAATACATGTGTATATATTTATTGTAAGTTTTAGTGATTTACAACAATAATGTATAAATTTTTTTATTATAATTTCCATATAGCCAATTGATTCTTGCAAAATGATTTTGTTGACTTTTGCTGAGCTCTTGTATCCATAGCCGATCTATGGTTACGATTCAACCATGATTTGACAAATGGAGTTGCATCCCAATCTGCTAACTTTTTCCCCAATAAATTCATCACCATTAAATCCCATATGTGACAATATCATGACAATTCTAGAAATTAAAAATCTTTGATGGACATTGAGCATGGGAATGTCATTACCTTAAGAAGCAGCAGCCCAGGCAAAATTAAGCGGATGCTTGTTGGAAATAATATTCCTGTAAAATTGCTAGCAGAGATAATTCCTACAAAGCATAGGGAAGGGGGCAGGGGAAAGGAAGCACAAAGGATACTGAAATAAGCACATCACGGCTGGATTTTCAGTATCACCATACACAAGCTCAAAATGCCACTAGCTATTGTGAACTGAAGTGTGTGCCACTCTACAGTTTATAGCCATTGTTGATTTAACAACCGGCTTGCAAAATTCTTGAAAATTCAACAATCAGTTCATGCGAGAAAGTGCGAGCTGGCTCCAGCACACCACTGGTGGTAACCTTGGCCTAATGCCACATTGCTCCTATTTGTACAGAAATTTTTCATGTGGAATGGCATCAAAAGTCCTGAAATATAAGTATATATGATGTAAAAATTATTTTTTTGCAAATATTTTTAGCCTGTTAATAATTCAATGCCATGAAAATATTCCCTGTCCATTGTGGTGGTAATCTGAGTTGAAGGCAACACTCTCTTAATTGAATATTAATAGTATGATAAGTTAAACATTCAACATACCAATAATTCCTTTCCATGTACACCAACTGCTTTTCGTTTAGAACCTGCTGGTTCTCCTGGAATTTCACAGTTCTTAACATCTTTACACATAAGGCACGTCCAGTCCTCACTATAAAAAAAAAAAAAAAAGACAAGAGAGAAAGAGAAAAAAAAGCTTCTTACAATATTTTAAATTACCACAAGGATTGCAATTATAAATTTATACTGTTGCATCTACAATTATAAAACCACATTTTTTCCAAATTTTGGTATTTTATGAATGGGAGATCACTTACAGCCACAAATTTGTAATTACTTCCAGTAACCAATACCTAGCATTAATATTAATATAGGTTTGTTTGTTGTTTTAGGAGCATTAGCAACTAAGGCCATATTGCTCCGGGATATGCGGTGGTCATTCCCTGACCTTTCCGCATCCTCCGTATTTGGTGGTGATGGGCTCGAACGCCGGTCTAATCAAGAAGCGTCTGCTACGCACTGCTGCTCCTTCCCACCTGGCTACGGAGGCGCCTATTTAATATAGGCAAATCGATGCAAGGAAGCTAGGCTTATTCAACATCAACCTCAACAAAGTCACCTGGTACCATCAGGCATCTGTCCAACCTTTCATAAACTCGTATTAAGATCTCCAGTTCAACTAGAGGGTAAAATTTGTTCTGACACTTAATAATCTTTTTGCTAAAAGAGAATTTTCTTATGCTAGTATCTAGTTTATAACCATCCTTTCTTAATTTAAGGGCCTTCAATTGCTTTAACTGAGCTGTAGTAAAATTCAATTGCTTCAAATGCTTTAACTGAGCCAAAGCAATTGAAGCTCTATCCACCAATTCCTTAAAGGATGAACACCAAGTAATTCTCTAATGGGGGTAACGGTAACTTAGTTAATTTATTAGTATTAGTAATGGCCACATGGTGCAAGAAAGCCTATGGCTTATGCTACACCAGCCAAAAAAAAAAAAAAAAATCCGAACAAAACAATGATAAAAAAATAAATAAATAAAATAAATAATAATAATTAATAAAAAAAAAAAAAGGAAATTAAATCTATCATCCTATGTGCTTCCCTTACCCGAAAGTACTATCCAGATGACCTTTGAATTTCCCCAAACTGGCTACCACCCATGAAGGCAACTTATTCCAGTAATTTATAACTCGCTGGCTAAAATAAAACTTCCTGCAGTCCAATCTAAACATTTCCCCCCGTAACTTGAATTTATGTCCCCTAGTTCTAGCATCATTTATAATCATGAAAATTCCGTCCTCATTCATTTTACTGATGCCTCTCACAGCCTTAAACACCTCAATCAAATCTCCTCTAAGGTGTCTAGTTTCCAAACACTGCAACCCACATATTCGAAGTCTTTCTTCATAAGGATGCCCTTTTGCCGATCTCACCAGGCGAGTTACCCGTCTTTGCACCCTTTCAAGAAGCTCGATGTCTTTCTTTAGGTGCAGTCTCCATACTTGAACACAGTATTCCAAGTGTGGTCTAACAAAAGACCTATATAATGGGATTATCACGTCCCTACCTCTACTTGCAAAAGTTCAATAGATCATCGATAGGACACCATGGGCCTTCCTTGCAACCTGTTTACAATGCTCAGAGAATTTCATGTCTGACCGTATCGTAACACCCAAGTCCCTTTCTTCCAGTACTGGGTTTAGTTGAACTCCACCAAGTGAATAAATTATTTTGGGATTACTGTTTCCCAGGTGTAATACCTTACACTTTTTTGGATTAAAGCATAGCTGCCATTTTTCTGACCATTCCTGAAGTCTATCTATGTCTCTCTGAAGAAGTTCAGCTTGACAGTGATCATTAACTACTCTACCAATTTTAACATCATCTGCAAATTTAGACATCACGCCCTCTATCCCTTCATCAATGTTGTTTATGAAAATTAAAAACAACAGTGGTCCTAATACTGATCCATGGGGAACCCCACTTCTTACATCAACCCAATCTGAGGAATAGCCATTTATCACAACCCTCTGCCTCCTGCCCTGAAGCCATCCTTCTATCCATCCCAGTGATTCCAACCTGTTCCAGCTTATAAAGCAACCGCTCATGTGGGACTGAGTCAAAAGCTTTACTGAAATCTAAATAAACAATGTCGAAATTATTCCCTAAATCCAGCTCGTGAGTGACCCTTTCGAAATAGTGAACAGATTTCGAAATAGATTTGTTAAACATGATTTTCCCTTTACAAAACCATGCTGAGTATCCTTGAGAATTTCAATTCGATCCAAATGATCCTGAATTCCACCCTTGATCATTGCCTCTATGATTTTCCTTACTACTGAAGTCAGACTGACAGGTCCATAATTTCCAACTTCACTTTTAGAGCCACCCTTATGTATGGGAGATACATTTGCACTTTTCCAATCCAAGGGAATCTCCCCAGAATCTAGTGATGCTCGCATAATTAGCCTCGATGGTTCAATGCACCCTTAAGATTATAGGGTATATTCCATCAACTGCAGGAGCCTTACTGGTCTGTAGGCTCGAAAGCTTTTTCATTAAATAATCTTGCAAAATTTCAATATCATTAATTACATATTTTTTAACTTCGCTCCCACAATTTCCCATTGCCACAAAAGGCTTTTCATTTGTAAATAGCTAGTATGAATCAGAGTTGTAATACTCAATATGTTCTACGTTGATAATAATATTAGTAAATTAATAAGAGGAGTATACCTCAATATAGTACGTGGAACACTTCCGTATGATACCCTCCAGAAATTAAAACGGAAAAAACGAAAAAATCGACACCTTACCGGTACATTAAAGTAAAATATAAATAATTAAATACTCAATTTAACACAATTCAAAATCAATTCAAAACAATTAAAATTCAAATTAACGCAATTAAAAGAATCTAACGAAAATATTCAAAACGATTTTCCTTCCTGAAGCTGACAATGCTTTTCGACCGACTGTCGTGATCACAGGAATGAAAATTACCGAATCAGGCTAAACCTGCAACTTAAATAGTGATTATATGTCTTCGCGCATGCGCGTAAAGGACCACGCATCGGAGATCAAATGTTCGTGAACTAGCCGACATATTCTGTGGTAGTGCGTTGTGTGTCTGTGGGGGGGGGGGATGTCACCCAACTCGTGTGAACTTGGTCGCAAGCTCGCGATAATGTGTTAGAATTCGCACGAACGTGTCTTGAACTATTCGTTAATAAGTTGCAAGCATTATCGAATAGTTCAAGACACGTTCATGCGAATTCTAACACTTTATCGCGAGCTTGCGACCAAGTTCACACGAGTTGGGTGACATCTCCCCCACAGACACACAACGCACTACCACAGAATATGTCGGCTAGTTCACGAACACCCCCTCACCCAGTATCCAACGAACCGACATATCAACAGGTTACAAATCTTTCATCGTGTACACTATCGCAGGACCAGATTTCACTTTTATCCAAAGGATTAAATTATAATTTACCACCTCGAAAGCTGCCAAAAAAACAATGCGTAATTGATATTGAATTTGGACTTCGTAGTGTTCCACAAAAAGATGTATTTATTCAACAAGTTAACCAAGTAGTGAATAACATAAGAGAAACGCGACTTCCTAAATTGAATACACATGACAGTTCAGCTTTACGAGAACTTCGAGAAAATAAGGACATTATTATACAGAGGGCAGATAAAGGAGATACAGTGGTAATACTAGATAAACATGATTATATTAATAAGTTAGATTCAGTTGTGTCTGATACCTCCACTTATCGTGAAGTGGACCCGGCACTGTTTACCAATTTGGTAAATCAATACAATAAAACGTTAACCACATATCGTAAAAACGACTACATTACTATGGTTCAGTTGAAGGAATTGAAGTCCAGAACATACAATATTCCTGCACTTTTTGGTCAGGTAAAATTACACAAGCCTGGATTTCCGATTCGACCTATTGTTTCCTACAGGAACTCGGCATTTTCAGCCTTAGCCACACATGTATATAATATTATAAAACCTTTTATACAGGTTATACAATTTGGGATTAAGAATTACGATACATTATTTAATAATCTTAAAGACTGTAGACTCGGCGACAATGACAATTTATTCTCATTAGATGTTACCTCATTATATACGAATGTAAATGTTGAATACACATTAGATATTATTTGGGATATGTTAAATAAAAACTCGACACCGATTAATTATACGAAGCTGCCCATTAAGGAAATTTTTCACTTAATTAAACTATTAGTTGAGGCTAACTACATCACCTTTCGAGACAAGGTGTACAAACAAATTTTTGGATTACCAATGGGTTTGAGCCGGAGTGGCTTAATGTCAGAGATCTATCTCTCAACGATTGAGCAGATACATTTGACACCTTTTCGTCCCCGTATCACATACTATGGGAGGTATTTAGACGATGTTCTAGTTATTACTGATAGTAGTACTATCCAAGACATTTTACATTCGTTTAATAATATTCATTCTAGACTCAAATTTACATTGGAAAGGGAAGATACGGATACTAAGTCATTAAACTTTCTAAATTTCACGCTTACCCGGGACTTGAACAAAATACAATTTAGCATCTATCGAAAACCCACAAACACCGGTATGCTTCTACATTATAATAGCTACCACCCGTTCACCTACAAAAGATCGATTATCTTTAATCAATTTCTAAATGCCTATAAATATTCAACGACGGATTCTGCTTTGGACTCAGAAATACAAATATTAACTAGCAGATTCTTGAACAGGGGTTATCCCATTAACACAATAAATCGAATTAGGGTACAAGCTAAGGATAGGATACAAAATACTACACCAATCAACAATAGTAATATCAAAAAATACTTTATTTCTGTCCCATATGTTGAACAGTGGCACAAACAGCTTAACAGATTCTTTAAAGATACTGAATTTAAAATTATAGCTAGGCCTATACGGAAGTTACACACTATAATGAACAATCGCTCGGTTCTTTCCGCGTTCACAACACAAATTAATGATCTAGTATACAACATTTCTTGCGGTGATTGCGACTCGTCTTATCAGGGTTCGACGCGGTTTTCTCTTAATATTCGTGTAAATCAACACGAAGCCTCAGTTCGTGCTTCTCGTTCAGCAGCGTCAGAATTAGCCTTTCATGCCATTAACGAAAAACATACTTTTTTATTTAACGAGGCCAAAATATTTAATGTTCAACGTAATTATACGCGACTATTAATTGCAGAAACCGTTGAAATTAAATTACACGAGAATTCTGTTAATGTTCGGCGGCCATATTTGATCTCCGATGCGTGGTCCTTTACGCGCATGCGCGAAGACATATAATCACTATTTAAGTTGCAGGTTTAGCCTGATTCGGTAATTTTCATTCCTGTGATCACGACAGTCGGTCTAAAAGCATTGTCAGCTTCAGGGAGGAAAATCGTTTTGAATATTTTCGTTAGATTCTTTTAATTGCGTTAATTTGAATTTTAATTGTTTTGAATTGATTTTGAATTGTTTTGAATTGATTTTGAATTGTGTTAAATTGAGTATTTAATTATTTATATTTTACTTTAATTATTTATATTTTACTTTAATGTACCGGTAAGGTGTCGATTTTTTCGTTTTTTCCGTTTTAATTTCTGGAGGGTATCATACGGAAGTGTTCCACGTACTATATTGAGGTATACTCCTCTTATTAATTTACTAATATTTGTAAATAGCACACGCTTCTTGATTAGACTGGGGTTCGAGCCCATCACCACCAAATACGGAGGATGCGGAAAGGTTATGGAATGACCACCGCATATCTCGGAGCAATATGGCCTTAGTTGCTAATGCTCCTAAAAACCAAATAACAAACAACAAACATTTGTAAATATCGATGTAAAATAACTGTTGAGTTCATCTGCAATGGCAGCTGGTGTATTTAATACTATCCCCTTTCCCTTACGTAAAGGTCCGATCTGGTTTGCCCTGCTCTTCTTGGCATTTATATATGTGTGAAGAATTCTTTATCCTCCCCAATTTGCTCTGTTTGCTAGTGATTTCTCATAAACTGCCTTTGCCCGTCGAACCTTTTCTGTGGCTCTATTACACATAACCTTGTAGCTGTTATAGGCTTCAGTACTTTTTATTGCTCTGTAACCTTTCCATGCCACCTTTTTCTGCTCAAGTAATGTGGCAACTTCACTATTCATCCAACTTGGAACCCTCCTCGTAGAGTATTTTTTTAATGGTATACACGCGTTCAAGGCATCTGTGATTAATGTTTTAAAAGCGTACCATAGTTCAAATGTATTCATTTTCTACATGATATCTACCCAGTTAATAGAGGCCATGTAGTACCTTAAGGCATCGTAATTTCCTTTTCTGAAATTAAAACCCATTCCTTTGCCTTTTACTTCTGCTACCTCTCTTGTCATCATCCACCATAGAACTCCGTGATCACTTCCTGCTACTGGTTCCTCTACTGTCAGCCCTGTTATGTCATCTGATTCATCTGTGATGATGAGGTCTAGGATATTCTTTTCTCTAGTACTTTCCCTGACATGTTGATACAAATAACAGTCATCTAGTTGATTTAAAAATTTTGTTCCCCATGTAGAGTTTCCTTCCCATTTATTCCAATCAATTAGAGGCAAATTGAAATCACCCATAATAAGGCATTGACGCTTACTTGCCCATTCCATTTGCATGTAGAGGCTTTTGTCATAATCTTCACAATCACCTGGTCTGTAGATTACTCCTACTCACATTATACCTTTGTTTCCAACTATCTCACACCATACAGACTCTATACTAGCATGTGAAATGTCTGAATCCGGGAAAGCTATCGTTGCACTCAGGCTGCTTCTGATAAGAAGCATTACCCCACCATCCCTTCTATCTACCCTATCCTTCTTAAATACATTATACAAGCTGTACTTAAACTAATCATCCCCAATTTCCGGGTGGCACCACGTCTCTGTAAGCCATATTATGTCCGCGTTACTTGTTTTAACCAGCAGTTCGAATTCGCTCATTTTATTGACGACACCTCTAACGTTACTGTTCTTGTATATTTAACAACCCTAACACAACCCTTGAAGTTTTTTAGGCTCTCTTTCCTGATATTAGCTACCCGCTCACGTGAAACATTTCTGCCCCCAGAACATCTAGATAATACGTCCAGTTGGGGTAACAGATAAGAACTCTTAAGGTATGTGCAAGAGTTACTTTGACCATTTCAATCCTTCTAAAACTCAGTGCTATCTTGTATATGGCAAAAAGAGTCTACTGTTCCTATGCTTTATTTTTTATAACACTCAGATATATAGAACAGATCATATATCTCTATTAGGGATTATCTTGACTTCTAATCTCTCTTTTGGCATAAGCACATCACAAATACCACTTCATCTGCATCTAAAAAACTGTTTTCTTTTTCACTCTTGGTGTTACTTTTCTTCTAAACTACTACTCAATCTGTACAAATCTCAAATCTGTCCAACCAGAGAATATTGTTCCCACATCTAGGGTGGTATCCCCCAAAACCTCTCTCTAGCTTTTAGACTTCATTCAAAAGTGGACAGTCAGGTTAATTAATGACCCAAATCTTACAAAGACTCTTAATATGTTTCATAGATGTTCTTTTTCTGATACATGCCTTTTCTATAGGTACTTCCATCAGCACTCTACTTCTGAATTGTGTATGTCTAATTTCCCCACCCCCCACTCTATTCTAAACCAATCTGAACACATGCTACAACCAGTTAGCATCCTTTTATACTATCCATCTTCACAGTCACAGAGCCAACATTATTTCTTATTTATCCCTTCAACTTATTTTTTCTGGTAAAATCTTACTTCACATGTAGTTTCTGAAAACTACAATCTATAGAAATCTGTCTAATGTCAACACATATCTTTAGTCTTCTCAACCTTCAACCCATGCATGGTGCTAATTACTGTAGGTTCTAATATCTTTCATGTCTGGGGGTTTCATTTAAAAAAAAAAAAAAGAAGAAAAAAAAAGAGCAGTCTTACAATTGCCTTATAGATGGACTGTGACCACCTTATCTCTACAAAAAAATGTTCAATAAGTCATTCACAGGACACCATGGGCCTCCTCATCATCTGTCTACAGTGCTAAGAGAATTTGTTTGGATTCTCTTATGTCCAACCGTATCATAGCACCCAAATCCCTTTCTTCCTCTGTTGTTTTTAATTCAACTGTATTAAGTACATAAATTATTCTGGGATTGCTATTCCACAAGTCTAAGAGTCCTAAGAATAACTTATACACTTGGTTAAGTTGGATTTTTTTTCAAAATTTTAGCATCATACCCTCTATCCCTACATTAATGGCATGTATAAAAATCAGAAACAACAGTGGTAGTAGTAGTAGTAGTGGCACATGATGCAAGAAAGCAAGTGTAGGAGCTTATGCAGCATCAGCCAAAAAAAAAAAAAAAAAAATCATCACACCATTCCCTCCAAATGCCTGTCCAGTTCCTCCTTAAATTTATTTAACCTATCAACTTCCACAACGACAGATGGAAGTTTGTTCCAGCAATTAACCACCCGCTGGCTAAAGGCAAATTTCCGCACATCTATTCTACATCTATCCTTTCTTAATTTGAACTTATGTCCCCGTAGGTCCCAGAATGGGTCCATAGGGGTTCTAATGTTACATCAATATATTAGAGAGAGAGAGAGAGAGATCAATTACAGCAGAACACAAATGAACTACCTGTGGTTTAATATTTTAAAACAACATATATTCTAAATAACTGATATGACAACTAAGTCGTAAGTTAGTGTAGCACATCAAAATCATTGGCTACTTAGAATAAGACCAAGCTCACAAAATACTTATTGTCCACCCAATATAAGCTAGTCTAAACCTACAGTAACAGCTGACATGAAGAGGTCAGTCATGCTGTGCTGTTGTTTATCCTTCTTTTACCCATAATAATATAATATGATGCTCACTGCACCACTATGATTAAAAAAAAAAAAAAATTATATTTCTTGAAAAGTACAACTGATTATGCTATTCAGTTTTACTGGTCACAAGTGTTAATTGCTAACATGGTGTAAAACATACTAGTAATTAATTTTATCTTTAGAATCATAGTTCAAAATGACTGAATAAGAAAATGAAAATTAAGTTATTTTAATATTTCTCTAAATAACTTAAAATCAATAATTAATTTTAAGAACTGATAAACTCTTAAAGAAACAAACTAATCTCATTCAGATATCTGTATTTAAAGTAGCAAAAAGAAATCTCACTTTGGTGTTGAGCCAAGAGCCGGAACATGACACTGCAAATGATAGACTCGTGGACATTTGCCACAACACAAAAGATCACCTCCATCATGACAAACAGCACACCAATCTTCGTTTGGATCTTCATGAGTTCCTGTTCCTTGGTTACCATTGGCATCTTGACTTAAACTGCGTGTCTCTACAATCTGTATTTTGGGAAATTCTTCATTTGATGTTTTGTTCTCGTCATCTTGTTGATTGTGCTCTTCGTTTTTTAAAGTGTCTGGTTCAATTTTAGGCACTTTGATTAAATCAACTTTTTTTCCCTCAGATTTGATTAGTTTATCCAAGGCTGCCACATCAGGCTTTATGTCAATTTGAGAAGCAAACACTATTTCAGGTTCATCTTCATTGGGTAGCATTTTTTTGCTGTCTTCACCTCCTGTTAATGGTGTTCCTGATCTAGAATTTTTTTTGCTTCCCACAGCACTATCATGGAAATTTTTATCTTCACTTACTATATCAATTGTAACAGGATTTGAATTTGAGTTTCTTCTGCCTCCACCACCACTACTGTGTTCTCCACTGGTACAGGAATGATTGGAATTATCATCTATTACAATAGACTGAACTGGACTGCCACTGCTGTCAGCTTGGAGCATCCCACTCTAATATAAAATGCAAAATTTAATAATTAGTTGTTAAAATTATTCAAGCATAAAAATAAAAAATTATAACTAAAATTCTAAGTGGTTGTGAAATTAAACAATTCTCAACCTGAAAATTTGCCATTAGTATTAATAGTGGAAAATGAAGCAAGGAAGCAACCTTAACAGCATCAGCAAAAAATAAAAATAAAATCTCATTCCAATAGTTTGTCTAGTTCTTCCTTGAATTTATTCAAACTATCCATTTCCACAACGATGGACAATAACCTGTTCCAGCAAACAACCACCCATTGGCTGAAGGAAAACTTTTATACATCTGTTTTGCAACCATCCTTTCTTAATTTGAATTTTTCATCCCTCACGTGCCTAGTCTGAGCAAGAGAAAGAATCCCATCAGCATTGAGTTTGCTCAATGCCTTAAACACCTCAACCAGATCACTTTGCAAGTACCTAGTCTCCAGACATTGTATCCATTTTAACTTTTATTTATTTTAAATTTCAAATTTTTACTGTAGACAATTTCATAAGTCATTTTACTTTTACTAAATTTCATTTGATAAGCACTTTTGCTATTTGGAAATATGCATTCAAACTGCTTGCACTCTTGTGTCACATAATGCAAAAGAACAACCATTACACCATAATTTTCAGAATCTACAGCAGGCCCCTGTTATAACGCGGTTCGCTTTACGCTGATTCGCTATAACGCTGTTCTTATATTATAACCCGTATCTGACTATAACGCTGGCACAGATCACTATAACGTTCCTTTACAGATTGCATTTTTGACATATTTAACGAAATCGTTTCATTTGATGGAGTCGATAGCTTGAAAATGAATAGCAAAACAGCATTAAAACATTTCCCACGCTCGGTGAAATTTTCTCGCACACTAATTTAATTGCAGTACAGTCACTTTTTATGTATTCCGAGATCAACATTTTAAAAAATGATCAAGTATATTGCTTGTAATATTTGCATTATATGCATTTATCCCAAGTCTAGTCATCACTCAGTACAGTATTAGACATTGTGCGTAATGGACAGTTTACTTGAACATTGTATCTTAATTAATGCAACCAACGCAGTTCCATTTTTGAAGAGTTAATAATGGCCGATAAGAATGAAAAAGCAACATCTGGGTGCAGTATGAAGACTCTAAATGTAAGAAAAAGACTGAATTTGAAAATTAAATTAGACGTTTTGAAGCGAATCGATTCCCGTCAATAAGCGGATGTGTGCCATAATTTAGGACTTGTAAATTTAACTAAGAACAATTATAAAAAAATAAAGAATTAATTTTAGCAGCGGGAAAGATAGCTGTTCCACTGCAAGCAACTAGGGCTAGGCGGGTTATTAGGATTGAAATGAAAAGACGTTAACTAATTTTATTGAAGATAATATCCAATGCAGAATTCAGTTAAGTTAAATATTATATATATATAAAAAAAAAAAAAAAGAGAGAGAGAGAGAGAGAGAGAGATTAGCCAATATGATGATCTAAAGAAAACACCTAAAAAAAAAAAAAAAAAAAATGTGGAACCATTTAAAACTGGTAAGGGCTGGTTGAATAGATTTAAAATCTAGGGAGAAGCCGCAAGTTCAGATCAAGGAGCCGAAACTTTCAAAAAAGAACTTAAAATTATTGAAGAGGGGTATATTATGCGTTATACTTCTCAACAAGTTTATAACATAGATGAAGCAGGACTTTTGTGGAAACGAATGCCTAAAAGAAATTTCATATTGAAAGAAGAAAAACACATGCCAGGTTTCAAAGCAGCGAAGGATCGAGTGACTTTATTTGTAACGCTGTGGGGGATTTAAAATTAATACCCCTTTTAGTTTACTTAGAAGAAGGCCAAAGTTCAACCCAAAATCGACACATTTTTCATGATTAAATTCATCAGTTAAATTAAATCAATTAAATTCATGATTTTAATTGGAATTTTAAGTTTAATTTTGATACATAAAAAATAAAATAGTTACCACATAATTATATACGTATGTAATGCAGAATATTTTATATGTAAAAATATTTGAATATTAAATATTTTGACCGACATTTGTGCATCTTTTCACTACCGTTTATTATTGATTAGGAAATATCCTGTGGCACCGACCGCAACTTACAAATACATATGTTACCTTATGGGAATGCGGAGCTCGCTTAGTGCGGATTCACTTAGCGCTCTGTTTTTCCGGAACGAATTATCAGCGTTAAGCGGAGGTCACCTGTATATAATTGCCATCCTTTGTAATCACTTTTCAGCATGCATATATCATTATTTGGGAGATTCATCTGAGTACATAAAACTTCCACTTCTGAAGAACTGGATACAGATACAGAAGTTTTTATAATAAATTACTCTGCCTTTCATATACACAACAACTTGCCACACCTGTTAAGTTTTATTAAAAGTGAATGCCATTAAATTTGTGTTCCTATCATTCCTAATGTCAATATTCATGCACAAAGTTCAATTCACTGTATATTCAACATACACCAACCTTATAGCCATCACTATCCTGCTTGTTGTTTAGAGTCTTCCCGCTTAGTTACTGAGATTTATTCAGAAATACCAGCTATTGGGCCAACTTAGGAAAAAAAGGACACACAAGCATGCATGCATTGGCACAGCAAACTCTTGTGAAACAGTACAAAATCCAGTTTTTGGGCTCCTGGTCTTAATTTCATCAGTTCAATATAAGAATAACAGGGGCATTTCAGGGATCCTCTTTGGCTGGGAGCCCTGATGTGTTGCACCAGTTTGCTACTTGTACACCATGTAGAAGAGTATGAAATAGCCAAAAGACTTGTACAAAGCAGCAGAGCAGAGACAAATATGGCCAGAATATAAACATGCCATATATAAGGATTAATAGTAATAACAGAAAGTGGAATGGAAATAATATAAAAAAATGAAACAGCACACTAAACTGCAAAAGGGAAAATTTAAATGGACTTAAAACTGTTGATGAGATATAGCTATAAAATCAAGAAAGTGAAAAATAACAAATTTCAACGATAAACCAAACTCCATAAAAATTCATGCAATCCATAGCAATGGGATATGGTACAGCAAAGATAATAACATAGAAATGAAATCAAGAGGGGGGGGAAAAAGAAATGAAGAAGTAACAGAATGTACACTATAGAATGTCTCACAAAACCAGAATTTTTATGAGAGGATTGATACTTTCTTTTTATTATTTTTTTTTTATTCTATGCTTTATTTCATTATGGTTTATTGACAATGTTTTTATATAATGTTGGATTATATGCTGTATTATTTCACAGTTTAGATCTCAATTAGTTTTCAGTAGCCAGCTAAATTTATTTAATTTTTTTGTCATCTTTATCTTTGTGTCCATTTTAACTTTTATTTAATTTTAAATTTCAAATTTTTACTATCCATGGTTTTACTACATTTTAAATAAAACAGCTTTTGATTACAGAAGATACTCATTTAAGGTTATTACTAACTGCGAAGTACAGACCCTGAAATTTCTTTTGAAAATACGACTTTTTTGAAGACAATACAGTGGAATCTCGTTAATACAAAGTTCAAGGGACCTAAATTTTCACGTTTTGTAATAACGAGATTTGTAGTAGCGAGGTCCCCCAAAAGTGTCAAAATTTTACCGTTATTTATTATTATTATTTTTTTTTGTTACATACCGTATATCCAAGAATAATAATAAATAATAATATCAAAAATAAATTAATAAAATAAAATAATAAAAATAAAATAAAATAAAAACGAAAGCCCTATCTAACAATACAATAATAGGAATAATATATTTTTTAAAGATTTTATTTTATTTGTATAATAAACTTAGAGAAAAGCAATATTAACAGAAATGAAAATATTGTACAGTATATATTTTGATATATACAATATTTTAGTATCACAGTAAAAATAATTACAGTAATTATAAAAGGAATTACTGTAAAAATAATTACAGTAATCATACAAACCATTAACTTTTTAATAAATTAATCTAATTTAAAGAAAGAATCCAATGTTGTTTGCACAGTTTTTGTCCTATATGCATTTTTAACTACAGCACAATGTTATCAAATGCAATAGTTGTTTCTTTATCAATGTTACTGCAGGTCAAGACATTCTCTATTATGTTTAATGCATTTTGGGCATCTTTTTTAGATGGCAGTGTGTGCGCATCTTCACTTTCGCTGGTAACAAAAACAGCATCGTTTTGTTTGGTACCCAGCAACTCTTCAAGTGTTGCCGTTGCAGTGGTAGCAACTTCATCATCCACCTTCACAAACTCTTCAAATTCATCAAAAAAATTCATATGCTCCATCAAATTCCTCCATTCCTCACTGTTGCTATCACATTTGTCTGCTGGATCATGTTTTTTGATGATGTTCTCTCCAAAGCCAATCTTTCTGAAGCAGTTGATTAATAACCAGTGCTTTTTTTTTGGGACGGTACACAACAGTACGGCATAACTGCACCTTTATTAACAATGACGTGTGACATTTGGATGCAGTACACTTAGAAATTTGTAATATTCCGTAAATTCTTTTCACATGTTTACCTACTATTCAAATAAACTTAAAATTATTTAACTAAATTTGCATTTTTTACTGTCTGTTGTTAAGATATTTTCTATATAAAACTGTATAACAATTTTTATAATTCTAAATTACTCAGTCGGGCCTCTGTTTAACAAAGTCCTTTTATAGCAAATTATTTTGAATTCCACTTGGAAGTTACATTTAAAATAGTTTCCGTTGAACGAAGAAAGTTTTCATATAGCGAACGGATTAGGAGAAAATTAACTGTTCGCATTTCTGGCCTTCAGGCAATTAGTGCTGCTGCGTGAATTAAGAGAGCTAAAGCATTCTACAACTTAGTGGTACCTGGCAAAACCTATCTGACCACCTGTCCCAAATATGGAGGAGTTGCGCTAGTCAAGAGTGAGCAGATCAAGGTATATTCCCAATGGGCTCGGGCCTACCTTCTACTACAGTGGTGTCCAACCTTTTCCTGTACAGGGGTCATATTCGAAAAATATTCCAAGTTAGATTTCTTGTGTTACATTTTCCATATCTTGTTGCATGTAAAAGTAAAATTTTTATTAAGTACAATACACGATTACATTTACTGAACAAAACATTTAATTAGAAAATGTTTTTCATAATTAACAAAATTTAAAATGCTGTTTTAGTTCACTTTCCTCATGGGCAGTAGGTTGGACACCTCTGTGAATCAACTGTAAGCGCCCCGTTCGAGAATTAGAAAAATGATTTTCTTTTACCCTGACAAATAATCATCTGTTGTTTCACGGAAGTGTATTATCCACATTTTTCTGTAAATTTTCCCTATCTCTGTTTACATGGTTGCAGTACCTGAATATCCAAATGACACTGACATTTTGGAAAGTTTCAAAAAAAAAAAAAGGGGGGGAATTCAAATTTAAGAACTAGTGACAATACTAATGACGAGAAACAGAAAATGAGGACAACGAAGGTATTAAACCTTCTAAACATGAACTGTTGGTATTTGGTGAAAGTGAAGTTAGAAAATTGCCAATTAGGTTACAGTTAAATGAAAGAGATACAATTCGTAGATTTCGGAGATACCTAATTGATAAGAAGGTTTCAGAAGAATTTTACGAACGCTCTGAGTACGATGCCAATTTCATTGAGTGAATGTGAACGAGGATTTTCACATGTGAATCTGATCACCAGCCCAACCAACACTCCGTTGAAAAAAAAACAGTTTCTTCACTACTGTTTCTTAAAATTGTAGGCCCACTGCTAACCCGCTTCGATCCAGAAAAAATACGTCGATTCATGACTGCTTCAGAAACGTCATTCAGCAAGAGGAAGAAAAGAAGTCGGCATAGGACAGGGGTCAGCAACCTGCGGCTCGTGAGCCACATGCAGCTCTTTTAACACACATAACTGCTGTTCTTTAACTTTACAGCTCACATGAAGCACAATTTAAAAGGGAGTTAAGAGGACTTAAAAATCAAGGACATGTGGAGTGCAAGACTAAAATGCCTTAAAACTGAAATTGAGGATTTGGAGACATTTCCGCAAACATTTCGCAAAACCAAATGTTTGCGGTGAGTCCGGATTAGTCGACAAAGAAAAGACTACAGACTGGTGATGTTCTGTATGGTCCATCCTTGAAAAATATGAGGCAAAGGATATTTTTAATCTCAACGAGACAGGTTTATTTTATAATTTTTTGCCAAACAAAACATTTTCTGTTCAAGGAGAGTCTTGTCATGGTGAAAATTAAGTAAACAGACACTGTTCTGTTATGCTGCAATTCAGATGGCAGTACAAAACTACACCCACTTGTGATTGGTAAGTTTTCCAAGCCAAGATGTTTTAAAGCAGTTAACCAACTTCCTTGTGATTATGAGGCCAATAGAAATGCTTGGCTTACGGTCAAAATTTTTCAGTCTCGGTTATCAAAATTGGACAGAAGAATGAATGGCTTCAGAAAAAAGGAACATTTTGATAATTCTAGACCGTTGTACAGCACATTCTGCCGAGACACTTAAGTTGACAAATATACGGCTGTTGTTTTTTCCCCCCAATACCACCAGTTTACTACAACTACTGGATCAAGGCATTCGTTTCCTGAATTTTTCTGTTTTCAAATCTTTGGAGCAAGCCACTACTGCATTTGAAGTCACTAATCCCAAGTTGCTGAGCTAAATAATTTGCCTTTTCTTGCAAAATCGGACCTGATATTGGAAAATTAGATGCACGCATTTGTTGGTACCAGTCGAAAAGTTTTGTTTCAAGCTCCTCGTGTTTTGCACCACGAATTTGTTTCCTATTTTTCATCACTGCTCCAGTGTCACGCACTTCAAGTCTTTTTCGGTTTTTCAGTATTGTAGATAAAGTAGGTAAAGGGATGTTGTATTCCTGTGCAATGTCCGTTTTGCTTCTTTCCATCCTATCGGCCTCTTGTACAATTTTTAGTTTCATTTCCAGGCTTAATTCTGTCCATCTATGTTTTGCCACCATAACACTGCTAGATAAGATTTAATATAAACAAATTATTTAAAGACACAAGTTCCGAAAAAGATGTCAGCTGAGATAAAATGGCACAAAAAATAGATTGCTGTATATGATAGCAAAAGACTCTTTGAACTGGGTAACAATTGCAACCTATTCCTGTGGAGAGCGAGGGAGTGCATGTAAACAACTTAGAAAAACTTATTTTTCTTTTGTTAATTTAACAACTCATCCTCCAGAAAGATGTTTTTCAGAGTGCACTTGATGCTGTAGCTACCATAAACTGCTTTTGTTTACGCAAAACTAATTTCTAACAAGTCAGTGCCATCCTTTGGGAAGTAGAGAGCCAGGTGGCTGCAGACAATAATCAGATTGCTCTGCCAAGATTTGTATTAAACATACAAAATTACAATATTTATTTCTCATGGAGTGAAAAAGAACTTGGTAATACATATTAACCGAATTTTGTAATAAACGAATATATATACATAGAAAGGCCTATCCTTTCGCAGGGGAATGGTATGTGCTTCATATAAACGAGTACTTTGTATAAACCAAGTTTGTATTAACGAGATTTTACTGTATTATTTTTTTTAGGGGGTTCCTTGTTACATCAACTGCTGTCAACAGTGTATTAACCAATTAGTACACTGGTGTGCAAAATTTAAGGACCAGTCAGGTTTTCACCTGTAGCTTCTCATAGGAGTGGCCTGGATATGGGAAAAGAATACCAAAGGAACCTCGTGAGGTACAGAAATGAAGGAAACAACACCGACGCAACAACGGAAACAAAACGGTACAGAGGGACTTTATTCAAAAATGGCAACATAGCACTGGCTGCCACGATACAGATGCATCACTGCCAAAGATGTAACAAAGGGAAGAGGTGGTCCTCGGTAGGAGATATGGCTACCCCTAATGTCGATGCAGGTTTTGCACCACTTGTCCATACTTAGAACAATGTTGTTGATAAGTTCTTGCGGTAACACAGTCCATTCCTCTGTCAGCACCATCTTCGGCTGGCGAATATTTTCTGGTAGGTGTGGACGTGCTGCTGGGCATCTCCCCAGAGCGTCCCATATGTGTTCGATGGGATTTAGATCAGTAGAATGGGCAGGCCAATCCACACAAACAATGTCCTCACTTTCCAAAATCATATCAACAGCTGCAGTGTGATGGGGTGTGACGTTTTCATACAAAAACACGAACTTGGGGTCAATGGTACCTCGGAACAGATGCACACAGGGAAGAATTACCTCAGTACAGTAGCGTGCACCGGATACAGCACCACCTTGTATCTGGAGTTGTGTACATCCATCCAAGATAACGCCTCCCCAGACGAGAACACCTCGACTGCCATATCGATCCCTTTCAGTGATGTTTGTGGGGTGAAACTGTGTGCCAACCTCTTGCTAGATTAGCTGACATCCAGAATCACTGCTGATACTGAATCTACTCTCATCAGTAAAGAGTACCTTACCCCATTGCACTGTTGTCCAGTCCTTGTGTTCGATGCACCACTGTAAATGATGTCTCTGATAGGCAGGTGTTAAAGGGACAGTGTACTGGCTGTCGGGAAAACAGTCCACCTTTCTGGAGTCGTCTGGTCACAGTAAACTGCGATATCCTGCGTCCCATGCTCCTGTGTAGCTGGTTTGCAATGGATCCTGCTGTCTGGTGTCGGTCCCTTTTGGCCTGTCAGGCATTGTTTTTTGTGGATGACCACCACTGGTCCTTCGAACAGCTGTATCTATCATTCTGAAAGGTGACCACGCTTGTGAGATGATGCTATGGGCAATACAGAACTCTGCAGCCACACTTCTTCGCACTTCAACCTTCCTCGAGCTTCCTAATTATTCGACCCCAGATAAAGTTGTCCAGATGTTGTCTACTGGCCATTTCGTGTCTGTAGCACTGTATGAAACCAATCTAACGTCTGTAACAATCGTGCTCACCATTCAGTAATTTGCACATAACTGCTGAACTGCTGCTTTTATCTGTTTATGTGAGCCCTCTCATCACGATTCAAATTTTTGCATGTGCACCAGCTTTCTACTGAACGGTCACAGTTATACAAATTGCCACAGGCTGTTTCATTTAATTTTGTAGTTGTAACCTTTAGAAATAGTGTTGGTCCTTAGGGTTTTGCACACCAGTATATTAAGTAGGTGGTAGATAGCTCTCATCAACCGGTGCAATACCACCATTTTGCTTATTGGAGGCTTGAAGTGGTGAAACCATGTTACGCAATTCACTTCCGTAAACATTTAAAACTATATCACGTGGCATAACAGAGTTTTTAATTTTTTTTAAATCATAATTACATATTTTGAGTTCAGGATAAGTTGGAGTTTAAATGGAAATAACTGGAGATCCTAGTTCAAGATTCTTCTCATACTTTCCTGACTAATATTTGTCTGTTAATAATGTTCTTGTAAATCATTTAGTACACTATTGTACTATAGCGCCAGAAAACGTTACTCATTGCTGGAACTGTTTCCAATGTTTTAATCAGATATTTACATTTTCTTCTGTACAGAAATTCTCAATAAGTGGTGACATTATTGTTCAGTGGTTGGGTACATCTTTTATGTTGCATTGCTCGCTCGCTCTCTCTCAAATTCACATACAATAGGCAAATGTAATGGAACCATGTTTAAAATAAAGTTTCAAAATTATCCCCCCCCTTCTCTCTCATAGATCCCGTGATTTACAACAAATACATAAAAATAATGAACAATAAAAACAAAACTAATAAATGATTTGAACTAATCATTAAAAATATAATTACTCGTGGTAATTATATTAGTTGTGAAACGGTGTGGCACTGAGCACAAATTATTGCTATGGATAAAGGGATGGTTGAGTGGGTGAAGACAGTGTTTATCAATGGGCACTACTCTTCTTGGACTACCACTGCAAGGTACGTCATAAGGGTAGCAGTAATCCCAGATCAATGTACCATCTTCACGGTACAACACAGAGGCTAGTGTAGAATGAAAAAGACCTGTGGTAACTGTGCAGTCAGATATAACGTTCTCTGGGAAGTGCAAGATAGCTCGTGGGCATTTTGTTGATGATACACTGGAATTTTGCCAGCAGGGATAAGAAGGTAATTATCCTGTTGTATAAGGCAATGGTTAAACCACATCTTGAGTACTGCATAAAAGTCTGGAAGCTTTTTTTTTTTTAAGAATGTGGAACTGTTGGAATGGATGCAGAGAAGAGCAATAATAAGAGTGAAGAAAACACAAAAGGGTGCTATTACCAGGGAAGGCTTTAGTTCTACAAATTGCAGCATCTGGAGATTAGGCACTTGCAAAGAGATCTGAGTGAGGTGTTTAAAGCTTTGAATGGATTTAGTAAGCTAATTTTTTAATGGAATCCTTCCTCTTGCTTAGACTACACACACACAAGAAAGCATAAATTCAAATAATGTTCTTGTAAATCATTTTACAAGAACATTATTCCTTGTGACCCCCCTTTATGAACTGAAGATACATTTACACATCTCCAATCCATGGGGACTTTCCCTGAGTCCAAGGACTAGAGGAATTCCAGTGGGTGATTAATTGCTGGAACAAACTTCCAACTGTCGTTGTGGAATTTGATAGCTTAAATAAATTCAAGGAGGAACTGAACAAAACTTTTACAGGGAATGTTGCGTGAATTTTTTTGGCTGATGCTGCATAAGCTCATATGCTTGCTTTCTTGCATCGCATGCCTCTATTACTATTTATTACCCTCTTCAGGATAGATACAGGGAAATTCGCCTTCAGCCAGAAAGTAATTGATTATTTGAACAAACTTCCATCTGGCGTTGTATAAATGTTAGCTTGAATATATTCAAGGAAAAACCAGCAATTGTTAGAGGAGATGGTCAGGTAAAATGGGAAGTGTCTTTTCTTTTCTTTTTTTTGGCTGAAGCCACATAAGAGCTGTCTTTCATGCATCATTTGCCACTACTAATACTAACGTAAAAAAAAGACAAAAGAACTGAATTTAATAATACAAAAGTTAAGTACACTTCAAATTGTAATATGATATGTGTCCCACCCTGTACTTCAGCAAGCTAAACATGGTTTCCTGTTTGCATTTTTTTTTTGCAATATACTAATTATAATTTTTTTTTTTTAAATTATATTATTACCTGATTTTCATTGCCTTTGCCTTCTTTACCAAGGATAGCTTTTAAAAAATTACCAATGGATTTATTGGCAAAGTCATTCTGAAACAAAAATTTGAATTTTTAAAATTCTGATATATATTAGATTTTACACATAAAATGTACATGGTATGCACATATACAAAATTTGACTTTGATTATGAGAATTTTAAATATTTATTAACTTCAGCTATATTAAATACAAGGTTTTATTAAAAATTTCGGTGAATGAGTTTAAATTCTTGAATTAGGCAGTAGCCAAAAGATTATGAATGGGGCTTATAATGATACCCTTTGAGCATGCACACAAGTTTTAACTTGTCATTACATGCTAGTCTAGTGGAAAAACTACATTGAGTGAAGAACTGTTTTTCTTATTCATCACACATACCGAAAATGATAAAAATTTGAAAATTTTAACATGCAAATGTTAAATTTTGTGGTAAACTTGGAAAGTTAGTCATGGAAATGATTGCATTTGTTGATGCAATCAACAAATGCAAACAGGATGCAGCATACTACTGAAACATTTCAAAATAGTTGAGAGAAAACAAAAAAAGTAACTTGCAATCCACCATGGTGACTCAAAAAATGGTGAAATGATTAGCATCTTCATGATAATGTACTATGTCACATATTACTCACTGTCTGGCAATTACTGTCCAACAAAAATATTCCTATTGTGCTCTGCCCATTTTATTTGCCTTATCTAGCATGATGCAACTTTTGCTATCCTCAAAATTAAAACAGGACAAGAAAGGAAAATGATTTAAGTTGATTTGAGAAATCCGATCAAATATGACAGACCATCTAAAAGCATTCAAAAAAGTAGACTTCCAAAATATTTTGTTCAGTGGCAGGCACAATGGAACAAGTGTGTGGTTGCAGAAGGAGATTATATTGAAGAATATTAACAATACAAACATTTATGTGTTGAATAAAAAAGATTTTTTTTTTCAACATTCACCGATTTTTTTTTTATTACACCTTGTATATCATTGCTAACTGAACAGACATTTCATAACTTTACCGAATATCTTCAGTTAAGTTCATCTTTATTTTCAAGTCAAGCTTATTCTATTTTATAAATCAAAACTATTTAAGTGTAATTTTTCACATGAAGAAATATTACATAGGTGAATTAGAGATTTAATTGATCAACATATTTGTAGTCATTAAAATGACTACATGACTAAAATAATACACTTGAAGCTCAGCTTATGAGAGAACATTGGTAATACTGTCTAAACACATTACTATTTCAGACTCATATTGGACTCATAATAACCAAGAAGACAGAATCTTATTTACAGAAATGGCAAATTAATGATGTTAACATTTGACAGTAAGTGCTTAAGATACTAATTACTTCTTAATTTTTTTTTTGCAACAAAAATTATTACTGATGACGATTTAGCTTAAATTTACATTTGGGGCACTGTGCTATTTTACCTAACTAAAGTTTTTTTACTATTTCTGTACTCAAAAGTTGGAGGGGTTGAGTGGAGAGACTAATCGCAAAACTTATTTTAAGGCATCTGAAGGAAGTCAATAATAAAAAGCTTAATGTAGTAAATTGGGGGGGGGGGGGAGAAATTGTTTCCCAATTTTTGGACAACATTCATATGTAAGAACCTTAAAGTTTTCTCATGGTCTTTATATTATAACCATTTCTGCTAGGGGTCCATAATCATACAGGTATCCTTGTCCTCACAATAATTTTATTCTTCTTTCTCAGAATTTCTCATTAATTAGTTGTCAGGCAGAATTGCAAATGTGTAAGGTGCCGATTTGTCTTGATCACATCCATTCATTCATTCACACATAACTCCCAGTGGATGAATTTCCAAGACAATCCAAATATTATTAAAATTGGAGTAAGGAATAAATCTAAGAATTGTTTTTCATATATATATATATATATATATATATACATATATATATATATATATTTTTTTTTTTTTTTTGGATATTTATATGTATAGGTATCCAAATAATCTATTTGGATATGCAGGTATCCAAAATATGCTTTTATATTAATATATAAAAGCATAATTTAGATGCCAGAACATTATTTGTGAATGAAAAGCAAAGGTACCAGATTTTCAGTGTATGTTCTGTTAGTCTCTGTGAAGGTTTTAGTCTTATTTGCAATCCCTCCCCCATTCTTTTGAGAACAGTTAGAGTCTAAGAACTTCTCAACCTGATTTATTACATACTTTAATCAGGTTATTGGTTTTCAGGCACATTGGAAACTTGGGCCAAATTGTGCCACTATGTATCATATCTGTAATAAGTGGTATTCGTGGGCCAATGTGCATTCTGTGTTTGCTGAAATACCTTACTCCTTCTGCCCGAGACTAGTTGACCATCCCAGAAATTCTCTGGGAACATTTCAGTCCCATACACTTTTACTATTCATGCCAAACATCAGGGAATTATGGAAAGTTACTTAAAGTGAGTATGACTGGCAACTTTCTTTCTATGTGGGAAATGTTTATTATACCAAAGAGAGTGCCAATGGTTTAGAATATTTATGTAACAATTTATGAATCACTATAATCACTATATGAATCACTAATATATATATAGTAGTAATATTATATTGTCTAGAAGCAAACTAAGCAGTTGAGAGAAAAATAGGGAAATTTTATGAAAGGGATCATATGTCAAATGCTCCAAAAGTGCAGGGCAGAGGTAAAGGAAGCAAAAGTATAAAAATGTGTAGTTTGCAACTTAAGTATAGTGCCTGAAAAGATGGAAAAAAAAAAAGTACACAGAGTGCCCGAACTAAAAGAGGTTTAAAGGAAAGTAGAAAAAGGAAGTAAAGTAGTAGTGAAAAAATGAAAGAATTTTAAAAACCAAGAGCAATAATAAAATGGGACTATGGAAGAAAACAATATACGAAAAATTACTAATTACCAAATAAATAATAAAGAGATATCACTGTATTCAGATATGGGAAGACAATTTTTGAAAGAAGGTCGAATATAGGGATGGCAAATAGGCAAAATCTGAGTAAAGTACTACTTTACTTTAAACCTCTTTTAGTTCAGGCACTGTGTACTTCTCTTTTCCATCTTTTCAGACTCTATACTTATGACACACACACACACACACACACACACACACACACACACAATGTGCTAATATAACTACAATGTTCAGAGACAAAATACTGCCGCTTTTTGTGGTAAGCCACAAGGATAGTAATACATTAAAAGTAAGAGGAGTACTAAGGGACCAGACTTGCAACAATATCCTTTGGCCTTTCAGCCTCTTCCGGTGAAATTCGACCTCATCCTTCTTGCAGGCAGAACTCATTAAAACAAATGATGGCCAAGTACTGGCAATTAACCATAACCTCTGCGTTGGAGGAATTGCCATGGACAGAGACCTATCTGGAAGGCCTTAAAAGTGACAAGATGATTACCAGATGAGCTTTGTAAGGTAATAATCTGTTGAAACATTGCACAAGGGGCATTAACAACATGTAATCCTAATTAAAGTATCCTCTGTGACTGTATAGTGGTTTCACTACTTGTCATCACTCATTTGAATAGCTGTGGGTTGGAGTCTCTCATGGACTGAAGGAATTTCTAAAGGTTTCTTCTGTCGGTAAAGTTAGCCAGTCTCAGGTAAAAGGAGTAAAGTTTTTCCTTGTGAGTTA
Organism: Mastigoproctus giganteus; assembly: GCF_048544385.1. Lineage (NCBI taxonomy): Eukaryota > Metazoa > Arthropoda > Arachnida > Uropygi > Thelyphonidae > Mastigoproctus > Mastigoproctus giganteus. The sequence goes on along the minus strand of NC_143586.1, from coordinate 155,376,496 downwards.
GTCTGGGTTTTTAAGGCATGTTGGCTGAAAAACCCAGAATGCAACTGGTCATCTTCAACAGATTCTTAGCCATTTTGAATTGTGTCCATTGATATATGACAGCAATACTCAAAACAAGCATCACCAAATGCAGTTCTTAACATTTTGAAGATTTTCATTCTTCAAACAAAACTTGATCATTTTCAATAATAATGGCTCAAACTCAATAATAATGGCCCCAATAAATGGGTAAGCCACAAGGCCCTTACCCATTTGACTTGGCCCCCACAGTCACAGAGGTCATGTCTGAACTTCAACATTTGTTGCTCATTATCAGTTTGGTGGAGTGGGAAGTAGATTGAACCAGTAACATGATCTCTCTCTCTCTCTCTCTCTTTTACGCTTACCTGTCATCTTGTCTTTCTATCTCCACTGATGATTTTGTAATACAAAAAGTCTTAGAACTTTTTGATCAGACTTCATATGTAATTAAGTAAGCCACTTCATAAATGTGAAGAAAATTTAGTTTAATTCTGTATGCCTAACATGAGTTATCTTGCCCTAGTTTTGCTGATACTAATATGATCAACCATACTAGTGCTGGAAAAAAAGGTGCAGACAATTTTTAGATAATTTGTTTGATCCCATCTTCAAGCCAAAAAATTAGTTGAAATTAAAAAAAAACAATCAGAACAAATTAAAATAAGAAATTCTAAGTAACTAATAATTTTAATGGTTACAAACTCCATAACACGGTACATAATTAAAAATTAATAAGTTCCTCACTAATTACACCAAAATTGCATGCAAATCATCAAATTAAAAATGAATGGAGAAGGTGAAAATACCAAACAGCCAAAGTTATAGATGGTTATGAGATTAAGGCCACAGGAATATGCTGAGAGATTACAAACTCTAAGGTGAACGATGTTGTGAAAATGACATAATTTTACATGGTTCAAGCAGTAAGGTAACTAGAAAAAGTGGACCTCAATGCAAAGTTCAGTGTGAGTCCCCTTTAAAAATAGGTAACATAGTAATATTATACTCAATAATAAGTCCCCTAATAAATGGACCCCTATTTGACAAGATATACCCCATTTCTGTGCAAAAGATGATGCTTCCTTGATGATACTTTCAAATTCATTTCTTAATTTTTTTTCACTTGCTAATACGATTTTTCTATGCCCAATGCAGCTTGACCAATATCCTTATTCGTTCTTTGCAAAATCATTGATATCCTTCCCCCCCCCCCCAGTAAGTCTATACTCAATAATAATGGCCCCAATAAATGGGCCCCTATTTGACTTGGCCCCCCACAGTCACAAATTCTTAAAAACTGCCCTGGAAGCAATGGCTATGCTAATACTATTTCACCTCTATCCACTGCAGTTTTGCTTGTGATGTGCAGCCAGCTAATAATAAACATGAAAAAAATTATTGTTGGTAGACAATAAATTTTATCATAAACATAACTAAAAAGCTTACATTTTTACTCACCACTGGGTGAAAGGAAGAGTTAGTTGTATACGTTGAGATTAATCAGTTAACCATCTCACATATAATGAGTCTTCACTGCATGTAAGATATGTCATCTTCATTACATCATTTTCCTAACATGTTGTCACCCTCCCAATTCATTTTTTGACAGTAGTGCACAAGTCATTTTTTCCTAACTATTAAAATTTCAATCATTTAGAATTTAATTTAATTTTAGTTTCTAATTGCTTTTATAGATTTCAACCTAAATTTTTTGGCATAAAGATTGGATCATCTAGTTACCATGTAGCCTTTAATTTAGCTGATTATTTCATTACGTATAGGGAACAGTATTTTTCATGATAACATTATCCATGTGAAAAAAAATTTTTTTTTTCACATGACATAAACTGTCTTCTCTTAATTAATTACATCCACTCTTTAATAACCTGCTGGCTATAAAATGTTTCATGTAACAATTATTTAAAATATGTCAGCAAAGTAGACACACTAAATAGACTATTTGATGATGAATTGTTACATGAAACATGGAATATTTAATATACATATTAGAAAGGAAGACTAACACAGGTAATTAAGGAGATGGGTCAAACCCAGAATAGATTTACTAATAGGAAAGATTCACTGGAAGTACACTGGTGTTCAAAGAAAGTGCATCCCCCCCTGCAATATTTCTTACAGATTGAATCAGATAAGATTGACATGGAAAGTTACGTGCAATTGACGCCACGAAGAACGAGTGCTATTATTGCTTTACGTGAGGAAGGATGTTCTTCCCGTCATATTGCTTATAGAGTGTTTTGTAATCAGTCGACAGCGAGTAGATATCTTTCCAAACTCAAGAATGCTGGTTCTGCTGATAGGAAAAAAAGGAACTGAGTGCTGCAAACGAGTCTCTACGTCAAAACAGGACAGCATTTTGAAGCGCTTATGACTTAAAAACCATAAAGCTTCTTCGTCTGAGCTGAAAAGAGAATGGAAAGAACACACAGGAGTGGTAGCAAGTGCAGTAACAGTCAGAAGATGCCTCTTCAAAAATGGACTTGTAGCCCCTGCTCTCACAAAAAATGAAAAAGGCCCGATTAATTTGGTGTAAGGAGCATGTCAAATGGATCCCCGAGCAGTGGAAGTCAGTTATTTTCTCGGATGAGAAGAAATTCAACCTGCATGGGAGACACACGATTCACCACAGATGTGGTGAAGAATACCATCCAGACTGTATGGTGTCTACAGTGAAATTCCCTACAAGCCAAATGATATGGGAGTGCTCGTATCGCAGAGTATGTCACCTGCACTTTATAAAAGGTTCCGTAAATGCCAATGGATACCTGGCTATACACGAAGGCAAATTGCTACCAACATTAGAGGCCATTTCAACCTGCCAAGTAACTGCATCTTTCAGGACAACTCTGCTCCTTGTCATCGGGGAAAAGTTTAAGTAGGCACATCTGTATTTACTTTAATTTCATTTCTGCATTAGAGGTTCAACAGTAATGTGTTTACATTTGTTACATGTGGAAAAATGGTTGGAAGAATGGTCTATCACAACTCTTAGCTGGCCAGGAAACAGCCCAGACCTGAATCCTATATAGAACTGTTGGCATCACGTGAAATCTGTGGTTGCCAGAAAGAAACCAAAGACCCTTCGTGAACTTCAGGAAGCCATAATTCATGTTTGGAACTACGAATTATCAGTTGATTATCTTGAGAAATTGATCTTGTCAATGCCTCGATGGTGTGTTGCTGTCATCAGGGCCAGAGGCGGTTCAACTAAATATTAGTTTGCACCTGGTGAACTTTTTATTTTGTTTTCCATTTAAAATGATAAACTGAAGCAAACTACGGGCTTCTGATAACATTTCTGACAAATACATAATTTACCAAAATTGTTGTATAAAGGTTGCAAATGCTCATTTTGGAATATTTTGAGAGCACCTGTCAAATATTACTTAGCTTTGCCTTAACTATTAATAAATATTTTTTGTTTATATTTCTATTTGTGATGCTAGTAATTAATGTAACATACCATCACGAAAAAGGGTTAGAAATGTGAAATTCCTAAGTGATGCACTTTCTTTGAACACCAGTGTAGATAGATTACTAAAAACAATGGTAACAAGTTTACATCTCTGGAATTATTTTAGCAGCAGATTTCATTAAGCAATGCTTCAATGAGAGCCTATGTCATAACAAATAATTCAACTGAATGTAGTAAAATATCAGATAAAAGTGATTATATAATTTATAGCTTACTCATTATCAATATTAATGAATATTAAGAAATGACATTAGCATCTTAATCAGCAATTTCAATGAGAAAGTAGGATCAAATATTCATGAAACTGAGCTAGCACTGTTATAGCACATAAGAAAGGAATGAAACTGGTACAGTAACTGTCAAGTTACGCCTTAGTGTTTAATTTTAAAAATTAAAATTTTCTTTTATAATCTGGGAAAGGCATCCTAATAGCAAGAGGAGTTTACAATTTATGGCAACCAATAATGCAGCTCCCTATTGATAACAGGTCATGCATACTTTGTCAACACTCCATGACCATAAAGACAGGAGGAACTTTATTCCCACTTAAACAATGCTATAAAATAATGAAGGCATTACCTAATTAAGGTTAGGCTACATTGGTATTTGTGTCATAAAAAAGGCCTTGTATTAGTGTTTACAAGACATTATAATGAACTTAAAACTTTGGTCACCAGCTATTAGATAGAATGCACACATATATAAGTGAATATAAGCGAATATATAAGTGAATGCACTAATTAGTGCATTCATTAATATATTATGATACTTTGTTGAAGATGAACGTGGAAGTAACAGACTTTTTTTTCTGAAAGAAATAAAACAGACTCAAAGTACGTATTCACTAATATTCATTTATACATTCATTCACTAAGTGAATGCACACATATATACGTTGGAAAACAGAGAATAACACACCTGAAACAAAAGAAGTTCAGATACAGGAGTAACCATTACTTAATAATGGTAGTAATCTGCAATGTTTTCAAGCGAATTAAAAGAGCAAATATAAAGAACAAGATGAGTTTCAAGTTGATAACCTATCCAACACTACGAAGAATTGAATTTATATTTTGTTCAGTAAAGATTCATATTCATCTAGAAAGAATAACTGTAGAAACTCATACCTTTTTTTCTTTTTCTTTCCAGATGGATCATAATCTATGTTATGTTATGCAAATTTTTGTAACTCTACAACTGTAAGTCATTTTGTTACAGCTTACAACAGAAGGAAGCAACATCCACACACAGTGGAGTACAGAATAGTTCTCCACTTTTGTTTCTAAAAGGCAATGGAGAAGAGGAGATCAGCCCAATATATGGAGAATGGTGTACTCAGTCATAACATTAATACACCTCCCAAACAGAGGTGTATTAGTGTTGTGCACAGGACCAGACTGGCAGGTTTTGGCCCTGGTGGATAACAACAATTTTGGCCCGATCTAAATCCCTTATCATATCATGACCATTAGTCAATAACCCAAATTTGCTGTTAGCCCCATCAGTGATCAATTCCCAACCAAATGGGCCAACCCATCCTTGTCTGTTGTTGTTATTTGGTTTTTAGGGGCATTAGCAACTAAGGCCATATTGCTCCGGGAATATGCGGTGGTCATTCCCTGACCTTTCAGCATCCTCCGTATTTGGTGGTGATGGGATTGAACCCCCGGTCTAATCAAGAAGCATGTGTTACGCACTGCTGCTCCTTCCCACCTGACTAGGGAGACGTCTCCTTGTTTGTGATACATAATTAATGTCAAGTAGGAGAACATGCAGAAAGTGGGAAAATGATCATGGAAGATTGCCATTTAACAATATGCAAACTGGCTTTTGAGGTTCTATCTGAGTACAGCTCTATGGAAACATCATGATGCCTATTTGGCCATGCAATGCATTATGTTTCTGCATGAAGGATTTCTCAGTCAGTAACTTTTCTAGAAAAGTGAAGTCCAGAAATCCTTTTTCAAAGTTACAGAGCAACTTTTAACCATTTTGTTCTCAACTAGTCACTTTTCTAGAAAAGTGAATTTGAGAAATCCTTCCTCAAAGTTATATAGCAACTTCTGATCACATGAAACAGTAACTACTTTTTTTTTTTTTTCATACAAGACTGGTGATTATGGATGGGATGTGGCCTCACTATTTTGATCCTGAGAGCAAGGAACATTCAACAGTGAAAACACTGTCACAGCTGCCAAAAAATGCAATGGCAATGCTGGAAAGGAGTTGCTGTTAGTTTTCTGGAACTAGTTTGAGTAACCCTCACCAATTATTACCAAAAAGGCAACATCATTACTGGTACACATTAATCGAAACTTCTGTCCCATTTGTATGTAGCTAACAAGGAAAAATGGACAGAAATATTGACAAAGATGTGATATTGCTCCACAATATTACCCCTGAACATAATTCACATACCACCATATGACTTGGCAAGCCAATGTGGCTTGAATTTTGGCACAACCACATTTTCCCAAGCCCTTCAAGATTTCTTCCTGTTCCTTTTTTTCAGTCCTGCAGTGCTTTTTTTTTTTGATGAAGTAAATAATATTCATTAATTTAATGTTTCCTACATTTCATGAGTAGAGCTGAACTACTAGACTGAACCTATTTCTAACTTGCTAGAAGGCATTCAGATTACCTAGTGTATAAATCTTACTTCCTCTACTCTATCAGCTCATTACAAGAGAGAGAGAGTCCAAGCAATACGTATGCTTATGGTCTCACTGCTAAGCCACATTATGTCAAGGAGCTAGTGATATTTTTGCCTTGTGTGTCCAAAAATTAACACAGAATAGATTTACTAAGAATAGGTGGAGGTTCATACATTCATTCTCTGTCCTCTTCCAAACCCAACTTTTAACTCATCACACCAATCCATTATGAATAGCCAAGTAATGCAGCAAACTTATCTTCAAAAAGATCTAAATCTCCCCAAACCTCCTAATTCATTTTATATATATATCTATCTCAGTTCAAATCTCAATGCTGTCCATTCCCACCTACAACATGCTAATTCCCACTTATTTTTTCTAAGAGAATCTCAATTATAAGTTGCCTCAACCACAATTTATCTCAGTTGCCCTAATAATCTCCTCTATGATTCCTTTAGTTTCAAAGGTGACAAATGTGCATATGTTCACTCTGATAGATCTTGTCAAAGACATCCTAATATGGAATCACCCCTTATTAATTTCATCTGGCTTAAACCTCTTACCCATTCTGTCAAATTCATCCAGTGAGCGGAGTAGCTCTGGTAGTCTTGGGTGGAATTTGCCAGTGAGGGAAGTCACTTTAGCTAGTGAAGAGAATTACAAAACATCTAACTGCTCTGTATTGCCAACGAATAGCAACAGGTCCTATTTCAATTTCTTGGCACAGTTGATGTCAAGATGACACAATAGGATGTCTAAGTTTGGCATTTAACAATGCGAAGAGAAAATATTTGGCCAACCTGATAGGCTGAAGGTTGGATTTTGAGATGAAAGACCAGATTAGTGATCCAGAAAGGAAGTGAGGTAGGATATAGATGGCAAAATATTTCTATATAATTTTGGATTATCACAAGAGCAAGGTCATTCGCATTCATAATCCATGATATCTAGGAAGGACAAGCTGCCGATTTTGAAATAATACCTGGATTACCATTCAGTCCTACTGCAGAGCAGTTAGCAAGGGAACTGATTAGCCACTTTGAGTTGGAAGATGAAATTTAAATTTTAGACATCATGCCACATATGGAAAGTCCTTGAACATGAGCACTGCATTGTTAATGCAGAATAGTTAATGTAAATAGTTCTGTGTGTTTTTTTATTATGCTTTCACAGTAAATTTCAATTTCAACAAATAAATTATATTAATTATTCGAGGAAATACTCTTACAAAGATGAATACAGGCATACCTCGGTTAACGTTACCTCTGATAACGAAGCTTCGATATAACGAAGTCCGCAATTTCAAGCCCCATTTAACATAAAAAAAATATTCCAGTTTAATCACCTGAAATCTAAACAAATTGAAGAAATTACGGAAACCTTTGGGGCTTCTCGTGGTTGGTTCGAGAAATTTAAAAAACGGGCCAGGATTCATAGTGTAAAATTAACAGGAAAAGCTGCAAATAAGTTTCCAGAAAAACTAAAGGAAATAATTGAACGTGAAAATTTTCCACTAAATTTGGTTTTCAGTGTTGACGAAAGCGGTTTGTTCTGGAAACGGCTACCAACAAAAAGCTTCATTTCTATTGAAGAAAAATCAGCTGCTGGGTTCAAAGCAGCTAAAGACCATTTAACGTTACTCTTTGGATCAAATGCCTCTGGCGATTATAAATTAAAATTGTTATTAGTTTACCATTCAGAAAATCCGAGGGCGTTAAAAGGTAACATAAAAATGAATTTACCTGTAATATGGAAAGCAAATAGAAAAGCGTGGGTTACCAAGGAGTTATTTACTGATTGGTTTGTTAACGACTTTTGTCCTGAAGTAAAACGGTATTGTCAAAAAAACAACTTTGAAGAAAAAGCTCTTTTGTTGTTAGACAATGCTCCGGGACATCCTACTGATCTTAACACGTTGGACACATGCATTCCTGTCAAAGTTGTGTTTCTTCCAGCAAACACAACTTCCCTGATTCAACCATTGGATCAGGAAGTAATAGCATCATTTAAAGCTTATTATCTGCGTCGAACATTAAGCAATTTAAATGAACTAGAGGATAAAGAGGAAATGACAGTTAAAACTTTTTGGAAAAACTACACCATTAAAAACGCAATTGAAAACATTGATAGTTCTTGGAAAGAAGTCACTAAGAAATGCTTAAATGGAGTTTGGCGCAAAATATGGCCAGAAGTTGTACTAGAAGAAGAAAATAGCATCCAAGAAATTAGAAATGAAGTTATCCAGATGGCTCAATCAATAGGTTTCGAAAATGTCGATGAAGAGGATGTTAGAAATTTATTGAATGCAGAAGATGATGGTTTTTTCAGTGGAAGATTTAGAAAACCTTGTTAGCAATGAAGACGAAGTTAAAGAAGTTCCTGCCGAAAAAGTGTTAACAACCAAAGATTTAAAAAGGTGCTTAAATGACATTGAAAACGTTTTAAATTTTTTTAGTGAAAATGATCCTGATTTAGGAAGAAGTTTTATTGTTAAGCGATCAGTGTTAAATGCAATAACTCCGTATAGGCAATTGTTAAATGAAAGAGAAAAAAAGCATAAGCAATCAACTTTGGACTCCTATTTTAAAATGTGATTTCACTTTGTATGTAAGTTGACTGTTCATTTAATAAAACTTTTCTTTGTTCGAAAAAAAAGCTTTTCATTTTCTTTAGGTAGGAACGTATCCCTATTCTGGCCATAGTATTTTTACCTCTGAAAACAAAGTTTCGCTTAACGAAGTAATTTCGTGGAACGCATCCTATTCGTTATTCGAGGTATGCCTGTACATTACACTGCACATTCATAAAGGTAATGTTGGTGAAACATAACAAATTTTATAAAAGAAATGAATTAAGAAGATAGATAAAAATAAGATCAAAAAACACCTATAGTTTAAAAAAAAATTTCTAGGAAAAAGTTATTCAATTTCTTCATCAGAGTTTATAAATGGACAGCAGAAACAACAAAATTCAAAATGCAACAGAAGTCCTCTTATTTGGCAGTTTTCTAAATAGGATCTGACAAAAGAACTCAAAACTGATAGCAAAGTGCAAAACTATAGCATCATATAATATTGTATGGCACATGATATGTATCTGCATATCAAAACAATAAAACAAATGATTAATTTTACATCTAAATGACAACTTGTTTAGCATTTTAGAATATGAAATTGACAACACTCAAACTTTTACTGGACTTTGTCAAGTTAATCATTTATTTGATCTCTCTTTCACTGTTAATAATAAATTCCAGATTCATTCAGAAATACTGATTACTAATCTCTAACTTTTTACACTTTCTTAAAAAAGCTGGTGTTGTCTATGAAATTGTGTGTTCTTCCCAATTACAGATTCTATGACAATTATTATTTTTTAAAATTTTTAAGTTAATAATCTATTTTATTATTTAATTTCATAAATCTAAATTTTATATCTATCTGTGTCATTATATTCTTAACCTCACGTGAAAGTCATTTAAGCCTTTTTCAATGGAGAATTTGAATTTTCTCCTAACTGTAACTGAAAAGTACTTTCAGTTACAGTTAGGAGAAACAGAACAGTTTCAGAGTGCAAAAAAAAGTTGAAGAGGAGTCAAAATAACCTCCGTACCACATAAACACATTTATGCTGTTTTCCTCAGTTTGAAAATTACTTTTTTGCATTTTTGCTTTTCATATCAACTAAGAAATACTGTTCAAGGCATAGACCTAAATGGCTGTCAGACAAACTGAAGAGACTTGTGGTAGAGAAGAAAAATGTGTGGGATGCAAATAAATTGTTATTTGATACAGAAGCCTATGGCAGGTATAAACTAGTTTGTAATAATGTCACAATGGAGGTTAGACAAGCCAAGACAGATTACAAGAAGTCACTGAAAAAGAATGCAAAGAACAGCAGCAAAGACTTTTTTTATTATATTAAAAGTATAAGGAGGGGGTAGTGAATCACATTGGGCCACTTGATATCAATGGTTCAACTGCTGATGAGCCTGCTCAGGTTGCTGACTTATGGAATAGGCATTTTGCATCTGTTCACACAAAAAATTATTTAGAGAAGAGGAGCTAAATGATTTTGTAATAGCTGAAAGGAAAGTAGAAGGGAAATTGTTGAAGCTTAACATAAAAAAGGTACCTGGGATGGATGGGATCTACCCGATTGTATTTAAGGGAGACAGCAAAGGAGGTAAGCCAACCCTTAACCATAATTATGACAGCATTCTTGAATTCAGGGGAGATCCCTATGGAATAAAAATGTGCAAATGTATCTATAATCCACAAAGAGGGTTCAAAAGATGACATGAGTAATTACTAACCTCTTAGCCTAACATCTGTTCCAAAGAAAATACAGCAAACCCCCGCTATTCGCGGTATCTGTATTCGCGGTTTCGCGTATTCGCGATCGCCGATTTAATATAAAATTAAACCTAAAAAATGTGAATTTTAAAGCGCCGTGAATATTTTCCGCCATAAAAAAACATTGGCGTGGCTAAAATTATCTTTCCCGGTCAAAACAGCGCTCAGTGGGTGGGGGGAGAGGGGTGACAAAATCGCGAGCGCGAATGTTTCTCGCTAATCCTTGTTCAATATGTGTTGTGCGCTTGTTATGGAAGGTTTCGGCATTTGCTTTTAATTTATATGCTTATAAATTGAATAAATTTATCAATTTATAAATTGATATGCTTAAAAAAGTGATAAATCTACTGTTTTGTAGTGTAAAACAGACTTTTTCGAGTGTGTTAACGGAAGAAAGTAACTTTATTGTGGACAAGTTCTTTCTAACCCCTACAAAAATATGACTACGAATAACAAGAGAAATGTGAAAATATGAAAGAAGGTGATGACATTAGCGAATAAAATTGAGTTATTAGATAAAATTTCTAATGATGAAAGTGTCTCCTCAGTGGCAAAACATTATAAAATCAATGAGTCAACAGTACGATCAATCAAGAAATCGGAAGAAAAAATCCGCCGTAGTGTCCGTGAAAACGCGCTAATTGCTTCAAAAATTTGCTCTGTAACTCGTGATGTTAAATTAGAAAAAATGGAAAAAGATTTAAATCTGTGGATAGAAGACCGAACTCAAAATAAAATTCCGTTAAATTCACTCATCATTCGTGAAAACGCAAAACTCCTTATCAACGCATTAGCGAAACTGGTGATAGCACTGGCGGGATAGGTTTTTTAGCTAGCAAAGATTTGAAAGATTTGTTTGAAATTTCTAAGAAATATTACATTTAATATTAAATTGTTTCTTATTTTCATTTCTATGCCTTATGCTTGCATTTCACTATGTACTGTCTATGTACATAGTCATATTATGAAGGTACATATAATAAATAAATAGACAAAATTTTAGACTAGTTTTTCTTATATATTTCATACTTTGGAACGGAACCCCTTTATTACTATGGGAGCCATAACTCAGTATTCGCGTTTTCGGTATTCGCGGCATTTCTCAGGAACGTAACCCCCGCGAATAGCGGGGGTTTACTGTAATGGAGTTACTGGTTAAGAAAGTCATGCAAGGACCATTTAGAAGGAATAAATTTTTACTACAGTCACAGCATAGATTTGTAAAGGGGCAATCTTGCTGGACCAATCTGATTGGATATTATTAGTATTAGTAACGCCAAAATGGCACAAGGAAGCCTATGGCTTATGCTGCACCAGCCAAAAAAATAATAATAAATAAATAAAATAAAATAACAAAAAAAAATATGAAGTAACAAAGGAACTGGATGCAAAATAATTTTGTTATCATATACTTAGATTTCCGGAAGCTCCTGATATTAGTGCACCCAAAAGACTGCTGTACAAACTGGAGAAATATAGTATTAAGAACAAATTCCTGCTATGGATAAAGGGATGGCTGAGTGGAAGAAGACAGAGTAGTTTTATCAATGGGCACTGTCCTTTGTGGACTAATGTTATTAGTGGAGTCCCCAGGGCTCAGTGCTAAGCCCATTATTGTTTTCTATATTTATTAATGATACTGATGGAGATGTATCAGGCTTAATGTCTAAGCTTGCAGAATACAAAGGTTGACAGGGTGGTTAATGACAGTAATTATGGTAAGCCACTGCAACACGATCTAGAAAAATTAGGCCAAGGGCTGAGAACTAGTAGTTGAAGTTGAACATTGAGAAATGCAAGGTACTGCACGTATGTAACAGTAATCCCAGATTAGCACATCAAACTTCGTGGTACTACACTCAGCATAGCGGAAAATGAAAGAGACCTGGGGTGGGGGTATCACTATGCAGTCAGATATGAAATTCTCTGGGCAGCGCAAACAGGCTGCCAAGACAGCTCATGAGGTTCAACAGTCCAAGACAGTTCAAGAACTTTGCTAGCAGGGATAAGGAGGTGATTATCCCATTTTAAAGGCAATGGTTAGCCAGCATCATCAGTACTGTATACAGTTCTGGAGGCCTCATTTAAGGAAGGGTGTAGATCTTCTGGAATGAGTGCAGAGAGGGACAACAAGATTGGTGAAGGGAACAAAAGGTGGTCTTACCAAGAAAAGGTTTAGTTCTGCAAATTACAGTGTCTGGAGACTAGGCACCAATGAAAAGATCTGACTGATTTGTTTAAGGCCTGCATGGATTGAGTAAACTCACTGCTGATGGCATTCTTCCTCTTGTTGGGGGGGGGGGGTTAAATTCAGATTGAGGAAGGATGGCTTCAGGAAAGATGTGTGGAAGTTTGCCTTTAGCCAATGGGTGGTTAATTGTGAGAATAAACTTCCATCTGTTGTTGTGAAATGGGTAGTTTGAATAAATTCAAGGAGGGGATGAAAAGGTGATGTGGTAGGTTTTTTTTTTTTTTGGCTGATACTCTATAAGCTTGCTTTCTTGCATTCCAGTAAATAGTGGATACACTATTTACTGGGATGACACCTCTCTCTCTCTCTCTCTCTCTCTCTCTCTCTCTCTCTCTCTCTCTCTCTCTCTCTCTCTCTCTCTCTCTCTCTCTCTCTCGATACTTACTCCATTAATTACTAATGATGTTTGACATTTTCATCAATTCTGATTTCTTTTGTTTTGGTGTTATTAATTTTCAATTGAACCTCCTCATCAGATTCTGTTTTGCCTTGCAGATGTGCACATGTCTGCAAATGTTATCTGCATACAGTTTTTAGCTGTTCTATTAATTTCCAAGTTATATCTCAAAATTGAAGTTTTTTACGAAATCAACTGCACACATCTTAGTCAGACAATACATTCCATGATCACATTAGGAATAGTCTTTCAGTCCCACGATTATGTGTTCCTTTTTCAGAAGTTACCACATAGTTCCTTGTCTGCTTCAGAATGAAGCAGAAGGTAGATAAGTCAGATGATTTTGGGAACTGCAGCTAAAGTTAGATAAATATCTGCACTTGCTTTAAACCAGTAGTCATAAAGTCAAATGCTGGCAGATGTTTCTGATATTTGTGAATGACAATGATGATGAAGACATAAGTCTTGATTTCAATATTTGATAATAAACTTGATTTCAATATTTGATGATGATAGTAAATTATAGTGACTAAGGTATGCTGCTTCAACTAGATCTGCATAAATTATTCAGCTGGTCTGAAAGGTAACACAGTTAAGTACAGTATTGGAAAATATGATGTAAGCAGTCCCAAATTATTTTATTACTTACGGAGCAAGAAACTTTTAAGTAGTTGATAATGAAAAAGACTTTTTTTTAAATTTTTTTTTTTTTTTTATGAGAACCCCAAGCATGAGAAAATATAAGAACCTATAGTTTTTTGATTGATTTGGTAGTTGTTGGCGCATCGGCTTCCGTGGCCATATTGCACCTCCCAAGATTTTTGCAGTACTTTGATCCAAGCCCGAGGCGGGAATCGAACCCGCGACCTTTGGGTTGCCGGGCAGGTACTTTACCCACTCGGCTAAGAACCTATAGTACTTAGTATTGTTGAAGGTCAAGAAGATTAAAGAAGATACTTGTTGGCATTAGATTTAGGAGTATTTATGCAATTCAAAATTCTCTCAACAGTGTAAATAGGCTGCTAGAACTGTGCGTAGTGTTTCTCTATTATGTATAGGAATTTTGTTATCAGCAGAAGAGGTAACTACTCCACTGATTAAGGCTTGATTAGGCCACATCTTGAGTTCTGTATACAAAATTGGAGACCCCAATTCAGGAAGATGTGCAGCTGCCAGAAAAGATGCAGAAGAGCAACAAGATTAGTTATTAATATGAAGGATCATTCCCAAAGAGGAAAACTGCAGTTTTGTACACTGCACTCTCAAAGACTATATATATCTACTTGGAGACTTTAAAACATTTCATCCATTAGTAAATTAAATAATGGAGATATCATTTTCCTTTTGTAAATAGCACAAACTAAAAAGGGCATGTACTTAAATTAAGATACAATAGTTGTACATTGAATATATGAAACTCTCTTTTAGCTAGCATTTATTAACTGTTGGAATGAATATTATGAAAAGTTGACCAATGTGGTGCATCTTTTTCCATCTAGTTTTTAACATAAGTAAAGGATTCTTTACTATTATTAGATGGGAAATTAAGTCGGTAAGTTTATTTTATTTTCATAGCTGATGCTGTAATGGTTTGCTTCCTTACATTGTTTTTGCCAATACTAACACTAAATTATCATCTAACCTTGTAGAACCAGAGAGCTTATGTAATTTAAGGTAGGGCTAAAAAGATACCGTTTATAACAAGGTGTTTTTTTATTTTATTATTATTTTTTTAAGACAGACTGAGTAAGCTGCTTCTTTCGATTGATTTGTTTGTCTTTATTAACTCTTTTTGCGAGAATGCACATATATATTTTTTGAAGATTCCTTCAACATAGTATCAACAATTACATGTGTTTGCATAAATTCTCTTGAAACTCTACAAAGACATGTTACTATCTATCACCTGTGTCTACAAGTAATAGTAGGCATTTTTATATTTACAACGGTTTAGAAAATTGGTGTAGTAGAGTATACTCTTTTAACAAGGTGGGCTTACACAAGCTGAAATTTAAGAAATTCTTTGGAATTCGGATTGAAAAGTTGATAAAACAGAATCAAATAATACAAAATAAATGTAAAAGATACTGCTGTATTGAAAAAAATAATAATAATAAATAATAAAATAATAATAAGTGTTTTTTTTTTTTTTTTACGTTTTCAATTTTTAAAAATTTCCAAATTCCTTGAAAAAACTCAATCCCCTAGGTGGCACAAATACTGCCAGGAAACTCACTTATAAATGAGTAACACTAATATTAAGAAACTAATGTATAGGTTAATTAGATTTTCAGGGATAAAATCTAAGGCAAAGCAAATTCTGATGATGAAAAAATCAGGACAAAAAATACTCGGAACATGAAAAAAATTGGGACACTGTCAAGGCCCTGCTATAAAAGCTATAGGTTATGTAAATTTTACCTCCCTGGACTTTGCTTTGTAGGGTGCCGTCACATTAACAATGCTAATTATTTTAAACAGAATACAAAAAGATCTGTAAATTTAATTTCATTTGCTTCATATAAAATTATTAATCAGTTAACAGTAAGAACATAAATATCCAATCCTGGTATCATCATCATCATGTTTTATCTTAGAAAATATTCAGTATATAAACACAATAATCAAAATACATTTTACATTAAAAAGAGCTGAGTTTCTCTCCAACAGATCACAATTATGTGAGGAATGGTGCCCATTTTTCTTAGTGCTGCTAAGGAAAATTGATATGAAAAAGGATGGAAAACTCTAGTGCTTTATTTTAATTCTTCACTGGAATACTGTTGATAAAAAAAAAAGGGAAAAAAAGAGGCTCCATATGCTCCATGTGTTAACATGGAGCACGAGAAGCCACTACATTCAAGCACCAGCTGCCCAGTGCAGTAAAAAAAAAACAAGAAAGAAAAAAAATAAATAAATAGTATCAGTGGAGAATTTTCCTGTTTACGTCCAGGTACTTATAAGGCCACGATCCATGATCCTTTCAACAGATCCAATACTTAAAAATGGGATGCATAATGTGCATTTAACTTCATCATCAAGGAATTTTTTTTTTTGTTAAAATTTTCATTCCTTTAAATATCATTCCTTATAAGCACATTTATACAGAGGCATATTACTGAATGAGGAGGAAATGAAATATTCTACAGTCTACTTTATCTATATATTGTTGCTTTGATATAAAAGAAATAAAAAAAAAAAAAAAAAAAAAGATTAGGTGAAAGAAAAGAATCCTGGACTGAACTGATCCAAAGTTGGTTGAGAAGTTAACAGACTGTAACTGTATCATATGTAATGGTCGCAAATTATCAGAATCAAATGACACTAAAATATTTAGAGATATAGATCTGAGTTTTCCCAAACTCAAGGAACTAATCTTGGAGGCTACCAGGCTTTACATACCAACTAAGAAATATTGTTCAAGGTTTAGGCCTAAATGGTTGTCAGATGAACTAATGAGACATGTGACAGAGAAGAAAAATGCATAGGATACATACAAATTAATGGATGACATGGAAGCCTATGATAGATAAAAGTTGGTCTGTAACCAAGTCACAAAGGAGATTAGGCAGGCAAAGGCAGACTACGAAAAATCCTTGCAAAGGATGCAAAGAAAAACAGAAAAGAGTTCTTTACCTATTTAAACTCTAGAAGGAAAGGGATGAATCAGATTGGTCCACTGGATATTGATGGTTCAACAGTTGAGGATCCTGCTCAGGTGGCTAACAATCTAAACGAGTATTTTGCATCTACATTCATGCATGAGGAGTTATTCAGGAAGGAGAATGATGTAGGTAAAGTAAACATTGGCAGTGAGCTGGATGATTTTGTAATAACTGAGAGGAAAGTGGAGGAGAGATTGTTGAGGATAAACATAAAAAAGGCACCTGGGGTGGATGGGATCTATCCAGTTATATTAAAGGAGGCAGCAAAGGAAGTAAGCAAACCCCTAGCCATAGTTATGAGAGCTTCTTTGGACTCAGGGGAGGTGCCCATAGACTGGAGATGTGCAAATGTAACCCCAATTCACAAAGGAGGATCAACGGCTGACACAAGTAATTATAGACCTGTTAGTTTAACTTCTGTTCCAGGTAAATTAATGGAGGCACTGGTTAAAGAAGCACTGCAGGATCATCTAGACAAGAATTCAGTTATAGCTCAGATGCAGCATGGTTTTGTTAAGGGCAGGTCTTGCCTGACCAATTTGATTGGATACTATGATGTAGTCACAAAAGAACTGGATGCAGGGAATAACTTTGATATTATATATTTGGATCTTAGAAAGGCTTTTGATACTGTTGCACATGGAAGACTGCTGCACAAATTGGAGCAGTGTGGCATTGGAGGCAAATTGCTGCTATGTATAAGGGGATGGTTGAGTGGCAGAAGACAGAGAGTGGTAATCAATGGACACTGCTCAACGTGGACTAATGTTATTAGTGGAGTTCCTCAGGGTTCAGTGTTGGGTCCGTTGATGTTTTCGGTGTTTATGAATGATATTGATGATGGGATATCAAGTTTAATGTCCAAGTTTGCAGATGATACAAAGGTTGGCAGGGTTGTTAAGGACACCACTGACGCTATGCTGCTGCAACAGGATCTGGAAAGGTTGAACAGATGGGCTGAGAGGTGGCAAATGAAGTTTAACATTGACAAATGTAAAGTACAACATATGGGAAACAGTAACCCCAGAGCAACGTATCAACTCTGCGGTACTACACTGACAGTGGTGGAGAATGAAAATGACCTGGGGGTAATTGCTCAGGCAGATATGAAGTTCTCTGAGCAGTGCAGACGAGCTACAAGAGTAGCTCATGGTGTCTTGTCAATGATATACAGGAATTTTTCTAGCAGGGATAAAGAGGTGATTATTCCCTTGTATAAGGTAATGGTTAGGCCACATCTTGAGTACTGTATACAGGTCTGGAGGCCTCATTTCAAGAGGGATGTAGAGCTGCTGGAACGGGTACAGAGAAGGGCAACAAGATTAGTGAATGGAACAAAGGGTTGCTCTTACGAAGAAAGGCTTAAGTTTTGCAAATTACAGAGTCTGGAGACTAGGCACCGGTGAGGTGATCTGATAGAGGTGTATAAGGCTTTGAATGGTTTGAGCATGCTCAATGCCAATGGGATTCTTCATCTTGCTCAGAATAATCAGCTCAGAGGGCATAAATTCAAATTGAGGAAGGACGGATGTCGGATAGATGTGCGGAAATTTGCCTTTGGCCAGCGGGTGGTTGGTTGGTGGAACCGACTTCCATCACTTGTTGTTGAAGTTGATAGCCTAAACAAATTTAAGGCTCAACTGGACAGGTATTTCGAGCGAACGAAGGGGTGAAATGGGAGTGGTGGTTTTTTTTTTTTTTTTTTTTGGCTGATGCTGAATAAGCTTGCTTTCTTGCATCATATGCCTCTACTAATGCTAATGCTAACTCTTCCACAGAATCTGTCCAAAGAAATGTAACATAATGTATGAAATCCCTATGAATCAATACTGACGAAATTCATATTGGATTATTTAATGATACAGAAGGCTTAAAAACAGTATATGAGTTGCCTGATAATGGATTTTGTCATTTTAAAATTATGTTGAAATAAGGATAGCAGGATGACAAGTGAATGGAAGGGAACGGTCTTTTCTTAGAATATACAAGAAAATTTTCATATAGGAGGGAATAAGAGAATGCAAAAGTGACAAAACATTAGCATTAGCAAGGGCACATGATGCAAGAAAGCAAGCTTATATAGCATCACAAAAAAAAAAAAAAGAAAAGACACACACCCTTCTCATTTCACCCATCCACTTGCTCCAAATGTTTGTCTAATTCTGCCTCGAATCTGTTTAAGCTATCAACTTCTACGACAGATGGAAGTTTGTTCCAACAATCATCCACCCGCTGGCTAAAGGCAAACTTCTGCACATCTATCCTACAACTGTCTTTCCCCAATTTGAATTTATGCCCTCTCTCATGAGATTATTCTGAGCAAGAGGAAGAATCTCATCAGCACTGAGCAAGTTCAAACTATTCAAGGTTTTATACACCTCAATCAGATCACTTTGAAAAAGTTAACGAGTTAACTCTGGAAAACAGGTGAGACAACAAACAACTGAAGATGATGTAGTTAGGACCAGGAGGTCTGCATTATTCACGATTCTTCTAATTTTTTTATATCAACAAACCAAAAGGACTAGTGGAGTGTGTTTGGTATGGCAGATAATTTATCAGTAGCATTTCTGTTTGAAAAAAAAATTCCACAATCCCTTTCACACCAAATTCCAGCTCAAACAATATATAGAGAGTTTAATTAGAAAGTATAGCACAAAGAGGATGCCAGGATGAATGAATATGGATCTGGCCAGGCTAATAGAGCAGAAAAAGACATCATGAGAAGTTACAGCGCAATGAAAATACTGAAGCCTACATAGCAGCTACAAGTTAAGCTGTAATAGTACCACAGATAAGGTTAGGGAGGGCAAGGCTGAGTATGAAAAAGTACTGCTTAAGAGAGCAAGGAATGGGGACATGGAATTTTTAATGTATGTCAATACAAAGAAGAAGAAGAAAACAAATCGAATCAGACCCTTGTATACAGAGGGTAGGAAAGTCTTAGACAATCCAACTCATGTTTCTTATGAATTAAATAGTAGTAGTAGTAATGGCAAATGATGAAAGAAATTTTTTTTTGGCTGATGCTATATAAGCCTTCTCATAGAGAGAAAAAAAAAAAAAAAAAAACGCAACACAGTTCACGCATCTGTACCCTCCAAGAATTTGTCTACTTCCTCAAATTTATTCAACCTATCCTCTTCCAACAACAATAGAAGCCTGTTCCAACAATCAACAACCTCACACATCTATCCTGCAACAATCCTTCAACTTGAATTTATGCCCCCTTGCATGTGTAGTGTCAACAAGTGGAGGAATGCCATTAACATTCAGCTTACGCAATCCATTCAAGGCTTTAAACACCTCAATCAGAACTGAAGCCTTTCTAGGTAAGAGTACCCATTTGTTCCTCTGCACCTTTCCAGCAGATCTACATCCTTTCTAAAGTGAGGTCTCCAGACTTGTATACAGACTCAAGATGCAGCCTAACCAGGGTGGGCGCCTCCGTAGCTAGGTGGGAAGGAGCAGCAGTGCGTAGCATACGCTTCTTGATTAGACCGGGGTTCAAGCCCATCACCACCAAATACGGAGGATGCGGAAAGGTCAGGGAATGATCACCGCATATCCCGGAGCAATATGGCCTTAGTTGCTAATGCTTCTAAAAACCAAATAACAAACAAACAAACTAACCGGGGCCTTATACAAAGGAATAATCACCTCCATATCCCTGCTAGCAAAGGTTATATCACAGACAAAACCCTGTGAGTTGTCATGGCAGCATGTCTGCAATACTCAGAGAATTTCATGTCAGACTGCACAATATCCCCAGGTCTTTTTCATTCTCCACTACAATAGGTACTTAGCATCGACTTTTACTGACGAAAGACCCTTTGTGCTAAGGGGAGGCTGAGCCATATGAAATTAGAGATGACTGTCGATGGCATATACCCAGTAATTTTGAGGGAGGCAGCCAGAGAATGTATTAAATTATTGCAGTTAATTAAGAGAGCATCACTTAACTTGGGAGAGGTTCCTTTGGATTGAAGAAGTACCAATTTATCACCAATACATAAAGGCAGTTCTAAGAGTGAAGTCAATAACTACAGACCTGTTAGGTCTGACTTCGGTGGTAGAGAAAATCTTAGAAGCAATGATTAAGAGTGCAATCCAGAGACATTTAGATAGAAATGGCATTTTGAAGGGCACACAACATGGTTCTGTTAGGGAAATCATGCTTAACTAACCTAGTAAGCTATTTTGACACAATTACTGATAAGCTAGATGTAGGCAACAATTTGACTTAATTTATTATGATTTTAGCAAGGCATTTTACTTGGTGAGAGTTTACTTTGTACTTAGCTGTGATTTGTTGGGATTACTGGAAAGATTCTAAAATAGATTGCAAGGTGACTGTAGGGCAGATGGTTGTGATTAATGGATATTCTTCAAATTGGTGTAAATTCAGAAGTGGGGCCCTCCCCAAGGATCTGTTCTTGGGCCACTGTTGTTTCTGATTTTCATAAACATAAACAAAGGGTTAAAGGGTGTAATGTTATAATTTGCAGACAACATAAGAATCGTTAATCATCAGTTCCAAGCAGTGCTCCTTGAAGATGACGAACAAGCTTCAGTAATGGCTTGAAAAGAGGAAGCTATGTTTTACTGCAGCAAAATGTAAGGTCTTATACTTGAGGAATAGCAAATCCAAAATAATTATACACCTGAAAGTTTTCTTAACAGTGTAAACAGGCAGCCAGAAAAGCCCATGGTATCCTATCGATTTATTGAACAATATCCTGCAGAGATAGGGAGATCATAGTTCCACTGTATACGGCAATTGTAAGACCACATTTGGAATACTGTGTTCAAGTATGGAGACCTCATCTGAAAAAAGCTTCTTGAAAGAGTCCAAGACAAGCAACTCAGGTGGTGAGATTGACAAAAGCACAAGTGTACAAGGAAAGACTGATTATGTAAGCTACAGAGTGTGACAACCAGGCACCTTAGAGGGAACCTGAGTGAGGTTTTATAAGGCTCTGAGAGGGGTTAGTAAAGTGAATGAAGGTGGAATTTTCACCCTTGTAACAAATTTCAAAACTAGGGGCCATAAATTCAAATTAGGGGAAGAGGTTTAGACTAGAATGTAGGAAGTTTTCTTTTAGGCAGTGAGGTGCTGATTACCTGAACAAGCTGCTACTGCAGGTAGTTGAGGCGAATAGGTTAAAGAAATTCAAAGGTCAACTGGATAGTTGCCTACATGAGGAGGGAAGCCTATAATTTGCATTTTCTTATCTGCTTATTTTTTGTGGCTGGTACAGCAAAAGCATGTGGCTTCTTTGTACTATATGGCTATATTTCATTGAAAATATTTTTTATTATTTTTGCATATCTGGAGAAATAATTTTGCAAATTGAACTCTCCTAATCTGGATCATCATCACTAAGT
Organism: Mastigoproctus giganteus; assembly: GCF_048544385.1. Classification (NCBI taxonomy): domain Eukaryota; kingdom Metazoa; phylum Arthropoda; class Arachnida; order Uropygi; family Thelyphonidae; genus Mastigoproctus; species Mastigoproctus giganteus. Next base: position 155,354,269 of record NC_143586.1, on the reverse strand, counting down.
GTCTGATACAATTTTGGCTGATGCATTCTGAATCATTTAAAATTCTTCTTACACAACGTCCAAGATATATTTAACTAACTTGAAAGCTTTATTTCGGATTTTTGGGGAATTTAAATCCACAGCGGGCTAAACAAAGCAGCATTATTTTGTCCCATTCCCTGACTGGAAAGTTCATATTCCAAAATTCACAGACATGAAGAGGGAAATGAGGGCACTACTTTGCAGATATATGGTCATTTAGGTCATCTTCAAACAATCTGTAGCAGAAAGTTTTGTGTGTCGAGGTACACAAATGTAGCGATGCCATTTTCCACAAGGAACATGGACATAAAACTCCATGTGACAGAGCATAAAACACTACATTATGCATAACAGTTTTTCACTTGGCCAGTAACACTGTTTATTCACTAATTCATACAAACAGAAAGTTCACTCATTACTGAGGATCCATTTATGAAACCTCCATCATTCATTTGCACAAATCTGTTTATGCAAAAATCAAGATGCTTCCTTATTTTGTCAACCATAAAAGTTTACAGCATTTGCAATTTTTATAATTTCAGGCCCAATGATTTTATCAAAATTCTCCACATGGCAGGCTGTTGTACCTGGCTGGATTCATTATCTAAATATGTTGATTTCTAATTCAAACAAAAGCCTTCAGTAGAGTTTTGTTTAAACTAGAAACATGCCAAAAGCCAGTTGCCCTCATTCTGCTCCATTGAACACCATTTTTTTGTTGTTTACATATATATGCTTGCTAGATATTAGCAAAACTCACAACTACTAGTAAAAAATAAAAACTTCTTTCATTCAATGCATAATAGAAATTAAACTTAAACAAAGTTGAGAATTTAGTTTCAAATTAGACTGCATTTGGTGAAAATATTGGGTGAATTGATTATTTTTTAAAAAGGCAACTGAAAAATGGAGAAACAGTTCATCACGAGGACAAAGATGTTCATCAGTTCCACAAGAAAAATGGACATTACAAAAAACTGACATTATATAAAGAAATTATAAAAATATGAAAAAATATTGGAAATGCAAATTTGAACTACAGTGCATTCCGGTTATTTGGGCCACCGGTTAATCGGGGCAGCCGTTTATTTGGGGCAAATCTTAAAAAAACAGAAACCAATCGAGAAAATAGCCAGGGTTTACTTCGCTTAATTGGGACAGCATGCCATTTAATCAGGACAGGAGACCGCAGCACTGGTGATTACCCTACATTTGTCTCCGATGGTACCACATGGTTCGGTCGAAATTCTGGAGGACACAACCATAAAACAATAAAAACAATTAGCGGTCACCTGTTTATTGGGCTTTTCTGTTAGTGAAATTTATCATAAACGGACAGTAAACTTGATCTTACTGAATTTGCGATAATACCGACAGCTAGAATTCTGTGGGTTATTATGGTGAAATGTGTTTACACTTCCATGGAATCTTCAATCATATAAAAAAATTAATTTTCAGATCTTCTCTTCATTCGTATTTTTAAAGCTTTGTAACTCATTATTCGGTTCTCACTTGCACGTATTGTGTTACTTGCAATTTGTGTGTGCCGTGTTGTTTGTTATTGATTGCTCATCTTTTTACTGTTTTAAATTTTAACCCCCACCCACAAATGTCAGTGAACAGAAATGTCAACTAGTTTGTATGTACATATTACGGTACGTATTAATTATTCCGATTATCACATATATTCTTCCAATTTTCACGTATTTTTTAATTGGTAAGGTAATAAAGGGTAAATTTCTGCTTAATATATCTTTGCTTTTATAGCCTGTGGATAATATTTCTCCTATTTTCGCTAATTAGAATCGCTGTTTAATAAAATTAAAATTCAATTCACAAATGTGATCACAATGACTGGCGCTTACTGCACATCGTATAGTGAGTGGTACTTTACTATGTAGAGTTCGTTGTAACGTGATTTGATTGTACAGTGAACCAATTGTAAGGGGGGGGGATACATTGTATTTTTAACTATTTACGTGAAACTTCGGATAATTGGGGCAGCCGCTTAATCGGGCCAAAATGCACTAGTCCCGATGTGTCCTGAATAACCGGAATGGACTGTATGTGCATATAAACATCAATTACCCATTCTGATGAAGTTCGGTACAGCAGTCAACATCTCTAAGTAACAAATGTTATCTACAACCCACAGCAATCAAAATCTGCTTTTCTAAAGCAGAACTCTATGTGACAATACTGTCTATCATTATGTTCCTCAAAAAACAGAGAATTTATTTAACATTTACAACAAAAACTTATGAAGATTCAGAAAAAAAAAAAAAAAAAAAACCACATGATTCCATTAAAGCAAATACAGTGGACTCCCGCTAATCCGAACATCCGCCTAATCCAAACACGTTTTGGTCGGCGGAGAGGAAATTTTTTAGTTCGCAAAATACACGTTTTTTGTATTTTCCAGTTAAATTTAAATGGCATTAATGGTACAAAACATTTAGAATTCCACAAAACAATTGTATTTTATTGTAGTACTGTACTAATACAAAATTAATAAATCAGTGTTTGACATGGCCTATTAAAATTACAGATCTATACTTACACACCAAAACAGGAACAAAAGTCATTTTTCAGAAGTAACAAACTCTGTTAGTTTCTTTTGACGTAACGATGAAAATCGGCTAGATAATGCTATGTTTCACCACCGCTTCATAAACATGTAGTCTGCCGGTGTAGTAGCGCTGGAATGTTGTTCTAAGTAGCGTAAAGCGAGGTCAAGGGCCGCTGTCGCGTCTGTGTGGAGACACAAGTTGTTCCGCAGAAACGCCGGGCTCGTCATCACTCCCGTCATCATTCTGCTTGGAGTCTTCTTGGGTGACAGCTGCCACGATGTCCTCATCCGACAGGTTTTCATGACCTATTCCATCCGCTGCAATCCACTCGTTAACGTCAGATTCTATTGCTTCCTCAAACCCGGGAATTTCCTGTACGAGCTGAATTTGTTCTATGTCATTGTTTTTGTCAGAGCTATCGACAAAGCGGAGAGAGGGCCATAATTTCTTCCATGACCTTTGTATGGACTGCTCGGTTACACCCTCCCACTACTCAGCAACCCAATATACAACATCTTTTAAGTTCACTTGTTTCATTTTCTCATTTAAAGAAAGTGAATTGGTGTTATCTTCTATCAAGGACCTAAGATATTTCTTTCTGTATGCAAGCTTGATAGACTGTAACACCCCCTGGTCCATGGGCTGTAATAACGGTGTTACATTAGGCGGTAAAAAAGCTGCCTTTATATCCCCTGATGTCAACTCGGAAACGCCTGGGTGGGACGGCACATTGTCTATGAGGAGAATGGCACGAGGTGGCAAATCATTTTCATTGCTGAAAAGTTTCACTGTTGGGACAAATTGATTATGAAACCACTCAATGAAAAGCTGTCTGTTCATCCAAGCTCTTTTTTGACTTTTATAATGAACTGGAAGATTGTTAATGTTCATATTTTTAAAAGCTCTCGGCTTCGCTGATTTACCGATCATCATCAAAGGTAGCTTGTGATTTCCTGAAGCATTACTACAAGCTGACAACGTCACTCGCTCCTTATTCATTTTAAAACCTGGGGCACGCATTTCTTGTTGAGATGCTAGACTTTTTGTAGGCAAAGCCTTAAAATTTAAACTTGTCTCATCAGCATTATATATCTGCTGAGGTGAATAATGTGATACCAAATTAGCGAACTCACCCAAATATTTCTCTGCTGCAGCATGATCAGCTGATAATTGTTCCCCGGTGATCGTTAGCTGGCGAATCCCATGGCGCTTCTTCCAGCGATCAAACCAACCTGTACTCGCACTAAATGTAAATGATTCATCACCTTTCATTAGTTTGTTGAGATGAATGGCCTTTTCTCTAACAAGAGGTTCACTTAGGGGTGTTCCCCTTCCTCTTTCCTGAGTGAACCACGTGAATAAGGCTTCATCAAGCTTGTCAAATGTTGAGGGCCTTACTGTTTGTCGATTTTCAACTGATTTTTCTGAAGTAGAGGTACAAAACTGCTCGATCTTTGCGCGGTTTTTTTTCCAGTCAGTTACTGTGGCCTTGCCCACTCCAAACTCTATTGCTAATTTCGTTGCACTTTCCCCCTTGTCCAGCCTTTTCAAAACTTCCAGCTTATCTTTCAACGTACACGTTGTGTGTTTCCGTTTTGTGGCCATTGTGGCAGCAGACTGAACTGAACTAAACTAAACTATAAAATGTAATGTAGAGCGAAGATATAAACATTCACGTTTAATGCACAATGTCGCATGCAATTAGTCATAGCGTGGAGGGAGGGTTTGCTTCCGGTGTGTTACGCTCGCGTACAAACGCTAGTAGGCTTACTATACATTCATTCCTTAATAAACCAGACCTGTTTTACTGCTTGCTTCTGCATTATTGCAGTTTTTCGGCTAATCCGAAATTCTGCTAATCCGAACAGGGCTCGGTCCCAATTAGTTCGGACTAGCGGGAGTCTAGCGTACTTATTTAAAGTGATTTAAATGAAACTGGAGATCTCTAAATCTGTGTTCAAATATATATCAAATAAATTTCTTCACTGCATGCTTTCAATTTAATTGCGATAAATGAATTTCGTGATTTTCTTTAATGTCTGAGAGTTAAAAATCCTTCTGAATTAGCAAATACAAAGCATTCAAAATGTAATTTGCGAATGTGCAAAGTGCTTATTGTCTTTACCACATCTGATCATCAGTTACTATACATATAAAAACTAGATTCCCAGTGAATGGATTTCCACGAAATTTTATATCTGGCTCTTCATAGAAAAATTTGCTGAGTCACACAATATTTCATTAAACTCAGGCATATAAAATTTCATCTTTTTTCAGCTATCTCTAAATATAAATGGACTTATGTTTCAGATATTTGGTCATTACTTGATAAGAAAGGCTAGACCCATACCAAATTTTAAGTGTATTTTCCATTAGTCCCTGAAGGTTTCATTATCAATTCCAATTCCATAGTAGCATCCCCTACCCCTCACTTTCCAATCTATAGAAATCAGTTTAAAACATTACTCAAGAAGGATAAACCAGCCTAATACTATATATTTTTGGCACGTTTGGTTGATCCCTAAGAAACCTTTGCATCCATTAGATCCCCAAAAAAATCTACATATAAGTAAAAGTATGTTTTGGGCATTACTTGAAAAGGAAAAGTCAAACTGACACAAATTTTTTGTTTGTTTGTTTGTTATTTGGTTTTTAGGAGCATTAGCAACTAAGGCCATATTGCTCAGGTAATATGCGGTGGTCATTCCCTGACCTTTCCGCATCCTCCGTATTTGGTGGTGACAGGATGGAACCCCGGACTAATCAAGAAACGTGTGTTACGCACTGCTGCTCCTTCCCACCTGGCTACGGAGGCGCCCACAAAATTTTTAGCATATATTTTGTGGAAAGTTGGTAGGCCCAAATATGAGTTTACCCCCACCCCCACCAAAACTAATGAAATTTATATATATATAGAAATGAAAGTAGGGTTGGGCATTACTTCAGATGAAAAAGCAGAAATCAACACCAAATAATTTTCTATGCATATTTTCTTGGATACATTCAGAAAGTTTTTGGTTTAATTCCAGTTTCTACACTCACAACCCAGTTACACCTACAGAAATGGGTTTGTTGTTTGTTTGTTTGTTTGTTATTTGGATTTTAGGAGCATTAGCAACTAAGGCCATATTGCTCCGGGATATGCGGTGGTCATTCCCTGACCTTTCCGCATCCTCCGTATTTGGTGGTGACGGGTTCGAACCCCGGTCTAATCAAGAAGCATGTGCTACGCACTGCTGCTCCTTCCCACCTGGCTACGGAGGCGCCTGTACAGAAATGGGAAGCCATCAAAACTGCTGAAATTTATAATGCACCAAAATGCTGAATGGCTTAAAATACCAACATGTTAGAATGTCAACATATTGAAATTCAAAAGAGTCAAAATGCCGGCACCTAAAAACACCAAAATGCAAAGACTTCAAATTTTCAGCATATCAAAACAACATCTAAAACACCAAAAGGATAAAACATATTGGCAATCCCCACTTTTTTTGCTGACAGGAGCTCATTTATAACAGTTAATCACCACACTTTACTCTTTCTTTTAACATCAGGGATAGAGGAAAGGATTTTTGCTTCCATAAAGGTGACTACAGTGGTCTCAGACAGTTTTTAAATTCTGTACAGTGGGATCAACTGATGACGATACCAACAGCAAATTCTAAGTGGGAAGCATTCAAGGAATCAATCATAGAAGCTACTAAAAGTTTCATACCTATTAAAAAATACTGTTCAAGGTTTAGGCCTAATGATTGTCAAATGAACTAATGAGACTCATGGCAGAGAAGAAAAATGCATGGGATGCATATAAATTATCAGGTGACACAGAAGCCTATGGCAGATATAACCTAGTCTGTAATCAAGTAACAAAGGAGGTTAGGCAGGCAAAGGCAGATTACGAGAAATCTTTGACAAAGGATGCTAAGAAAAACAGCAAGGATTTCTTTACTTATATAAACTCTAAAAGGAAGGGGATGAATCTGATTGGTCCACTTAATATCGATGGTTTGACTGTTGATGATCCTGCTCAGATAGCAAACAAACTGAATGAGTATTTTGCATCTACATTCACACATGAGGAGTTATTAAGGATTGAAAATGCCAGAAGGTTATCAAATTGTAGCAGGGTGCTTAATGATTTTGTAATAACAGAGAGCAAAGTGAGGAGAAATTGTTGAAGTTAAACATAAGAAAGGCACCTGGGGTGGATGGGATCTATCCAGTTTTATTAAACGAGGTGGCTGAGAAAGTAGGCAAACCCTTAGCCATAATTATGAGAGCATCCTTGGACTCGGAGGAGGTCCCCACAGACTGGAGATGTGCAAATGTATCCCCAATTCACAAGGGGGGGGGGGTGAAGGGTGACAAGAGTAATTACAGACCAGTTAGTTTAACTTCTGTTCCGGGTAAAATGGAGTCACTGGTTAAATATGCATGGCAGGATCATCTAGACAAGACTGCAGCAATAATTCAGACACATCATGGGTTTGTTAAGGGAAAGTCTTGTCTGACAAATCTGACTGGATATTATGATGTGGTTACAAAGGAACTGAACGCAAAAAATAATTTTGATATCATATACTTGGATTTCAGGAAAGCTTTTCACAATGTTGTGCATGGAAGACTACTGTACAAATTGCAGCAGAATGGTATTAAGGGTAAGTTGCTACAATGGATAAAAGGATGGTTGAGTGGGAGAAGACAGAGGGGGGCAATCAATGGGTGCTGCTCTTCGTGGACTAATGTTATTAGTGGAGTCCCACAGGGTTCGGTGTTGGGTCCACTTTCAGAATTTGTATATTTATCAATGATACTGATGAAAGTATATCAGGCTTAGTGTTGACGTTTGCAGTGATACAAAGGTTGGCAGGGTTGTTAATGACAGTAATGGCAGTGTGCTACTGCAACAGGATCTAGATAATTTGGGCAGATGGGCTAAGAAGTGGCAACTGAAGTTTAACCTTGACAAATGCAAAGTACTGCATATGGGTAGAAGTAACCCCAGAGAAACGTACCAACTGTGTGGTACTACACTAAAGGTGGTAGAAAATGAAAAAGACCTGGGAGTAATTGTGCAGTCAGATATGAAGTTTTCTGAGCAATGCAGACAGGCTGCCAGGGCAGGTCATGGGGATTTGTCAATGATATATAGGAATTTTGCTAGCAGGGAGAAGGAGGTGATTGTCCCTCTGTATAAGGCAATGGTCGGGGCCACGCCTTGAGTACTGTGTACAGGTCTGAAGGCATCATTTTAGGAAGGATGTAGATTTGCTTGACCTTGTACAGAGGAGGGCAACATGGTTGGTGAGGGGAATGAAGAGATCCTCTTACCAAGAGAAGCTTAAATAGTTCTGCAGACTGCAGCAGCTGGAAACTAGGTACCTGTGAGGTGTATAAGGCCTTGAATTGGTTGAGCATGCTGAATTCTGATGGGATTCTTACACGTGTTCAGATTACGAACCTAAGGGGGCATAAATTCAAATCCAAACAAATCTATTATTACTGCCACCATCATCCTCTCAACTATACATATCGCTCAGAACATTTTTAATTCCTTTCTTCAAACTAACTTTCCCAATAGTGAGTAAATTTTTCATGATCAATTCATTGTTCCATATGAAAGACTGCTATACAAATTGGAACAGGGACAAGTTACTGCTATGGATAAAGGGATGGACTTAAGCCCCTCTTGATAAGAGGATCCCTTCATTCCCTTCACCAATCTTGCTGCCCTTCTCTGTACACGCTCAAGCAAATCTACATCCTTCCTATAATGAGGCTTCCAGACCTGCACACGGTACTCAAGACATGGCCTGACCTTTGCCTTATACAGAGGGACAATCACCTCCTTTTCCCTGCTAACAGAATTCCTGTATATCATTGACAACACCCCATGAGCTGCCCTGGCACCCTGACTGCCTTGCTCAGAAAACTTCACATCTGACTGCACTATTACTCCCAGGTCTTTTTCATTTTCTACCTCCTTAAGTGTAGTACCACACAGCTGGTACGTTTCTCTGGGGTTACTTCTACCCATATGCAGTACTTTGCATTTCTCAATGTTAAACTTCAGTTGCCACTTCTCAGCCCATCTTCCCAAATTTTCTAGATCCTGTTGCAGTAACACACTGCCATTACTGTCATTAATAACCCTGCCAACCTTTGTATCATCTGCAAACTTCGATACTAAGCCTGATATACCTTCATCAATATCATTGATAAATATGCAAAACAACGTCGGACCCAACACCGAACCCTGTGGGACTCCACTAATAACATTAGTCCACAAAGAGTAGCACCCATTGATTACCACCCTGTCTTCTCCCACTCAACCATCCTTTTATCCACTGTAGCAACTTACCCTTAATACCATTCTGCTCCAATTTGTACAATAGTCTTCCATGCGCAACAGTGTCAAAAGCTTTTCTGAAATCCAAGTACTGCAGGCCCCCATTATAACGTGGTTCGCTTTATGCTGATACGTTGTTCTTATATTATAACCCGTATCTGACTATAACGCTGTAACAGATCACTATAACGCTCTTTTGCAGACTGCATTTTTGGCATATTTAACGAAATCATTTCAGTTGATGGAGCCAATAGCTTGAAAATGAATAGCAAAACAGCATTAAAACGTTTCCCACGCCGACTTGAGAAATTTTCCCATGCTCAGTGAAATTTTCTCGCACGCTAATTTAATTGCAGTACAGTCACTTGTTACGTATTCCGAGATCAACATTTTAAAAAATGACCAAGTGTACTGCTTGTAATATTTGTGTTATATGCATTTATCTGAAGTCTAGTCATCACTCAGTACAGTATTAGACATCATGCGTAATGGACAATTTACTTGAACATTGTATCTTAATTAATGCAACCAACAGAGTTACATTTTCGAAGAGTTAATAATGGCCAATAAGAATGAAAAAGCAACGTCTGGGCGCAGTACGAAGACTATAAATGTAAGAAAAAGACTGAATTTGAAAATTAAATTAGACGTTTTGAAGCGAATCGATTCCCGTCAACAAGCGGATGTGTGCCATAATTTAGGACTTGTAAATTTAACTGTAAGAACAATTATAAAAAAATAAAGAATTAATTTTAGCAGCGGGAAAGATAGCTGTTCCACTGCAAGCAACTAGGGCTAGGCGGGTTATTAGGATTGAAATGAAAAGACGTTAACTAATTTTATTGAAGATAATATCCAATGCAGAATTCAGTTAAATTAAATATTATAAGAGAGAGAGAGAGAGAGAGAGAGAGAGAGAGAGAGAGAGAGAGAGAGAGAGATTAGCCAATATGATGATCTGAAGAAAACTCACCTAAAGGGAAAAAAACTGTGGAACCATTTAAAACTGGTAACGGCTGGTTGAATAGATTTAAAATCTAGGGAGAAGCTGCAAGTGCAGATCAAGGAGCCGAAACTTTCAAAAATGAACTTGGTAAAATTATTGAAGAGGGGTATTGTGCATTTTACTTCTCAACAAGTTTATAACATAGATGAAGCAGGACTTGTTGTGGAAACGAATGCCTAAAAGAAGTTTCATATTGAGAGAAGAAAAAAACATGCCAGGTTTCAAAGCGACGAAGGTTTGGGTGACTTTATTGTTGGGTGGTAACGCTGCGGGGGATTTAAAATTAATACCCCTTTTAGTTTATTTAGAAGAGGGCCAAAGTTCAACCCAAAATCGACACCTTTTTCATGATTAAATTCATCAATTAAATTAAATCAATTAAAATTAATTCAGATCAATTAAATTCATGATTTTAATTGGAATTTTAAGTTTAATTTTGATACGTAAGTAGTTACCACATAATTATATACATATGTAATGCAAAATATTTTATATGTACAAATATTTGAATATTAAATATTTTGACCGATGTTTGTGCATCTTTTCACTACCGTTTATTATTGATTAGGAAATATCCTATGGCACCGACCGCAACTTACATATACATATGTTACTTTATGGGAATGCCGAGCTCAGTTAGCGCCGATTCACTTAGCGCTCTGTTTTTCCGGAACGAATTATCAGCGTTAAGTGGGGGTCATTGTATATGATATCAAAATTATTTTTTGCATCCAATTATTCCTTTGTAACCACATCATAATAACCAATCAAATTTGTCAGACAAGTCACTAATATGGGTGAAAAAGTGAAAGAAAGAATTGAATCTTGGTGAACACCACCATTAGTGAGGAAGTCAGAATAAAAAGAGCCTCTCTATCACCCACAGTGAGCAGTCATAGCAAAAACTGGTTATTCAGTTAAAAACAGCTGATAATCCATATAATGGAAGCTTGTTTTTAGAAGACCTTTATACCAAACACAAAAGCCTAAGGAATATCAAGGACAACTAATTCGATTTCCCAAATCTCTGTCCAATATGACAAATTTCAAATATCAAATTTGTCCAATAGATGAATAACATAAACCAAAATATCACCAGTGTATCAACACCAACAGAATCCATATTGGCAATCGATGACCAGATGGAAGGTTTCAAAACAACTTGAACTGGGAATCGATGGATTTATCTGTTACTCTGGAAAGAGTAGAGGTAAGTGCAACAGGACTATAATTGAAAAGAACAGATTTGTCACCTTTTTCAGGAAATGGCTATATGTGAAAAAATTTCCACACATAACGAAAAGCATTAGAACAAGGAATTGTTTAAAAAAAAAAAAAACGGACATAGGAGAGGATGCTCAGAAGCACAGATCTTGAGAACAAGTGGAGAAATGCCACGAAGACCTGCAGATTTCTTGGCATCTAGATTTTCAAAATTCTTCTAAAATTCTTCCAAAAAAAAAAAAAGTAATGGAAGGAACTGAATGGAGTGTGCTGTTTACAGTAAGAGGTGACTTACCAATACATATAAGTACAAGACAGATGAAAGATAGGATGCTAATAAGGCATTTTTTTCTTTAGCTGAGGATGCAATAGAATTTTTTTTAAAAGAGATGGAAATTTGGTTTAATTTTGGTTTTTATGGTGCAAAAATGACTAGGTTATAACGTGCCACATCAAAAGAGGAAGTATGAATGGACGGAAGTTGCAGCCAGTGGCTTTGGCAGGAGACCAAAAGGCTAAACTACTACTTGAACATGATGCAACTTTTCTACTCTTGCCTCTTCAAAATCATGTTTGCATTGATTAATAATTGCTTTACAATTGCAGAAAATTAAACTGGAAATTTGGATACAAGCCAATTGCAATATTCTACATACATATCTTAAAAAGCTTAGCAAATTTATTGGAAAACCATGGTTTAGATAAAGGATGATATTTTAGGGTGAAGTGCAGAAGGAAGGATTTCATCTCTACAAGAATAATTTCACTGACGTGATCTGAGCAACAATGGAATTAGAAGATTTAAAACAGTAATCTAACCAATGAAAACTGGAATAGGAATTGCTCAGAACATCCCATTTCACATTCTTCTAATGCCAAACTTCATGGTCTGAAGTATCTAGAAGGCCACTTGCATTGACTCTGTATGTTTAAAGGTTGTTGGTGAAGGAAATATGTTAAATGTGTGGTTAAGACTGTCTGGTATTCTAATTTTTAAATTAAAAAGTTGTGTATGTCACTAGTAATCACAAAATCTTCAGTAACTAAAAGAATGAAACCAGCTAGGGTTGTAAACATTAAAATTACCAAGGAAAATTACTGTACTATTAGGAAAGTTATACTGGAGAAAGTTCACCATTTAAGTCAGTAGATGTCAAAGGAGGTGTTCTAATTGATTAGTGGATCTGGGAGAATGATAGTAGCAACAGATGAAATTGACAATGGGGTCAGAGATGTTAAGTCAGGGAAGATCAAAAAGAGGATATTCCAAATTTGGAAATCCATGGTATGGAAAATCAAAGAATGAGTACCACTTCTGAAATGAAAGAAATCACAGATCAGTTATGGTGGTTTAAGCACCATAACTGAACTGAGGCCGACCGGACTAGCCGAGTGGGTAAAGTACCTGCCCGGCAACCCAAAGGTCGCGGGTTCGATTCCCGCCTCGGGCTTGGATCAAAGTACTGCAAAAACCTTGGGAGGTGCAATATGGCCACAGAAGCCGATGCGCCAACAACTACCAAATCACACAAAATCACACTGAACTGAGACTCTGTCGGAATCTGAGGTTGGTAATACATCGAAGTTGTAGTCTTGAAAATATGAATTAATTACCTAATGATAACTTGTAGATCGTCAAAAAAAAAAACTGTTTCAGATTTTTTTTTACATTATTAATAACAAATACAATTTACATTTTACAACAGTGCAATTAGTTTGTGCTAGAATGTCAACAGTTTGAACAGTTGCCACCTTGTAATGATGTTTTAGCAATTTGGTGTTTTAACCCTTCAGCATTTTGAATGCCAATGTTTAGACCTATTTGGCATTTCAGCTGTTCACATTTTGATTTTTAGTATTTTCATTGTCAGTAATTTGAATTAAACCATATAGAAACACTGTTGGAACAGTAGCTCATAATTATCTCAAAATTTCAAGGCTTTTTAACAGATTAACCCAATGCTTTTGCACGAAATTTTGAATGATAAGTTTTAGATCTATTCAGCACTTTATAATTGTTGACATTTTTATTTTTAATATTTTCATTATCAGTAATTTGAACTAAACCTATATAAATACTATTATAAATTTGGAACACTAGCTCATATTTTTCAAAATTATTTCAAGACTTTTTTAATAGATTAATCCATTTCTTTTATGCACCCCCCCCCCAGCCAAGAAAGAAATACCACTTCGCTCAACAAACATCATATGAAGTTTTAGTAAACCTTTCTTGAGTAGAGTATAGCAGTTTTAACATCTGATGTATATCAACTGACAACCAAATGTATCAGAAATGTAATGCAATATGTAAATTACCTAAATTGTTTTGCATTTGCTATTTCAAAAAAGATCTTATTATAACACAGAAGAGTATTAAATGAAGGGCAATATGCAACTGATTGACAAAAAAAAAAAAAAAAAAAAAAAAAAAAGGATGTATTTTTCTTTCTTAGATAGCACAAACTGGAGGATAACTTAAGAAAAGGCAACCATTGACTAGATATTATAAGAAAATTTTCTTTTGGAACAAACTGCCACATAACCTTGTAGTATTGGAAAGCTTATGTAAATTTAGAGAACTGGATATATACCTGGATTAAAAATATGTAACGAGGAAAAATGGGTCACAATATCTTTATTCATTTTTATACTTTTTTTTTTTTAGCTGATGATTCATAAGCCTAGCTTCCATGCATTATTTTGCCTAAACAGTAAATCCCTGATTTAACAGACTCTGGAAATAACCAACAGCGTCCACCAAACCAGATATTCCTGCATATGGGACCCAGTGATATAACTGCATTAAACCATGGTCTCTGATGGTATTTACCCTCAGTTAAAATATTTTAATTAAAAAAAAATTAAAAAAAAAAAAAAAAGGCAAATTTAACTCAACCATTGAGGAGGCTGGCCTTGCTTTTGTTGATCAACAGAGCAAAGAGTATAAGATAATCAAACAGAAAAGCAAAAGTACTATATGAAGCAATTTTGTACTCATTTTTATGACCTGTTGTTGAAATGATGTAACAAAGTTATGTTTACAGTTCTTGCTGGTTGTGAAGAAACTGCAAAACAAAACCAGATTTCTGTCCTACACACAGAAAAATTCCAATATTAAAAATTGCAAGAAATGCAGGATTTTTCTCATCTTCATCCTCTCAGCCTTCCAAGCATGCCAGATACCAGTTAGCAGTCATTTTCACTCCTGCAAGAGTTCTTTAGTCAATTTCCACTGCTCTTATTTATATAGCAGAAGCTTTCAAGGCTTCTACTTCTGTGATTAATAAAAATGAAAAGTATGGCGGTTTTACATAGCATGTTACCAAGTCAGTAGCTACACGTATTTCTTTCAAGTTTAATGGACAACAGTATTTAGCAAATAGACCTTACTCCACTCCCAACCCCACACACAGTCTGTTAAATCATGGTTTTACTGCTAATGTTAATTTAAATTGGGAGGCAAAAATAGCCACATGAAATAAGTTGGTTAAAGTTGGTCTCAACTCCCCCCTTCCCATGGACTACTGGCACAGTTCGGGATTATTATTAAAATTTTTACAACTGTATAACCTATCTAAATTTAAAAAATTTTACTTACCAGTAGGAAATAGCTTGTATTGCTGGACTGAATAGCTTGATTCCAGGATTCAATCATATGATTAGTCAATTCTTTATCTAATGGCTTCTGCTTTTCTCTTGCTAAATGATAAAGCTCATGTTCAAATTCTTCTTTATACAGGATGAAACTCATGCCATGTTATTTGAAAAATACTGAAGAGCTTAAGCAACAAGCTGATATTCAGAATAAACCTCAAGTGTATAGAATGAATAACAGCAATTGCACTGCCAAAATGTACGACTGCAGAGAGGTATTCAATTCTTACCATTAGTATCTGAACAAAGCAGTAATTAAATATTCAGATTCCCCCTGAGAAACTGCTATTAACAGGTGTAAATCTGCAATTTTAGGTATAAGCATTACATTTTCTTCAATGATTATCTTCTCATTTTGCTTACGAAATGAGAACCATGGTGATACTGCTTCATGCATTCATTGTATGGAGTTCAAGTCTTCTATTATCTTTCATGATACTTTGACATAACAGAGCTTCTTATAAATTAATATCTTCAATTAATGCATTCTTTAATACAACAGTTCTAAACAGTTGAATGTATTCACATCATATAAAGATATTAGTTATGGAATTTTCTCTGAGAATTTCATCATTTCAATTTGTACTTCAATATTGTAAACCTTGTTTAAATTATTTCCCATATTTGAGTTTATATAATTTCCTTTATTACATATTCCAGAAGCAGTGTATCCTTTAACATACGAAACAAAAGCTAAATAAGACAACATTTGATTTCAAGCAAGTTTTTATCATCTCCTCTTTCATAGTTTTCCTAAGAGATTCAGCAAGATACACTTCCATCCTTTACTTTGAGTGATACTAAAATATAGTATTTAAACCATACTTAAGCACACTAAATCCAAGGCACATCGGAGTAATTATGATGCTATTCAATAGAGTCCATGCACCTTTAATAGATAAACCACAAGAAAAAAGTTTAGTTAATGAATGCAGTTGGTTAATATACACACTTCAGGCACATTCGATTTTTTCTTAAATTAAATAATTTTTATTCATTTTCTGTGATTAATAAAAATGAAAAGTAAATATAGTTATCTCCTTATCAATTAATTAGTAAGATTATAACTTTATAGAATACTTAATAAAACTGTATAGGTTTACTGTGTATGGCAACAGTGCACCTTCACAGTACCAGGTGAAATTCTGGTCAAAACAATTCAAGTGGGGTAGAGAGTCCATCGAAGATGATCCATGTCCTGGAAGGGCTGTGACAGTGACCAGGTATTCCAAATCTCTGGGGAATATGACATACATATCTGAGGGAGCAGTTATAACCATCCTCCATGAACATTTGAGGATGACTAAGGTCGGTGCAAGGTGGATCCCCAGGTTTCTGACCCCTGCGCAGAAGCAATTCAGAGTATGGTATTGTGAGGAGAATTCAGGAAGGGATCCTGAAACTTTCATCTCCAGAATTGTTATGGGTGATGAAACATGAGTTCATCACGGGGATCCTGAGACCAAGCAAAAATCAATGCAATGGAAGCACAAGGGTTCTCCCCCCACCCAAAATATTTAGGACACAACCTTCATCTGGCAAGATTAAGGCCACCATTTTTTGAGATGCTGAGGGAAATTTGTACATTCACTACTTGGAACACAAGCAGACAGTCACTGGGGAGTCATATGCATCCCTACTGTACAACCTAAGGAATGTCATAAAGGAAAAATGCCATGAAAAAAAAACTTTCCAGAGATGTGCTGCTTCTTCAGGAAAATGCACCAGTATATAGATCACATGCTGCTGCTGCTACTTTGAGAGACTGTGACTTTACAGAACTTACCCATCCACCTTACAGGTCGGATCTGGACCCCAGTGACTACTTCCTGTTTCGACACAATAAAAAGTATGTGGACGTTGCTTTGCTGATGATAATGAACTGAAGTCTGCTGTTTCTGCGTTCTTTGATGGACTGGACAAATAATTTTTTATTTGTCTGGTATTTCCTCATTGCCAACAAAATGGAACAAGCATATTGAAGTTCAGGAGAATTACAATGAAAAATAAAAAAAAAAAAAGATTATTGCCTCTATCTTATTTATTTCCTTCATAGGTAGGTAGATAATTTATTGAATGCCCCCTCATACATGCAACATGTCTAAAACTATTCATATAAGACATTTGTGAGTTATAAACTAGGCAAATAGGTCGGTTTTATGTGCAAGAGTTAAGGGGAAGAAAAACGTTACCCACACGAATGACAGGAGTGCTGGCTCAGCAAACAAAAAGCAATACATTCTCATCAGATTTAATCTACTTTAAACTAAAACTAAAGTCAGAAAATACAACTCATGCCACTTTAATATAGTCAAAACTCTTTACAGCAACCCCCAAAGGGAATAAGAAAAATGACTGCCATACCAAAAGGCCATTATGTTAACAGTTCATAAAATCAGCAAAAGAAAAAGAAAAGTTTGTATGTTTAATATAATCCTACTAATACAATATAGTATAATCTAATTCGGAATATGTACTACAGTATTAAACAAGAAAATGAAGTGTACATTTCCCATTGATTGTAGGGTGTAGTAAAATTAATTTATAAATTTTGTGCATATAGAAGTAAATGATGTATGTATAGTAATTACTGTATACAGTAGCATGTATTTACATACATGTGTAAAGTATATATGTGTACATACACCATAATCTTCACCATAATTATCAAGGTCTAATACCAAGGACAGGGGGAATTAGTTTCATACTTTAAAATAATCTGTCAAAATGCACTGTTTAAGTGGCAGAGAATGCTATTAAATAGAACTATGAAAGTGATTAATTCACTTTTGCAGTTAGGCTGTCCCCTTGAAAAAAAGGGATGTACAAGTTGTAATCCTTGATGAGTTTCCTTTAATGAAAGTTCTTCAACCAGAATAGGTTAATTTCAGGTTCCATTATGCCTGCAATGAGTTCCTCTTTATTTGTGCACATCCTGAAACGCACAATGTCCACACTCACTTCACCATAATCTTCAAAATACGTTGCCCTCTAAGAGTTTAGAGGATAATGCATATCCTCAATTTTTTTTCACTACTACTACTGGACTGTTCATTGTGATTAATAGAGGAAAAGCAGACGAAGTTTCATTCATTGCAATATACAATTAACCTATTAATTGTATATTGCAATGAATTAATCAAGGCAACAACAAATCCAGCATGTTTGAAGAGCAGTTGGTAATCACTTTCATCAACCTCATTTCATGCTGAAACACATAAATATACTGAGTGCTGCACATGAATTTCACATTATTTTGCTTTCAAAATCAGCACAATTTTGTTTAATAGCATTTTCTGATAGTTTCTTAAAGCATTGGATTACATCTAGATGAAATGGCTGAAGAACTGATCTCACGTTAGATGGCAGGTACTCTACAGCGATGCACAGTGGCCATTCACTTAATCAGAGGTGCAGTTATTCACAAAGAAAAGTTTTTTTTCTATTCTTCTTACTCATCATGTGATTAAGTCTGATCCATTCTTCGCAGATTTTTGATGATCTCCAAGAACCTTTTGGTTTGCTCGATACATAGTCAGCAATGTCTTCAAACCTTTAGAGAACATGGACTTCTGTTTTCCAAATGATTAGGAGAGGAAGCTCCTCTGTGCCAGGCATGTGTGCTAGGAGAATGGTAATTCATTGTTTTTCCTTTTTTTGCACCCGCCTTTAAATGTAAGTGTTTTATCTGGTAGCAAGTAAAAAAAAAAGGCACAGTTTTGTTAGTGTTGAAGACATTCTGGTCATATGTCAACAATTTTTTAAATGAGTCATCTTCCAATCCTTTGTAGCTTCAGTGTCAACAGCTGCACATTTATCTCATTTTTTTTGAAGGACAGCATTACAAGTCTTAAATTTCTGAACTCATCCATTAGAATATTTGAAATCTTCAAAATTCATCAGATGTGCAAAGATTCAGTCTTAAAGATTTGTTTGTGGGAATGTTTTTGCACACATCATACATTAGCTATTTCATTTTGCACACATTAGCTAATTCAGGAGTATCTTTTCAAGATCTGGATACAGTAACGTTGTGCCCTGATCTTACCCACTGCAGCAGATTCCTTTAAACTTTCAATTTGATCTTTTGGAATGTTGAATGGTTTATTCTTGGGGATGTTAGTCTTAGAATGTACGGCTTTATCCACGGCTTGTAAAAACTTAATTCTGTCGGCAATTGGAAGCTAAATTGCCTGCTATTTAGAAGTCATTTTAATTTCTCCAATGAGTGACTTGTCAGGTCAGCCTGAAAGCTCATAATTTGCTTCAATTTTTTTTTTGTTTTGTTATTTGGTTTTTTAGGAGCATTAGCAACTAAGGCTATATTGCTCCGTGATATGCGGTGGTCATTCCCTGACCTTTCCGCATCCTCCGTATTTGGTGGTGACGGGCTCGAACCCCGGTCTAATCAAGAAGCGACTGCTGCTCCTTCCCACCTGGCTACGGAGGCGTCCTTTGCTTCAATAAATTAGTGTTCTTTCATTTTGAAATTCGAACATTGCAATAAAAAAAAGCACAAACAAGACACAGCGGGTTGTTACAGAGAATTTGTTTATCTTTCAAGGTTTCATAAGACTACTGTGTGGGATGTTAAAAAGGTCACCATAAAGAGCTTTGACTGTATTAAGTAAAGTATGCTACATAAAACTTCCTACTCTAAGATAATTTTTTTCAGCTGTCATATATTTATTTTTTTTATTTATTTAAAATGCCTTTTAACTTTTAAGAGATTAGAAAGGTAAACAGATCTTTTAAAAAATGTGTCTATAGTTTCAATATAAGGGCAAAGCAGAACAATAATAGACTAAAATGTCAGAATAAACAAAGTTATATGGGGTAACTAAATTATCAGAAGCCCAAATACTATAATAAGTATAAATTAGGCTATAATTACTCAATGGGTCAGGCATGCTAAGGAACATAAAGTGAAGTCATTAGCAAAGAAAGCTAAGAAGAGAAGCAAAACATTCTCTTAATATACAATTACTTGAAGGAAAAGGCTGAACTCATAAGCTAACTACAGTTATAGCAGAGTAACAGTAATGCTAACAGTGAACAGATTTCTGACAAACTGAATATCATTTGGCATCAACATTCACATATATGCAAGTTTTAAAGCTCTAGTCTAGTTTAACCTTAGAGGTGTCACCTTTCAAAACATATGAACTAAAGAGAATTGGGGAGGGCAGGCAATCCTGAATTTTTTTCTTCACGCAAAATAGACACTATTTAGATTACTTTATAACTAAAAAATTAATCTGTTAAATTGTATTTACTAGAGAAAAAATTTCTTAAGGGCTTCTTTTGTGATAATGCTAACCTGTATAGATTTCTAATTTCTAGTTTGGACCCTTTTGAACACCTCTTTAAGTTTAAATTACTATAGTACATGATACGAATATTACACAGTTGTAATTAATTCATATCCTGAAAAAGATACAAAACAGAAATAACATATAATAATATTACATTCTTCTTAAAATGGAATGGAAATTTTCTTTTTTCTCCACCATTCCATGATCAAGAGAAATGATAAACCAAGAGCCCAAAACATGGCATGCTTAAAAACTGAAGACACTGAGTCAAACTTGCAGAGATTGAAACTAGTTATTTCTGTTAATACTGGCTGGGGGTTGAATGATTTCATAATCATGACTGCTGACCCCACAACAAGATCAGCAATCAAGAATTAACTAAGGATTGGACCTTAGAAAAGGGGTATTGCCTGCTACAGCTCACTGGTGGAATCTATAGCTATCTAGTAAATAAAGTGCAACCTCGATATAACACACCTCTTCATAGTGCGGTTTCAGATATACACTGCGGGTAAGATCATCTCCCTCTAAATGAATTATGAAAAAAAAAAAAAAAAAAAAAAAAGAGTATGTTCAAAGAACTAACAATTTCATATTGGAAACTGGAAAAAGCAAATGCTTGTATCTACTGTACATCCTACTACTGTATTTCCAAGAGAGGAAATTAGCTAAAAATTTGCTGTGCATTTACTTCAACATATTCAGTAGCAGAGTAATTTTTGTAAATAACAGAACCTGTTAGAGACTAATTACTGTAGACCCAGTTCTCCCTTCAGTTAGAGATGCAATAAAAGGGTATATATCAGTGGAACACTAATTACAAACAGCTACTCTGGAGAGGAATAAGGTTACCATTCATCAAGTGCAGTACATGAGCTACAAAGTAAATTTTTATAAACAACAGCACATAACATACTTCTTTTGACTAGAAGTTACACTTGGGATAGCATGAGGTGACAAAGTGATTTATGGAAAAATCACGTAACTTCACTTCAGCACTATGACAGTCCGGACTGTTTTGGTTTTGATTTAGTTTTCTCAAAATCAGTAAATTTTAGGGCATCAGAAATAAATAGATGGAAAAATTAGTAAATCAGTAGGACTGAAGTAATGGTAACCAAAAGAAAAAATTATACAGTTGAAGAAAGGTTAAAGATTGAAGAGTTAAGGGTCTCGAGAGAAAATGCAGTATATTTTGTGAGTGTGGAATTTCATCCAATCATGGATTGTTCCTTCTGGAACACTCCATGATTGAATGAAAAAGGAAGAAAAATTATGTTCATTTGTAGATTCTGTAAAAGATGAAATAACCTTCAAAGAAAGAAAACTATACTTTCTGAAAACAGTGATGTAGACCAATGCATATACAAGTGGTTTCTACAGAAGCATAGTGAATGAGTACTGATAAATGGGGTAATTTTGAAAACACAGGCACTTAAATTTCATCAGCTACTTGGCAGAGATGATGATGCATTTAAAGCTTCTGAAGGGTAGCTCTGGAGATGGAAGGCTTGTTGTGGGATCTCTCAGGTTGGTCTTGTAGCCAAATCTGCATTTGGCAACATTACAGTAGCAGAAGCATTTCCTAAATTTCTGCATAATGGGATTCAATATCGCGAATTCACATAGGAACAGTTGTACAACTGTGATGAAACAGCACTGTACTATAAACTTCTCCCTGATAAGTCACTGGATATTTAAGTGGCACCCACTGTGCATCAATAAAAGTGAAGTCTTCATATTTTAAGAACATTGACATGAAATCCCTACCTATGATTTATAAAAATAGCTTCAATAATGTGTGATATTTTTGCTTCATGGTTAGTAAGTGAGTTTGTACCATCAGTGAGAAGCCACTTGCTTTCCAAAAAATTTGAATAGGCTCTGTTACTGTTGGATCACTGACCAGCTCATCCTTTGGCTGATGTCCTGAAATCAAAAGGTGGCAAGATCAGTCTTATTTCTGCTAAGAAACATAACTGCACTAATTTAGCCCATGGATCGGAACATTATTTGAGCTTTCAAGCCTACTATCGTGATGAGCTAATTGCTGGTGTTGTGAACTCAGAAATTCAAGTTCTAGACTTTCTAAAATTTGACACTGAGAGATGTTAAATACAATATTGGATTAGCATAGGAAAAAGCAAGCTCAACAGCAGCTGAAAACTGCTGGAAAAATGTAGTGGAAAAGACAAGATCACTAATAATAATCTTGAATTATTAGCATTTTCAAACAAGAAGCAAAGGTTGCTTTACTTGATGTGACAGTTTTGGAGCAAGTGACCTGGCTGCTTGGATTCAGGTGGATGCAGAAGCTACAGTTATGCATTACCTGAGAAAGGAAGAAATAGCCTCTGTGAACAGTTGGAAGACAATCAACAAACAAGCCAGGGACATAAGGAGTGACTCAGAAGATAATGTGGATGAATCGTGTAAGCAAAAAGCACCAGAAATAACAAAATGCTTCAAAACATTAATGAGGTGATGGCATAGTTAGAATGCCAGAGTAACAGTGAATATCTTCATTTATTGCATCTGACCACTATTAAGTACTGAAAACCCACTGTCATCAGTTTTGGCAAACTAAATTATGTGACTACTTCAAAACGGATGTGTAAAATATAAGTCCATAACAGCATTGTGTATTAGTAGAATATAAAGGGAATGATATAACTTTTAATACTTTGTCTTTTAGTCTGTATACTCATAAAATATTAGTAAATAAAGTATTTATTTACTAAATAAAGTGTATTTATGTAAAAAAAAAAAAAACTGGGGGGGGGGTAAAATTTTTTCGGCTATAATTCACTTTGCTAATAACGCAGGTATTAAAGTTGTCTGACACCTCCATTATAACTGTATATGAATCAATTGTTGTAATTTATCATTAATAATAAATTTACTCTATTACACATATAACAAAATTGTATATGTAATAACTAAATGAGACTACTAATGATAAACTATATTGTTAGCATAATAGGAAGGGGGGAGTGAATACTTACTAAGTTTTCCTCTCCAGCTATCATTTAGATTCCTTTTTCTAATGTTTGCAAACAGAAGTGCACACTGATCAAGAGGTACATAATGCCACATCTTTTGCTTCTGATCTTTATTTGTATTCTTCACATTTAAAACTAACTTTGTATAATTTTGGTTTTATTAATATCAATTCATAGGCCTGTTATGACAAGGTTCAATATGAAATCCAAAATATGTCACCAATTATTAGTTCTGTTCAATGGGACTTTAACATGTTTAACATAAACTTTTTTACAATAAAATTCATATGATAATAGTTTGTGGTTTATTAGCATCATTCACATTTAATTCATTGTGAATAAACACATAACACACTTCTCTCAACACATTAAGAAACTGAAATTCTTTTGCCACATCTTTTAAACTTTCATTTTTTTTTTTTTTTAAGTGAACCTTGAACTTTCTTGGCATTTCTTTATTTCTTCTTTGGCCATATTTACAATATGGAGAGTCTTCTTCAGTGTTCCAGTCAAGTTACAGGCATGACCAACAAAACCAAAATAGTGTTTATTCCATTTCTGCACTATCATTCGTGATTTTTATAAAGTTTTTCTTTTGTCATAAACCAGTACATTTTCAGCACAGGCTGGTCTGAAATAATAACTTGCTATACTGAACTTTTCAACAGAAATTTCATTCAAATAAGGCTTGTAAAAGTAAGCCTCATATAATAAAGGAAATCAATAGTATCTGGAAATATTTCCATTATAGCAAATTTTTTTCTAATGGCATGACCTCAGAAGTTGAAATTTTCACTATATAACTCTCTAAAAGGTTGTTTTTATAGTTCAAATTTACCAATTGAAATCACTAAAATGCACTGCACTTTCATGGTTATCATATGTTCTGTTATAAGAACCAATTTTGAACGGCTTTGCTACATGTGATATTTTTCTAAAGTACATTTCTGGAAGTCTCGACCATAAAACAATAAAAACAGTTTACACTTTCTGGTTTATTGGGCTTTTCTGTTAGTCATCTAATTATAAATGGGTAGTAAACTCCATGTTATTGCGTTTGCAAAAATACCGATAGCTGTAATTGTGTGTGTTTTTACGTTATTATGGTGAAATGTGTTTCCCCTTTAATGAAATCTTCAATCGCATAAAAAACATAAATAAAATTTCAGAATCTTCTCCATTCCTTTTTTGTAAAGCTTCATAAACTTGTAACTCCACGCAAATCATGTTAGTTGCAATTTGTGCTTTCCGTTAAAAAATGCTTATGCATCTATTGAAATTTATAAAGAAAACAGTAGATTATCTTGGAAACAAACACCTCTTGAAGCATTTCTGAAGAGGACGACTCCTTGTGCAACAAACCAACGAGTGCCGAGCCAATAATGAGTGACCAATGAGTGTGCATTTAGTCAATGATGAAGAATAAACATTCTTTAAAATTTGTAAGTCATAAATAATTTCTTTATTACTATAATTTGCTTGATTTTACAGACTACGTTTTAATTTCTTCGAATAAATCAATCATTGTTTAAACAAACTAATTAGATAACTAATTTCATTGTTGAGGATGTAACCCCTATTTTTAACATTATGTCTATGGGATTTAATTCTCCCTTTATGAGCATGCGCTACGAACGAATTAACTTGTAAACTTGAGAACTACCTGTATGCAAAAATGTTATGTGCTTTTTTTTTTTTTTTACCTATGGACTTCAATGGAATATTTTAAAGAGGCAGCAGTAACCTTCTTTGGTTACTGCTGAGTTAGTGTAGACTTTTTTCCAGAAGTCTACACTAATCCATGATACCATTGAAGCAGTTTGTCCACTTCTTTGCCAGATGTAGTAGTAGTAGTGGCATGTGATGCAAGAAAGCAAATGTATGAGCTTATGCAGCATCAGCCAAAAAAAAAAAAAAAATCACACCATTCCCTCCAAATGCCTGTCCAGTTCCTCCTTAAATTTATTCAACCTATCAAACTTCCACAACGACAGATGGAAGTTTGTTCCAGCAATTAACCACCCGCTGGCTAAAGGCAAATTTCCGCACATCTATTCTACATCTGTCCTTTCTTAATTTGAATTTATGCCCCCTTAGGTTCATAATCTGAACAAGTGGAAGGATCCCATCAGAATTCAGCGTGCTGAACCCATTCAAGGCCTTATACACCTCAATCAGATCACCGCGCAGGTGCCTAGTCTCCAGCCACTGCAATTTGCAGAACTTAAGCCTCTCTTGATAAGAGGATCCCTTCATTCCCCTCACCAATCTTGTTGCCCTTCTCTGTACACGCTCAAGTAAATATACATCCTTCCTAAAATGAGGCCTCCAGACCTGTACGCAGTACTCAAGGCGTAGCCTGATCATTGCCTTATACAGAGGGATAATCACCTCCTTTTCCCTGCTAGCAAAATTCCTATATATCATTGACAAAACCCCATGACCTGCCCTGGCCGCCTGTCTGCATTGCTCAGAAAACTTCATATCTGCCTGCAAAATTACTCCCAGGTCTTTTCTATTTTCTACCACCTTAAGTGTAGTACCACACAGTTGGTACGTTTCTCTGGGGTTACTTCTACCCATATGCAGTACTTTGCATTTGTCAAGGTTAAACTGTTGCCACTTCTTAGCCCATCTGCCCAAATTATCTAGATCCTGTTGCAGTAGCACACTGCCATTACTGTCATTAACAACCCTGCCAACCTTTGTATCATCTGCAAACTTCGACACTAAGCCTGATATACCTTCATCAATATCATTGATAAATATACAAAACAACAGTGGACCCAACACCGAACCTTGTGGGACTCCACTAATAACATTAGTCCACGAAGAGCAGCACCCATTGATTACCACCCTCTGTCTTCTCGCACTTAACCATCCTTTTATCCATTGTAGCAACTTACCCTTAATACCATTCTGCTCCAATTTGTACAATAGTCTTCCATGTAGACAACAATAACTGACTAATTGTCTTTGCTACATGTAAATTTTTTTGACTGTCCATTAATTTAAGTATATAACTGTTAGCGTAAAATTTAAACAACTGCTCCTACTGTTTCTTATAATTACATATAATTGTAAGGAATATATATATTTACTTTACATTTATATATATATATATAAATATAAAGTAAAGAACCACAATCGTTTAGAAACAATTGCACACAAAAAAAGAGTGGGTTCAACTGAGTAGCTTACCCGCTGGCCATTCAAAGTCATCAGATGGTAAACTACATGGTTATTGCTGACAATCTGTCAGTTTAAAAAATAGTCTGATTTCTGGACACCTGATTCATTTCAAAATCTGTTGATGACATTAATATGGGTTGGATTCTTAAAAATAAGCAGAAATGCTACTCTAAAAACAATCAAATTATATAACTCATTTAAAAAAATGGCAAATAAGTTCTAATACTATGGTTCTGCACTTATTCACAGTAATCCCAAACTAAATTATAAATTGGGATGGCAACTGAAGATGAACAACAGTGTTGCCACCGCTGAAGATAAAAAAAAAAAAAGCCTGGAGGCTTGTCATGAAGGAAGTTCTCAGAACAGTGTATTAAGGCTACTAAGATAGTGTAAGGGGTACTGGAGGAAAAGATGAGCAAAGCTTAGAAAAACTTCAGTGCTCAGCACAATAACAAAGAAATTTTGCTAGTAGAGATAAAGTGGTAATTATTCCACTATACAAATCAATGTGCAAACTATGACTTCATACTTACATGAAGACGCTCCAGTTTTGTATGCTACAAAGCTTGGAGGCATCTGCATAGGTTTGAGTAAGGTGTTCAAGGCCTTAAAAAGAATTGAGGAAATTAATTATGAAGTTATATTTTCTCTTTCTAGGACAACACGAACAAGAGCATACAGACTCAAATTACAGTTAAATGTAGATTGGATTGACAATTTTGAACAGGTTACTATCTAGCCCTGAACAGTAATAGTGCTCATACAAATTTAAAGAGGAATTGGATAAATGATCAGAAGTAGTTAAAATATAGAGGTGATTCTTCAGTTGGGCAACTGAAAATATTTTATGTGTACAATGCCATTAATGTATGCTTGGCACACAAATTTTTAGGTCCTAAAATAACATCACAGAGGTGCTCACAAACCAATTAATCCTGTTGGTTTGGGATCCCCTGTGATCTTGGGGGCCTGACATAAACAGGAACCACTATGCTGCAAAAAATCCATCCTTAACACAACACTTTTTCATCTCAGAGAGTTATTTTAAATCAATTTCATACTCATTTGTTCAAGAGTAGTTTAACTATAAATTTCACATGATAAAGTCACAGGAAAGGAAAGTATTTGGAAGATGGTAATGAAATTTAGGGAGACAGGACACCCGAATGATTGGTGATGCAGTGGCAGGCCTAAAGTTCCAACAGAATGTATTGAAATTGTGAAAATTCATTGTCAAAGAAGTTCTCAATCCAGTGTTCTCCCCATGATCTATCGAATGGGTGCACCACCCCTCCTGGCAAATTTAACTGACTGCCCAGCTAAAATTTAAGCGATTCTCGCGGTACCATACAGTACTGCTCACTGACCTCGATCAATATTAATTCGAACAGACTATGCAATCAAGATCAATGCAACAGGAGCATATAACGTTAAATTATGCAATTAATTTTTGCTCTAGATCACTTAGGTCACATTTATAAATAATAGAAAATTTTATAATAATGTGAAATATTACACTTCCCCACCCTGCTACTTCATAATGTCACCTGGCTAGCAAAATTTTCTGGGGAGAACGCTGACATTTCTCAGAAAACTCACATTGTAAGCTGGGTTTTTCATATAGAACTTTCCAGAGAACTGTTAAAACAAAAAAAGTTTTACTCAGATAAAGTGAAGGTGATGCACAAATTTACAGATTCAAATAAAGAAAAGAAAAGAATAAAGGAAAGGAAGACTATGTGGATCCATCAACGGTCAAGACACATCCATGTGCGCTACTGAAAATCTATACTTACTATATAGGAAGCTGTTGCATTTGCAAAAGATCTGGATCTGGTGTGTGGTATCCTGCTGCTATAGCAACAGGCCTATGGAAATAGTATTTGATGGCAACAACAACTTTTGAGCACTACATCACTAGCCACTTTCAACAGGATTGTGCTACAACCCACACACACCAAGCACTTCAATGCTGATACTGGAATCTGTTTTCACAAATTGCATAATTTCAAAGGGACTTAATCACAAAGATTATCAGACTTGCTTTCTTATAGGGAATTTGAAACAGCACATTTATATAAACAATCCCCATGCCCAATAAGAATTAAAGGACAACATCACTTGTTAATGATATTACTAAGATATGTTTCAACATGTTGCCAAGATTGTGTTGTTGTGTGCATATATGCCTATCCAAGGATAGACATTTTTAGCAACTTTTTTTTTTTTTGCATATGTGTTTGTTCAGATAAATTTATAAAGTCCTGTAAATAAAATTAATTTTCTTGTGTTTGTTCATTTCTGATTTATACCATGGAATCTGAACGACTCTAATAAAGGATTGTCTAGTATAACTAGACAGACATTTTATTTAAGTCATTTTTATTTTAATTTATTTATTTATTTATTTTTGATGACAAATGAACAATATAAGGAAGTAAACCTTCAATAGAAGATTTGCTTTCCCTTTATCATTCTGTGATGTTTATTACTAATATATACTAAATGACTGTTCATAGAAAGATTTTTAATACTAACACAAAATGTCCATTCATAGAAAAAAAAAAAAAAAATTTTTTCTGCATTTTAAAACCAAAATAGAATTTCGTGTGAATGATTTATATTCTGTTCTGTTTGACAAGGCAAAACACACTGAGAATGTGCATTAATGCAAGGAACAATGAGAATTAACAAAATTTTAGATATTCTATCACACTTCAATACTACATCTATTCCATGATGACTGGATAGTAGTCAGTAGCTGAGATCCACATAGAGATTAGAGATGTCCAAACGTCTTTTCCATTCACAAAGGTAGCTCAAAGGGTGAAATGACCAACTAAAGACTAAGTTTGATTTCTGTACAATGGAAGATTATGGGGTCCTTATTTAAGGGTTATAAAACAGAATCATCTGGACAGGAAATGAATAAGGAAATTACAGCATGGATTAAGGGAAGAAAAGGTCTGACTAATCTATAGTTAATATGAGATTATCACTGAAAAACTGGATGCAAAGAATGATTTTGACATTATTTACTTAAATTTTAGTAAAGTTTTGGATACAGTCTCATTTGAATGATTTATTTCATAATTGGAACAAAAATTACTGTTATTGATAAAAATGCTTAAGTGGCAGGAGACAGTAGTTATATATGGTCACTGCTCTTCATAGATTAATGTTAGGAGTGGGGTCTCACAAGATTCAGTGCTAGTATTTATTATTAGATCTTTCCAACTTAGGCCTTTTGGCATATTATTAGGTCCTACTATTACTGGCAGACAGAAAATCAGAAAGACGGCTTTTGTAGAAATCTAATCACTTAATAAAACTTGATGCAATGAAATAGGGCAAAGATAATGTCAGTATTAGCCATATGGTGCAAGGAAACTCGAAAATTTTGCTTAGGAAGCCAAAAATAATTAACAAAAAAAAACAAAAAATAATAAATAAAATAAATAAATAATAAAATAAAACAAACTACCTACTGACTTTCTCCTAACATTGCCACCTATTCAGCTGATCTCGAATTTCCCTAAGATGTTGGCCTCAACCACCCATGGAGGCAACTTATTCCACTAAATAACAATTCAATAGCTAAAAGAAAGCTTCCTGCAATACAGTCTAAAACCTCTTGTGCCACAATTTGAATTTATGGCCTTTAGTTCTGGAATCATCTATAACTGAATTTTGCCCTCATTTGTTCTAATTTCTCCTCTCAGAGCCATATACAGCTTAATTACATCTCCTCTAAGATGCCTAGTTACCAATCTCTGTAGCCCATATATTCAATGGTTTTCCTCATATGGGCACCCTTTTACCTATCTCTCACTAGATGTGTTGACCATCTTTAGACCATTTCAAGAAGTTCAATGTTTCTTTTTCTTTTTGTAGATGCTATGTCCATACTTGAACATGGGATTCCAAGTGTTGTCTTACAATTGCCTTATGCAGAGGGATCATAGCCACCCCATCTCTATAAGAAAATGCTCAATAAATCATAAAATATTATGGGCCTTTCTTGCTCCCCGACTATACAACTTGGAAAACTTCATGTCTGATTATATTGTAGCTCCCAATTCTCTTTGTCTACTGCTTTTAATTCAACTCCACCAAGTATATAAGTTATTTTGGGACTGCACTCTTGATCACTGCTTCCATGATTTTTCCCTACCACTGCGTGGTTACCCACTTCACTTTTAGAAATCTCTTTTATGTACCGGTGGTACACTGGCATTTGGAACCCAGGAAAGATTCTCTTGGAATCTTTCCTGAGTTCAATAATGCCCTCATAATTAACTTTAATGGATCAACATACTCTTTTGCTGCCTCTCTCAAAATTACTAGTTATATGCCATCAATCCTGGAGGCCTTATTTGCCTAAAGCTCAAAAAGCCTCTTTAAGCTCAAAAGTTTTTGTAATACATAATCTGAAATTTCAACATTGTTAATTTCATGCTTCCAAGCTTCAATCACACAGGTTCTCCACACTGTGAAGGGTCATTTGTTTGTAAATATCAATGCAAAGTAGCTGTTTAACTCATCTACAACATCAGTTGCCGTATCTAGGACCTTCCCAAACCCATTACATAAGGGTCTGATCTGATTTGCTCTTTCTTCTTTGATTTTACATATATGAAAAATTTCTTATCCTTGTTATTTTCCTCTCTTAGCCAGTGATTTCTCATAATCTGCTTCTGCTAGTCTAACCTTTTCTGTAGTACTATTACATATCAACTTGTACCTGTTATAGGCTTCAGTATTTTTTCATCCATCTGTATCTTTCCCATGCCATGTTTTCTGCTCTATTAAACTGACCAGCTCGTTATTCATCCACCTCAGTGTCCTCCTCATGCTATATTTTTTAATAATAATAATAATATTAATATATATATATATTTTTTAATATTTATATATGTTTTTTTTTTTTTTTTTTTTTTCATTCATGACTTCTGTAACCATAGCTTTAAAGGTATATCACATAATTCTAATGTATTTAGGCTATCTCCTCAGCTGACAGAGATTAGTAAACTAGTAAAAATAACCCACACAATACTTCTGACTAGTTTACTGAAAAAAATTTTAAAGATTGCATTCCTTCCATACTGGGTATGATACAACCCTCCCCCCCCACCCAAATAAAAAAGCAAAAAATAGATAATCAAGAGATGACACCAAAACTGGAGAACAAAGTGGTAAATGGTTTCTTAATGGCAAATCAAGTATGTTTCAAAAGAGTCATACTTGAGAAGAGATTACTCAGTTCCATGCAACAATTTCATTTGCAGTCATTTCTAAAAGCACATTATTATTATTATTATTAGCCATATGGCACAAGGAAGCCTGAGGCTTATGCTGCACCAGCCAAAAAAAAAAAAAAATTCCCGAATTATCCTGAGAGAGAGAAAGGAAGAGATTTTTCATATATGTAAAATCAAAGAAGAAAGAGCAAATCAGATCAGACCCTTATGTAATGGGTTTGGGAAGGTCCTAGATACGGCAACTGATGTTGTAGATGAGTTAAACAGCTACTTTGCATTGATATTTACAAACAAATGACCCTTCACAGTGTGGAGAACCTGTGTGATTGAAGCTTGGAAGCATGAAATTAACAATGTTGAAATTTCAGATTATGTATCGCCAAGAAAGAGAAGAATGATGATATCCAGCTCAGTACCCTGGGTTTGCCAAGCCCATACTCACCAGATGTGAGCCTCTGGGGTTAGTTCAAGCACTGTCACCATCACTGGGGAGACCCATTGGCTGAAAAAGTTAATGTAGGGCATTATATTTAAGCTTTCAACTATTGCAATAACTTGCATTTGAAATGGTCCTCCTTTTATTAATTATACTATAATACTAGCCTCACACACAACCTTTCTCTGGGGGTTTAATATCCATATAACATAAGTTTCCAATTAGAGGTTTTTTTTTTGTTTTTGTTTTTTTTTTTCAATTTACCACTTGGTAACTCATTTAGATTTGATACGTTCATTCACCACTTGACACAAGGTTGCTAAAAGGGCTACCTACTGTTTGATAAAGGAACCAGTAAGATCTGAAACCAGTCATCGGAGTGCCCTGAATTTTTAATGTATAACGGTTTAATCTAATGGGTTACCCAATTAAAAGTGATACTAGTTACTTTAGGTCAACCACATGGACAGTTGTAGTAATTTCTAAAAGAGCATAATTCTGAGTACTCTCAATGTCACTGGAGAGACCAAGGTATCTCAATTTAAAAGAGTTAAACGTTCAGCATTTTGAATTATTTTACTTTTTTTGTAGCAGTAACAAAAATAACATTTTATTCTAAAAAAAAAAAAAAAAAAAAAAAAAAAAGAGTATTATAATTTCCAAGTAAAGAGTTGTTGTTAATTCATCCAGAAAACCATTCCACAATATTACTAATCTTCTAACACTTGGTCTGAACCCATCACTGGGTTCTGTGAATTGGATATTTTTGCAATTTGTATTTCTCAATAAATCCAATTTTTATCCATGAAAATTCTTAACATTTATTCTTATCACAGCATGCTTTCCCTCTGATGTCTTTGCAATAACTTGTTTTGGTAAGTATTATTTTTATTATCAGATAATAGTGGAAGCAGGAACTTTCATCTCCAGCAATAACAAAAGTAATGAAGATTACTCACTGATATTTGCAGAAGGTAAGTACAGATCACAGAAGTGATTAGATATATCAATGGGTAAAATACCATGCACACACACATGACAAAAAAACAATATCCAATGGCTGCTGCTCTTGAAAAAAACTTAAAACTATTGGTAATCCAGAATGCTAACAAATTTGTTTGAATTAAATGAAAGTCTTCTTTTGTAATATTATGTTGTCACATGATATAGCAAGAAAAAGAGTGTTGGGGGGGGGGGAATAAATTTTCAGATATTTCATATCTTCATACTAAAAATTTTACTGCAACCTCTTCTACTTGACATTTGTGATTGTTAATCATCCTAGTGAAGGACTTTACAAAAACAATACTATAATTTGAACTAAAAGAAAGTGATCGAAGTATCGCTCAGCTCAAATCACTCAGTTCCACTAGGGATTCTAAATTTTTTTGGTCACGGATCACATATAATGAAATGAAAAAAGGGTGGATAAATATTTTAAAAAAGGCTGCATTTATAAACTAACTCAAATTTTTTTATGCCATCTAACTGACTGCAGAACTTAATTATATATAATTAAGTTCTGCATTAACTAACTTGTCTTTCCTCTTTTTAAACACACACACACACACACACACACACACACACACACACACACACACACACACACACACACACACACACACACACACACACACACACACACACACACGTGTATAAGCATTTAAAAAG
Source organism: Mastigoproctus giganteus (assembly GCF_048544385.1). Taxonomy (NCBI): domain Eukaryota; kingdom Metazoa; phylum Arthropoda; class Arachnida; order Uropygi; family Thelyphonidae; genus Mastigoproctus; species Mastigoproctus giganteus. The sequence goes on along the minus strand of NC_143586.1, from coordinate 155,320,562 downwards.
AAGAAAGACACGTTAGTTAATGTTCACAATGCATTACATTTTAGGCACATTAACAAATAGCAACAATTCAAGATGTATAACAAAAAAATGTGCAAAACGTAATGACTTTTATGCATGAACCAAGAACATTTCATTTCTGCACAATTGCCATACTGTTCATTCCTCAAATCAGTGCTTATCTACAATATACAGTATATGAATAGTCTGTGTGATACGTAGAAAAAAAGAAATAATAACTGCTGAATTTCTAATGGTCCAAAAACTTGGGAAGGCTCAACCAATTGTTCTAAAGAAGGTAAATACAAGGTTTCATGAAAATTCATCCACTGGGAGTTGAAACATGGACAGACAAACAAAGAAATAATAATCACTGGATTTCTCTTGGTCTGATTTTAATGAAATTTGAATGGCTTGACAAATCTTTCAGAAAGAGTCAAATATAAATTTTATAAAAATCCATCCATTACGAGTGAAGTTAAATATGGATGAACACACATGAAGACAATAGGCACTATACATATATACGCTAATACATTTAAAAAACTAAAATATTGGAGATGGATATAAGAAAATAAGAATAACTATACATCTGATGCAAGACAACTTTTACTGGATGATATTCCAAATTCACACAGTACAAATTTTAAAAAAAGGAATCAAAAAAGACATATCTGCATATGTTCTATGGAAATGTTCAGAAAGTAACAAAACACTCAATGAGTAACAAACATTACTTATTTCATAAAACAGAACACATTTAAAATATAAAAAAATATATACTAAAACTTTACAACTTACTATACTTAATTTTTCTTACTCATTTCTAATAAATTATCAAATAATTATTTCATAATTCTTAAATTTAATTAATGGATTTAACATTAAATTTTGATATTTATTGTGTATTCACTGGAAAATTTCTCATGAACATGACAAACAGTTGCCAATACTATTTTATTATATTATTTCTTAATTAAACTGAAGTATATTAAGTTGATTAAATTTGTGTTATTACTCTCTGTTATCCTGATAAAAATTCTGTTACACTGATTTAGGACATTAAGGTTTGGGTGATAAACACTAATACAGAATAAAAGTTAAAGGTTTCTTCAATGTACATACTGTTTAAAGAACACCAGCTGAACTTTAATATATTCATTAAAAGGGGGAAACACCAAATTCACATAAGTTAAATAAATTTTAACTTACTGTTTAATGCAGAGCATCCTGAGCATGAAATAACTCTAAAATTATATAGCGGTTTCATTTTAGGATTTTTGCCAAATCATATTTTGGCAAAAAAATCTCAAATGGTTTCGGTACAAATAAATTTAAAGTAAAAATAAAATAATAATAATAATAATAAATAAAAATAAAAAAGAATTTTAATTCAGTTTATACAAGGATGTATTTTAATAATACAGTACGGTAAGAATTTGCAGAACATTGCTAATAAAGCAATGCTGATTTCAATTTTAAGATTAATTCAAAAATAGCATTTTCTCAATGACACTATGAAAAAATGATTAAAATAGTTACTTAAATGTGGATTTCTTAATTTTAATAAATAAAGAATGAAAAACACTTACCAGTAGTAGTTACACAGCTTCTTTCCCATTGCTAGTAAATAAAGGAAAGTTCTGTAAGTGCCGGGATGTAGGACCAACAGTTTCTGTTGACAGGGTGGCTGATGCTGAATGATAATGAGATTAGCTTGCAGGTGCTATGAGTCAGAGAGATGCTGGATACAGCTGCCAGAATAGCTTCAGGCAGATGCAATCAGCATCTCTCTGACTACTATGAAGTCAACTTACCAATCTAAGCACCTCTCTGACTACCATGGAGTCAACTTAAAAACACCTCTAATACAAAATCACTAGATGTGTTGGTAAGTTCATTGTGTTAACACTGAACTAACTGCCTAAGTCTTTTGCACCTATTGTACGAGAATCACTATAAACTCTACTCTTGATTGGTTATCAGCCTTCAACAGTTAGCAAAACTAGCTCCTTAAAACAGATGGAAATATTTTTGGTCGTAGCAGCCAATCTTTGACTTTTGGAAAGCAAAAGAATATATAGTTTTATCAGAAAAAAAAGCAAGGATTTAAAATTTTTAATCATTGATTTAAATTTTTTAAAATCCAGATGGACATAAAATAAAATTTCAATGACAACATACACATTTTATGTTAAGACAACCACAGTACTCTTTACCATCACAGTATGCTTTCAAACATTAGTGCATCTGGGATGTTGTCTGAGGATTTGTTTGGATTGTTTGTTAGACATCACCAACTGATTATGACTGCTTCAATGAGGATGCTGTTGCAGACTTTGCCCTCTTCAAAATTATTGATCCAAAATTTTGTTTATAACAATAGCTCTGCAGACTAGATTAAACTGTCAAGAGCATTTCCAAAGTTTCATCAGAAAAAGATCTGAACTGAGTTATTTTTTTCACCTGATGTATGTCCTCTCACACTCAGTATTGCTATGAGCAATTAATAAAATACTAAACATGATTTGAAATAATCTGTTATATTTTAAGCTTATTTCTAAACTTATCAATTCTCCAAACAAAAATGTGTGATTCAATGACTACATCAAAATAAAATTCTTTATTCTTTCATAACACCTTGAGGATTCTTGCACTGAAACTGACTTAACAACTGACAGTGCAAAACAGCTTCTTCTTCTATTTGTTTACTTTCAATGATATTTGAGAAATTAAGTGTTGATGTAATTGTGCTACCTCGGCAATTATAAGAATATCATAAGAATAGGAACTTGTGCACCATGTAGTCACACACAGCAATAAAGTACTTTCTCATGGAACAAAAATCCAGAATATTCTCCTCATGTTTTAGACTCTCCATGACTTGGCAGTAAAATTACCTAAGATTAAGTCAGAATCATTCTTCTGATTCCATCTCCTTTGATAATCAACTATCTGAAATGGAAGTGGATAATTTAACAACTGTTGGACTAATGAATTTGCACATCACATTCTTTAGCATATCAAGAACTAATGATCTCAATATATGGATATGGATCACATTTGATTAAAAAATTATATTTGGATTTTCAAATGGTGACATAATATTTAAAAGGAATAAAAAATTGCTTTATTCAAGCCAAAAGAGAGTAACACAAATAGACTTCTGCATGCAGAAGGATAATCAGCCTATTGCAGCTTGCTTGAACTGTTTAGAATTGCTTACATCAAGTGTGCGATTCAGAAGTTCATTTCCTTCAGAAGTTCATTAGTATGTCTTCTTTTGAAATGTTATTTGGATCATGATCTGTACATTAGTCAGTGCTGGTCACCAGTAAGTGCTGTTATTTTTTTATATATTAAGAAAACCCAAACATGAAGGTATTAGAGCTTATAATACTTAGTACAGTGCATCAGTTGAAAGCTAAGAATGCAGAAGATGACGTTAGACTTGAATTTCTGTTGACTGTGACTTTCAGGAGATAAAAGTGAAGGAAAACTGTTCCAAGGAATGGAAGCAGAAGGGATAAATGAGGAAAAGCTAGTTCTGTGAGCTTGGAATTGGAGAGGGAATGGATACTGACTAGTTGAGGCATATAATCCACACTAGTTTGGATGATAGCACTGGGATTATAGATGCCAATTCAGAAGAAAGAGCTCACAAATATCTATAGAAAAGACAGAGGAAACTGAACATCTATGAAACAGAGATTGTGGAGAAACTTTAGAAAGAAAGTCTCAGGTCATTAATTAAAATGACTTCCCTATTTTGAATAAGGTCTAGAAGCTTGTGGGTTTTTTTTTTTTTTGCATCACTACAGATTCTGTAATAATGTTCCATTGCAGGGCAAATTTGAAATTTGCACAGAATGAGTAATTTTTTAGAAGAAAATGTAGGAAGTGAAAAAAGAAAACACACTTTTCTTATGTAGAGGAAGCAATATTTCCAAACCAGTGTGATTATGGAGAGAGAGAGAGAGAGAGAGAGAGATTAACAGTCAGGGTAATCCCTAATACACATGTGAACTTGTCTAAAAATATGAGTGTCATTGAAGATGGACATAGGAGCAGTAGATTTTTTTTTACAAGAAAAATAGACAGCACTGGGTTTTAGAAGGATTGAAGTTAACTTTTTACTTTTCTCCACTGAAGGATGACTTTGAGAGTAGATCAGATGGTGGTGAATATTCGAAAAGTTTAAGCTGTTTGTGCGGGGCAAATTTTCAGAAACTGGAAGGTGGAATGCAAGCACGCTCAATGAGTAACAAACGTTACTTATTTCATAAAACAGAACACATTTAAAATATAAAAAAATATCAGCAAAGTTGTGGATAAGATTTCAGTCAGTGAAAGAAGGTTATTAATATACAAGAGGGAAGGAATGGGAGAAAGAACCAAATCTTGGAGAACACCAGCATTAGTGTAGAAGTTAAAACATATGATAGGAGCCTCTTTAGAATACCTTTATGCCCCACACAATCAAAAGCATTAAAAATATCAGGTGACTGTTTCAGTTTTACCAATCTTTCCCATTAAATTTTTCCAAAGATGAGTAACATAAATCTACATATTACTAGTAGATCAACGCTAATGGAATACTGGCAATAGACGGACTTCTCCATTCCTTTGGAAAGAATAGAAGTGAAAAGTAAAGAAGAGTAAGTGAAATAGGATGATAACTGGAAAAGAGGGATGTCATCCCCTTTAAGGCACTAATTGGATATGAGCAAATTTCCATGCAGAAGGCAACACTTCAATGGAATAAGAAAATATAAAAAGGCAAAAAAGAAGAGAAGCAAGTACAGGTTTTGAGAACAAGTGAAGAACTGTCATCAGCACACAAAGCTTTCTTAGCATCAATGACTGTTGAAAATTACTTTAACATCCTTCTGTTGGAAGACTATGGTAGGCATGGAGTGGAGTGTACTGGGTATAGTAAGAAATGATTTACCAAGGTTGTCGATATAAGTGATAGAAGAGGAGCAAGATGACAGTAAGTCAGCTTTATCTTTAGCTGAGGGTGCAATAGAACCACCAGAGATGGGAGTATAAATGAAAGATTATTTTCAATAATAAATGACATGAATGAGCATTCCATACATATGACATTATCAAGGTTATTTTTGGGGAGAACCAGAACCTTATTTAAAAAGATATCCGACAGTTGTATAATGAAATTCATGCTATACAGCAATAAAATTATATATTCACATAATAAAATATTGTTACTTTGGTTTATTATAATATAATTTATAAATACATAAATTATTATAATGAGAGGTTTAATCATTGATGTTTATCATTATCTACCCCCCAATGAAAAAAATGATTTCAAATTTCAACAAAGCTATGATCAGAACAACTTTTTCAGCTGAATCACAGCTGAATTCTGGAGTAAATGGCTAATATCAGCCCAATGGACATACTAGGAGTATAATAGGTACCAGCTAAAATTATAAGATAGAGATAAATAAGATAAATGAGGAGGAATCAGGAGGATACATTCCAAAACACCTGTTTTTATTTATTTTTTTTTTTTTGTCACAAAAAATGGCATTGGAGATTACCATTTTCACTTTGAAATTCTACGCCTATTTTTGCAATTTTTTTTCTATGCAAAACTTTGATTAGGCCGTATTTTCCACCACTTGAAAAAATCATATATATATATATCGACAGCACACAAAGTGCAAGTTTTATCCAAATTTTATAATACGTGGAAAATCTTAAGTATATGTCATATTCTTAAACACTATATTGTATTTTGTATATTGTATATTGTACTTCTTTGGCAGCTTAGCCTAGGAAGGAATTAGCCTAGAACCACACAAAAAAAAAAAAAAAAAAAAAAAAACAGATTTAACATTATATAATAGAACACAGCATAACTTATAATCTATGATATATATAACTGTTTTGCACATTTCACATATTTTATGCAATATAAACTAGAACACCTGACAGATGATTAATTAACTACAGACAAAGAAATTAAGCACAAATTAACAGAATATATATTTTTTTAATTTAATGGTGAAACCAGTTTTTTTTTTTTTGCAAGAAAGGAGGAAGAAAACTGTCAGAATGGTGAGTAGGAGAAGTGCTCAAAAAAAAAGTCTCTGTGGTAATCCAGATAGATGGTAGCTATGAAAGTTGTTCTGAATTTTCTAATGATACATTTTAAAAAGACAATGAAAAGACTAATGAAAAAAGACCTGTGATATGAGGAATCTGTGGAGAGGAACCTGATGCTCCACTCATCATAACACAGAAAATCATTGAAACCAGGGTTCAATATATTGACAGGACATCTTTCATGTTTCACTATTCTCATGGTGATGCACTGGTAAGATTACTTTATAAATGATAAGTAATCATGGCAATTCTGTAGGTTGGTCCTTGGGGTTGTTATGGCTGACATTGAAGGGGTCGCTATTAACTTTAAGAAAGCTGTTCTAGAAAAATAAGCAAAGATGTCACATCTCCAGGCACTCCTGGCCATGCAATCACTGATGACATGAGGATAGCTGCTTGGAGGGCAATGAACTTCTTAGTATAATCCTAGAAATGATGCCAGCTTATAGACAGCAGTCTATAAGATAGTTAGGTATCTAAAAGTTGCCAAGTATCTTTAAGCTTGATCTATTCTGGTGAAGCAATATCTGAAATTCATTCATTCAAATAGATCTTGGGTATCAATTATAGTGGTAGATACTACTACTAGAACCTGAGCACTCAGAGAATGTAAGCTTTCAAAACATCAACCTTGGTGGAGTGTGAGTGACAAAAATGCAGTAGGACTACAGTGCCCATCGGTCTGTGGGCAAACCTACAAAGACATCAGTGTCTTTGTGGGAGTGATTGGAGAACACAATGTCAAAGAATGGAACTGGTTGAAATCCTCTATTTTGATTTTGAATCTGATCTTTGGGTGAAGCTACTTAGGTTACTGAAAAAGTAATCTTGGAGAGAATCTTTTCACCAATCCCAGTTGAGCAAGTCATCAACATAGTGATCCCAGTACTTTTTTTTATCCTTGAGAGGCAAGGAGATTCTTTCCAGGAAGCATTTCCTGAAGTAGCCATAAAGGCTGCCACTAGCAGAGGGGATAACAAGTTCCCCATGCTGTACCAGACTTCTATATAGAGATGTACGAGGAGTCATTAAACAACGCACGATTCCTCCATGGGGAGGTCAACCAAGTCCTTACCATCATCTATGTTTAATGGTCTGTAAACACTTTTTAACTGGTAAAATTTTGTCAGCTTTAAAAGTCAAAAACTATCAGGTGGTAGAGTTTGGTCTAATTTTCTTACAGAAGGTCCCAGCCAATCATCAAACACATATATTAAACTTTGCCACAGCTTCAAACAAAAATTCTAACCAGGAACCACAGCAACAAAACAGATACAGGTAGATGTAGCCAGTGATTCCCTAACTCATGATAACTGCAGGTTATCAACAATCTCACTGTAAGCTTTCCAGCAGTTGCTGACCCTAATTTCTTAATTAACTGGTGATGGCATAGGAGCTGTGTGAAACTATTTGTAAGTATCTTTCATCCTTTATTTATAAAAAAAAAAAGAAATATACACATAGAAATAACTATTTTGGCAGTTTGTTTCACCTTTGAAAAAAAAATTTATATCATTGTACAATTTGAGCATTTAGCAAAAATCTTAAAATTAAAATCAACTTTACTTAATCAATCAATTTGAATACAGCAGTATTCAAATTTCAAATCTACTGAATGTTAAAAATGCATCTGTGAATAAACTAAATAAATTAAATTAATGTTTATTTAAGTCTTTACTGTAGATTAGAGAGCATAATGTCAAAGAATGAAACTAGTTAAAATTCTCTATTTTGATTCTGAATCTCAAAAAATTTCCTAAAGGATTTGGTAAAAATTACAAAATATTGTGAATAGCTAATTTTAGAGATGAAGCGCTAGGCATGCTCTGTATCAAACAGTAAACTAAAATTTATTTAACTCATATGGACCAGTGGTTGTTGCCTTTACTAAATTTATTCAATGGAAATTTTATTATTTTAAAAATAATCAAATGAATGCAATGTGCTACAACAAAATAAATCCTTCAAATTTTAATCCTGCTGAATGTTAAAAATGATCCCTGTATAAACTATATTGATTCTGTTTTAGTATTTACTGTCAATTTATTGTTATTTATTTATCACGAAAAACTTTCTTCTTATAGGAGAACTCTGTCTCTTGGTATCAAACAATAAACTAAAATTTATTTAACTCATATGAAATCAGTGTTTATCTCCTTTATTAAATTTATTCAATGTAACTTTTATTATTTTAACCAATAGGAATGCACATGGTTTGTTTTTTTTTTTTTTTTCCCCAAGACTGCCACACGAACTTTGAGTGATCTTCTGCTCTTGAACTACTCTGTTCACACAGCTGAAAATCCCAACAGTTGTGAAAAGTGTTTTCTTTGATTTCTCCACTGAAAATTCCAGAAATCTGTTAGTTATCATGTATGGAAAAATGCAAGATCAAGTATGAAATGTTACTAGGCCTCTTTTTAATTTATTCCCGATGTAAACAAGTGAGAGTCCCCCCCCCCCAAAGACTCGTTTCATAAAGGAGCTATCTCAGTTGGTGGATTTTTTCCAGTGTGTAAGCACGATGTGTGTGCAAACACACAAGGTAACTGTAACTGATTTACTTGGCTAAGGCATCTGCATTCTCCCATGTGTTTATATCAGGAATAGAAAATAAATTGATTATAACTGTTTCTTAGCATGCAAAGAATAAAAAAGAAGTGCATGCTCCCCACAATAAATTTTTCTTTGAAAATAAAATTATTATATATTCTTTCATCAGTACATATTGCATCTACTGAGAAAATTTCAAGGAAATTCATTTATTGGAAGCTGCATTATAAACTGCAAAAACTTGTGTCAAACAGAAAACACCATTTTGCATACTTGATAAAAAATAAATTTGTGTTACTCACATAGAATTGTTTTTTGTCAATGATATTGCTACAGCACCTTTCCTGGATGTAAATTTCAACTTTTAACAAAATATAAAGTAAAATATGCTATTGGGAGCCCCATTACAAACTTCTGAAAAGTGGCATCTAACCTTCACATCCATTGTTACCTTGCACACAAAAGAAAAGCACACACTACATTTAACACAGTGCTTTCTGAAAATTGTATTGTTAATAAAAGATCTTGCTTTTATATGCGTGTGTGTAACAAAATTTCAGGGAAAGTTTGCTATTGGAAGTTATGTTTAAACTTCCAAAAACTGGAATCAAATAAAAAATGAAATGGAATAAATATGATTAAAAAAAAAAAAACGTAAGATTATTAAAAAGAAATTTTAGCTTTTATGAACTAGACAGTATTACTACCCACATTTAAAAAAAAAAAAAAAAAAAACTTAGAAACAAATTTTCATAAATGTCTGAACATTTAAAATTACATGCTGCAGTATCATTTAGATCCTTGCCAAACAAAATAAAACTTCTGAATTAATGAACTGCACTTGATACTGTTTGGATTTCTTTCTCAATATCCAAATTTTTCACTCCATTCCTTATTTAAAAAGTTATTTAATTCTAAGGCTCAACTAAACATTATTTCTTAAAGGAACAATTTTATTCTCAATAGTGAAAAAAATATGGGGTCTAGCAGTTTGTACTTTATGATGCTAGATAAGCTAATCTTATTTAAATAATTAAGAGAAATTAAAGTGCATTAAATTTGTGCATTAAACAAATGCAGGTTTATGGTAAAAAGAAGAAAGCTTTAACAAATAACTTGATATTAAATAAAAATCATATTTTCACTGAAACACTGAACTGACCACTTTGTACTGAACACTTCACAGATGATTTTTAGAAAACATTTGGAGTGGAAGCTGGGTAGGAACGTAAAGAAGTTACAATAAAAATAAAAAAACACAGTTACAAACAATGAACTTAGCAGAAAGAGAAATGGATATTCAAAATAAAAAAATTTAATATTCAAAATAAAGGAATTTAATAGTGAATTTTCTCATACTGAAAATTAATTATATACTTAAGATGACTTTTCTTAAATTTTTATGGTTTCCTAAACTAATTCAGCAACATTAATACCTCAAAGGAAATAAAATAATCAACAAACATCTTGTCAGTGTAGAGAATAAATAAACGAATAAATAAATAAATTAATAAATAAAATATAAATAAATAAAGTAAATAAATAAATATGTATTTATTTATTTATTTTATAATTTAATTTATTGTTAGTTAACGTTAAGTGGCAAGCTAACTCATTAATCACACTGTATATAGTAAAGTGCATTCTTAAACTTGTATTAATGTTATTGCTGCAATCATGCAGAACATAATTATCAACTTACAATAAGCACACAATACACACCATATTCCAATAAAAACTTTATTGGTGAAAAGCACACACACAAATTTTATACAGGCCTAATTCAAGGGACCATTAAAAACCATCAATGCACATAAAATTATGACAAAATTAGAAACCCCAATATAACACCGATTTTTTCTTTCTAAATATTAATTAATGATGAGATTCTGTTAGTACAAATTAAGCAACAAAAACAATACACACGATATACAAAGCATCTACAGGTTATAGTCATGTGTACTGTTCTTGTATTTTGTATTTTCTCCTTTGTCCGTGTCTGTATAAACATTTTGAGAAGCACATGGGTAAATTTTTTTTTTTTTTTTTTCACCTGAAAGTGAACTATCTATTTTAGTTTGTAATAAAGCCTTCAAAATGCCCTTCTGAAGTTTGAAGTCACTTGTTTTGCTCTCAGTCTTTCCATTATTTGTGTCCACTCAATGGAATATAAAAGAAACTTTTCATTTTGTATATACGGTAAGATTCAAAAATTTATAACAGCTAAAGCAAAAGCTATTTGCTTGGTCCATGGCAAAGTATCTTACGGTGATTTCAAATAAAAGTTGTTAAAGTTTCAGCGTACCAAACTTTTAGATGCTGCATCCACTGATGTTTCAAATTCTTTAGTTGAGCTTCTATTAATACTGCAGGAAGGAAGTTGATCCAATGAAGTTTTTTCTGATTTTACTGGAACAGTAGTTATAGACAAACCTCTGAAAATAAATGGAGAGAACTTCAGTGTTTGTCCATTTAAGCAACGAATTTAAAAAAGCATTCTGCTTATCAGTATTTGTCTAAATTTAGTTCTGAGTAAAGTGAAAGCACACACTGTTTTGAAGCATGGGCAACCATTTTATACGTTAAATTAGTAAGCACTCAAGAGCTTTCATGTTATAATAAAGAGTATCAATACTATAGAGAAAGCCTCCACACTAGTGCATACAATACACCCAATTATAATACAAGGAACATTTCTGGATTTGTCTCTGTAATCCTCATCACTCCAAAAAATACAAAAGAATTATGCTTTTGAAAGATTGTGACCACAACGAACAATGCTATAACCAAACTGGTGATCAACGTATTTACTAAAAATAGGACAGCCTATTATTCTGAATCTGTTCCTCCTACCTTCTGTCTGATAAGAGGATCACAAAGTGAGTCCAGAAACAACCAATCATCTAAAAATTTACTAGATTGAGTATACAAGGTAGGTGAAAGTTGTACCCTGTTACAAATAAACAAATTTTTTAACCTCATCTGGAAAAAAGCCTTGTTCATTAAGCTATTTAGTTTCAACTGTCTCCATGTAATGTATTATATTTATATTAATACCAAGTGCACTTTGTAAATATAGGTTTTTGTTTTTATCAAATACATCAATTAATATTTTTTAAAGGCCTAAGAAAACAAACAAACAAAAAAAAAAAGGTTTATTTATTATACTGTTACTTAGAGGAATAACAAATAACTATCTCTGTAACAAAGTTTTCAGCTTTAATCATTATTTTACAATAAACTCTTTTTGTGGTCTCAGACAGTTTTAAATTCTATACAGTGGGACCAACTGATGACATTACCATCAGCAAATTCTAAATGAAACGTGTTCAAGGAATTAATCATAGAAGCTACTAGGCTTTTCCTACCAACTAAGAACTACCTGTCAAGGTATAGGCCTAAATGGATATCAGATGAACTGATGAAATTCATGGGAGAGAATAACAGTGCATGGGATGCATATAAATGATCAGGTGACACAGAAGCCTATGGCAGATATACACTACTCAGTAATCTAGTCACAAAGGAGATTAGGCAAGTGAAGGCAGATTATGAGAAATCTTTGGTGAAGGATGCAAAGAAAAACAGCAAAGACTTCTTTACTTATGTAAACACTAGAAGAAAGGGGATGAATCAAATTGGTCCACTCAATATCGGTGGTTTGACAGTTGATGATCCTGCTCAGGTTGCTGACAAACTGAATGAGTATTTTGCATCTATATTCCACACAGGAGAAGGAATTCTTTAGAGAAAGTTATACTCAAAGTTTAGCCAACTCTAACTGGGGGCTAAATGATTTTGTAACAATCATTTTGTAACAATGAAGTTAAACATAAGAACCTGGGGTGGATGGGATCGATCCAATTATATTAAGGGAGGCAAGCAAAGAAAGTGAGCAAACCCTCAGCCATAATTTTGAGCACATCCTTGTATTCAGGGGAGATCCCTGTATACTAGAGATGTGCGAATGTATCCCCAATTCACGAAGGGGGATACATTCGCACAGTTTTTCTCTAAAGTCCACACTGTGCTAGAAATTAAATTTAACTAACATACATTTTATATTAAACAATTAAGTTAATGTACATAAGTGTGTTACATTTCAGGAAAATCAGTAAATAATAATAATTCATGATTTAAAAAAAAAAAAAAAAAAAAAAAAGCAATGCATGACTATGAACACATTATTTTTTCTGTGATCTGCCCATTCATTCTTCCAATCAGCAAAAACTCTTATGTATAAAGAAAAGAAATAATAATTTCTGGATTCCTTTGTCCAATTTTAATGAAATTTGGAGTGGCAAATATTTTTTAAAAGCTAAATATAATTTTATGAAATCCATCCATTAAGAGTTGAATGACAGACATGGTGAAGACAATAAATGCTTTATGCATATATGCTAACTCACCTAAAAATGGACATACAATTGTTTACCAGCAAAGCCTGCTTTCAAACTTACCTAGGATTTTTCTGTCAAGATTTTTGTTGGGATTTTCTGTTAATAAACATCAAAGGATTTTGACTGCTTCAAGAAAGATACTATTGCAGACTCTGCCCTCTTCAGAAAGATCGAGTCAAAGTTTTGTTCATAACAAATACCCCAGCTGTCAAGAACATTCCCAAAACATCACTAAAAAGAGAAGATCTGAACTCAGTTTTTGTTTTTCTCACTTTGCTGAATATTCTCTAACACTCATCATTTCTATGAGGAATTGTTACAATACCAAGAGTGACTATGAATAATCTGTTACATTTCCAGCTTCCTGTGTGCACTTTTCAGTTCCAGACCACTGTATTCATATTAGTATCTAGTGGGTTCTCTCAGTGAAATTGACAGAACTAATAATGCAAAACATCTAACTCTTCATCTGTTTCTTTATTTTCAGTGACACCAATAAGTACTGGAAAGTTGTCCACAAAAACTTTTTAAATTTGAAAATAATGCACTGCCAATTGTTGAAATTTGTGCTACCTCAGCATTTATAGGATCATCATTTTTTATGGGTAATTAAGCTCTATATAGTTAGGTGCAACAATAAGAACTTCCTCGGTGAACAAAAGAACAGAATCTTTCCCTCTTGTTTTAGACTCGACATGACTTGGCAATAGAAATGTCTATGACAAGTCAGAATCGTCCTTCTGACTTAATCTCCTATGGCAATAGAGTTTGAAAATGGAAGAGAAACAGTTGAAAACTGTTGGTAAAATAAATTTGCATATAATGATTTTCAACATATCTAAGAGTAACAAGATCAGTATATGGATGCGAGGTTCATTGGACTGAAGAGCTACATTCAGATTTTCAAATGGTAACGTAATATTTAAAAGAAACAGGCAAACTGCTTTATTAAAACGAGAGGAGAGCAACATTAGCATTAGCATTAGTAGAGGCATTTGATGCAAGAAAGCAAGCTTATGCAGCATCAGCCAAAAAAAAAAAAAATAAAGTAAAATAAATAAATAAAAAATAACCACTTCCACTTCACCCCTCTGTTCGTTCGAAATACCTCTTAAACTTATTTAGGCTATCAACTTCTATGACAAGGGATGAAAGTCTGTTCCACCTACCAACCACCCGCTGGCTAAAGGCAAATTTCCGCACATCTATCCTACATCTGTCTTTCCTCAATTTGAATTTATGCCCTCTCAGGTCATTATTCTGAGCAAGAAGAAGAATCCCATCAGCATTGAGCATGCTCAAACCATTCAAGGCTTTGTACACCTCTATCAGATCACCTTGCTGGTGCCTAGTCTCCAGACACTATAATTCGCAAAACTTCAGATTTTCTTCGTAAGAGCACCCCTTTGTTCCATTCATTAATCTTGTTGCCCTTCTCTGTACTCGTTCCAGCAGCTCTACATCCTTCTTGAAATGAGGCCTCCAGGCCTGTATACAGTACTCTAGGTGTGGCCTGACCATTGCCTTATACAAGGGAATGATCACCTCCTTATCCCTGCTAGAAAAATTCCTATATATCATTGACAATACACCATCAGCTACTCTTGCAGCCTGTCTGCACTGCTCAGAGAACTTCATATCTGCCTGCACAACCACCCCCAGGTCACTTTCATTCTCTACCACTGTCAGTGTAGTACCACAGATTTGATACGTTGCTCTGGGGTTGCTGTTTCCCATATGCAGTACTTTACATTTGTCAATGTTAAACTTCATTTGCCACCTCTCAGCCCATCTGCTCAACCTTTCCAGATCCTGTTGCAGCAGCATAGTGTCAGTAGTATCCTTGACAACCCTGCCAACCTTCGTATCGTCTGCAAACTTGGACATTAAGCTTGATATACCATCATCAATATCATTTATAAATACAGAAAACAATAAAGGACCCAATACTGAGCCCTGAGGGACTCCACTAATAACATCAGTCCACGATGAGCAGTGTCCATTGATTACCACTCTCTGTCTTCTCCCCCTCAACCACCCCTGTATCCATAGCAGCAATTTGCCTCCAATGTCACACTGCTCCAATTTGTGCAGCAGTCTTCCATGTGCAACAGTATCAAAAGCCTTTCTAAGATCCAAGTATATAATATCAAAGTTATTCCCTGCATCCAGTTCTTTTGTGACTGCATCATAGTATCCAATCAAATTGGTCAGGCAAGACTTCCCCTTAACAAAACCATGCTGTGTCCGAGCTATAACTGAAGTCTTGTCTAGATGATACTGCAGTGCTTCTTTAACCAGTGCCTCCATTAATTTTCCGGGAACAGAAGTTAAACTCACAGGTCTATAATTACATGTGTCAACCTTTGATCCTCCCTTGTGAATTGGGGTCACATTTGCACATCTCCAGTCCATGGGTACCTCCCCTGAGTCCAAGGAAGCTCTCATAATTATGGCTAAGGGTTTGCTTACTTCCTTTGCTGCCTCCTTTAATATAACTGGATAGATCCCATCCACCCCGGGTGCCTTTCTTGTGTTTATCTTCAACAATTTCTCCTCCACTTTACTCTCAGTTATTACACGATTCTCTAGCTTACTGCTAGAGTTGAATACACCTCTGGCATTCCCCTCGCTGAATAACTCCTCATGTGTGAATGTCGATGCAAAATATTCATTTAGTTGGTTAGCTACATGAGCAGGGTCATCAACAGTTGACCCATCGATATCAAGTGGACCAATCTGATTCATCCCCTTCCTTCTAGAGTTTACATAAGTAAAGAACTCTTTGCTGTTTTTCTTCGCATCCCTTGCCAAGGATCTCTCGTAATCTGCCTTCGCCTGCCTAACCTCCTTTGTAACTTGGTTACAGATCAACTTGTATCTATCATAGGCTTCTGTGTCACGTGATAATTTGTATGTATCCCATGCATTTTTATTCTCTGCCATATGCCTCATTAGTTCATCTGACATCCATTTAGGCCTAAACCTTGAACAATATTTCTTAGTTGGTATGTAAAGCCTAGTAGCTTCCAAGATAAGTTCTTTGAATGCTTTCCATTTTGAATTTGCTGTTGGTAACATCATCAGTTGATCCCACTGTATAGAATTTAAATACTGTCTCAGTCCATCGTAGTCGCCTTTACGAAAGTAATACCTCTTCCCTTTACCCCTAATGGTAGTTACCTCTTTGAGTAACTCCCACTTCAGAACACTGTGATCACTGCCACCTAGTGGTTCATTTATCTGCAGATTCTTAATGCATGAAGAATCACTACTGATAATCAAATCAAGAGTATTACTCCCTCTAGTTGCCTCCCGAACCTGCTGATGTAGAAAACAATCATCCAATAAATCCACAAAAGCCTTGCTGGTGTGTGAGTGACCAGCCCCCAAACTCCAGTCAATATCTGGGAAATTAAAATCCCCCATTATAAGACTCTCTGATTTACTGGCCCACTCTATTTCTCTGTACAGTTTCTTATTATACTCATCAGAGTCATTAGGCCTATAGCACACTCCTACTCTCAACATGAATAAATTTTCTGCATGAACGAGATTAATATGCTCAGATTAACAGCTTGCTTAGGCCTTTCAGAATTGCTTTTATTAGAAGTCTGCAATTCAGAATTTCTTTATCTAGGGGACGCCATTAACTTGTCTTCTTTCAAAATTTCTGTTTGTAAAATGCAGCTGGATGTGAGTCAGTGCCACTCACTAGTGATCATGATCACCTTTACTTCTCAATTTGGCAAGTCTGAAAAAGTACCCATATGGCTTTTTTCATTATTTCTAACCTTTTCTTTGAATAGTTGACTGTTCAACCAGTCAACTATTCAAAATCTTTAATCATTGCTTGTTTAAATCTATCTTTCCTTTTAGCACCTTTCTCTAGATAATTAGCATTAGCAAAGGCACATGATGCAAGAAAGTTATACAGCATCAGCAAAAAAAAAAAAAAAAAAAAAAAAACACCCTTATTTCACCCATCCACTCTCTTCAAATGTTTGTCAAGTTCTGCCTTGAATCTGTTTAAGCTATCAACTCTTACAACAACAGATGGAAGTTTGTTCCAGCAATCAACTGCCCACTGGCTAAAGGCAAACTTCCGCAAATCAATCTTACAACCGTCTTTTTTCAATTTGAATTTATGCCCTCTCAGGCGATTATTCTGAGCAAGAGGAAGAATCCCATCGGCATTGAGCATGCTCAAACCTAACATTCAAGGCTTTATACACCTCAATCAAATCACCTTACAGGTGTCTAGACTCCAGACACTGCAATATGCAAAATTTAAGTCTTTCTTCATACGACCAACCCTTTGTTCCATTCACTAATCTTTTTGCCCTTCTCTGTACTCATTCCAACGGTTCTACATCTTTCTTAAAATGCGGCCTCCGGACCTATATACAGTACTCAAGGTGTGGCCTGAGCATTCCCTTATACAAGGGGATAATCACCTCCTTTTCCCGGCTAGAAAAATTCCTGTATATCATTGACAACACACCATGAGCTACTCTTGCAGACCGTCTGCACTGCTCAGAAAACTGCCTGCACAATTACCCCCAGGTCCTTTTCATTCTCTACCACTGTCAGTGTAGTACCATACAGTTGATACATTACTCTGGGGTTACTGCTTCCCATATGTAGTACTTTACATTTGTCAATGGTTAAACTTCATTTGCCCCCACTCAGCCCATCTGCTCAACTTTTCTAAATTCTGTTTCAACAGCATACTCTCATTAGTGTCATTAACAACTCTGCCAACCTTTGTATCGTCTGTAAACTTTGACATTAAGCCTGATATACCATCATCAATATCATTAATCAATACAGAAAACAACAATGGACCCAACACTGAACTCTGAGGGACTCCACTAATAATATTAGTCCACAAAGAGCAGTGTTCATTGATTACCATACTCTGTCTTCTCCCACTCAACCATCCCTTTATCCACAGCAGCAATTTCCCTCCAATGCCACACTGCTCCAAGTTGTGCAACAGTCTTCCATGTGCAACAGTATCAAAGGCCTTTCTAAGATCCAAATATATGGTATCAAAGTTATTCTTTGCATCCAGTTCCTTTGTCACTGCATCATAGTATCCAATCAATTGGTAAGACAAGACTTCCACTTAACAAACCTTAACAAATCAATTGGTAAGACAAGACTTCCCCTTAACAAACCCATGCTGTGTCCAAGCTATAACTGAAGTCTTGTCTAGATGATCCTGCAATGCTTCTTTAACCAGTGCCTCCATTAATTTCCTTGGAATAGAAGTTAAACTAACAGGTCTGTAATTACATGTGTCTCCCTTTGATCCTCCTTTGTCGACTGGGGTCACATTTGCACATATCCGGTCCATGGGTACCTCCCCTGAATATAGGGAAGCGCTCATAATTATGGCTAAGGGTTTGTTACTTCCTTTGCCGCCTCCTTTAATTTAACTGGATAGATTCCATCCACCCCAGATGCTCTTCTTATGTTTATCTACAATAATTTCTCCTCCACTTTACTCTCAGTTATTACAAGATTATCTAGCTCACTGTCAGAATTTAATACACCTCTGGCATTCCCCTCCCTGAATAACTCCTCATGTGTGAATGTAGATGAAAAATATTCATTTAGTTTGTTAGCTACCTGAGCAGGATCATCAACAGTTGAACCATCGATATCAATGGCCCATCTGATTCATCCCCTTTCCTTCTAGAGTTTACACAAGAAAAGAACTCTTTGCTGTTTTTCTTTGCATCCTTTGCCAAAGATTTCTCATAATCTGCCTTTGCTGCCTAATCTCCTTTGTGACTTCGTTACAGACCAGCTTATATCTATCATAGGCTTCTGTGTTACCTGTTATTTTATATGTATCCCGTGCATTTTTCTTCTCTGTCACATGTGTAATTAGTTCATCTGACATCCATTGAGGCCTAAATCTTGAACAATATTTCTTAGCTGGTATGAAAAGCATAATAGCTTCCAAGATTAATTCTTGGAATGCTTCCCATTTTGAATTTGCTGTTGGTAACACCCTCAGTTGGTCCCACCGTATAGAATTTAAATACTGTCTCAGACCAACGTAGTCACCTTGCCGAAAGCAAAAACCCTTCCCTTTACCCTTGATGGTAGTTACCTCTTTAATAAATCCCACTTCAGCACACTGTGATATCTGCCACCTAGTGGTTCCTTTATGTGCAGATTCTTAATGCACGAAGAATCCCTACTGATAATCAGATCAAGAGTATTACTCCCTCTAGTTGCCTCCCGAACATGCCGCTGTAGAAAACAATCATCCAATAAATCCACAAAAGCATTGCTAGTGTGTGAGTGACCAACCCACAAATTCCAGTCAATCTCTGGGAAATTAAAATCTCCCATTAGAGACACTGATTTATTGGCCAACTCTATTTCTGTGCACAATTGCTCATTTTACTCATCATATTCATTAGGCCTATAACAGACACCTACTCTCATTTTTCCTTTCCCAGTGCTTATGTCACACCAAACAGACTCAACATTGCATTGTTCCACCAACATCAATTGGATGAACTTCCTTAGATTTTATGTGTTTCTTAACTAACAGCATAACCCTTCCTCCCTTCCTGGCTTGTCTATCCTTCCCGTACACATTGTACTCCCCAAATTCGAATTCTGCACTGCTTATGTCTGTGTGACACCACGTCTCTGATATCCCAACAATATCTGCTTTTGATGTCTTGACTAGCACTTCAAGCTCATCGAATTTATTAACTATACTCCTAGCATTGATGTACATGCAAGTATAAGTATTCACCCACTGTCACAGGAAGGCATGCAGCCTTCTTGAAAAGGACAGGCTACAACTACCGAGTGGTCATCAATCTCCTCTTTTAATACAATACCATATTTGTATGATAGGCCATATTATGGCCTCTCATAGTAGAGCCTATCATATTATGACCTATCATAGTAGTTGCATTATCAATACTAAGTGCCAGATAGTCTGTTGAATAAATATTACAAGCATGCAAGTTGTTCACAAGAAGTCTAATATTTGTAAAAGAATAAGAGAAGTTTACCTCGATATGATATGTAGAACACTTCCATATGATATTCTCCAGAAATTAAAACAAATATAACATTACAGTAAGTGTTCTGTGTATCATATTGAGGTAAACTTCTCTTATTCTTTTACAAATATTGAGATCAATGTAGAACGTATTGAGCATCACAGCTCTGGTTTATACTAACAAGAAGTCTAATGTACATCACCATCAAAGGGTGGCAGCGAGAGAAAGATGCTTTTTATTCCCCCCCCCTTTTGTTATAAAAGTTCACCACAATGGGATATAACGTGGAATGACTGATTACTACCATCTGTAGCAATCAAAAATGTCCCACTTTTCAAAACCATCCTTACTTCTTTCCCCAATCTACACACACACACACACACACACACACACACACACACACACACACACACACACACACACACACACACACACACACACACACACACACGGTGTCTCAAAAATACATAGCATAACTTCAGGAATGAGTTCCTCATATGCAGACAATAAAAACATTTTATATCAACATAGTTCCGGAAATGCTTGGTTCCCGAGTTATTAACTGGAATGTCTTATCTCCTGCAGGTGAATGCCTTCACCAAAAGGTACTGACAGAATCTGGTGGTTTTCCATTCCGATCATGTACTCAAATCAGGAGCAAACGGATATGCACTTTATGTACAGTTTGGCGGACGGCAATGCTCTGGAGACTCGTTGTTTGTACAGTCAGTCCTTCTATAGCACAATAATTGTGTTCCTAGAAACCATCGTGCAATGCAAAATCGTGCAATATGAACAACAGGCCCTATGGAAAAAATAGGGTTAGGTGCCAACCACCCAAGATTGAACACACAT
Organism: Mastigoproctus giganteus; assembly: GCF_048544385.1. Taxonomy (NCBI): domain Eukaryota; kingdom Metazoa; phylum Arthropoda; class Arachnida; order Uropygi; family Thelyphonidae; genus Mastigoproctus; species Mastigoproctus giganteus. Next base: position 155,299,579 of record NC_143586.1, on the reverse strand, counting down.
TTGTAACCAAAACATTACCAAACACAATAAACAATCGTAATAAAATATTGCTAATGCTTTTGCTTCTATCTTAAGCAGACTTGTTTTTTTGTTTGATTTTCTATCCAAACAGATGACAGCCGTTCCATCTCTTCCAATTCCTTGTGTCTTAATCTAATGGCTTTTAATTACGCTTTGAGTTGTTCCTGCTATGAAAGTTGTTTTTATTTTCTCTGCATTCTTTGTAATTCTCGGTGTTGCCTCATTTAGGTCTGTAGCACGTGGAATATCACATGGTCTTTCATTTCGCTCAAAGTGTTTCACAACTTCATATTTTTTCTCTATCGACAGAGGCGGACTGGCCATAAGCCTTACCGGGGAAACCCCGGTGGGCCGGAGGCTGGTGTGATTTTGGCCATAAACCATAGTATGAGGCCACTATAAATTTTCCCGGGTAATAATTTTTGACCCAGTCTGCCTCTGTTTATCGATATTGCTTTTCTTTTTCTCTCCGAATCTGCAGTGTCTTCACCAGGATGCTTCCTTTTTATACCTTTTAAGTATTTTACTCATTTTAAGGGAATAAAGCACAATTACAAAACGAGGAGGCACACTTGATACACATAAACAAAGCTGCGCCCGTGTAGCAACTGAATAAACAACACCGAAAAGGCAGAGATTAACACCTCACATTTTACTAAAGCACATTTCTGGGGGTTACTACCATAAAACAATAAAAACAATTTCCAGATGTGTTTCTGCTAGTGGAACTGGTAGTAAACTCGATCTAATTGCATTTGCGATAATACCGATAGCTGGAATTTTGCGTATTATGGTGAAATGTGTTTCACCTTCACTGATATAAAAAACAAATACATTTTCAGAATCTCCTCTTCATTCCTATCATGTTGCGTTAGGTTGGGGTGATTCCGCGTTCAACTGCCATTTCTTGTAAACACAAAGGCGAATTGTGCATAAGCGAATTCGGTTCGTGTTATATAAGATATCGTTCCCCTATTTATAAATCGTGTATGATCGAATTTGTGTAATGTAAACACGTGTTATACGAGGACTGACTGTACCATGAAAGATTCGCAGAATGAAGATGTCCAGACAGGAAAACGTTTGAAAGTATCCATCGCCGCCTTTGTGAACATGGGACCTTTACACCTCATGCTGCCCACAGAGGACAACCAAGATCTACAACTCCTGAAGTAGAGGGGTGAACCAACTGCCTGGCCTCCACACTCACTGATTTAAATCCACTAGATTTCTTCTTGTGAGGCCATTTAAAGTCACTGGTGTATTCGACTCCAGTAGCTGATGTGGAAACTCTCCGCAATCAAATTGTGGCAGGTTGTGAGACAATAAAAAACATGCCAGTAATTTGGCATCGTCTTTGCGAGTCCATGAGACGTCGATGTGAGGCCTGTATTCAGGCAGAAAATCACCTTATAGTAATTTTGAACAATTACTATAACGTAATGTGAACAGTTAAGTGTCATAGACAGACTTTCAAAACTTGGAAACCAAGCATTTCTGGAGCTATGTTGATATAAAATATTTTTATTGTCTACATATGAGGAACTCATTCCTGAAGTTATGCCGTGTATTTTTGAGACACCCTGTATGTATGTGTGTATATATATAAAACGGTGTTCGCAGGCCGGCCGCTAGTTAGTACACCGGACCGAACCTATTGGTAACTCTCTAGGAGACTTCTGAATCAGCTAGTGTATAATCTTGCTACCTCTGCTCTGCTCTGCTCTGCCAGATGTCAGAGGGAGTCCGAGTAGTGTGTATGCGGGGAGCATTGTCGAGGCCACGATATGTCAAGGATCTGGGTATATTCTTCCCACATGTACGCCATATCCAAAAATTTCATTACTTCATACAGCATGTCCCACTCACTTTTTCTTACTATTGAATACACCATGAATTGTCAAACTAATAGAGCAAGCTTATCTGCGAAAAGATCTAAACCTCCCAAGCATTTCCAAATTCATTTCACAAATATACGTGGTCTCAATTCTAATCTCAACGATGTCCATTTCCACTTGTAGTCCGGCAAACCCCATGTACTTTTTCTGGCAGAATCTCAGTTGTCGGTTGATTCAACTACTGCTCATCTCAGATGCCCAAATTATTCGCTGTATGATTCCTTTCGCCTCAAAGGTGGTACTTGTGCATATGACCGTTCTGATATTCCCTGTCTGATATTCCCTGTCAGACCGTTCTGATATTCCCTGACTTGGTAATTTGGAATCTCCTCTCTTTGATCTTCTCTGGGTTAAAATCTCTCTACCTTATTGTGTCAAATTCATCTGTTGTCTCTACCGTTCTCCCAACTCCACTAATCACTTGGAGCTCTTTGACTTCCTCTCTTTGCAACTTGACTTTCTCCAGTCCAACTTTCCTAACAGTGAGGTAATTTTCCTAGGTGATTTTAATGTTCACAACTCCAGCTGGCTTCCGTTTTCTAGTCACACTGACCCAGCTGGTTGAGATGCTGAGGCTTTTGCAATTACTAATGATCTTGCACAGATTGTTCATTTACCTACAAGAATACCGGACAATCCTAATCATACAGCCAATACGCTTGACCTTTTTCTCACAAACAACCTTCTAAGTACACGGTCGAAGTGAGAGGTCCTTTAGGCATTTCAGATCACAACTTGGTGATTGTCTCTTCTCCAATGGAACCTTTATCTCATGGCTATTCTCAACCTCGTGTTGTTTGGCATTACAAGAATGCAAAATGGGATGACCTGCGAGATTTCTTTTCTTCTTTTCCTTGGTCGGATTACTGTTTCAAAACTTCTGATGTCAATGTCTGCTCAGATTTTGTCAGTGAAATTATTCTTGCAGGAATGGAATCCTTTATCCCACACTCCACTTTAAAACCTCGTCCTTTATCTAAACCTTGGTTTTCCAATAAATGTGCTAAGGCTGTTCAAGAGAAGAATGTTGCATATCGTAATTGGCTTGTTTCTAATTCTTCAGTTTCATTTTCTGCCTACATCAAAGATCGCAACAATTGTAAAGCAGTTATTAACCAGTCCAAACTAGAGTTTGAACAGGCTAAGGGTAGAAAACTTGCTTCTTGCCCTAATGGTAGCCGAGCATTCTGGTCTCTTGCCAAAGCTATTGGCCGCAACATTTGTCCATCTCTGCTCCCACCTCTGTCCAAACCAGATGGTTCTGTTGTCACTTCAGCCAAGGATAAAGCTGACCTGCTAGCATCCCATTTTTCTTTCTGCTCATGCGCATTAACGATCTTGGTAAACCACCTCCCACTATTCCCAACACGCTCCATTCAATGCCTCCTGTGGTCTTCCGTCAAAAGGATGTCAGAAGGATTTTGACGAATCTTGATGCTAAGAAAGCTCCAGGTCTCAATGGTATTTCTCCACTTGTTCTCAAAACCTGTGATCCTGAACTTACTCCTATTCTTTGCCGCCTCTTTTCACTTTCTTATTCCAAAGGTGTTTTCCTTCTGCTTGGAAATTTGCTCATATCCAGCCAGTTCCTAAAAAGGGTGACAAAAACCTCCAATCCAATTATCGTCCCATTGCAATTACTTCTACTCTTTCTAAAGTAAGGAGAAATCAATTAACCGCCAAATTTTAAACTACCTAGAAACCTTCCGGCTGATCAACGATCGCCAGTATGGATTCCGTCAGTGTCGATCCACTAGTGATATTCTGGCTTATGTTACCCATTTATGGACTAATTCAATGGAAAGGTTCGGTGAAACACAAGTCGTTGCTCTTGACATCTCAAAGGCTTTCGATCATGTTTGGCATAAAGTTTTGCAAATTTTGAAAGGCTTAAGTTTTGCAAATTACAGTGTCTGGAGACTAGGCACCAGCGAGGTGATCTGATAGAGGTGTATAAAGCCTTGAATGGTTTGAGCATGCTCAATGCTGATGGGATTCTTCCTCTAGCTCAGAATAATCACCTGAGAGGGCATAAATTCAAATTGAGGAAAGACAGATGTAGGATAGACGTGCGGAAATTTGCCTTTAGCCAGCGGGTGGTTGGTTGGTGGAACAGACTTCCATCCCTTGTAGTGGAGGTTGATAGCCTAAATAAGTTTAAGGCTCAGCTGGACAGGTATTTTGAACAAACAGAGGGGTGAAGTGGAAGTGGGTTTTTATTTATTTTTTTTTTTTTGGCTGATGCTGCATAAGCTTGCTTTCTTGCATCAAATGCCTCTACTAATGCTAATGCTAATAAAGGTCTTCTAAACAAGCTTCCATCTTATGGTTTGCCAACTGTTTTAGTAATTGGTTATCCAGTTTTCTCTCTGATCGCTCACTGAGGGTGATGGTAGATGGTTCTCTGTCTTCTAACTTCTCCACTAATACCAGTGTCCCCCACGGTTCAGTTCTTTCCCCCACTCTTTTCCTCTTGTATATTAATGACCTTCTTCCATTGACTGGAAATCCTATCCACAGTTTTGCCGATGATAGCACATTGCATTCCACTTTCCATTTTGAGAAGCCTTGTCCTGCTCAATCAGCTTCAACTTCTCGAAAATCTGCTACCAATTCCTTAAATGCTGATCTTCAGGTAATTCTCCAGTGGGGCAAAGACAACTTAGTTGATTTCAACCCTTCTAAAACTCAGTCTTGTCTTATATCTCGCAAAAAGGATTCTTCTGCTCCTATGCTTATCTTTAGTGACACTCCAATTTCTAGGCAAAATGATATATCTCTTTTGGGGATTAACCTGACTTCTAATCTCTCATGGCACAAGCACATTACAAATATTGCTTCCTCTGCATCTAAAAAACTTGGTTTTCTCACTCGCTCTCAGCGTTACTTTTCTTCCAAACAGCTGCTCACTCTGTATAAATCGCAAATCCACCCTGCCATGGAATATTGTTCCCACATCTGGGGTGGTGCCCCCAAAACCTCTCTCAGGCTTCTTGATTCCATTCAGAAGAAGGCAGTTAGGTTAATTAATGATTCATCTCTAACAGAGTCTCTCCACTTGCTTTCTCATAGACGTACTGTTTCTGCTGCATGCCTCTTCTACAGATACTTCCATGGGCACTGTTCTTCTGAATTGGCTTCTATAATTCCTGCTCTCTCTTTCAAAACAGTCCGAACACGTGCCGGCACCAGCCAACATCCATTTACTGTGCAACTTCAAACCCACAGAACCAACTTTTCATCTTCCTCATTTATTCATTCAACTGCCGTTTTCTGGAACAACCTTCCTTCATTTGTATTTCCTGAAAATTACAATCTACAGAAGTTCAAGTCCAATGTCAACAAATATCTTCTTTCGTCTTCTCAACCTCCAATCCAAGCACGGTACTAAGTACTTTAGGTTCTAACACCTCTCGTGTTTGGGGTTCACATAAAAAAAAAAAAAAATTAAGCTTGATATACCATCATCAATATTATTTATAAATACAGAAAACAATAATGGACCCAACACTGAACCCTGAGGGACACCACTAATAACATTAGTCCACGATGAGCAGTGTCCATTGATTACCACTATCTGTCTTCTCCCCCCTCAACCACCCCTTTATCCATAGCAGCAATTTGCCTCCAATGCCACACTGCTCCAATTTGTGCAGCAGTCTTTCATGTGCAACAGTATCAAAAGCCTTTCTAAGATCCAAGTATATAATATCAAAGTTATTCCCTGTATCCAGTTCTTTTGCGACTGCATCATAGTATCCAATCAAATTGGTCAGGCAAGACTTCCCCTTAACAAAATCATGCGTGTCCGACCTATAACTGAAGTCTTGTCCAGATGATCCTGCAGTGCTTCTTTAACCAGTGCCTCCATTAATTTTCCTGGAACAGAAGTTAAACTCACATGTCTATAATTATTTGTATCAGCCTTTGATCCTCCTTTGTGAATTGGGGTCACATTTGCACATCTCCAGTCTATGGGTACCTTCCCTGAGTCCAAGGAAGTTCTCATAATTATGGCTAAGGGTTTGCTTACTTCCTTTGCTGCCTCCTTTAATATAACTGGATAGATCCCATCCACCCCAGGTGCCTTTCTTGTGTTTATCTTCAACAATTTCTCCTCCACTTTACTCTTAGTTATTACAAGATTATCTAGCTTACTGGCAGAGTTGAATACACCTCTAGCATTCCCCTCGCTGAATACATTCATACATTCTCATGTATGAATGTTGATGCAAAATATTCATTTAGTTTGTTAGCTATCTGAGCAGGGTCATCAACAGTTGAACCATCGATATCAAGTGGACCAATCTGATTCATCCCCTTCCTTCTAGAGTTTACATAAGTAAAGAACTCCTTGCTGTTTTTCTTTGCATCCCTTGCCAAAGATTTCTTGTAATCTGCCTTCGCCTGCCTAACCTCCTTTGTAACTTGGTTACAGATCAGCTTGTATCTATCATAGGCTTCTGTGTCACGTGTTAATATGTATGTATCCCATGCATTTTTCTTCTCTACCATATGTCTCTCATTAGTTCATCTGACATCCATTTAGGCCTAAACCTTGAACAATATTTCTTAGTTGGTATGTAAAGCCTAGTAGCTTCCAAGATAAGTTCTTTGAATGCTTCCCATTTTGAATTTGCTGTTCGTAACATCATCAGTTGGTCCCACTGTATAAAATTTAAATACTGTCTCAGACCATCGTAGTCGCCTTTACGAAAGCAAAACCCTTCCCTTTACCCCTGATGGCAGTTACCTCTTTGAGTAAATCTCTCTTCAGCACACTGCGATCACTGCCACCTAGTGGTTCCTTTATCTGCAGATTCTTAATTGGCGCCTCTGTAGCCAGGTGAGCAGGAGCAGCAGTGCGTAGCACACGCTTCTTGATTAGACCGGAGTTCGAGCTCGTGACCATCAAATACGGAGGATGCGGAAAGGTCAGGGAATGACCACCGCATATCCCTGGAGCAATATGGCCTTAGTTGCTAATGCTCCTAAAAAAAAAAAAACCAAAAGATTCTTAATGTATGAAGAATCACTACTGATAATCAAATCAAGAGTATTACTCCCTCTAGTTGCCTCCCGAACATGCTGATGTAGAAAACAATCATCCCATAAATCCACAAAAGCCTTGCTAATGTGAGTGACCAACCCACAAATTCCAGTCAATATCTGGGAAATTAAAATCCCCCATTATAAGACTCTGATTTACTGGCCCACTCTATTTCCCTGTACAGTTTCTTATTATAATGATCTGAGTCATTAGACCTATAGCACACTCCTACTCTCAATTTTGACCTCCCAATGTTTATGTCACACCAAACTGACTCAACACTGCACCGTCCAGTGATGTCGACTGGTTTCACTTCGATGGATTTTATGTGTTTCTTAACTAATAGCATAACCCCTTCTCCCTTCCTATCCTGTCTATCCTTTCTGTAGACGTTGTACTCCCCAAATTCCAGTTCTGCATTCCTTATATCTGTGTGACACCATGTCTCTGATATCCCAACAATATCCGCCTTTAATGCTTTGAGCAATACCTCAAATCTGTCAAATTTATTTACCAAACTCCTAGCACTGGTGTACATGCAAATATACAAGCACCTGTTCCTATTCTTAGCTACCCTAACACAACCCATGTGTTTACTTGTACCACAATGACTCCCAGCGGTCTCTGAAATATCCTGCATCTTGTTTTCCAGGCTGCTGCTCATTCCAATAGAAGCAGTGCAAGAATCACTTTCACCTCTGCCAGTGGCTACTGTTAATCTCTTAGTCCTTGTATCCCCCCAATCTAGCAGTTTTCTGATCCACCTAACACTGCCTCGATAGCATCAGCAAACATTCTTTCACCCTTTCTATTTACGTTTATCCCATCCCTGTAGAAGCAGTCTCTCCTGTTAACAAGTACAGTCCAGGCTGAAAAAAAATTCTACCCCTTGAGCCTTGCACAATCTTTCCAGGGCTGAATTGATCGACAGGGCTCTCATCATATACTCCCTCCTATCGTGTCTGGGCAGAATTGCAGACGCTTTCAAATTCAACCCTAATTCACGGCTTTTTTTTTTTTCAACCTGTACTTGTTAAGTAATTCTGCCTACTCATAATATCATTAGTGCCAACGTGTACAACTATATCTCCTTTTGTGCCCTTAAAAGATGATATCCGCTCTACAGTTTACTTCACAAAACAATCCACTACACAACAATGAAAAAAGAGATGCACATGACAAATACATGCCTACCAACTAAGGGATGATTGCTGTAGCACACAGAATAGTCACTGAATGAATCATAACTACAGCAAAAAAGGGTATTGCCAGTTCATGTTGTATTTTTTAATCTACACTTATATTTTGTAGTTAATTAGTTGCATTATTAATTACAATAAAATGTTATAATATTAAAATTTTATGATACAAAATTTAAGTTCATATCTCAATTCAACACTTTAAAATTCTCTAGAAATCACTTAATTCTCTTTATATAAAAAAAAAAAAAGTTTTAGTTCAGCGCAATCAGTAATTAGTCTTCCAAATGTGTAAAAGTTCGTGCTGTATACCCTTATTATGTTATCAACTTAAAATCAATATTTTACATGGACAAATACTTGGTATTAAACCCATTAACTTTCCCAAAATTAGGCACTGGTCAATTAGACATCTGAAAAAGAATTCTCAAAGAAAAAGTATCTATTCTGTTATTTATTTACATTGATAGTAATTTTTATTTTAAACTGGCAATTTATGCTCTCAACAAATTAAATAAATGTAGCTGAACCCAATTTTAGAGTTGTTTGGAGATAGAAGTGTTTGTATTTCTTTAGTCAAAAACAATAGACTAAAGTAATTTAAAACTCACAATGCATTACGACACCTATATTAATAACCCTGCATATCCTTTAAACAAAACTGCTTTAATTATTCTAAAATAAAGAATCCCTTATTATAATAAATTATTTAATGATGGAAGTGGTCATTTTCATGCCTATCCATTTCTTATGTGATGTGTGTGTGTGTGTATATATATATGCAGTAAAACCAACAGAATAATCAAAGTGAAATGAATTGAGTTTATACCCCAATCACAATTAACTTCTTGACTGCACTGCCAGTATACTGCTAATATAAACACAGAATTAAAACTTAAAAAGCATGTTAAGAGAGAAAAAAACAAAACACAGACTTACCGATCAGAAACATCGCTAAAACCCTGAGGAAATGACGGTGGGGTAACAGAATCTGTAGATGTTCTGTGGGGTGAATTATCTCGTGATCGAGACCTCATATGTGGGGGAATACTACTTGCTGTTTGACCTGTAATTTTTAAATTATGTATGAAAGGAATCATAATTAAACTTAATACAATAATACAATTATATTCCTAAATGGAATCATGAAAATTCATCAGATTGAACTAATACTGAGGAATCAATCACAATTAACATCTTCGCTGTATCAATAATCGCAAGTTATGCATTTCGATTATGTTTTTCCAGCTTGTACAGAACTATGGTGCACAGGGAATAATCTTTTAAACTGGTGAGGGGAACAAAGGGGGATGCTCTTACGAAGAAAGGCTTAAGTTCTGCAAATTGCAGCATCTGGAGACCAGGCACCTGCGAGGTGATCTTATTGAGGTGTATAAGGCCTTGAATGGATTGAGCAGGCTCAATGCTGATGGGATTCTTCCTCTTGCTCAGATTAGATTACAAACCTGAGGGGTTCCCCCCCCTCAGGTTTGTAATCTAATCTGAGCAAGAGGGAAGGGCATTGAGGAAAGCAGGAAGGGCATTGAGGAAAGACAGTTGTCGAATAGATGTGCAGAAATTTGCCTTTAGCCAGCTGGTAGTTGATTGCTGAAACAAACTTCCATGTGTTGCACTGTGGAAGTTTATAGCTGAAATAAATTCAAGGAAGAAGTGGACAAGCGTTTGAAGCAAATGTATGGGTGAAAATGGGTAGTGTTTTTTTTTTTTTTTTTTTTTTTTTTGGCTGATGCTGTATAAACTTGCTTTCTTGCATCATATGCCTCTAATTAATGTTAATGCTAAAGTTGCACATCAGTCACTCATTCAGCAATTAACTGCCTCTTATACTGTTTTTATGGGAAATCTGGTTTTAGTTTATTCATTTTGACTTACATTATCTTTACAAGTTTAATCAGATTATGTCAGAAAAATTTTAAATGTTTAGGAGGATCTTGGGTTAGGCATTCTAACCCAAGTATCAATGCATATTATTAATAAATTAATTATTAGATCAATAGGAAAATAGAACCATTCTTGTAGCAAAATATTCTCAAGTTCCTGGAGTATTTGTTGAGGAGTTTATTACTTACCGTTGTGGATTTTTTGGCAACTATGGCCATAATACACTGTTGTGGAGTAAACAGCTATAACCTGCATCCCTAGAATACATTTTCTCCTGTGTGGGGAGGAGGAGAGTGTTGTGTAACAAATGACCTGAATGCTAGATACAGGGCCTGCATGAGGTTTCTAAAATTCCATTAAAAATAATATAAAACAGTATATATGTTACAAATCTTCTGTAAGTATTTTATTAAAAAAATACTTCACATGACACCTTAATATAAAAATATACTATATTTTTCTATTAAAGCTTGTTTATTGCTAAGTTATCTCTTGCCTTGAAGCTGAAAATTCATCCAGGCCAAAAAAGCCATGACTTATTTTGATGAATCCGTTTTAATTTCTGGAGGGTATCATACGGAAGTGTTCTACGCACTATATTGAGGTAAACTCTTCTTATTATTTTATTAGTAACAATCATATAAAATGTTCATGTTGAAAACCATTAGAGAATCAAAATCTTAAATAAGTTTTAAAATTTTACATAAGTTTGCTTGTCAATTCCAGCATTAATCAGTGAGAGTTTATTCTAAATTTCATAAAAGTTTAATAAAAATCCATAAAATTAAATGATTCTTTATAGGTCTAACTAACCAGGAGATCATGAATTCTTGTGATCAATATGCGAAAATCTTCAATACAGTATATGCTACTTGTGATCACAGGTAACATTATCAGAAGTCCCACACTAATTAATACTAATACATATACTTAATGTCAGATGGATACTAATACATACAAAAAAAATTATGTTTATTGTAATCAGTGTTTCAGTTACTGTTATCGCTTTTTGTCTTATTAAAGTTTATGCACATTTAGTGGAAGTGATAATGAACTGTTATTATTGTATGGTTTTAGGTGTGTCGGCAACTTAGACCATATTGAGCCATATATAGTATGTCTGTAAATGGGATGTATTCTCTGATTGATTAGCCTGTTTGTTGGGTGAAAAACCTGAGTTTCCAGGGGGGAAAACCATGCAACCCTCACCTGAGACATGCTAACTCAGTTGCATTAGATTAGGTAACATCTTGATTTGTTCTTAAATATGTGCATCTAGTAACTGCTGTTGTTTCATACAGTCTGTATGGTTGTCAGTGTTGTTACTCCATGAGTGATAGTACTGTATCTGTACTCCTACCAATCTGGTTGTTTTAGTGTAGAACATTGTCAGTGTTGTTACTCCATGAGTGATAGTACTGTATCTGTACTCCTACCAATCTGGTTGTTTTAGTGTAGAACATTAACCCTTTTCAAATTCTTGATTTTAATATTTCCTATATTCATTTTTAATATTTTGTATAGCTTTCCAGAAATGTTACAACAGTTTTATTTTTAGTGATGACATTCCAAAGAAATGCAGGAAAATCAAAATCAAATTAAAGTAGTCTATATTGCTTAATTTTAATGTTTTCTTTCTGTTCACCTCCACTTTTTTTATGTACACATTTCTGTTCTGCATCAGTAAACAACACCAAACAGTTGCATTCTCATTTCTTTGGTTATTACCATCAATTAAGCCTGGGGTTCCCAATCTTTTTTGCAAACCCTTTTCAATGTTATATTTTTATTGTGAACCCCTTTCAACACAATATTTTTAATGCGAACCACTATATTCTCTGAAATTGTATAATATTTCTGAATTTTTATTATAAAATATTTCCAGTTTCTATAAGCAACACTGCATATTAATAAATATTACTATTAAGAAATCTTTATTGTACAATAAAAATACAATATATGCCCGCCACAGCCAGGAGGCCAGGGGCTTGCCAAGGTTATGGGGTAATATAAAAACATGTATGACAAATAGATGAGAATTAAACCATGACATTAAGTTAAATTAAAATATATTATTTATACTTTATAAAGCAGTTATTAATCAGTCCAAACTAGATTTTGAACAGGCTAAGAGTAGAAAACTTGTTTCTTGTCCAAATGGTAGTGAAGCATTCATAGTCTCTTGCCAAAGCTATTGGCCGCAATCTTTGCTCAACTGTGTTCCCACCTCTGTCAAAACCAGATTGTTCCATTGCCACATCAGCCAAAGACAAAGCTAACCTGCTAGCATCCTATTTTCCTTCCAAATCATGTATTGATGATCTTGATAAATCACCTCAAACCATTTCCAGTACTGTACACTCCATTCAATGCCTCCAGCAGTCTTCTGTCAAAAGGATGTCAGACGGATTTTGATGAATCTGATGCTAAGAAATCTCCAGATCCTGATTGTATTTCTCCACTTCTTCTCAAAACCTGTGCCCCAGAATGTACTCCAGTTTTGTGTCATTTTGTTTCACTTACTTATTCCAAAGGTGATTTTCCTTTTGCTTGGAAATTTGATCATATCCAGCCAGTTTCTAAAAAGGATGACAAATCCCTCCCATCCAATTATCGTCCCATTGCAATTACTTCTACTCTTTCCAAAGTAAGGGAGAAATCAATTAACTGCCAACTCTTAAACTATTTGGAAATCTTTCATCTGATCAACGATGGCCAGTATGGATTCCGTCAGTGTCATTTCAATGGTGATATTCTGGCTTATATTACCCATCTATGGACAAATTCAATGGTGAAACACTCAAGTCATTGCTCGACATTTCAAAGGCTTTTGATTGTGTTTGGCATAAAAGTCTTCTAAATTAGCTTCCATCCTATGGTTTGCAAACTTTCTTTGTAATTGGGTATCCAATTTTCTCTCTGACCACTCACTGAAGATGATGGTAGATGGCTCTGTCTTCTAACTTCTCCACTAATGCTGGTGTTCCCTAAGGTTCAGTTCTTTCACCCACAATCTCTTTTCCCTTTTCCCCTTGTATATTAATGACCTTCTTCCATTGACCGGAAATCCTATCCGTAGTTTTGCTGATGATAGCACATTGCATTCCAGCTTCCAGTTTGAGAAACATTGCCCTGCTCAAACAGCTTCAACTTCTTGAGTATCCACTGCCTAATCCTTAAATGCTGATCTCCAGGTAATTCTCCAGTGGGTAAAGGAAACTTAGTTAATTTCAATCCTCCTAAACCTCAGTCATGGCACCGACGTAGCCAGGTGGGCAAGAGCAGCAGTGCATAGCACATGCTTCTTGATTAGACTGGGGTTCAAGCCCATGACCACCAAATACATAGGATGTGGAAAGGTCAGGGAATGACCACCACATATCCCAGGAGCAATACGGCCTTAGTTGCTAATGCTCCTAAAAACCAAATAATAATAACAACAACAAACCTCAGTCCTGTCTTATATCTCGCAAAAAGGATTCTGCTCCTATATTATCTTCAATGATTTTCTGGTTTCTAGGCTAGATCTTGGGGATTACCCTGAATTCTAATCTCTCTCACTCACTCACACACACTCACACGTCCAAACATGTGCCACAATCAGACAATTTTCATCATCCTCTTTTATTCGTTCAGCTTCTGTTTTCTGGAACAACCTTCCTTCATACATATTTCCTGAAAATTACAATCTACAGAAGTTCAAGTCTAATATGAACAAGTTTCTTCTTTCATCTTTTCAACCTTCAACCTATGCACGGTACTAAGTACTATAAGTTCTAAAAAAAAGTACCTATACATAACAATGATCCTTGAGAATGAAAAAAAAAATTTAGTATGGGAAAACATATTTATTTAACATGAGATGCTGTAAGATAGTAAAGTAATTATAAGGAATTGTGGGAGATGTGGTTTCTTTCTTTGGATTCTTTACTTTTTATTTAATTTTATTTTACTTTATTGTTTATTATTAGTTATAGTTTGTAGTTTACAGTAGTATACTTTTGCAGATGCCATTACAGAATTTTTAATGTGAACCCCCTGGAACCCTATCGCAAATCCCTGGGGGTTTGTACTAAAGTTCATGAAGAAGAGTTTCTTTCAATAATTAACAATGAATAAAAGAGATGAGACAATCTTGCATGTAGTCACACCTCAATGTATGCACAAGCAACTATCTGTTATCTTAAAAATAATAAGTGTAGAACAGGAACATTAAATATACTACCAAACTAACAAATTTAATTTGGTAAATTTAGTGTTACATTCTCTGCAAAAATGGTCTCAGAGACACAACCATTTTTGTCTTCGCTGTGAAATAATAACAAAAATAATAACAATATTATAATCAACAACAGCAAAAGAAACATTAAAGCTGACTAATAAATATTAGTCTAGAGCAGCACCTCTGGTAAACATGAATAAACCAAAAACTGATAAAAAAAAAAAAAAAAAAAAAACAGCAAACGAAAAAAAAAAAAAAAAAAAATGCTGTATTTCTCTTCATTAATATGACAATTTTCTCTATGAAAGGAAAACAAGTCTTTATGATTACCCTTAGTGTGCGAAAATAGCTAGCAAGTATGGTCACATTGTAAGCTAGTGGGGGGAAGGTAATCACACAGAGCAATTCTTTAGTGATAAATTAGAAGTATTAAAATAACTAGATATGGGAGAACATGCAAAAGACAAGCAAAAGTTGAGCACTTAACTTGCTGTGAATCACCATGCTGATGATTTATATAAATGCTGGCAAAATTAAAGAATATGCCAGAGAATGGCAATAGTGATAACAATGCTGCCTTGGTAGTGGAAATGGTGCTACTAAAATCAAAATGGAAGAAACCAGGTTATGTTGAAACTATTAAGAGTGTGGATTAAATATAAGAACCTGAATGACAATGACATAAATCCATAATGTGGCAACTTCAAAATTTCTCCATGTCCAACATGGATTACTGTGTGAATAAAATTTTGAACAAAATTCCATGTTCATCCTGGATAATCCAACTAGATATCCAGTTAATCTGGAGGATTTAGGTTAATATCTGAATTCCATTTTTGCTGTCAACCAAATTTGCAAATACAATGGTACATTGCAGAATCTTAATAATTAACCACATCCAAAAGAAAGTTGGGAAAAAAAAAAAAAAAACAGAGAGAAAGTAGGGAGCAAAATCGTTTGGATTTCCTTAATTTGGCAAGAATGCCAAATTATGAGGGGGGGAAAATAGCATCTCTTATGAACATTTCCATGATAAACACGTTTTGTTTAAAGTCATATTTTTATGGATACATGCCTGTTGTAAGCAGAAGACTACCTATGTTATTTTGTAATCCATGTAAAAATAGCCCTAAATTCTGTTCCATCTCAATAAATCTGGATTTCCCAAAAATTTGTCTTATATTTCAAGCCAAAACTTGTCTCTTCCTTTCCATATATATTAAATAATCCTAAAAACTAGGAGTCCAAATACATGTAACAACATGATGTGTATCACATAAATAGCACAATGGAATTCACCTGGATTTCCTTGAAAATTTGGTATCTGGTTTACAGAATTTCCTGAGTTTGGAACAGTCGTTGGAGATGATGGATAATGACTTAAACGGGAAGTAGTGGACATTGTTGGCATCTTTGACGGTGGCGGTCCTGAGCCCTCATCAATTACAATAACTTGTGGACGCTGCTGTTGCTGCTGCTGTTGCTGTACTTGATGAGAAGAAACAATCTGAGAACTAGGCATCCTCTGTAACTGTGGCAAAGGCATAGTTGCAGCAGCTGGTTGTGTCGATACTGGTGTAACCTGTATGTTGGGTCTTGGTGCAATGGACCTTTGGAAGAGATTATACTTTTGTCAGTACATATTTAAGATTTTCATCAGTTATCAATTAAAATTCATAAACAAATAGATTTAAAGAAAAAAATAACAGCAATAATGATATGGGCATATATTCAATGTGTGAACTAGAGGTCTGCATGAGCATACATTTTTTATTTTTACCCTGCCCAGCCCAAAGTACAGACGGCCCAAGCCGAGCCGAATATATGTTTTCCAAATTCATTTTCCCCCACAACTGATTTTTACCCACCCCAATTGCAAATTTTTATATAAATAAAATCGCTAGCATTACTTTAAAGTTTCATAATAATAATAATAATAAATACTTAATAAAATAAAATAAAATACTTACAGAAGCTTTTGACACCATGTGTCAAAAGCTTCTGTAAGTATTTTATTCTATGGTACTGCGTGGTCATGATAGATAAACAAAGTGCATGCACAAGGTTTATCTAGCATGACCATGCTAAAACAGAAGCTTGTTTTACCACAGTGAAACAAGCTTCTGTTACGTATATTAGCATTTGTTATGTATTACCACGTAACCCACATCCCTCTTCTCCCATTGGCCGAATAAATATCACTAGGAGGAAAATTATTTTAATGTTTAGAAAGATAACAATAATAATTATCCAAAATAATTATCAATATTAATTATATAAAAAAGAAAACTTAATAAATTTTCAATTTACCATATTTAATATAATTCCAAAATGAATATCGATATCCACCCCTAAATTAAAAAATTAGAACTGACTGTCACTTCTGTCACTGGCAATTTTCACATATGAATGATGTGTAGGCATTCCCCTTACCTGTATTTCTAAATTATTAGTCATATTGGATATAGCAAAGAAGCGGTTAGAAAGTATTACAAGTGAATGTTCTTAGAATTGAAAGTAGGCCAACCCAAAATCTAGGATGTAGTAGAACTACGGATTAACCATATCACACTTTTGAGAAATACTGTATACTGTACACATACAACTAAAAAGGAACCCACTGCCAGAGGATATAATGACTCGTATCAT
Organism: Mastigoproctus giganteus; assembly: GCF_048544385.1. Lineage (NCBI taxonomy): Eukaryota > Metazoa > Arthropoda > Arachnida > Uropygi > Thelyphonidae > Mastigoproctus > Mastigoproctus giganteus. The sequence goes on along the minus strand of NC_143586.1, from coordinate 155,282,638 downwards.
ACTCTCAATGTAACGTAAATTGCAACTTAATGCCTGCTCAAGGGTAAAGGCTACTTTAATGAGCAAAAATACAGACCGGGTAATTTCCATGAAAGAGTACAAATTTCAGTGAATTTTGGAGACATTGGCGAAACGTGCCTTATTTATCAATTAAGCGTCAACAGACAACTAACACACATTTTTTTCTAAAAAACCTTTAAGAATTTAAATACGCGAAAAAATATTTAAAAAAAAATAAATGTAGGAAATAGCTCGAAAAAGTCCAAAATGTTTGGAAGTAACAATTTATTATGATTATTTGTATCCGAACTGAACTCTACATCGTTCATGTTACCCGGCCAGAGGACCATGCCTGGCCAGACCTCTAGTGCAAACATATTTATTTATTTATTTATTTATTGACTAAACCTTAATGCATAGGCAAAATAATAATGAAATCCAATACAATAAACCCCGCTATTCGCGGGGGTTACATTCCTGAGAAATGCCGCGAATACTGAGTTATGGCTCCCATAGTAATAAAGGGGTTCCGTTCCAAAGTATGAAATATATAAGAAAAACTAGTCTAAAATTTTGTCTATGTATGTATTATATGTACCTTCATAATATGACTATGTACATAGTGAAATACAAGCGTATGGCATCGAAATGAAAATAATATTAAATTTAATATTAAATGTAATATTTATTAGAAATTTCAAACAAATCTTTCAAACCAGCGTTTTTGCTAGCTAAAAAACTTATCCCGCCAGTGCTATCACCAGTTTCGCTGAAGTGTTGATAAAGGAGTTTTGCCTTTTCACGAATGATAAGTGAACTTAACAGAATTTTATTTTGAGTTCGGTCTTCTATCCACAGATTTAAAGCTTTTTCTAATTTAACATCACGATTTACAGAGCAAATTTTTTAAGCAATTAGCGCGTTTTCACGGACACCACGGCGGATTTTTTCTTCCGATTTTTTGATTGATCATACCGTTGACTCATTGATTTTATAATGTTTTGCCACTGAGGAGACACTTTCACCATTAGAAATTTTGGTAATAACTCAATTTTATTCGCTAATGTCATCACCTTCTTTGATCTTTTCACATTTCCCTTGTTATTTGTAGCCATATTTTTGTACGGGTTAGAAAGAACTTGTCCACAATAAAGTCACTTTCTTCCATTAACACACTCGAAAAAAAAGTCTATTTTACACTGCAAAACGGTAGATTTATCACTTTTGTAAGCATATCAATTTATAAATGGATAAATTCATTCAATTTATAAGCATATAAATTAAAAGCAAACGACGAAACTTTCCATGACAAGAGCATAACACATACTGAACAAGGATTAGCGAGAAACATCCACGCTCGCGATTTTTTGACCCCTCTCTCCCCCACCCACTGAGCACTGTTTTGACCGGGAAAGATTTTAGCCACGCCCATGTTTTTTAAGGCGGAAAATGTTCACGGCGCTTTAAAATTCACATTTTTTTTTTGTTTCATTTTATATTAAATCAGCGACCGCAAATACGCGAATACAGATACCGCGAATAGCGGGGGTTTACTGTAATTCGGCAACACACACCGGGTGGTTATAAAATAAGTTTCTCTATTCAGGAGACCTAGTGTCAAAATGGTTAGAGTGAAAATCAGTGGGTATGTGATTTATGGTATGAGAAAGTAATTTGTAGAAGGAAAAAAAAAAATTAGTTCTAATTATCGCCGCCAGGGGAAAAACGGCGCTGCACATACGTAAAAGTTGTCATTTACTTCGAGACACGCTGTTTACGCAAATGATATCTTGTTAGATAAAAGCAGAAAGGCCAACGCCACCCTCAATAACCATTATGGCTCTTACAAAAAAAGGAACGTGCTCCTTTAGTAAAACTGTTCTACCAGATTAATAGTAACGCTAATGCAGCACTACATGAATATCGGAAACTTAAAGGTTTGCATAAAGGACCTTTGACGTCAGTGGGGGTTCGAAAACTAATAAAGAAATTTGAAGCGACAAGGGAGTCGGGTGTAATTCCAGGCAGGGGACGACCACGTATCAAAATGGATATAGTGAATGAAGTAGCGGTTGCAAAGGCTTCCAGGTCAGAATGCGAAACACTACCAGTCAGCAGTGCCAGAAGTGTGTCGAGAGACTTGAACCTTCATTGGTCTACTGTACGTAAACTGCTTCAAATAATTTTACGCTGGTTCCCGTACAAGATTCACATAGTGCAAGAACTAAAGACGTGATCAGCAACAACTAACAGACTTTGCTCTGCGATGTCTGGCTACGATGTAAGTGTAGCTTTAACAAAAGAATAAAATAAAAATGTAACAAATGCAGTGAAACTAGAGATAAGTCTGCAAAAGTTAAAAATTTTACATGAGTGAATCTAAAGTACTTTTTTCTGTTTTCTGTACATTTTGTCGTGAATCCAGACATCAGGGTCAGGATAGAAGCTAGCAGCTACCTTGACTGAGTTGTTGATGAATGAAGAAACAAAGCTGTTTATTCTTGGGAGTTTAGACTAAAGAGACAGTGGCGCTGTTAGTCTTGGGTGGAATTTTCCAGTGAAGAAACTCCCAGATGTTAAGGAAGTCACTTTGGCCAGTGAACAGTAATAAGTAAAAGTCACTATTTCAGTTTGTACAGTTGATGTTGAAGATGTCCAGGCTTGGCATTTCGCCATCAGATGAGAAAATGTTCGGCTGACATGACAGGTCAAAGTGTGGATTTTGAGATGAAAGACCAGATTAGTGAAGCACAGAGAAAGTGAGATAGGATATAAGTGGAAAAATATTTCTGTATAGCATCTGGATTATGAATGAGAGTGAGGTCACACTTCTTAAACCAAAATCTTGTTAGAATGGGGGAAGAAAGCTTTGTGCAGTGGACTAAGAAGGAAAGTTTGGAATCCAGGTGTACATGAAAAAATTTTATCTGGTTTACAGGAGGAATTAATATAGATTGGATTCTAACTTGCAGAAAAGAGGAAATAGTTAAGATACTTGGTTTTCAGAGGGATAACATGCAAAGAGTTCAGTATAATCCAGGAAGTTGTCAATCAATTGTTGAACCCTACACAATGAATTGAAACGGCTGACATTGCCAGAAGGAACTGTAAAAGACAGAAAAACATCATCAGCTTAAGAGATGAAGTTTGCGTGACCTGAAAGAAAATCAGAGTATGGCTGAGAAAAACAAGGCCAAAGATGGCTCCTCCTTGGGGTGGTCCTAAGTTAATGTTCTGAACATAGGTTGCACATTTTTCAACAGATGAGTACAACCATAAAGCAACTGTTGAACCACTTTCAGCAGGACTCCCGAGATGCACTGATAGTTCTGGAGCAGAGATCAGAGGACCAACAGCAGCTAAGTCAAAAGCAGCAGGGATATCAAGGAAGAAGCAGTGCAGATTCTTCTTTTTTTGCATGTTGCATAAATTGTGAAAATAAGTTGAAGATATATTTCCACTGAATATGCTGAGATGCCACAGTGAATTGATGCTGGTCTAGAAGCAGTACAGCAAAGGTCAAAAGCATCAAATGAACTAGGCATTTGTTGAAAAGGAAAAAAAAAAAAAAAAAAAAAAATAGTCCATACAACCTATACTCTTAATTACTGAAATAAGTTACCACTGTGCGTAACTGAAGCTGACAGCCTGGGTAAATTCAAAGACAGCTACATAGTTATCTATGTGATGCAAGAAATATAAAGATAGTTTACTTTATTTATATTTTTCATTTTTATTGTTTTCATTTTTTTTTATTTATTATTATTATGTTTGCTGTTGCAGCAAAAGCCTGTGGTACCTTGCACTATAGGGCTGAATACTATATCCTCCAGAGCCAGTTTATTCCAGTGATAAACAGATGGAGGTCTTCTAGTCTTTCCACTTCATTCATTTTGCCAACCCCGCCCCTCAAAAGCCTAATTTCAAAGCTCTGTAATCCAAAGTCTCTTTATATGAATGCCCTTTTGCTATTCTCATCAAATTAGCCTGCCCACATTTATACCCTTTCGGAAGCTCAATATTTTTATTTAGATGTAGCCTCGAGTCTTTAAACATATTCCAAATGCAATCTCATCAATCATGTGTACAATGGAACTATACCCTGGTTCCACCAAAATGCAAAGATATGACAAATCGTTTACTAGTGATATGCCATGCTTTACACCTTCATGGCCAGCTCTTTTCACTGAATGGTGATATTCATATTTGATTATACAAGGTATGACAAAAGTTCCCAGACTGGTGCTGTTGTGGTTTAATGAGCTGAAAATAAACAGATGTGGTATGTTGTAGTTCTAACTTCCTCCATCAGATGGTAGAGACAATGTCCAGTAGGCTAACAAGTTGCAAGTAACAACCAGTTTCGTTAGTAGTGTTAACAGTAGTGTTACAATTTTGCAATGGAACAATGAATGGATATTGCTCTAATGTGGAAAATCTGCAACAGAAATGTACAAAATGTTAAAAATTGTTTATGGTGATGAAACGTTAAGTCATACCAGCATGTTTGAATGGTATAAGTAGTTCAAAGACAGATGTGAGGATGTTTGCAATGACCCAATAAGTGGGCATCTGTCAACTTCTCAAAACGAGGACAGAGTTGTAAAAGTTCACGAAATTGTGGTAAGAGATCATTGTTTGACCTTCAGAATGATGGTCAATTAGTTAGATATAAATAAGATGATTAATCAAATTCTGCATGATGATTTAAGGCAAAGGAAAGTCTGTACAAAATTTGTGCAACACAGTTTCACGGATGAGCAGAAGCAATGAAGGGTGTCATCATGTGAAGACTTTGTCCAAACTTGTCAAGACAATCCTCATTTCCTCAGCTGTCACTGGAGATTAGCAATGGGTGTTTCAGTATGACCCAGTGTGCAGTGGACTTAAAAATCATCACCATGGCCCAAAAATTTACATTCACAGAAGTCCAGAATCAAGACGATGCTAATCATGTTTTTCAACAAACAGGGTGTGATTAATGTTCCATTCTACGAACAGGTGCTGCAGACTATTGAAGTGCATTTCCCAGGTGAGACCACAATTACAAAAGGCAGCTGGTTCTTTTTGCATAACAATGCTTCTGCCCATCCTGCATTTGTTGTTAAGACATTTCTGACGAAACATGGCATTGCATACTTCAACCATCCACCCTACTCTCCCAACCTAGCACCAGCAGACTTCTTCCTCTTTCCCAAGCCAAAAACTGCTGTCATGAGAAGGAGATTTCAGGATGTTGAGGACAAAGAAAAACATAACCACCAAAGTGAATATTATATCCTTGGAAGACTTTTTTGACTCTTTTCAGAAATTTTTAAAATGGTATAATAAGTGCATTCAATCAGGTGACAATTACTTTGAACAACAATAAGACCATTTTTGAGCTCCTCCACTTTGTGTTCTTTTTACTGCACTAGTACAAAAACTTTACTGTAATACCTTGTATCATAATCATAACACTCAAACATCCCCTCTCTTCCCCTTATACCTGTCAACTTCATTAAAATTTGACTTACCAATACCACTGGTATAAAATGAACATTGAGTAAACCTATTAATAATTTAAGTTAAAGATAATAATATCCAAAGTAGTAGATATCATAACATGACATGATGGCAATAGTATATAAACACACTCACCATTTACACTATTTTAACTTTACATGGCATATAAGGTACATGATATAAAAGTTTAAAAAAAAAAAAAAAAAAAAATGAAATGAAAACATACAAAACATTAATGCATTTTCCAATATGTCTGTATTTCAGTTTTCTTCTACATTCTCACACTTTATTTTTGCTAGCCTCCCTTCTCATTCTCTCTCTCTCTCTCTCTCTCTCTCTCTCTCTCTCTCTCTCTCTCTCTCTCTCTCTCTCTCTCTCTCTCTCTCTCTCTCTCTCTCCTCCATCTTCCCATTTTCCTCTAGAGCAGTGTAGTGTTTCCTAACCTTTTCTTCAGATGCAGACCGCTTTTACATTTGAAGTAGAAATCACAAACCACTTTTATATTTGAGGCAGAGACCATGACCCACAAACAAACCTTGAACTATACATGCAAATACAGTAAACCCCCGCTATTCGCAGGGGTTACGTTCCTGAGAAATGCCACAAATACCGAAACCGCGAATACTGAGTTATGGCTCCCATAGTAATAAAGGGGTTCCGTTCCAAAGTATGAAATATATAAGAAAAACTAGTCTAAAATTTTGTCTATGTATGTATTATAGTTTGTTATTTGGTTTTCAGGAGCATTAGCAACTAAGACCATATTGCTCTGGGATATGCGGTGGTCATTCCCTGACTTCCGCATCTTCCGTATTTGGTAGTGACGGGCTCGAACCCCGGTCTAATCAAGAAACGTGTGCTACGCACTGCTGCTCCTTCCCACCTGGCTACGGAGGCGCCTTTGTATGTATTATATGTACCTTTATAATATGACTATGTACATAGACAGTACATAGTGAAATGCAAGCATAAGGCATCGAAATGAAAATAAGAAACAATTTAATATTAAATGTAACATTTATTAGAAATTTCAAACAAATCTTTCAAACCAGCGCCTTTGCTAGCTAAAAAACTTATCCCACCAGTGCTATCACCAGTTTCGCTAAAGTGTTGATAAAGGAGTTTTGCCTTTTCACGAATGATAAGTGAACTTAACGGAATTTTATTTTGAGTTCGGTCTTCTATCCACAGATTTAAAGCTTTTTCTAATTTAACATCACGATTTACAGAGCAAATTTTTTAAGCAATTAGCGCGTTTTCACGGACACTACGGCAGATTTTTTCTTCCGATTTTTTGATTGATCATACCGTTGACTCATTGATTTTATAATGTTTTGCCACTGAGGAGACACTTTCACCATTAGAAATTTTATCTAATAGCTCAATTTTATTCGCTAATGTCATCACCTTCTTTGATCTTTTCACATTTCCTTTGTTATTCGTAGCCATATTTTTGTACGGGTTAGAAAGAACTTGTCCACAATAAAGTCACTTTCTTCCATTAACACACTCGAAAAAGTCTATTTTACACAGCAAAACGGTAGATTTATCACTTTTGTAAAATATAAATTTATAAATTGATAAATTTATTCAATTTATAAGCATATAAATTAAAAGCAAACGACGAAACCTTCCATGAGAAGAGCATAACACATATTGAACAAGGATTAGGGAGAAACATCCACGCTCACGATTTTGTGACCCCTCTTCCCCCCACCCACTGAGCGCTGTTTTGACCGGTGAAGATAATTTTAGCCATGCCTATGTTTTTTATGGCAGCAAATGTTCACGGCGCTTTAAAATTCACATTTTTTTAGGTTTCATTTTATATTAAATCAGCGACCGCGAATATGCGAATACAGATACCACGAATAGCAGGGGTTTACTGTATATTAATAGTTATTTTTTAAACAATGATATGTATTCATACTAAACACGTGGTATACATCAGGTTGTTATGAGCATACCTGTACATGTTGGGAAATACTGTTCTAGAGCACTGGAAATGATTAAAGGTTTGTGTTACACCATAATCTAAACTATTCATACTATAAAATTTTCTTCTAAATAGCTATATTTCTTATTAATAATACTAAACACTATAAATGCAGGAGAATGCATATACAAGTGCCAGGTATCCTTTCCTCTTTACTACTTTTCATATCACTGTTACAGTCTAGCAGATTCCTTTATTATTGTTTTACACACACACACACACACACACCCGCTAATTATGCAAACTCTCCTGGAATTTGTGAAAAATTAATCATATCCACCATAATATACATAGAAGCAAACGAGTTCACACTGGAGGCAAACAGATCAACACATTACAGTAAATGGGTCAAAGCACTGAGCTTAGCTACTCATAACAGGATACCATATTAGGCAATCAATCTGATACATATTAGGCAATCAATCTGATACATATTAGGCAATCAATCTGATACATATTAGGCAATCAATCTGATACATATTAGGCAATCATCATAGGATACCATATTAGACAATCAATCTGTTTGTACCACTATAACAGAACTGCAACAAACTAGATCAGCTATGACAAACTTTTTTTGAGCCTGTATGCCAAAAATAAGCTCACATAAATATATCACAATTATCACATGCCACACAGAGGGAAAAAAAATAATAAAAAGCATGTTTCTTTTTAGCTAAATACTCCCAATTTTTCAAAACACACAAACAATATCATTAAGGTTTCTCCTTTTCATAAACACCACAGTTAAATAGCTAATGCATTCAGTTCTAATGAAACCCAAATCAAATATGTTTATTCTGCTAATAATCAGTTTGTTTACTTTTAATTTTTATGAGATTGAATAAACAAGAGACACATTTAAAAACACGAACATCAAATATAAATATATAAATTGATGTCAAATGAACTATTGAAACACGTAGCAGAGAAGAAAACTACATATAAATTATCAGGTGATACAGAAGCCAATGGTAGATATAAACTAGCCTGAAACAAAGTCATAAAGGAGGTTAGGCAAGACAAGGCAGATTATCTTGGCCTGTCTAATACAAGAAGTCCCTGGCAAAGAATGCCAAGAAAAGCAGCAAAGACTTCATTACTTATATTAACAGTAGAAAGAAGGGGTTGAATCACATTGGTCCACTTGATGCTGGTGGTTTAACTGTTGATGATCCTACTCAGGTTGCTGACAGGATGAATAGGTAGTCTGCACCTACATTCACACAAGAAGAATTCTTTATGGAAGGGAATGCCAGCCAGAAGTTTATCAAACTCTAACAGGGAGCCGAATGATTTTGTGATAACTGAGAGGAAAGTAAAAGAGAAATTATTGAAGTTAAACATAAAAAAGGCACCCTGGGTGAATGGGATCTATCCAATTTTATTAAGGCAGCAAAGGAGGTAAGTAAATCTTCAGTCATAATTATGAGAGCATCTTTAGATTCAGGGAAGATTCGTATGGACTAGAGATGTGCAAATGCATTCCCAATTTGCATAGGGGGATTAAACAGCAACATGCATAATTAGACTTATCAGCTTAACTTCTGTTTCAGGGAAAATAATGAAGTCACTGGTTAAAGAAATAATGCAGGACCACCTAGACAGGGAGGCAGTTATACTTCAGTCACAGCATGGGTTTGTTAAGGGGAGACTGTCTGACTAATCTGATTGGAAACTATGATGCAGCGACAAAGCAACTGGATACAAAAAACAATTTTAATATCATACACCTGGATCTTTTGATACTGCTGCATATAAAAGATTGCTGTGCAAATTGGAGCAGTGTGGTATTAAGGGAAAGTTACTGCTATTGATAAAGGTATGGCTGAGTGGGAGAACACAAAAGTGGTTATCAATGGAAACTGGACTAGCGATATTAGTCAAGTCCATCAGGGTTCAGTGCTGGGCCCATTGCTTTGAATATTTAGTAATGATACTGATGAAGGTATATCATCTAAGTTTGCATATACAAAGGTTATGCAGAGTGGTTAATGACAGAAATGAAGGAATGCTGCTGCTGCAAGAAGATCTAAAAAAAATCAGGCAGATGGGCTGAGAAATGGCAATTGAAGTCTAATATTCACAAATGCAAAGTAAAGTACTGCATATGGGTAGCAGTAATCCCAGTAGTGTACCAACTGTGTTTTACTACACTCAGGGTAGTGGAAAATGAAAAGGACCTAGGAGTAATTGTGCAGTGTGATGTGAACTTCTCTGAGCAGTGCAGACAGGCTTTCAGGACAGTTCATAGGGTTTCTGTTTCCTCAAAACTTATAGAGCTTGTAACACTGTCCAGTGATGGAAAATGCTAAATATTTAGTTTTTTGGTTGCATTGGTATCTGATAATAGCCTGGAATTTAAATAAAGCTTTGAGAATATTTTGGCACCCTTCACTTCACTGCAGAAGATCTTCTGCACTATTAAGTGCAACCTCTACTGGCTCAATTACTTCATTAACAGTGCTTAGATCTAATAAAAAGTGCAAGTCATCCCCTTGATTTTTCTATAATCGCAAAGGAACTATTCCACCTAGAAGTGGAAGGATCTTTAGGAAAGACCATTCCATCACCTTTCAATAATACATTCAGCATATTCTCTATGTAAGCTGAGTATAAATTTTTCTAATCCCTTTCTCTATAAGCAAGGTCATAAAAGGGTTTTCAGTAACCCTTCGACAAGTTTTTCATGATCTGCTTGCTTAGTTGTTTCAACAGAAAAGTTTAAAATCTCATTTTCGACCTAATGGCTAACCTTCTTCATAATAAACTTTTCATCACCAGGTCATATTTGCTTGACTTAAAAATCAAACTCACTGTCATTTTGAAGCAAAAACCTTTGCCTCAATATTAGTTCTTTAGTAGAAGCAGCCATGTTATCTGCAACAAATGTCACCACTTCCAGATATATATTAGTATCTGGCAAACAAACCTCAAATTTCACAAATTCCTTTAACAGAACCTTCTCTTGCAATTATTCCACCAACAATTTGTTAGTCACATAGTTAAGTAATAACTATGTCATGGAAAAATGAAATGGCCATCAGAGAAATTTGAGCTCAAGAGTCCAACAAGGAATGCCCAAGTCTATCACCTATCTCCACTTCTTACATACTGCAAAAACTGGTATTCTTAAATCCGAGCAATCACGCTACCTCCAATGGCACTAACCTCCTAGAATCTTCAACTGAATTCAAGTTTACTTGTCTTTGTAGTATTCCACCATAGCTAGGAAGCTCAATTATGCCAGTGATGGCAATGCAGGTATCTCAGTTGAAGTTCTCAATTTGTGATAATTACTCAAGTAGTTTCAGTTCTAGAGGTTTCATTTTGCAGTTATGTGCATAACATCCATTTTGTTTACATTTAAAGCAAACAACTGCAAATTCTGTATGGCTCTGAGTAATTAATAGGCTTTGGGACTGCAGCTAGAAATAGAATTCTGAATATTCTGTAATTAATTTACCCAGTGTTGCTGAAAACCCTGCATCATCATTTTGTTCCATTGATTTTGAGAAGCATGTTGATTAATAATCAGTTTTAATTGCTTACTGGTTTCAAGTAACTGCCTAATATTTTCATTAATTGCCTACTGTGCTAATTTCACACCCTTATTGAGGTGTGAGAACTCATTTTTATATTCCTCCACCTCTGTGGTTTTTCCAATGCTTTTTTTAATATTCAGATGTTAGATTTGACAACAGCTACTTTTAGCAGTGTTTTTTTTGGACACCAGCAACAAGGATGTGAAAAGGTAGTCTTTCTGCATGTTCTTCATCAACGTCTGTTACCTTTACATTTTCAAACACAAGAACTATTCCATTATAAAACTGAGTGGCATTCTCAGATTCTTTCTGCATTAGTGAAACCAATGAAGATAAAACAAATAATAATCTTTGCTTTTGAGCAAGTTCTTGTAATAGCAGATGTTAAGCTCTATGTATGAATTTGACTCCATAACCTTCAGCAATCTTAAGATAAACAATCTGACACTCTTACTTGTAATTGCAAATGGATTATGGCAACAACATTCTTGTCTGGCCATTTTTCAGGATTCCTGCCTCTATCTCTGATAAAAATACTGTTAAAGGATATTTGGGACTGTCACAATTAAAGGCAAAACGGCACAAGGATTTGAAAACTTAGTCTGCAAGCCAAATGAACTAGAATTCTTCATTCCCACAGCAGTATAATTTGAATTTATTGGATTATTTGATTGGGTATTGGTCAACATGTCAAATGTTTGACAGAAATCTGTATTAGTTTGAGTCATTTCTAACAATTCAAAATATTCTAACATTCTATGTTCTATTTAGTAATAGTATTCACCTATAAGTGCGACGAAGCCATAGGCTTTTGCTACACTGGCAAAAAAAAAAAAAAAAAAAAAAAAAATAGTAAAAAATAATAAGAAAACAAATTATATGCTTCCCTCTTCAACATGTAGGTATCCAGTTGATCACTGAATTTATTCAAACTGTCAGGCTCAACTACCTGTGAGGGCAACTTGTTAGAACTATCAACAACTTGCTGACTAAAAGAAAACTTCCTACAATCAAATCTAAACCTCATGTCCTGTAATCTGAATTTATAACCCCTATTTCTGGTATTCTTTAGAACAGTGAGAATTCCACCTTCATTCGTTTTACTAATCCCTCTCAGTGACTTATAAAAACTGGAGGGTATATGCAATCAACCTTGGAGCCTTACTTGCCTTTATGCTCAAAAGTTCTGATAAACAATCATCTGTAATTATGACATCACTAATTTCATATGGCTCAGCCTCACTTGCACAGCCTCTTCTCAGCATGAAGGGGCTTTTACCATTAAAGACAGATGAAAAGTACCTGTTCAATTCATATGCAATATCAGCTGGGTTGTCTAAGACTTTTCCACACACAGTGCTCAAGGGTCCAATCTGATTTGCTTTTTTCTTCCTTATATTCACATACATGAAAAATAACTTGTCTCCATTCTTTGCTCTCTTAGCCAGTGCTTTTCATTTGCAGCCTTGGCCTCCCTGACCTTATTTGTATAAGGTCAGGGAGGACTACAGGTCGACCATCACTAATCCAGCAGCATTGGGACCTGTGGGGTGCCGAATTAGTGAGTTTGCCAGATCACTGGTGGTTATTTTAGCACATACAGTTTATCCAACAGCTAACCACCTCCTTCTACCTTTAACATGTTGACTGCCAAGCCAGTTTAAGAAAAAAATTCCCCAGGGGCCAAAAAATATTTAGCAAATAATTTGATTAGTAATTCTAAAATAAATACAGTAAACCCCCGCTATTCGCGATATCTGTATTTGCGGTCGCTGATTTAATATAAAATGAAACCTAAAAAAAATGTGAATTTTAAAGCGCCGTGAACATTTTCCGCCATAAAAAAACATGGGCGTGGCTAAAACTATCTTTCCCGGTCAAAACAGCAATCAGTGGGTGGGGGGAGAGGGGTGACAAAATCGCGAGCGTGGATGTTTCTCGGTAATCCTTGTTCAGTATGTGTTATGCGCTTGTCATGGAAGTTTGTTTGTTTTGTTATTTGGTTTTTAGGAACATTAGCAACTAAGGCCATATTGCTTCGGGGATATGTGGTGGTCATTCCCTGACCTTTCCGCATCCTCCGTATTTGGTGGTCACGGGCTCGAACCCCGGTCTAATCAAGAAGCGTGTGCTACGCACTGCCACTCTTTCCCACATGGCTACGGAGGCACCTTGTCATGGAAGGTTTCGTCGTTTGCTTTTAATTTATATGCTTATAAACTGAATAAATTTATCAATTTATAAATTGATATGCTTACAAAAGTGATAAATCTACCATTTTGCAGTGTAAAACAGACTTTTTTCGAGTGTGTTAACGGAAGAAAGTGACTTTATTGTGGACAAGTTCTTTCTAACCCGTACAAAAATATGGCTACAAATAACAAAGGAAATGTGAAAATATCAAAGAAAGTGATGACATTAGCGAATAAAATTGAGTTATTAGACAAAATTTCTAATGGTGAAAGTGTCTCCTCAGTGGCAAAACATTATAAAATCAATGAGTCAATGGTACGATCAATCAAAAAATCCGCCATAGAGTCTGTGAAAACGTGCTAATTGCTTCAAAAATTTGCTCTGTAACTCGTGATGTTAAATTAGAAAAAATGGAAAAGGCTTTAAATCTGTGGATAGAAGATTGAACTCAAAATAAAATTCCATTAAGTTCACTCATCATTTGTGAAAAGGCAAAACTCCTTTATCAACACTTTGGCAAAACTGGTGATAGCACTGGCAGGATAAGTTTTTTAGAGCTAGCAAAGGCACTGTTTTAAAAGATTTGTTTGAAAATTTCTAATTACACTTAATATTGAATTGTTTCTTATTTTCATTTCAATGCCATATGCTTGCATTTCACTATGTGCTGTCTATGTACATAGTCATATTATGAAGGTAGGTACATATAATATATACATAGGCAAAATTTTAGACTAGGTTTTCTTATATATTTCATACTTTGGAACGGAACCCCTTTATTACTATGTGAGCCATAACTCAGTATTCGTGGCATTTCTCAGGAACGTAACCTCTGCGAATAGCAGATGTTTACTGTATTGTAATGTCAGTGTTGTCATTTTTTCGCTTAAAAAAAAAAAAAAAAAAAAAAATATATATATATATATATATATATATATATAAAGAATTTTTTATGTAGCATATATGTGGCCCAGTAGGTCACTTTATTTCTTGAGAAGCCACATCGGCCACATACGTGTGACACTATTATGGCATACATATGAAAGTCGTTTGTGATTAGTTTATTGCATGCAAGCTGAGCGCTGCAATAAAACTAATTGCTATAAAATAAACTCTCAAATGTTGCAATAAGTTTGTCAGTCAGTATTATTAGCTTTATGGTGCAAGGAAGCCTGAGGCTTATGCTGCACCAGCCAAAAAAAAAAAAAAAAAAAAATTCTGAATTACCCTGAGAGAGAGAGAGAGAGAGAGAGAACAAGTCAGAAGTAAAAGAGGAATCACCAAGAAAGAGAAGAATTTGTTAGAGATTTTGTGAAAACAAGTTCGTTAGCACGCTGTATTATCCATCATATTGTGTTGTGTTTTTCCGAAAGTTGGTACAAGTGTGTTGTGTAAAAAAAAAAAAAAAAAAAAAATCTAAAAAGGAATGGCTAAAAGAAAATTACTAAAATAAGAGGAACTGAGTGAAATTTACAATTAAGCAGAGTTAAACTTCTCACAGGACACACGGCTGTAGAGTTTTTTCAGTTCAACTTTATCTGTTATGGACAATGTACGGTGTTTGCGCTTTACACCACGAGAGGCAACTTTCTTTATGCATTGGAACGATGGCTGGGGCTAAATGTGAGCAGGTTATAATAATAATAAATGCAGAAAAACAAGTGGGAATGGCTTGCCAGTGTTTACGAGTTCGTGCCAACAGCTGATGCTGCAACCAACACCACCAAAACAGTAGCAGCAGGTCGGTGCCCCGACCCAGGAAATTTGAAATTACATTCACAGAAATTATGTCTAAATTAGTGGTGGAACCCGATTACCGGTGGCCAGATTAGTGATGGTTGACCTGTATTATAGATCAACTTGTACCTCTTGTAGGCTTCAGTACTTTTCAAAGCTCTGTCCCATGCTATGTAAAATACCTTTTATTAACTTTTTTCTGCTCTATTTGACCAGCCAGCTCTGCAGCATCGATTTTGGCATCATCCTCCTGCAATATTTTCTTAAAGGTAAAAATGCATTCATGGCTTCTGTGATTTTTGCTTTAAAAATATTCCATAATTCAAATGTATTCGCCATCCCTCAGCAATCTGCCCAGTTCACAGTTGCCATATAGTACCTTAAACTGTCAAAGTCCCCTCTTCTGAAGTTAAAACCTTTACCTTTAACTATTAAAACATTTTTCTTCAACTTCTAGCTGACGATTGCATGATCACTTTCTGACAATGGTTCCTGTACTTTAAGCCCTGTGCTGTCATCTGATTCATTAGTAATGATGAGGTCAAGAATATTCTCACCCCTAGTACTTTCCCTAACATGCTGGTACAAATAATACTCTAGTTTATTTAAAAAAAGTTTTCCCCATTGTGAGTTTCCCTCCCACTTATTCCAATCAATCTGGGGCAGTTAAAGTCATCCATAATAAGATATTCATGCTTGCTTGCCTATTCCATCTGCATGTAAAGACTCATCATATTCTTCACAATCTTCTAGCCTGTAAGATTACTCCCACTCTCATTGTTCCTTTGATTCTGACCAACTCACACCGCACAGATTTTGTGGGGCTGCTTTTGATAAGAAGCATGACCCCTTCTATCTTCCCTAAATACATTATACATATTGTAGTGGAACTTGTCACCATCAATTTCTAGGTGGAACCATGTTTCTATTAACCCTATTATATCAGCATTAGTTGTTCTAACCAGGAGTTCAAATTTAGCCATTTTACTCACAACATTCCTGACATTACTGTAGACACAATTTAGGCTAAGTATTTTCTATAGTGTACTACCCTGACACACCCCTTGAAGTTATTTAGATTTGTATCCCAAGCTATAACTTCCCTCTCATTTGAAACATTGCTACCCTCAGAACGTCTTATAAACATTGGCTGTTGTGTCAACAAAAAGAATTTATGAGGTGAGTGCAAGCATTACTTTGACCACAGATATAAATTAATCTTCTCCCCCTAACTAGCAGTTTCCGTGAACACTTGGGGTATCTTCAATGATACTGGCAAAAATCCTTGCACCACCTTTGTTCAAATGAATACCATCTCTACAAAAGAGATTCCTACTGCCTACAAATGCAGGCCACACTGATAAAAATTTTCCCCCTAGAGCCTTACAAATTCCCTCAAGTCAATCCACAAGGCTTTCAGTATATAGCCCCTCTTATCGTGTCTGGTCTGGACAGAATTGCAGACATACATTTTGACCTAACTCACAGCATTTTTTAAGCATAGTCCTATACTTCTCCAACAGATGGTCAGGCCATGTTTGTTTAATATTGTTAGTCCCCACATGAATAATAATTCTCTCTTTACCTCCCTTAAAATCTGACAATCTGTTAGTAACATCATCAACTGTTGCTCCTAACAAACACAATCTGGTTCTAGACCACCTGTTTAAAATATTACTTGTTTCCCTGACAACAGAGTTGCCCAATAAAACTAGATCACCTTCAAACCAGAAGTCTGTGATTGACTATTCTTTTCTGAGTCCTGAATCGAGGGCGCATCACTTGGCAGGTCAGGAGATACTTGAGTTCCTGATGAGTTTCCAGTTACATTTGTTTCTAGGGCAAGTACTCATTTCTTCAGTGGCTCAAATTCTTCTCATAACACACCAAGTTGTAATTTGAGATCGGTAAACTCTTTACATCAGTTGCAAAGAAAACAATTACCTGATGAGCTAGGTCTGTCTACTAGACCAGCCTTAGAATACATGCCACAAGCTATACAAATGAAGTCATGACTAACACGGGCGCCTCCTTAACCAGGTGAGCAGAAGCAGCAGTGCATAGCACACGCTTCTTGATTAGACCGGGGTTCGAGCCCGTGACCACCAAATACGGAGGATGCAGAAAGGTCAGAGAATGACCACCGCATATCCCCAGAGCAATATGGCCTTAGTTGCTAATGCTTCTAAAAACCAAATAACAAACAAACAACAAGCGACTAACACCAGAAATTCCTGCAGGCATTTCAGTTTGATTCTTGATGTCCCTGGACTTTGTACTGCAAGTGGATCTTGTAGCAACCGTAATTTAAGTAAAATTTGAATTTTACAAAGATTACAAAATTAAAATTTACAATATATTACAGAATTTATGTTAACGAAATATTTCAGAAATTAAACTGTTCACAAAACTTAAATCACTAAAGAAGTTAAGTTTAAGCTACCGAATGAAAGTTAGTAAATTTTTGCCAAAATATCAATAACAAAGGCTATCTGAATATCAAGCTGTAGCTTTCCAAATACTTTACAAATTTAAACTTACAATATGGATACAATACTAACAATACAATACTTTTAACTACTAATGAAATTAAATTTAAGCTGCCCAATGAAAGTTATGAAGTTCCTGCCAAAATATTGATAGCAAACGAAATCTGAATATTAAGCTGTAGCTTTCCAAATACTTATCAAAATACAAAAATAAACTAACCAACTTGACTATAGGAAATCAAACTATATACAGTAGAACCCGGATAAGAAGTTTTCCAAGGTACCAGAGGTTTAGAACTTCTTACAAGGGAAAATTTCTTAGAAGAGAAAACGACTTAAGGGTATGAAATATTAACTAGGCAAATAAAACTGAAAATACACAGTGAAACTTCTCCTAACGGACACCTCTCTTTAACGGACATTTTCAAATTCCCCAACTCTCCTCTATTGGTTTTAACGTGTTTTCAGCTTCTGTCTAGCGGACATTCTCTGTAACGGACGCGGACAGGCAATCTGCACTGTTTCGTTTAGATTAGCACTTAATTTGATCTCCCCATAACGGACAGCGGACGAGCTCACAGCCCTTATTCTAGGAACGTTTCTTCCATGTATTGCCTCAATCGTGTGTTTATTTTCTATTTCCGACTCTCTGAATTTTATCGAGGTTTACGTCGCGGTTCTAAACCCTTTTTCAAGAATTTTAAGGCACGTGTAAAACTTTTGATGAATTCAGTGTGTGCAGGGGGGGGGGGAAATTTGGTCGGCCTTTCGTCTTTTGAGTTTCGGTTTTCAGTTTTGTTCAGTGTCGTGTGAAGTGCACAATGTCTTCCCGTAAACATTTAACTTTAAAAGATAAAGTCGAACTCATTAATGCGTATGATCGGCAAAAAAATAGTGTTCGCAATCTCGCTGCAAAATTAAGGATATTTACAACTGTGACGAAACAGGGTTGTTTTTTAAAGTTCTTCCTGAAAAAAACAATGAGTCTAAAAAACGAAAAGTGCCAGGGCGGAAAAATTTATAAGGAACGCTTGACTGTACTATTGTGTACAAATATGCTGGGAGACTTTGAACAATCTCTTGTTATAGAAAAACCACAAAATCTCGTTGTTTCAAGGGCATAAAGTTAAATCTTTTGAATGTTGACTGGAAGTCTAATAAAAAAGCGTGGATGACACGAGATATCGTGAGCGAATGGATAAGTCACTTTAACCAAAACATGATTCGTCAAAACAGAAAAATTATTCTTTTCATGGATAATGCTGCATCTCACCCGCACATTGAATTGTCCAACATTCAAATCGTTTTTCTGCCACCAAACACATCTGCAGAGTGTCAGCCCTTGGATCAAGGGATAATAAAAAATTTTAAACTTCACTACAGAAAACGTGTTTTAAGACATCTCATTGCAAACATGAATGATGTAACATGTGCGAGTGACCTTGCAAAAAAACTCAGCATCCCAGATGCTGATTCAATGGATTTCCTCTTCAGTAAATGCAATTAGAAAACAAACTGTCGTGAACTGTTTTGTTAAGTCTGGCTTCTCAAACGCAAAAATTGAAGTTGTTAACAGCAATGTGGAGCACAAAGAAGAATAAGAACTTCAACATCTATTGATAATGTACGATACTTCCGTTTCAAGTGACCCTGGCTACAAAGATATAGACTCGAACCTCACTACAGAAGATGGTGCTCTAGATATCAACGACATTATCATCGATATTTTTCAAGAAGTTCCTCATGAGGATGAATAAATGAAAGGAGGTCATTCTGTCGAAGAACACATTAACAACGAACCATCAATGAAAATAGAAGAAGCGCTCATACAAATCAATCGTTTAAAAATGTTTTTCGACGCTGAAGGAGATACTGAAGGACTTTCGATGGTTTCTTCACTCCAAACAAATGTTGAAAACAAAATTATCAGCTGGAAGAAGGCGCAGAAGAAAATAAGTGATTACTGTATGTATTTTTCTTAAGATAAAGTCATAATATGCATAGCACAATTGTATGTATATTATTTACAAAAATATTGTGCAAAGTCTGTATATATTTTAATTTAATTTTAAATTAAACGTTTTAATGATTTTTATTTATTTATTTCTTTTTTCTTCTCCCTCAGACTTCTTGTTAGCGGACACTTTTCTCTAACGGACAACTTCTCGTTCCCCATGGCTGTCTGTTAAAGGGAAGTTTCACTGTACATATATATGAATAATCATGTGAAATGTAAGAAAATTATCAAGAACAAAATTTATCATTTAATGCAACACATATTAATATTTATTAGTCATGATTTAATAAGATTTTGAAATGAGGATGCAATGAGAATGATAAAAATCAATTACAATAATTACAAGTAGTACAAAAAAAAATAACTAAAAAATGTTTATAATTTTATTCAAGTAGTTATCCAGAGAAAACTGCTACAAATATTTTGGGGAAAGCTTCACACAGAATAGATAAAATTCCCTAACATTTCAACAATGACTCAGGAAAACCAGACACTATTACTGAATTGCTGCAGTGAAGAGAAACCAATCATTGCATCTTGGAGTGTTGGTACAGCAGGCTCACCTTCCTGTTCAGACTGACTATCAGCCATGTTTTGATCTTCATTGCAAATATCTTCAATACTTTGCAATTCACATGCAATAACATCATTGTCTACATCAACATAATCATAAAAATTTACTGCAAATCCCAAATTACTCCGTAGGAAATCCCATTTGTCAAAAGAAATCCCTTCCAGTTCATCACTTTCAACACTTTCTCCTATATCATTATGAACCCGGCCTTTTTAAGGGAATTTTTAAGGCTCAGTGTATCCCATGATGCTTCTAAATAATGCAGTGCATCTAATAAAGAAATTTTGAACTTTTCAGTTTTTCCATTCAGTTTTACTAGGGTAAGTAATTTATGTACAAAGTACTTATGAAAATCCATCTTTAAAACTTTGATCACTCCTGATCCATTGTATTAGCATTAGTAGAGGTACATAATGAAACAAAGCAAGCTTATATAGCATGAACCAAAAAAAAAAAAAAAAAAACAACCCTTTCCATTTCACCCATCCATTTGTTCCCAATGTTTGTCTAGTTCTGCCTTGAATTTATTTAAGCTATCAACTTCCAGAACAACAGATGGAAGTTGTTTGCACCAGCAATCAACCACCCGCTAGATGAAGGGAAATTTCCACACATCTATTTATGCCCCCACAGGTTTGTAATCTGAGCAAGAGGAAGAATTCCATCAGCATGAGCTGCTCAATCCATTCAAGGCCTTATACACCTCAATCAGATCAATTCACAGGTGCCTAGTATCTAGACACTGTAATTTGCAGAACTTGAGCCTTTCTTTGTAAGAGCACTCCTTTGTTCCCCTCACCAGTCTTGTTGCCCTGTACTCGTTTTAGCACTCTATATCATTCCTAAAACGAGGCTTCCAGACCTGTATGCAATGGCCAGTCCACACTCAAGGTGTGGCCTGACCACTGCCTTACAAGGGAATAATTATTCCCTTATACAAGGGTATAATCACCTCCTTACCCTTGCTCGCAAAATTTCTGCATATCATTGACAAGACCCCATGATCTACTCTGGCAGCCTGTCTGCACGGCTCAGGAAACTTCATATCTGATTGCAAAATTACCCCTACGTCACTTTCATTCTTCACTACCTGAGTATAACATCACCCAATTGGTATGTTACTCTGGGGTTACTGTTACCCATATGCAGAACTTTGCATTTGTCAATATTAAACTCCATCTGCCCAACTTTTCTAGATCCTGTTGCAGCAGCAGCAGCATACTGCCATTACTGTTATTGACAACCCTGCCAACCTTTGTATCATCTGCAAACTTTGACATTAAGCTTGATATACCTTCATCAATATCACTGATAAATATACAAAACAACAATGGACCCAACACTGAACCCTGGGGGATACCACTAATAAACATTAGTCCACAAAGAGAAGTGTCCATTAAATACCACTCTGTCTTCTCCCACTCAACCATCCTTTTATCCATTGTAAAAATGGATAAAAAGATGTTTGACTGGTTAATGCCATACTGCTCCAATTTGTACAGTAGTTTTCCATGTGAAACAGTATCAAAAGCTTTCCTGAAATCCAAGTACAGTAATACCCCGAAGTTACGCGATAGGTGGGTCCGACGAAAATCGCGTAAGTCGAATTCGCGTAAGTCGGGGTACAACTTTGCATATAAATACATATAAATTTTGTTTAATTGGGACCAAGGACTAACAAAAACACTAGTTTAGAAGAAAAATATTAATAAAATTGCAGTTCTTTATACATATTAATACAAAATATGTATTAAAAAAACAAATGACTTACGTTAAAAAGTTATTTCGATGTCGATGGCTTCATAAAATCTAACAAATTCGTCTGACGACACAGCGCGTTCTTTTTTTCACGCAGAATTTCTTCGTAGCAAGCTAATAATTTTTTTTATTCCTTGCTTTGTAGCTATAACGCGTTCTTCGTTCCATGTGCTTTTCGCCGTTGCTTCATTTAGGCCTGTAGCACGTGCAATATCACATGGTCTTTCATTTCGCTCAAAGCGTTTCACAATTTCATATTTTTTCTCTATCGACAGAGGCGGACTGGCCATAAGCCTTACCGGGGAAACCCCAGTGGGCCAGTGTGATTTTGGCCATAAACCATAGTATGAGGCCACTATAAATTTTCCTGGGTAAGAATTTTTGACCCAGTCCGCCTCTGTTTATCGATAATTGCTTTTCTTTTTCTCTCTGAATCTGCAGTGTCTTCACCAGGACGCTTCCTTTTCACACCTTTTAATTAAGTATTTTACTCATTTTTAGGGAATAAAGCACAATTACAAAACGAGGAGGCACGCTTGATACGCATAAACAAAGCTGCGCGCATGTAGCAACTGAATAAACAACACCATAAAGGCAGAGATACGCTATTAACACCTCACATTTCTAGGGGTTACTACCATAAAACAATAAAAATCCAGTTGCGTTTCTGCTAGTGAAATCTGTTATAAACTGGTAGTAAACTCGATCTAATTGCATTTGCGATTATACCGATAGCTGGAATTGTGTTGCTTTTTACGTTATTATGGTGAAATGTGTTTCCCCTTCACTGATATAAAAAACATAAAAGCAGCAAAGTTGAATTTTGTTCATCTTTCGCTCTCATTCTCCGCCGTCGCACCGTATATCGATAACATATGAAAAACGACCTTGAAGATAGTGGGCGGCAGCGTTGCCAAACGAAAAAATCAAGAACCGCGTAACTCCGAGTTCGCGTAAGTCGGGGTAGCGTAAGTCGGGGTATTACTGTATATGATATCAAAATTTTTTTTGCATCCAATTCCTTTGTGACCACATCATAGTATCCAATCAAATTGGTCAGACAAGACTTCTCCTTAACAAACCCATGCTGTGTCTGAATTATTACTACAGTCTTGTCTAGATGATTCTGCAATGCATCTTTAACCAGTGACTACATTATAACCAGTGACTCCCTGGAACAGAAGTCAAACTAACTAACATTGGTTGCACAACTGACGTGGAATCCCCAGGGAAGAACTCCACATGGGCATTGTTCAAGTGCTCATTGTTTTTCGGATGAGCATGGCAGTTATCGACAAATAAAAGAATTTTTCTATTCTCTCCTGACCTCTTTGAATCTAGATCTCTTAAACACTCATCAAGAAGAGCACAGGTCATCCATGCTGTTTTTTTGTTCCAGCATTTACATGTTAAGTATTTTCACATTCTTGAAACAGAATGGTTTCTTGGGTTTTCCTATCACAGGCAATGGTAGTTTCTCTGAGCCATCCATATTAGCCCCCACTAGCACTAATTCTTTCCTTACCACCATGGAAATTCTGTCCTTTGAATGCATAAGTCTTGCGAAAAATGCGAAAAAATTTATTTGTTGCACAGAGCATTAAACTACAATACATAAAATTAGCTTTCGGCTGGGTGGCAGCCTTCATCGGATTAAAATACTTGAATGGCAGTTAGAATAGTGATGCACTGACAGGATGGTGCGTGAGGCGCGTGGTTAATTGTTTGTTGATGTTTGTGGCTGTGACGTATGGTGGTGACGTGGCCAGCGTTTGTCTGTGGATAGAATTACTGACTCTGTGATGGGATTAACTTGACAACCACTGTTCCTGTTCATAGAGGTGTCCGAGCATTTTATATTTAACGATTCCAACCAGGTACGCCTTAGGTAATGGTGGGACCTGTCCACAACCACGACATCGCGGTGTGGGTCGATGTCGTGGTGGATTGTCCAGACATGCTCGGCGATAGCTGAGTGTTCCACATCTGCCAAACGGATCGCCCTTTTATGTTCTGAGAGGCGTTTCTCGAGTCGACGTCCAGTCTCTCCAAAGTAGCAGCTCATGCAGTCACGACAAGAGATGCGATAGACCAAACCGCTCTGTAGAAGGGTGGGGACAGGTGCTTTTATGTTGGAAATGAGAGAACGCAGTTTCTTGCCTGGCAGTTGGATGCACTTTATCCCATATGACTTTAGGATTCTACCGATCTGTTGTGACAAGTTGGGGCAGTATGGGATGAATGCCCTCGTGGATGACTCGTCACTGTTGGCGTTGCTGTTGGTCGTCACATTGTCGCGTGCTTGTAGATCACACCTGTCAAGGACGTCGATAGGGTAGCCACACCTCATAAGGTCTACTTGGCTCTGGTGACCTCTTTGCGCCTTTCATCTGCGGTGATGGAGTGTGTCCAGGCACGACTTAGCAAGGTTCGGGCAGTGGAGAGGAGGTGGATCCCTTGCGTGTGCTGACCGGAAGTTGGTAAATTGGCCAGCACACATAGGCTTACGATAAACTGTCGTCTTCAAGCATGTGTCTTCGCGCCGGACAAGTGTATCTAGGTATGGTACCGTAAGTCTTCCGGTCAGAACACGCACGGGGCCACCTCCTCTCCACTGACCGAACCTTGCTAAGTCGCGCCTGGACACACTCCAGCACCGCAGATGAAAGGCGCAAAGAGGTCACCAGAGCCAAGTAGACCTTACGAGGTGTGGCTACCCTATCGACGTCCTTGACAGGTGTGATCTACAAGCACGCGACAACGTGACGACCAACAGCAACGCCAACAGTGACGAGTCATCCACGAGGGCATTCATCCCATACTACCCCAACTTGTCACAACAGATCGGTAGAATCCTAAAGTCATATGGGATAAAGTGCATCCAACTGCCAGGCAAGAAACTGCGTTCTCTCATTTCCAACATAAAAGCACCTGTCCCCACCCTTCTACAGAGCGGTTTGGTCTATCGCATCTCTTGTCGTGACTGCATGAGCTGCTACTTTGGAGAGACTGGACGTCGACTCGAGAAACGCCTCTCAGAACATAAAAGGGCGATCCGTTTGGCAGATGTGGAACACTCAGCTATCGCCGAGCATGTCTGGACAACCCACCACGACATCGACCCACACCGCGATGTCGTGGTTGTGGACAGGTCCCACCATTACCTAAGGCGTACCTGGTTGGAATCGTTAAATATAAAATGCTCGGACACCTCTATGAATAGGAACAGTGGTTGTCAAGTTAATCCCATCACAGAGTCAGTAATTCTATCCATAGACAAACGCTAGCCACGTCACCACCATACGTCACAGCTACAAACATCAACAAACAATTAACCACGCGCCTCACGCACCATCCTGGCAGTGCATCACTATTCTAACTGCCATTCAAGTATTTTAATCCGATAAAGGCTGCCACCCAGCCGAAAGCTAATTTTATGTATTGTAGTTTAATGCTCTGTGCAACAAATAAATTTTTTCGCATTATGAATCCGGAGCACGTAGGCCTCTTTTATTATGTACGGACTGTTCTTGGCCAACCAACATACGATATGGTCGTGAGACTCCAGAAAGATTTTATCTTCATAGCCCGTAGCAGACAACACCTGAGGTTTGCACATAGATGCAAAGCTAACAGGATTATTCCGAAAGGATTTCGCTACAAACAATCGTTTCCTAATGAGCATATGGGACGTGCCTGTCGGAACTTCGGCTTCAGTACTCTGCGCATATGGATCGGCTGCCTCCATCATGACATACAACGTACTTCAGCGAGCAAAGCAGCCCTACTAGCCGACCTTAAGACTCGGATTCCCGATCCTATTTACACCAAGGTAATCAATACTTTATGTTACCAGGCCGTCAGAGAATCAGATCGTTATTGTGCCCGACAGAAACGTAAGTTCAATACTTTAATTAATTAATCCCATCAATTTCGTTGCCAGCGTAATGCCCCTATCACAAATTGCACGGATTTCGTATTGAACCTAAGCAGCAAGCAGTTATCTGCAGAACAAATAAACTTATTGACCCTTGGCATGACATTTGCCGTTCTTCCAAAGCACCCACCGATCACCGACATCGCCTTGGGTGTGGAAGCAAACTTATCACGCCTCCCAGAAGATGTAGCCAACACAATCCACTTAAAGACTGCAGCAGTTCTACACCATGCTCGCCCCGTCTCTTCAAACCTCAGCCGTATACAGATTTCTACCCTCAAGGCACTGAAACGGAATACGTCCATCGTCATTCTACCGGCGGACAAAGGCCGTCGTATAGTTGTAATGAACCGCACTGATTACATGGCGAAAGCCTTACTGCTCTTACGAGACACTACCGTCTACAAACCCTTAACCGTCAATCCCAACAGGGCTTTGGAACGATGGAAGTCAGAGGTGAATATCCTCATCAACACTTGGCTGAAACAAGAGAAAAATCACACAGTCAACCCGTAATCACCTCCGTGCCTCCGGGTGTCAGATCCCACGGTTTTACGGCCTGCCAAAGGTGCATAAAGAAGGCACACCTCTAAGACCTATTGTATCCTGCTGTGGATCACCGACTTATGAGCTGTGTAAATTTGTCTCGAGACTTCTTTCTCCTCTAGTTGGCAAGACCACCTACACCGTCTCCAACAGTGTTGAGTTCATAGAAAGGATCCGCACTATATCCATCTCGCAAGATCAAGTCATGGCATCGTTCGATGTCATATCACTCTTTACCTCCATCCCGGTGGAACTTGCCATCTCTTGTGCAAAACAACTCTTGGACAATGATGGAACCCTTAGCGACAGAACTAGACTGACGCCTGATGACATTTCCGCCGGCCTCAGACTGTGCTTAACAGGGGGTGCAATCATGTTTAATGACTCAATCTACCAGCAGATACATGGCACAGCCATGGGTTCCCCTGTCAGCTCGGTCACAGCAAACATCGTAATGGAGGAGCTAGAGGGACGTGCGTTTACACACGCACCAGATCACATCGCCTTTTGGTGTCGCTATGTAGACGATGTGTTCGTAGTCATCCCTAGAGACTGAGGTCAGCGACTCCTAACCCACCTCAACTCACTATCGCCCTTCATAAAATTCACGATTGAGCTGGAGTCGAACAACTCTATACCATACCTAGATACACTTGTCCGGCGCGAAGACACATGCTTGAAGACGACAGTTTATCGTAAGCCTATGTGTGCTGGCCAATTTACCAACTTCCGGTCAGCACACGCACGGGGCCACCTCCTCTCCACTGCCCAAACCTTGCTAAGTCGCGCCTGGACACACTCCAGCACCACAGATGAAAGGCGCAAAGAGGTCACCAGAGTCAAAGTAGACCTTACGAGGTGTGGCTACCCTATCGACGTCCTTGACAGGTGTGATCTACAAGCACGCGACAACGTGACGACCAACAGCAACGCCAACAGTGATGAGTCATCCACGAGGGCATTCATCCCATACTACCCCAACTTGTCACAACAGATCAGTAGAATCCTAAAGTCATATGGGATAAAGTGCGTCCAACTGCCAGGCAAGAAACTGCGTTCTCTCATTTCCAACATAAAAGCACCTGTCCCCACCCTTCTACAGAGCGGTTTGGTCTATCGCATCTCTTGCCGTGACTGCACGAGCTGCTACTTTGGGGAACTGGACGTCGACTCGAGAAACGCCTCTCAGAACATAAAAGGGCGATCCGTTTGGCAGATGTGGAACACTCAGCTATTGCCGAGCCGCGATGTCGTGGTTGTGGACAGGTCCCACCATTACCTAAGGCGTACCTGGTTGGAATCGTTAAATATAAAATGCTCGGACACCTCTATGAACAGGAACAGTGGTTGTCAAGTTAATCCCATCACAGAGTCAGTAATTCTATCCATAGACAAACGCTGGCCACGTCACCACCATACGTCACAGCCACAAACATCAACAAACAATTAACCACGCGCCTCACGCACCATCCTGTCAGTGCATCACTATTCTAACTGCCATTCAAGTATTTTAATCCGATGAAGGCTGCCACCCAGCCGAAAGCTAATTTTATGTATTGTAGTTTAATGCTCTGTGCAACAAATAAATTTTTTCGCATTATGAATCCGGAGCACGTAGGCCTCTTTTATTATGCATAAGTCTTATTAGGAAGTAGATTATAAAAGAGTTAACATTAAATTCATCAACATTAAAAATATCACACTTTCTATATAGAATAGTGTTTGATCAAAGCATGTAGTTTCCTTTTTCTCCACTCATCAACGTAACATACTCACACTAGAAAGTTCTCCGCAAATTACTTTGTAAACTAAACCATATTTCTTCTTAAATCTATCAATCCATCAATTGGAAAGAATGAATTCCACTCCAAGCCTATCAGCAATTTCGATGCCCTTCTCTCTCAACAAACTGCCATTAACTGGAATATTTATAGCAGATATCCACTGAAACCAAACCACCAATGCCTTCTCCACATCTCCACATTTTCCAGTTCATCTCCTTTTAACTTTACATGAAACATTAAGGGCATTTGAATTCAACACTTCTTTTCGTGACATAATTTCATTTACTGTAGAAACTGCCATATTAGGTTTTTTTGCCACCTCGACTCGTGTGCAAAGTGGGATTTGATTCCACTATTTTTATGACATCAAGTTTTTCAAAGCCTTTCTTTTTATTCCTTTGGAGTTCATCCTTCCAAATTAGAAAATTATAATATAGTATAATTAATAATTAATAGTTGTAGCATTAAAATAAAACTGCCAAGGAGGGATGAATAAAAAAACAATATGGTAGATAGACAAAAATGCAATTATTTTTAAAAAATTTCCAAGAATACTAATGGTAATCTACAAAAATAAATAAAGTTCAGCTTTCAACATACCTTATGTCACAATTACAATAAAGACACACAGCAACAATCCATTGCCTCCCTGGTAAGGCAAAGGTCGTTGGTTCGAATCCCACCTCGGGCTTGGATCAATTGTTTTTGTTGTCATTATTTGGTTTTTAGGAGCATTAGCAACTAGGGCCATATTGCTCTGGGGATATGCAGTGGTCATTCCCTGATGTTTCCGCATCCTCCATATTTGGTGGTCATGGGCTCGAACCCTGGTCTAATCAAGAAGCGTGTGCTACACACTGCTGCTCCTGCCCACCTGGCTACAGAGGTGCCCCCAGCTTGGATCAGAGTAAATGCAAAAACTTTGGGAGGTGCATTATGGCCACAGAAGCTGATGTGTCAACAAATAACAAATAACAAAAAAAAAAAAAAAAAAAAAAAACAGCAACAATCCACTAAGTAATTCAGAAACCTTGAGAACTTAACGGCAAATGTTTCACTGTGCTTCACTTTGTCAACGTGTGAAGTATTTCTTTGGGCTTCGACCACATTACAATATATAGAATTGAAATTGGGACTTAAGAAAGCAAACCTAGTACACGGGAAACCTTATGCGGGAATTTCTTATCCGTGTTCTACTGTATTAACTATAGTTAAGTATATTAAAATAAAAAATAAAAAAAAATAAAAACTCAAAATCTAACCTGCAATTAAAATATATTTAGCTGTATTCCATAACGTTAGCCTTTTTAGCTAATTTCAATTTATTTCCTGAAAATTTTAATATCCTTGATTCTGCATAAAATGTCAATATTTGTTGTTCCCATTTTAGTTAAATAAACGCAATCTGAGCAAATATACAAAACATATCTTTGAGATTTTCCCTTTTCATAAATGCCACAGATAAACAATTAATGCACTCAGGAATTCTAGCAAAAACTGACTAAAATATATTTATTTTGGTTATTCTCAAATGTGGTTAACTTTTTGTTTATACGAGGATGAATAAAACACAAGACACATAAAATTACACGAGAGTTAAATATATTCTTGAATCCTTCTACGTATATTCCAAATCAGAGAAATTTCAACAAAACTTTCCTTTAGATTCAAAAGAGTTTTCTCATCAAACCTTAATTTCACACAAAACTCTTTTAATTGGAGTTACTTAGCTTGTGACACGTACCTTTCTTGCTCTGTCATGCTCTGGAAAGAGCAGCTAGCTGATAAAAAATCTTTCTAGACATTGTGGTCATACTTCTTGAGCACCTTTTTCACTTATTAGTACACAAAATTTTATGTAAAAATATTCTACCTGTTTTAACTGTTTCTGGTAATTAATGCTATAATTTGGAAGACAATAAAAAATTTCCCTTTATGTCTTATGCCACTATAATATCAGTGGATACCAATACTGTTTTCTTTATGAACATAACATTTTCACTGCTTTCTGAATGTGGATATGCACCTTCCAATTTTAATCCACTTGGAGGGAAAACCAATCTACTTTTAGAACTTTTTCTACCACTTTGACAGAAGAAAAACCGGATATTTTTTGTCAAGCAGCCTTCGCCAGAAACCAATTAATTCAGTCATAATGAAAAGAAAGCCAAAAATTGTTTCTGCCCTTTCCAATCTAGACCGACTCAATCCTGGCTCTAAACCGTCACTGGAAAAGTCAGCAGCAAAAGTGTTAAATCCCCTAAAGCATAAATTATTTCTAGTCTATGTATGGCCTTTTTTTTTTTTTTATTAACCACTGAAGCTTCATCTCATCCAGTACCACAAAGCCTTTATGAAAGAAAAAAATAAAGGAGAACATTTCAATAATCTTAACTGCATAGGCTTATATCATATACCTTGTTCCTTAACCTTATATCATATACCTTGTTCTTATACCTCAGATCATATATCAGGTCAAAAACTGAGATTCAGAGGACACAGACCTATTAACCAGGCCATTTATATTTTTTAAATCTTTTAAAAATTCATATCATTAGAAATAGTAAGCTGCAAAGAAAATAAGAACATCTCAGCAAGATTTGTGTACTTTTATAAGTGCAATCCAAATATTTCTTATTTTAATAAAGTGTAGTGTAAAATATATACAATTCAAATGTACAGTATATTTATGCATCACCCTATATAAAATGAATTAGTTTTCAAATTTTCATTTTATTAGGAGAGTTTGGAACGAAGATAACTAAAACTTTATTCAAACACTTGCTTGTATAAAATATTCATTCATTAATGATTCTCTCCCCAAATCTTACTTAAGATATTATTACCTCTGCTTGGGTGCTGCTGGCATCGTTACCGGTGAAATGGTTATACTTGAATTCCGTGGCAGAGGCATAGGAAGTGTGGTAGGTTGGTATAAAGGTGGTGGGGGAGGCTGTGTCTGCTGTCTGACTGGTGCAGCAACTGATCTCTGACTATATGATACATTTGATGGAACAGTAAAGGAATTTGCTTGTGACTGAGATATACTGCCCTGAGGTTGAGGTCTTGCATATGTAGAAGGAACCTGAGGAGTCGTGTTAAGAAGGTGTCGCAACTGACCAGAGTTATTAGGATTCATATTTGTAGCAGGATGAGTAGAAGATGACACCTGAGGCTGTCCATAAAGTCCACTGTGCTGCTGTTGATTCACCTGAACAGTCATTTGTCCTCGTTGAGTACTTGGCATATTTCCTACTGCAATTTGTTGCCCAGCTGACACAGTCCTAGCATTTGCATTTGGTGGGACCTAATGAGTGGAGAAACATTTAATTATAACAGACAATTAAAATCCAATTAGGCATATTTTTGGAAATAAAAAATATTTTTTGTGTGAATATTTAACTTAGTTCTATTTCACATTTTATATAATCTACACCATGTTATATGGTGTAGATTATATTAAAAAAAAAAATTTTCTTTTCTTTTAGTTTAACAGATAGTGGAAGAGTTAGCATTCTTCGGCTCTTAAAGAACAATGAATATAACCTTATTTTCATACCAAATGTAAACCCCCCCACAAAAAAGTATGGTGAATTTTGGTTAATGTTATTGCTGGTTATTGTTATCAGCCACTTATCATGATCAAAAATGAAAATCCAAAACTGTAATTATAAGGTATAAAAATTCTGCCACTTTATTTGATCATACTGTCATTTATTTCATTTTGAAAGATTAGGAGAAATATGCTTTCCAGAACACCTAAAACTGTGTATAAGTCAGAAATGGCCTGACATAGCCAAGTGGTCAGGAATGCGAGTGCAGTAGCATGCTCTCCTTGAGTGGACTGGGGTTCAAGCCCGTGACTGCTAAATACGATTAACATTTGTATTGACTGATTTATTGTAAACTCCACTGACCTGGTGGTAATGCCAGAGTATAAAGAAGAACAAATTTGTTGATTATTTATGACCTTGTCACATGAAAGTGGTACTCTTTTAACTTCCTGCCACATGACTGTAACCTTCAGGAAAAGCAAGAGAGTGCCTGTAAACAAAGCAAGTGAATAATCAAGAAAGTCATACTCTTCCTATCAGGCTATACAGTTGGGAAAAGGAGCAATCTAACCCATTATTGTAAAGTTTTACAACCATGTACAGCAAGTCATTGAAGTTTAATTACACTGTCCAAATACAGTGGTACCTTGGTTTGCGAGCATAATTCATTCCGGAAACGTGCTCGTAATCCAAAGCACTCGTATATCAAAGCGAATTTCCCCATAAGAAATAATGGAAACCCAGATGATTTGTTCCAAAACTCAAAAATATTCATATACTGTAAAAATGATTAATACTAAATACATACCTTTTTATATTTTTAATATTTAAATTTAATATACATAAAGCAATCGAATTTATTAATTATTGGGTAGGACGACTTTCACTGTCTCTAACGGAATCACTGCTATCTGTTGATTTTTTCTTTTTGTGCGACTTTAACAAGGAATTTTTCCAATGACACTTGCTTTTGCCTCCTTTTGAGGATTTCACGGAAATCAGATTCATCGCTCGCACTATTACAAAACGAGGAGGCACGCTTGATACACATAAACAAAGCTGCACGCGTGTAGCCCGGTGGGCCGGAGGCCGGTGTGATTTTGGCCATAAACCGTAGTATGAGGCCACTATAAATTTTCCCGGGTAAGAATTTTTGACCCAGTCCGCCTCTGTTTATCGATATTGCTTTTTTTTTTTTTCTCTCTGAATCTGCAGTGTCTTCGCCAGGATGCTTTCTTTTCAAACCTTTTAATTATTTTACTCATTTTTAGGGAATAAAGCACAATTACAAAACGAGGAGGCACGCTTGATACACATAAACAAAGCTGCGCGTGTAGCAACTGAATAAACAACACCGTAAAGGCCGAGATACACTATTAACACCTTACATTTTACTAAAGCACATTTCTAGGGGTTACTACCATAAAACAATAAAAACAATTTCCAGTTGCGTTTCTGCGAGTGAATCTGTTATAAACTGGTAGTAAACTCGATCTAATTGCTTTTGCGATTATACCGATAGCTGGAATTGTGTTGGTTTTTACGTTATTATGGTGAAATGTGTTTCCCCTTCACTGATATAAAAAACCATAAATACATTTTCAAAATCTTCTCTTCATTCCTATCGGGTTGCGTTCGGTTGGGGGTGATTCTGCGTTCGACTGCCATTTCTTGTAAACACAAAGGCTAATTGTGCATAAGCGAATTCGGCTCGTGTTATATAAGATATCGTTCCCCTATTTATAAATTGTGTATGATCGAATTTGTGTAGTGTAAACACATATTATACGAGGACTGACTGTACTCGTAGTGCAAGACCTCGCTCGTTTATCAAGTTAAAATTTATTAAAAATTTTTGCTCGTCTTGCAAAACACTCGCATACCAAGTTACTCGTAATCCAAGGTACCACTGTATTTGAAGTTTTCCCACAAGTAATCACGTGTTCTCACAGTACAGTATCCACTGTCTGCTTCCTATAATACACTTCAGTTTGCAACTGACATTCATCGAGAATCAAACCCATGATTTCTTTTTAATTAGAAAAGAAATGTCACAGAAATGTAGAGATTTAAGTTTGAGTGAAAAGAACAAAATTCTAAGTGCTTATAATGCCTTACCTAGGTATAGTCAGAGATAAGCTGCATTAAAACTCAGTGTTTCACAGCCTCTTTTTGTGTAACTTTTAAAGAATAGAAAAATCGCATGAATTAGGAGTGACCGAGGATGAAAATCTGAACAGGAAAAGAAAAGGATGTGGAAAGAATGAATTTGTGGAAAAAGTACTTCTGAGTTGGTTCACAAATAAAAGCTTAAAAAATGCTCCTACCAGCAGAAATATAAATGTGAAAAGGTGAAGGAATTTGCAAATGAACTCAGTATAAATGATTTTAAACATACAGAAGTGTGGCTAAGCAGGTGGAAGGGAAGAGACCACAGTGTACAAAAAATTTCACAGAGAAAAATGACCCAGATACTGGCTCATCACAAAATATGGGTGAAAAATGTCTTAATACTAATTTTTTGAAAGAATTTAGTTCTGACTGTATTTTCAACACAGATGGTGTTTATTTCAGAGCATACTTCATTATTCAGAAATGAATATTCAATAGCCGGTAAAAAAAAAAAAAAAAAAGCAAAGATAGAAAGAGTGACTGTACTTCTGATATGCAATATGACAGGCACAATAAAAAAAGTTTTTCATAATTGGGAAAAACTAAGCATTCACATCTTCAATGGGATAAAAAAAATCCTACCACTTGAATATAAGAGCAACGCAAATGAATGGATGACATCTCAAATTTTTGTTGACTTTCTGAAAGAATGAGACAGAGAATTATCACAAGTCAGTAAAAAAATTGTGCTTACCTTAGATAACTGTACAGCTCATCCAAATGTGCAGTGAATACAATGTAAATAGTGCATAGGTTTTCAACAGCAGTGCAATGCAACAAAAAATGATTGCAGAAATTGAAGAAAGCAATGATGCCCAAGTGCTAAGGACAGAGCAAATTAACTTATTAGATGCAGTGTATATGATGGCTAGTGCTTGAGATTTAATTTCCGAACAATCAAGAACTTGTTTTCGTAAAGGCTTTATTTCAGTATTTATCATAACACCTGGCTTTATTCTGCCAGGTGTTGTGATAAATACTGAAGAAAATAATGCAGTGTCAACAGAGTATATCCAGTAATTCATTTAACACATTGACTGCCAAATACGAGTTAACTCATATTTGGCGATCTGGTCCAGGACGCCACCTACAAGTTAACTCGGACTGGTATGACTTGCCTTTTAGGCGCAGCTACGAGTATATTTGTAGCAAATACGTGCAACTGATGAATAGTGGGCTTCTGGGATAAGAATGAAAAATCAAGCATGACGTCAGAAAACAGAAAATTAATTGAAATTACTACTAAAATAATATTTATTTGTAATTTTTCTTGAAACATTCTTCTACATAAGAGGCAGGCTTTCCTTGGCACACTGGACAATAATAGAGTGCTTCGCGGCATTTTTTATTTCTTTTACATACTCGACACAGCTTAGTTGGGTGTGGGTTTTTTTTTTTTTTTTTTTTTTTCAGTTGGTGTGGTATAGCTTCTAAATAATGAATTTCAAGTTCAGGCCTAATCTTCTTTGGAATGTTTAGAATTTTTTCTCCAATCAAAGATTCAGTGGATGTTTCTCTGAATTTTAGAGATTTTACGGTGGAACCTGTAACTTGATGGAAAATGATGTATGCGTTACATATATATATTTCTAAAATATGTAATGCCATTTTTTTTGGCCATCTGATGGTTTTTCTTAGCATTGAATAATACGAGAGCATTTGATCCAATCGATCTATGCTGGACATTCCGCTTTGTAATGTTGAATTCTGTTTGGTTTTATCAAAATTTTTCCATTCTGGTTACGTACCTCGACCATTTCAACAACGTGTAATTTTTTACGTACTGAAAATTTAGTCTCACACGCCACAACATCATCTACTCGTCAATACAGATGTTTTTATTTGATAAGTAATTATTGTGCATAACATTATTGATATGATTCAAAATCGGTCTTATCTTGTATAGCCTGTCAGCAAATTGTAATGAATTATCTGTGAAGTGAAAATATTGTAATATAAATTGGAATCTATTTAAACTCATAAATGATCGCCAAAACGTAACATTGTAGAATGCACTTGTATTCCAGTAATGCTCTATTGAAGGAAAAGAACAAGGACCCATTTGTAACAAAAGTCCAAAAAACACTTTCATTTCTGAGATGTCAGTGTCCATCTTGATGACCTCCTGGCAGATTTTCGCGATTGTCCAGATTTTTCAATTTCTTTCAAAGCGTATAAATTAGTTTGTTCAACTAATAATGTAAGAAATTCTTCTGTAAAATATAGGTCTAACAATTTTTGTACACTAAGTTCTGTTGTCCATTTTCATAATTGTCACTTGCGGAACCAGAACCGTACAGCTCATCAAAAACCTCTTCAAATTCTGAGTCACTTCTATTAGCATAGAGCTCAAGCTCTTCTTCAGTCAGTGGTCTCTTTTTATCCATATTTTAGGTTTTTTTTTTTTTTTTTTTTTTTTTTGTAAAGTCTGTGCCACTACTACAGATTTATGCACAGTACTGACTCATATACAGTGAATTCTGCAAGTAATGATACGTCTGAGTTAATCACATTGACTCGTAGTTGGCTACCACGAGGAATATTCTATTACACATGCCATCTACGAGATAATCTGAGAAGCTTTTTTTAACAACAATAAACTTTTTTTATGAGTTTTGGTGATGAATATATATTATAATTTGGATTTTGAATATATTTAGCATGTCTAACTTAGATTGCCGTCGGAGACCCGTTTACCCAAATAAGCCATAGCAGTCAACATGTGTTAATATTACACAATATTTCAAAGGGTGGATAATTGATGAAAATCTTCTGACAACAGGTGATCTGCGAGTAAAGGATATAGTTGATGGAATTATACTAGATTAGCCTGACACTGAGGAAAATGAAAATTTTGACAATGACAATATCAAAGTCCAGAGAGTTATGCCAATGAGAAAAATGAGGAAATCTTTTGAAGTGTTATGGAGTGCATTAGAACTTAAAGGAAGGAGGGAGGGAAAAGTGAAAAATTTGTATTCTTCACTTTTCTCTCCCTCCCTTAAGTTCTATGTGCTCCATAACAATACATTCTTGTAACCTGTACAATAATGTGTATGGGTTACAAGAATGTATTGAAAATTTAACTGCTAAGGATTTAAAGCAAACATTGGAGAAATTTTTTAAATAAGTCTGTATATTTATAATTTGTTTTTATAT
The DNA here is from genome assembly GCF_048544385.1 of Mastigoproctus giganteus. NCBI lineage: Eukaryota > Metazoa > Arthropoda > Arachnida > Uropygi > Thelyphonidae > Mastigoproctus > Mastigoproctus giganteus. Next base: position 155,245,672 of record NC_143586.1, on the reverse strand, counting down.
TCTCTTCTTTCTCCCCCCCCCCTGCATGTTCCAATAGAAGCAGTGCAAGAATAATTTTTTATCTCTGCCTGTAGCTATTGTTAATCTATTAATCTGTGTATCACCCCACTGCAAGCTATCATACCTAACACTGCCTCAATAGAATAGGCAAATATTCTTGCACCCTTTCTATTTAGGTGTATCCCATCCCTGTAGAAGCAGTCCTCCTGTTAACAAGCACAGACCATGTTGAGAAAAATTTTACTCAATGAGCCTTGCACAATCTCTCCAGGGCAAAATTGATTGCAAAGCTATCATAATGTACTCTCTCCTGTTGTATCTGGGCAGAATTGCACAGACACTTATTTAAGTGTCTTTTTCGACTTTTTCTCAACACTGTCCTGTACTTGTTAAATAAGTCTACAGACCTTCTCTTAATGTCATCAGTGTCAACATGCACAACACTATCACCTTTTGTGCCCTTAAAAGATATCTGCTACACTTTTGTCCCTGACAAATATACCCTGGTCCTATTCAAACCTATCCTTTTTGCACAATATATTTCCTGTTTCCCTAACAATTGCTACCTCCTGTGGAGCCAGCACATTCTGCCTTGGGGTTGTTGCTGTGTGGCCTGATGTGCAAGCTCTAGTATTGAGGTGAGCATCTGCCTGATGGCCCCCAATTTAATTCCTTCAAGAGCATCCACCCTGTTTTTCAAGCTCTCATAAATGAATCAACTCAGAATGCTGAGTTGATGCCTATTAGGCTAATAAAAAAAAAAAAAAAAAAAAGCATGACTGTTATCATCATCCAAATATGTTATATCCAGTGGGTAAGCAGGTCACTAGAATAAGATAAATCAGTGCTTCTAGATTATTTACCTTACATTCACTATTTTCTGCTATGCTAGCCTATTTCCTATCAGATCTTTAGCTCAGCCAGAGTAAGCCCTCTTTACTCTGATGACTGCTTGACACTATCAATAAATCTTCTTTGTCTGCTTCTATGATTAGTAACATTCCTTTTAGCTTCAAATATTATTTTCTGCTTAAACAACCTTCTCCCATCCTTTCTACATGCCCATACCATCGTAAGTTCACAGCATCACTTAACTTTCATTGAATATCAGTTAACAAGATTTTGTCTTTATTTTCTCATTGGCAATATGTCTTGCCATTTCTTCCATCTATTAGATGCAGTTATTTTTATTAAAACTCTCCTTTCTGAAGATTCAAATTTTTGATCAATTCAAGTCCTTTATTTCATACCTACTCTAAGCTCCTTTGGTTAAAATAGGTTTAAAAATGCATTATGAAGCACTAATTTTGTCTTTTGGATAATTTCTCTTTTACTACAAATAAATTTCTTTAAATGGCTTCTCATAGATAGTGCTTTACTTATTCTGTTGTTTATTTCCAACGATTTCTAATCATCTACCCTTATTAAAACTGTTCCATGATATATAAAATTACTGACTCATTCCAATTTTTGGTAATTCAGCCTAAACTTAAAATTTTCGTTGTTTCTTCCAACAACAGTTCTGTTTTTGTGCAACCAATTTTCATGTCAAATTGTCTACAATCTTTTCAAATTTACTGAAATTCATAAAGATCTTGCAGGCATGATGTTTAACAGCATGGTATCATCTACATACAATTAACAATCCAATTTTTACATCTCTAATGGTATATGTTAGTAACCTGCAAGATCATTTGGCAGGAATGGAACTATAAAACAATCACGGAATGAATTTATTAAGGAGAAATCACACCTGGTCAATGTGATTAGCAATTAAGAGATGATCATGAAGGAACTGAATGCAAAGAATAATTTTTACATAACTTAGATGGTATCCGAACTTTTGATAGTTCCATATGAAGGACAATTCACTGTGACATTAGCAGTAAATTACAGTAGATAAACAGATGGTTAGGCAATAGAAGAGAAAGTGGCTCTAAGTGGTCCCTTTGCTTCATGGATGCAAAAGCAGAATCCCATAAGGTCCAAAGATGCCTTACTGTTCCCAATTAATGACATGTATTTAGGTTTTCAAGTTTAATGTCGATGTTTGCTGATGATACAAAGGCAGGTAGCATAGTTAACAATTTTAAGCAGGATATTAATTTTGACAAGATAAGCTACATCACTCCCATTATTACCTCAAAATGGTCACTGGCCCTACCTGAGGCAATCACATGTATCATCCACACTGACTACCGACTGCAGTAATGACTGCTGCCTTTGTTTCATTTCAATTCTACAGTTGGCCCAAGAACGATCCCTTCATATTGTTGTTTCCACTCAGGAGTTAAATTTTCAATTAAAGAAAAGTTGCAGTAATGGAAGAAAATGGCAAGAAAATGTTCCTCTAGTCATCAAGGAAATCTGAGCCTAAGACTCAGCCACATGGAAAAATGATTCACCCACTGAACCAAGGATATATATCTAATATCTTTCTATATATAAGTAAATAAATAAACACATCTATTTATGGTGTGGACAACCATGGCCAGAAGGGATAACAACTTCATAGTAGCTGTTTTATTGCAGCCTGATTTACTAAACTCATGGGGGCTAATCATGCAACATGCAAATTTTCCTTCACATATGTGTTTCTGCTTAATAATAAAAAGTGATGCAAATATAAATGGATGAACAAAATAAAAGGAAATTTGAAATGAAAATTTTTTAATAGAAGTAACAACTCACAAGAAGATCTCACAGTAACATATCACAGTCTTCTGTAGTATGAAAGCTGTTCAATTCTTCAAATTGCTGATATCACAACACATAGTAACTACAAAAATGCACCATTCTTTATAATTAATAAAATGAAATAACAAATAATCAGCTAATTTAGCATGGTTCAAAATGATTAGTCAGAACTATATTATCAGTTAAAATAGAAGTAAATTCGCCTAGTTAGAAATATGAATTATTAAGGCATGTAAAGATACTAAACAAACTACAGTGAGACACAGACCAATGAGGTTTCAGAATATATGATAAAAAAAAAACAAGAAAAATAATGTTCTGTCTTAGAATAGTGTGCAATAAATATCTGGGGTTTAGATATGAAAACCAAGAATATTAAGCCATAATTTAATGAGAAAAGGGTGCAACTGCAAAGTTTAAAAAAACAAAACATGGCAGTTTTTAACACATTTTTAACACACTAAATTAAGTGTCTGAAAATTCTACAAGAGAGCCTATTTCAAATTCAATCTTATGACATATCTTTCCCAGTTTTCATCTGCTTACTTTTCTGCATGACAATATGTAATACTTAGAATATATTAAAAAATAAATTTCGAAAGAAATTCATGCTGACAACTGTTATAACTAATAATAACTTTCCCAACTCTACCTGATTTGAAGTGGGTAAACAATGATTCATGCCTGGCTGTGCAGTTTGCGGTGGCCCTCTAAGTAATGGTGTACCACTTCCTACAGGCTGTTGATCAACAATAAGACAGCCTAATTTACTGATGTACTGAGTTAAATAATTTGCTTCGTACGTAAATTGTATGTCAGTCATGTGTTGAAGATTAGGAACTTCGCAACGGCGTCGCAGGATGTGACGAACCTGTAAGTTTATAATAAATAAATAAACCAGATGACAGAATATGAAAATACTGGTTTGGGATAGTTTATCAAAAACTTCAAATTAGTTTATTCTATACTCAACTAAATATGCTTATTTATTCAAATGACACAAATAAGTTTTTGAATTCTAAAAACAAAATCCCAGAATACGACTAGAATAAATAATAATAAAAAATAAATAATAAAGCAATTTTTATGTCAACAGATGCGACACTGTGTTCTATTTTTCTATCATTCAGCCTGGATAAGCTTTGTTCCCTTCGTGATCAGCAACAGGCTTGGACTTGCACTTACTTTAGGAACATCATTATCCACAATTCTACCTAAAAATTATAATTTGTTTTCAATTACTAATTTTAGGTTTCCTTGTGGATTTACCATTTTAGGTTTACCATTTATAAAGTGAGAATAATACAAAACTTTTGTTATCAACAGAGAGAACAATGCTTCTGCAGACAGCATGAGAGAAGGTAGAACAGATTAGCATTTATTATTGTATTATTTCAATCCTTGCCTGCATTAAAATAAAAATCTGCACTTTTACTAATTAAATATATTTCTTTTTATACATTGTTGAAGATGTATATGAGGTATGATCAAAAAGTTTGGGTGTGGCTTTGTATATTGAAAATGGTTCAGTGACTTATCTGGATAAAGTAATCTATATAATATTGGTGTGAATACACCACAGATCACTCTTAAAAGGCAAAAAACTATGTTTGTAGTGTAAAAGGGCGTCATTTTATCTGTATCTCATATTGTGCTCCTCCTAAAGATAAAGTAATGCATGAATCATTCATTTATCTGCAATCCGAATCAGCTCATAATGAATAGATGCTTTCTATGCTTTGTCCATTTTAAAATGAGTGATTTTCAGAGCAGTGAATTAGCATCAAATTTTGTTTTGAATTAAAGAAAAATGTGACAGAAACTATTAAAAACAGTTTGAGATGCTACATATCATTCAAATACTTTCACAAAATTTGAAAAGCCACTTGTCCTTCAAAGAAGATCCTCACTCAGACAGTCTTTCAAATTCTTCAGAAACCAATGATTTCATCAAGTTGTGTTCAACATTTAACTATCCACAAAGTTACTAGAGAAATGGGCATTTCTTATGGGGCATATCAATCAATTTTAACAAGATTTCAAATTGCAATTACACTTCATCCAAGTGTATTGTAATTTGAAAGTCTGTGCCTGTCATCCTCATCACTGTCATCAATCACCCTGCCAACTCTTATATCATCTGCAAACTTAGACCGAACCTCACTGGTTTTCCCTTGATAAATTGTTTAGCTGGATTATGTTCAAAATACGTCACCAATGACTCATCTATTGACAGATCCTTGTGAAAAAACCCTACTGGCAAAATTGTTTTATGAGCATATTTGTTATTAGCCTAACTTTGTACATTCGATCTTGACACTTTCCAATTTCATTATTGGCCAGATGTACAAATCTCTTTATTTCTAGATATCGATCTCTTGGCATGGCATTATAAATGCACGAGACACCAAAGTCCTCATCCAGTGATTAATACATTCTTTCTTGAGAGAGGTTGTGATATCCTGCCAAAAGCAATATTGCAATAAAACTTCACACATCCTTGTTGGTGATAGTAAATTCATGACTTTTTCTTTTTTTTTGTCAAGCATATATTATTGTTTGTTTGCATATACAGGGTGTCTCAAAAATATTGGTACAAAGGATTAGGGGATGTAGGTAACATCTAAAGGAATGTAAATCGCTTAAGAACCCATAACCGGAAACGTCACTGTAAGTCGGTAGACGGCACTGTTCATCAGTTCTCGAGAGGGAAAATTTCAATGTTTTGTTCACGGATGAGGCTTATTTCACACAGGAAGGCTTATTCAATCAGCACAATGCTCATGTGTGGGCTCACAACAACCTACACAGTGTGCGCCCCCATGCGGCACAACATCGCTTCGCAATAAATGTGTGGGCAGGTATGGTCGGTGACTGCTTAGTCGGCCCATACCTGTTACCATCCCGCATGAACTCCGCTAAATATTGAATCTTTCTTGAACAAGTTCTATCAGGGTTACTTGACGATGTTCCAGCAAATGTGAGACGCAACATTTGGTTTCAACATGACGGGGCACCTGCAAATTGGTTCAAATGGTCACAAACACACTTATGGAAAGTGTGTTCGTGACCATTTGAACAGGCGTTTTGGGCGTCGTGGTGGACCCATTGCTTGGCTTCCACGTTCACCCCTGATTTATCGAGCCTTGATTTCTTTCTGTGGGGGCCCTCAAATCTATCGTGTATGAATCACCTGTGGAGATGGAAATGGATCTCATGGCGAGACTCGTCTGCGCTGCTGCTACTGTCAAAAAAACTCCAGGTGTGTCCGACCATGTCCGCCAATCCATGCTGCGTCGGTATCACGCATGCATCGCATCTCATGGTGGAACCTTCGAGCATCTGTTGTAACATCATGAAATCCATCCATCTTCCATCCATCTCGTACTCCATTGTTAATATTATGTCAAATAAATGTTTGCCACTAATTACTGTCTTGTGTCATTTCTGCTTCTTGTGCCTCTACTGCTACTTTCCTGTGACGTTTCCAGTTATGGGTTCCTATGCGATTCACATTCCTTTAGATCTTACCTACCCCCCTAAACGCTTGTACCAATATTTTTGAGACACCCTGTATAGTCTACAATTTCATCACTAAAAAGTTTTTCGAATATCTGGGGTGGGGACAAATCTTTTAAATCATTTTTCCCAGTATCTAACTCACTTGTACAACAATGTTCATTTGTTCCCTTTTGGAACAAATGAACATTGATGTCTCTTCAGCCATTTTGCTTTTTCGAAATCAAGATATACCATTGAATCACTACCACTTTTATCTTCTGGAACATCTTCTTACAGGGGTAAAACAACTTGTTCATTGGTATTTTCAATTGAAATTTCCACAGAACCAGGAATTTCTTTTGGAAATGAATTAAGGTCCTGTAAAATATCTTCACCAAACTCTTCACAATCTGTTAACTCATCCAAATTTGGAGGTAATATGCAAATTTCAAAAAAATTCCAAAGACACTTTTACAAGAAAACCAATTTACAGTACAGCACATAAACATACAACAGGGAATTACTCTGCCACATAATTGGAACATTGCAAGTACATATATAACATCAGTAAGAACAATGGCACATGGTCATGGTCTTGAGTTTACTATGTTCTTTTCACAAAAACCAATTCTATGAAGTTCTTTGAAAAAGGACAAAATAATAATTACTGCTTCCTTTACAATTTATTGGGCACTACTGTAATGTAGCAATGTAAATTTAAAGAATAAAAGGGATATAAAGTAAACTCCCGCTATTTGCAGTACTTGTATTCGCAGTTTCGCATATTTGCGGTTGCTGATTTAATATAAAATGAAACCGAAAAAATGTGAATTTTAAAGCACCATGAACATTTTCTGCCATACAAACATGGGAGTGGCTAAAATCATCTTTCCCGGTCAAAACAGCGCTCAGTGGGTGGGGGAAGAGGGGTGACAAAATCGCAAGCGTGAATATTTCCCACTAATCTTTGTTCAGTATGTGTTCTGTGCTTGTCATGGAAGGTTTCGTCGTTTGCTTTTAAATGCTTAAAATGCTTAAATTGAATAAATTCATCAATTTATGAATTGATATTCTTACAAAAGTGAAAAATCTACCATTTTGCAGTTAGGGTAAACACTTTTTTGAGTATGTTAACGGTTAAAAGAAAGTGACTTTATTGTGGACAAGTTCTTTTCTAATCCCTACAAAAATATGGCTACAAATAACAAGGGAATTGTGAAAAGATCAAAGAAGGTGATGACATTAGTGAGTAAAATTTAGTTATTAGATAAAATTTCTAACGGTTAAAGTGTCTCTTCAGTGGCAAAACATTATAAAATCAATGAGTGAACAGTAAGATCAATCAAGAAATCGGAAGAAAAAATCCACCGTAGTGTCCGTGAAAATGCGCTAATTGCTTCAAAAATTTGCTCTCTAACTCATGATGTTAAATTAGAAAAAATGGAAAAGGCTTTAAATCCGTGGATAGAAGACCGAACTCAAAATAAAATTCCATTAAGTTCACTCATCATTCGTGAAAAGGCAAAACACCTTTATCAACACTAGCGAAACTGGTGATAGCACTGGCGGGATAAGTTTTTTAGCTAGCAAAGCCGCTGGTTTGAAAAATTTGTTTGAAATTTCTAATAAATATTACATTTAATATTAAATTGTTTCTTATTTTCATTTCAATGCCTTATGCTTGTATTTCACTATGTACTGTCTACGTATATAGTCATATTATGGAGGTACATATAATACATGCATAGACAAAGTTTTACACTAATTTTTTTTTCTTATACAATTCATGCTTTGGAATGGAACTCTTTTATTACTATGGAAGCCGTAACTCAGTATTCGCGGCATTTCTCAGGAACGTAACCCCCGCGAATAGCGGGGGTTTACTGTATTCTAATACAGAGGCAGTCATTTGTATATATATTTAGTGTACCTGAACACAAATAATTTTATCCCCTTTCTCTTTCTTTCCATAGAAAACTAACAAAATTTAATAAGAACACAATATATCAGCATTTAATACCAATTATCTTCAGAAAGATCTAACCATTATATAATTCTTTCAACAAATAGATTGTATGAAATTTTAAAACTAAGAAGGGTCAAACTGTGGTACTTTCTAAAATTTCTTTCAAAGTTGAGGAACACAGAGTCATGTAAAATAACCTATAGTTGCATTGTAAAGTTTTAAATTTAAAGGAAAACTTTTTGTGTAAAAAAAAAACAAAAATACTTTAGTCTTTCCACCAGAGTCTATGGCCCATGGACAGGTTCGTTCCAACACAGATGCTGTGCATCATGCAATATTTTGACAGAAATTGCAGATGCTTCATTGATCAGTCCTACAGGAACAAGATATTTGTTGAACAGTTATATGTCTCCTAAGATGATTCTCACAACAACTACAGATGCCTGATGTAGCCAGACTGCTATTTTATGCTGTTGTTAGTTTTGTTATTTGGGTTTTAGGAGTATTAGCAACTACGGCCATATTGCACCAGGGATATGCAGTGGTCATTCCCTGACTTTTCTGCATCCTCTGTATTTGGTGGTCACGGGCTCGAACCCCGGTCTAATCAAGAAGCGTGTGCTACGCACTGCTGCTCCTGCTCACCTGGCTATGGAGACGCCTTCCATTTTATGCACACTGTGCAACTGATTTCTGCTATTCTTCATGCTTTTCTCTACAGCTGCTGAATCTAAAAACACACCAGCCCTCCACGGGTACATGAGTTTTGGGCACTCACCTGTTACAAAACTCTGCCCAATTTGACTTGGATTCTGAAACTCTGGCCTAAATGTAAATATTTAACTAATGGATATTGTTTTGCTCTTTTTACATAGCTTACATAACTGATTCCACTTAATTTAAGTTCATTTTACTTCTCAAATATTGTTTAACTCTGGCTCATTGGACCTCATTCAATGAAACTCAATTTAATATATCTTCTATAATAGGCAATAAAGAGATATAATAATAATAATATAAAAAATAGAAAATATTTAAAACTATATTACCTGATTGGTAATGCTTTTCTTGCTGTATACAAGAGCTACATCACTGCCATGTGAAATAGCAGACTCAGCAAATTTTAAACAATGATGAAGTCTTATTCCAAGGTTAACCAATTCTTGATTTTTACCAGCTAACTGTGTCTTTTTCTGAGTACATACTTCATTTAGTTCTTGTAGTAATAGTTTTCCTCTTCGGTTGATTTCTGTTATAAATCTGAGATAAAAATGAGCAGTTTATGAATCTGTTCTGGAAAATTTAAGTTTTGAAACAAAGGAAAGTCCAAATTAATTCTTATATAAGAAATTAACTGAATATGCCTCTCTTTACATTTAAAATTTTTGATTATGGAAAGGAATCCATTAAAATTGTGGTGTCTAGTGTCAGATGATATTATTTCAGGTTTACCAAAACAGGTGACAACTGTGTGAGAATCTTGCAGATATTTTTCTTCATTTTTTGAAATTTTTATTTATACTTATTAGTTCATTTCATTGCAAATAGAAATACTTGGGAAAACCTGATAAAGGTCAGTTCACTCATTTAGATGGAATGACTGAAATACCATCTTAGAATATTTCTTACAAATTAATAAGTAATTAATTGTGTCACAAATTACAACAGGAAAATAACACAAGTACTTTTGAAATGTAATAATATAGATTTTAAAATTATTTTCTTGTTCATATGTTCTAAAAGTATGTTAAATGTTTTTAACATACTTTCCCACAATTACAGTCTGACAGCCATTGGAAAATTTTAAATATTAAAAGATAATCATTGTTAAAAGGAAGTTAGAATAAACATATATCAAAATATAAGCTAAGAACAAAAATTTCAGTACTGAACATAAAATAAGGTTTTATTTTAATTTGTAATGTAGGACATCTAAAATTTTTGAATAGATGGTGTTTAAAACAAAAAAATTTATTTTGCCTGTAAGATGAGGTAATTTTGTACTACTGTTTTTTAGAATGTCATTTTTTGAACAAAGGACTATAAAATCCTTGTTAGAAAAAATTAGGTGCCAACTAAGTGTTCTGATGGGCATCTATGAGAGTTTGAGGTGTAGGGTAGATAGAAATTAATATGAGGGGTCTATCAAGCTCTCAGCTGCTCAACTCAACGCCAGATGCTCACCTCCTGTGAATCAGGCAACAGTGGCAGAATGTGTTGGTCAGACAGGAGCTAGTTATTGTCGGTGACTATTGTCAGGGAGACGGGGGGAAAATGTTGATGACATTGTAGAGCAGATATCTTTCAAGGGCACAAAACATGATATTGTTGTACACGTTGACACTAATGACATTTAAGTGTAGGAGTCTGAGACCGTAAAAATAAGAGTTCTGCAGATTTATTTAACAAGTACAGGTCAATGTTGAAAAAAAAAGTTGTAATTTAGAGTTAAATTTGAAAGTGTCTGCAATTCTGCCCAGACACGACAGGAGGGAGTATATGATGAGAACCTTGTCAATCAATTAGGCCCTGGAGAGACTGCGCAAGGCTCATGGGATAGAATTTTTTTCAGCGTGGTCTATGCTTGCTAACAGGAGAGACTGCTTCTACAAGGATGGAATACACTTAAATAGAAGGGGTACAAGAATATCCACTGATGCTATTGAGGCAGTGTTAGGTGGGTTGGAAAACTGCTAGATTGGTGGATTCACAGACTAAAAGATTAACAGTAGCCAAATCAGAGGCAAAAGTGATCCTTGCACTGCTTCTATTGTAATGAGCAGCAACGTAGAGAGCAAGTTGCTGGGGATTTCAAGACCTGCTGGAGTCATCATGGAACAAGTAAATACATGGGCTGTGTTCGGGTAACTAAGAGTAAGAACAGGTGCATGTATACTTGCATGTACACCAATGCTAGAAGTATAGTAAATAAATTTGATGAATTTGAAGTGCTGGTTAAGACATCAAAGGCAGATATTGTTGTGATATCAGAGACATGGTGTCACACAGATATAAGCAGTGCAGAATTGGAATTTCAGGAGTACAATGTGTACAGAAACAATAGACAAGGTAGGAAGGGAACAGGGGTTGATGCTCTTAGTTAAGAAACATAAAATCTAAGGAAGTGCATCCAGTTGACATGAGTAGACAGTGCAATTGAGTCAGTTTGGCGTGACAACGCTGGGAAAGGAAAAATGAGAGTAGAAATGTGTTATAGGCCTAATGACTCTAATGAATACAATGAACAATTGTGGAGAGAAATAGAGTGGGCCAGTAAATTAGAAGGTCATGTAATGGGGGTGTTTTAACTTTCCAGATATTGACTGAAACTTGTGGGTCACTTACACGCTATAAAGACTTTTGTGGATTGATTGGGGGATTGTCTTCTACAGCAACGTGTTCAAGGGCCAACCAGAGGGAGTAATACTCTTGATCTGATTATCAGCAATGATCATTCATACAAAAGAATTTGCAGATAAAGGAACCACTAGATGACAGTGATCAGTGTACTGATGTGGGATTTACTTAAAGATGTAACTATCATCAAGGGTAAAGGGAAGGGTTTTTTCTTTCATAAAGGTGACTACAGTGGTCTCAGACAGATCAAATGCATGGACACTACTAGGCTTTTCACACCAACTAAGAAATACTGTTCAAGATTTAGACCTAAATGGATGTCAGATGAACTAATGAACTAGCCCGTTCGTGTCAGAGAAGAAAAATGCCTGGGATGCATATAAATTATAAGATGACACAGAACTTATGGCAGATATAAGCTAGTCGGTAATCAAGTCACAAAGGAGGTTAGGCAAGTGAAGGGTGATTACGAGAAATTCTTGGCAAAGGATGCAGAGAAAAACAACAAAGACTTTTTTACTTATTTAAACTCTAGAAGGAAGGGGATGAATCAGATTGGTCCACTTAATATTGGTGGTTCAATTGTCGATGGGCCTGCTCAGATAGCTGACAACCTGAATGAGTATTTTGCATCTACATTCACACACGAGTTATTCTGTAAGGAAGGAGAAGACAGAAGTTTACTGAACTGTAACAGGGAGCTAAATGATTTTGTAATAATGGAAAGCAACGTGGAGGAGAAATTAATGAAGTTAAACATAAAAAAGGCACCTGGGACAGATGGAATCTATCCAGTTATATTAAGCGGCACAGCAAAAGTGGTAAGCAAACCCTTAGCCATAATTATGAGAGAATCCTTGGCTTCAGGGGACTGGAGATGTGGAGTTATATTTAAGGAAGCAGCGAGGGAAGTAAGCAAACCCTTAGTCATAATTCTGAGAGCATCCTTAGATTCAAGAGAGGTCCGTCCCCATGGACTGGAGATGTGCTAATGTATCCCTAATTCACAAAGGGTGACACAAATAATTATAGATCTGTTAGTTTAACTTCTGTTCTGAGGAAAATAATGGAGTCTGGTTAAGGAAGTTTTGCAGGATCACCTAGACAAGACTGCAGTAATAGTTCAGACACAGTATGAGTTTGTTAAGGGGAAGTCTTGTCTGACCAATCTGATTGGATACTACAAGTGGTCACAAAGGAACTGGATGCAAAAATTAATTTTGATATCATATACTTGGATTTCAGGAAAGCTTTTTGATACTGTTGCAAGTGGAAGACAAATTGGAGCAGAATGGTATTAAGGGAAAGTTGCTACAATGGATAAAAGGATGGTTCAGTGGGAGACTGCAGACAGTGGTAATAAATGGACACTGCTCTACATGGATTAATATTATTAGTGGAGTCCCCAGGGTTCGGTGCTGGGCCCATTGTTGTTTTGCGTATTTATCAAAGGCACAAAACGGACACAGCATAGGTTTGTTAAGGGGAAGTCTTGTTTGACCAATTTGATTGGATACTATGATGTGGTCACAAAGGAAATGGATGCAAAAAATAATTTTGATATCATATACTTGGATTTCATACAAATTAACTAGATGTACCCACCATAACATACACTGAGTGGTCACTGAATTATGACCACCTACCTAATACTTCGTAGGTGCTCCTTTTGACCTCAGTACAGCAGCTATCTGACATGCTATTGATTCAACAAGATGTCAGAAGCGTTTGGGAGGTATGGCCAACCAAACTGTGTGTAATGCGGTCAGCAATGCAGGTATGGAGGTGATTGGTGTATCCAGACGCCTGATATGCCTTTCCATAGTGTCCCACAAGTGTTCTATGGGATTGATATCAGGGGAGTCCGGAGGCCAATCGATATGCTGGAAGTCAGAACTGTGTTCCTCAAACCATTCCTGCAATGCGCCGAGCCACTGGACTCAGCACATTGTCATCTTGGAAGACACCATTGCCATTTGGGAAAAAATGTAACATAGTGAGGTGTACACAGTCAGCAAGCAGTTGACGATAACAGAGACCAGTGATACATTGTTCCATATGCACCACGGGTTCAAGTTCCTGCCAGTGAAACATGCCCCATACCATACAACTGCCTCAGCCGGCCTGCACTTTTGATACTATGCATGGTGGATGAAGAGCCTCATGTTGTTGATGGCAAATCCGTACACGACCATCGTTGGTGTCAAGTAAATAACGTAATTCATCTGACCGGCACACCTTCTTCCAGTCTTCTAACATCCAACTTGCATGCTTTCTGCACCAGGCAAGTCTTATATGCCAATGAACCTTGGTTAGGAGAGGATGCCGTAGGGGTTGTCTGCTGGCATAGCCCATACGTGCAAGCATGCAACACATGGTCATGCCAGATATTGTTCAGGATTGGCCTATGTTGCATTAGGTAGTCAACTCTTCAACAGTGCTGTGCCTGTTCGCCTGTACGAGTTATCAGACCAAGCACTCACCTCAAACATCAACCTTTAACTGACCTTTGCAGTTTTGCTGTGGGATCGTTGTTTGACCATACTGAAGCCAGTCCTGGTACACTTCAACAAAGGTGGCTCTCAAACTGATGGCTCTCAAACAGCTGAACAGATGGCTCCCCATCAGTTCAGCTGTTTGGGAAATCGAGGCAGCAGCTTGCCAAGCTCCCACAATCTGTCATTTATCAAATGTCCAATAAATCCTTCCACGCTTGGAATTTTACTACCTACTGCGCATTCTCGTACCTCATGTGGTCAACGGGTATCATTCAGTTTTCATAGGGGTAGTCATAATTCAGTGATCACTCAGTGTACACAGTCTTTCTGATTATGGCATAATAGTTTAATCGATGAAGGAATATCAGGCTTAATGTCCAAGTTTGGAGTGATATAAAGGTTGGCAGGGTTGTTAATGACAGTGAAGACAGCATGCTACAGAAAAAGGATCTAGAAAAGTTAGTCAGATGGGCTGAGAAGTGGCAACTGAAGTTTAACATTGACAAATGCAAAGTACTGCATATGGGAAGCAGTAACCCAAGAGAAACATACCAACTGTGTGGTACTACACTTGGGGAGGTGGAGAATGAAAAAGACTTGGGGGGTAGGTCATGAAACTTTGTCAACGATTTATAGGAATTTTGCTAGCAGAGACAAGGAGTTGATTATCCCTTTGTATAAGGCAATAAGTCAGTCCACACCTTGAGTACTACGTACAGGTCTGGAGGCCTCATTTTAGGAAGGATGTAGAGTTGCTAGCGTGAGTACAGAGAAGGGCAACAAGATTGGTGAGAGGAACAAAGGGGGTTCTCTTACCAGGAGGGGCTTAAATTCTGCAAGTTGCAGTATCTGGCACCTGCAAGGTGATCTGATTGAGGTGTACAAAGCCTTGAATGCTCAATGCTGATAGGATTCTTCCACTTGCTCAGATTAAGAACCTGAGGGGGCATAGATTCAAATTGAGGAAAGACAGTTGCAGAATAGATGTGCAAGAGTTTGGCCTTTAGCCAACAGGTAGTTGATTGCTGAAACAGACTTCCATCTGTTGTGGAAGTTGATGGCTTATATAAATTTAAGGCTGAACTAAACAAACATTTGGAGTGCCCGGATGGGTGAAATGGAAAGTTTTTTTTTTTTTTTTTTGCTGATGCTTTAAAAGCTTGCATTCTTGCATCTTATGCCTCAAATAATGCTAATTCCAAAATTATATTTTGCATCCAGTTCCTTGGTCACTGCATAATAGTAACCTATCAGATTGGTTAGACAAGACTGTCCTTTAACAAATCCATGCTGTGACTGCAGTAAAACTGCATTCCTGTCTAGAAGGTCCTGCATTACTTCTTTAACCAGTGACTCCGTTATTTTCCATGGAACAGATATTAAGCTAACAAGTCTTTAATTACTCCTGTCACCTTTTGATCACCCTTTATGTATTGGGGATACATTCATACATCTGCATTCCATGGGGACCTCCCATGAATCCATGGTTCAGTGTTGAATCCAGGTGGAGGTGATGGGATGAGTTTCATCCCCATTGGAATAAAATCCCCCCATGTCAAACCAGCTAAAAACAGTAATTTTTATTTTAATATTTGTTCCAAGACCTCAGACAATTTTCCGCCACATTTTTTGTTTAATGTTAATCGAAATTTTCTTGTTGCAATCTTTAGGGGCCATATTATTGGTTTACACATTTCTGTAATTATAAAACACTAATTCAATAAATTTATATGAAGTAAACACAACATAAAAAAATCACAAACTAAAGCAGTGTTTTCCAAAGTGTGGTACCACCTTGTAACACTAGTGGCACGCAGAAGGTTTTAGGTAGTACATGGCAAAAATAAATCGCTAAAATTTAAAAAACATGAAAATTTCAAAATACAGTTGAACTTGGTTATAACGAGCATCAAGGGACCGCAAAAATTTCCTCGTTATAACCATTACTCACTATATCAGTGATGAGTTAAATCTACCTCCAATTTTTTTTTTTTTTTTTTTTTTTTAATTCTCAATAACTTGATAAAAAAGATAGATTCAAAAAACAAAATAAATATTAGAGAGAAAAAAATTAATATTAGTATATACCTACATATTATTTGTATTAATATACTTGTGTAAACTACAATACACTTAATACTAAACACAATTTATTTCTCATAATTTAAAACAATACTGTTGTTGTTGTTATTTGGTTTTTAGGAGCATTAGCAACTAAGGCCATATTGCTCCAGGGATATGCAGTGGTCATTCCCTGACCTTTCTGCATCCTCCGTATTTGGTGGTCACGGGCTCGAACCCCGGTCTAATCAAGAAACGTGTGCTACGCACTGCTGCTCCTGCCCACCTGGCTACGGAGGCACCAAAAATAATACTAATTAACTAGATGTACCCGGTGTAACATACACCATCTTTCTGATTATGGTATAAATAGTTTAATCTAGGTCCTTCAGTCTTTACCATTCTTGTTTAGCAGTGAGATAATTCTACAGCAGTCACCTGTGGAATATATGCATATGTCACAATTTGCAGGTGGTTCCCCGTCTTCTCCAACAAATATTGCAGCAACCTCTGTTTTGGATGTAAGTGCATTATATCGTCTCTTAACCATCTCATCCAATTGTTGCATTACTTCAGCCATATACCCTTGGTTTGATTGTTTTTCAGCATAATCGAAAATATAAAGTTGGCTTATTTGCCTCATCTGGATATAGCGGTGAGACCAAATGGTAAATCTGGCCATGTATTTTAAAACAGTATGGACCATTTCCAGGCGGTGATTTAATCTCTGTGCCAACTGATGCAAACGCCATTGCTGAGTTGTACTCCCGTATATATTCTCTGTAGTTATTTGCTTCACATGTATCCCCTGTAAGCAGCTCTCATAATAGAGTAGGTATCTCAGACAGCAGGTCAAGTGAAACCTTTCCATCATGAGAGCATTTAGTGTATTTATTCAATGTGTTTAACTCATATCCCTAATATCTTGCATTGCAATACTCACAGTTGTAACACATATTTCCCATATTATGCTCTTCCACATTAATTACAGCTTGTTGATTATTCACATCCAGTATTTCTATCTGATTAGTCCTATGGCATTTTGCCCGTCTTCTCATTTACAATCTTGCTTCTCTTTCTTCAATGTTTTCTGTCCATCTTCATAGTCGTAGTCTTGTTTTGGTCTCTTAGATCTCTCCTCTAATGTTTCATTAGCATTTCTTCTACATTTTCACAAAGTTCTTACACACTTTTCAGCCATCTTTACACTTCTTAAAACTTAGAAAGGTTTATTAAAACTGAAGACAGATAAAATAAACATACATTACTAGCTTTCAAGCATAGGTTGCCTTTCTTCAGTCGAAAAACGTTAGTACAAAAATTAATAAAGAATGGCCGGTGTGGTGGTCATGCAAGGTGAACCGTGTGAACGGTGCTGGCAACAATTAGAAGGTGAAAAATTTTGGCAGCATACCTAAGCATTTTATATATATAGATAATAAACATGATTTCCTGTTTCCTCGGTGTTGTAGATGTCTTCGTCATTGACATCTTTCCTGATTTCTGCCCAAACACAGTCAATCCATTCATTTCCATTATTGGATCTGCAGATAGAGATTCACCACTGATTTTTTCATAACAGATGTTATGTCAGTTTTTAAATTGATTCAGCCAACCATTGTTACATACAGCAAATTTTTCCACTTTTTAACTTTATGGTTTTGTGTTCCCTTTATTTGTGCTTCATCAAAGTTTGTAACTTCACACTTTCTAAATTTTTTTTTTTCTTCTTTTATGTTCTCTTCCAGTGCAGACATGTAAACATGTTGATTCTTCCACAATGTCGATACTGTTTTTTAAGAGGACAAAGAAAACTTTTTGCACACTTCAACATTTTTTGCACCACATTCTAACACAAATAATTTCACAAATTGAGACTTTCTTTTGTTAGTAGGCATGTTTCCAAATGAAGGGTTCATTTCTAATTGATTATACTTTCAAATGACAGTAAAGTGATCTGCATACAAACAATTATCGTTTCCAAAATTCTTAGGAGTCCCAAAATAAATTTATGGTTCAGTGAATACAAGACAATCCGTAATGCGACCATAGAAATTACAAGCGGAACACCAATGCACTACTGTATAGACCCCACCCCCGAAAGGACAAGGTTACGTCATAAACTGGCCTCTAATCCGATGTGTGTGGTCATAAAAGCTAAGTCGCCCCATTCATTTTTGTCTATTCCAAGAATTTGGTTTTTTTGACTACCCGAGCAATTAAGAATGTTTGCAAAGTTACCAAAATTTGTATGGTATATCCATGTAGTCTGCTCATTATAACAGTGAGCAATTGTATGGGAATACAAGTAAATTAAAATCATTATGGCTTTTTGCTCATTACAGCCATGATCTCGTTATTTCTGTGCTCGTTATAACCAAGTTTGACTGTAATTAAATGGGCAATATTTCTGGCTGCAGAAATATTGCAGCCAGAAATATTGCCCATTTAATTACTTCATAGTGTTTCACACAAAAGGTCTAATTGCGACTAATTCTTTGTTTGCATATCGCAAAAAAAACAACGAATTGCAGGCTGTGAATAGGTTCCTCAGTGATGGATGCTACTTGTAATTAGAGAGTGTCCTGCTGCTTTCAAGGAAAGAGCTAAACAACGTTTGGGCAGAGAGAGGAGTCTACTGCAGCCACTATTTCAATCGTCAGCCGTTTAACTTTATGGTTTTGTGTTCCCTTTATTTGTTTTTTTGACAGCAAGAGTCTACTTGTGGCTAATTCTTCATTTGTATACTGCAAACAAGACAACAACTTGGTCGCAACCTATAAACAATACATTTTATAACCTTTTTATTATATACGTATCTGTACTACACGTAGTTTGTGGTGGGATCATCTGCTGCCAGGTTACCTTGATGAATGCCCTTGAAAGAAATAATAAAGCTATACACACATATGGAAAACTGAAACAAATAAAAACAAGAAAACATGTGGGAACTGAAATGAAAAATTCAGCCGATCGCAGGGATGTCTAATCTTTGATTCTTTTATCCTTGACACCTTTTACAAATAAAATCCCACATTTATCACGCAGTGTCAATCATCAACGTTACTGGAAATTCTGAATCATTAAAATCTTGCTGCGAGCTAACAGAAGATGAAATAAAGATAATCTCGTCTTGTCTAAACTTTCAGCCCTAAATTATGCCTAAGGAACTCAGGCATAATTTGGGCAACTGCCGATTTATTTAAAGAATGGTTTCTAAATTGTTTTGTGCAAGCTGTAGAAAAACTATTTAAAGCAGAAAAATCTAAATTTCCAAGTTTTATTACTATTGGATAACAACCAAGCCATCCAAAAGATTTAAGTCATCCAAAATGTTGAAGTAATGTTCCTATCACCTAATACAACTTCTTTAATTCAGCCATTAGATCAAGGCATTATAGCTACCTTTAAAACTCATTACATCAGAAAATCATTACAATAGATTTTGAAAAAAATTGATTCTGAATCTAGTGAAGTAATGGAGGCATGGAAACATTTCTCAATTGTGGACTGTATCGGAATCATAGTTTTATGTTCAAAGAAGTAAAACTGTCAACACATGCATGTTGAAAAAACGTATGGCCAGAGTCAGTTCATTCAGGAAATGTGGCCGAACCAGCAGAAAACAGAATCGGAAAACGAATTCTTCCCACACACGGCTTAGTAAGTCAGGAGTGATGCTGTCAATGGTTTTGGTGATCCGATCTTTCAGTTCTGGTATAATCGCAGGTAAGGGAGGCACAAAAACGTTATCCTTTACAAACCACACAGGAAGAAATCGCATGGCGTTAGGTCGGGAGACAGAGACAGCCAGGATTCGATCTGCTGCAGCACTCCCACGTCCGATCCATCGCTGCGGTAAATGGCGGTTTAAAAAATTCCGGACTATGTGATGGAAGTGACATGGGGCACCATCTTGCTGTAGAATGAAGTTCGCACTATCGTCCTGTAGTTGGGGTAGAAGCCATAAGCGTAATAAATCCAGATAAATCTCCCCAGTTACAATCTTTTCACAAAAGAAAAATGGACCATAAACTTTCCTTTGAGATATGGCGCAAAAGACATTTACTTTTGGAGAGTCCCGCTCGTGTTCCACGTGTGTATGCGGATTTGATGTCCCCCAAAATCGCACATTCTGCTTATTCACTTTCCCCGACAAATGGAAGGTCGATTCATCAGAAAAAAAAATCACTCTGTCAGCAAACGTGTCATCTTGTTCCACATGGCTCTGCAGTGCAGTGCAGAGGTTACTCCTCGCGCACAGATCATCTGGTTTCAAAGACTGCAACAGGGTTAGACGATATGGTTTCATTAGTAATCGCTTCCGCAACACGCCAAACTGTAGTTTGTGGGATGCGAAGTTCTTTGCTTGCCCTCGTAGTGGATTTCCTTGGGCTCCTTAGAAAAGTTTCCCTAATGCGTTCCACATTAGCATCTGATACGGGCGAGTGACCGGGACTTTCCCTTGCACAGACATCCTGTCTCCTTAAACTGCGTATAGCATCGTTTAATTGTCTCGTCCGTCGGCGGATCTTTCTTAAATTTTGTCTGAAAGTGGCATTGCACAGGTTACAGATTTACTTACATGAAACTCCAACACAGTAAAAGCTTTCTCATTACATTCCGAAGCCATATCACAACAGAGCAGAACTGGCGTCACAGGCAAACGAACGACTGTACGGCGGTATGCATCCAACGCCATCTGGTGGTTAGCCATGCAGCATACCGAACATTGCGAGCATGGGACTTGAGATATTATGCATTCTTTCGAGATGGCTACAAATGATTATGACACATGCACTTACCCAAAAAAAAAAAAAAAAAAAATCTGAAACCCCGGACGTTATTTTGAATAACCCTGTATACATATATGCATGTTGCAAATTTCAGACTAACATTTTTTTTAATTTTCAGCTGAACTAATAATTTTTTTTTTAATAAAAGACAAAAATCATATTTAATTTTTAAACTAAAAAGTTACAAACAATAAGTATTGCAATCCTTTAACTTCGCAGAAGTGGCAGGGCACTTCAGAGACACCCCTTGAAAATAATGTTCCCACATAAACCATTAATCAATGATTAAAAATCAGAATATTCTTCTACCCTTTCTAAATATAGTAAAACTTTTACTGCAATAGTTTCTGAAGTAATTATTTTAGTTTTCTTATATAAACTGCATGGGAGAATTGGTCAGGTGTCCCGTCACTGTTTTTGCAACTATTTGGATTTTGCTTGAAGAATGGTATGGTACTGGACAAGCACCAAAGCTGTATTTGTTTAAAGTATCAGGTTATTTGTTTTTTCTCTCCCAATATGTCAAATAAACATTTGTCTTATCCTAGTTGTTTTTGAAAGATTTACTGTTGTTCTGGAGCATAAAGATAATACAATACCCAGAATACTCAAAATGGTCACTATTCTGTGGGAACTTGGGTGACCATATACTTTGAGCAAAACTGGGACAAAACATGTTGCAAAGAAGAAAATCTGGGACAATGTTAATGTTCAAGTCTTTTAAATTATATGCGCATAAACTGCACATAGCTATTCATTAAAAGTGCACTTTCATTTTTTTGTTGACATGGCTGAAAATAAAAATTATTTTATCAATTATTATAGTTAAGTCAAACCTTCCCAAGTGGATTTTTAAATAATAGATAATTTTTTAAAGAAAAATATTTGCTTTGAGGGTAGCTAAAGAAACATTTGCAGACTGCCAGGCACCCACAGGCTGCCGTAAGGTTTAGCGGATTCACTGTCTGGTTGTGAAATAGATAGAACTGCTGTGTTTGAGATTTAGTATAGCATGATAATTTTTTTTATTCCATATTTATTGTTTGCATAAGATTCTACATATGTGTAGAATTCTATTATTAAGTAACTTGGAAGCCATAAATTCCTTAGGAAGTTAGCGTTAATTAATCTCTATGGAATAGAAAAAAAAATAAATAAATAAAACATTTACAGTTGAAATAAAAATATTTTTAACCGGGACATACAATAAACTTGCCAGGACAACAGCCTAAAATCAGGGGATTGTCCTGGCTAAACCAGACCGTGTGGTCACCCTAGTCGGAAGCAATACACATAATTTAAAATTTCATGGGCTGTGAACGGGGCAAAATATGAAATAAACCTGAAAATGGAAGTAACTAACAATACTGATATACATAGGCCTGGCGCAGCTCTTTGAGTGGACCGGGATTCAAGCCCATGATTGTTAAATACAATTAACATTTGTATCGATGATTTATTGTAAATCCACTGACCTGGTGATCGTGCTGGAGTATAAACAAGACCATAATAAGAGAAATACACCAATGAGCCAAAACATTATGACCACCTACCTAATATGATGTTGGTTCTCCATGTGCAGCCAAAACAGCTCGTACCCAACAAGGCATGGACGCTACAAGATTTCCAAATTGTGGTATCTGGTACCAACACATAACCAGCGGGTCCTTTAACTCCTGTAAGTTACATGGTTGAGACGCCACAGATCAGAGTTGCTGTTCCAACACAAACCACAGATGCTCGATGGGATTGATATCTGGGAAATTTGGAGGCCAGGGCAATACCTGGAAGTCTTCCTCATGTTCCGCAAACCAGTCTCGAATAATCCGAGCAGTGTGGCATGGCGCATTATCCTACTGAAAGACAGCACCACCAAAGGGGAAGATCATTTTCGTCTTCCCCCTCTGGCGGTGAGGGAAGACAAAAGAGAAGGGCAGCACAGTCGCCTTTCTGTTACCACGTACCATTCGGGAGAGCCTTCGCTCACCTCGGGAATCAATGAGCCGTGGTCATCCAACACCTCGCCAGCAGTTCGTGGGTTTCCCCTCCTCGAACCACTTTCAGTAGGTACTAATCATGGCTGACTGTGAGCACCCCACCAGCCGTGCTGTTTTGGATATGCTCTGACCCAGTCGTCTGACCATTACAATTTGATCTTTATCAAACTTGCTCAAGTCCACTGCCTTCCCCATCTGAAGAACAAGAGTAACACTGATTAATGGAGCTCAGTATCAGGTGTTTTTTATACAGTGTCCCGATCCACACATGTGCCGTAGTTCACCTGCAGCTGCTTCGATTTGCATAACTACTTGCTGTTCATAATGTTCTGGTTCATCAGTGCACATGCACTTCAGCAATTTGAAATTTCAAGGAAAATGGAAGAGTCAAATGCTTCTGTTTTATGACTACTATGTTTTCTTGTAATTTTTAGCAAAATTAATTTTTTTAAAAATAAAAGGTGGAAAATACAGTCTGTTTTATAAATCTTAATATACACTTTAAACCTTGGCATTGTTTTGGCCAATTGGCACTATTCATCCTTCTCTACAAAATTTATGTTAAGTCAGCCGTAGAATTTGCCTCACAGGTCTGGTCCCCACACACAGCTTACCAAAAATTAGAAATTAAAATATTCAAAAAAGAGTAATACGGTATACAGTAATACCCCGAAGTTACGCGATAGGTGGGTCCGACGAAAATCGCGTAAGTCGAATTCGCGTAAGTCGGGGTACAACTTTGCATATAAATACATATAAATTTTGCTTAATTGGGACCAAGGACTAACAAAAACACTAGTTTAGAAGAAAAATATTAATAAAATTGCAGTTCTTTATACATATTAATACAAAATATGTATTAAAAAAACAAATGACTTACGTAAAAAAGTTATTTCGATGTCGATGGCTTCATAAAATCTAACAAATTCGTCTGACGACACAGCGCGTTCTTTTTTTCACGCAGAATTTCTTCGTAGCAAGCTAATAATTTTTTTATTCCTTGCTTTGTAGCTATAACGCGTTCTTCGTTGGAGTCTGTTTTCTAAAATTTTTAAGCCCTTTACAATTGAGCCCTTTTCAATTTTCAACCTGTCAAGTTTGCAATTGTCATGTGCTTTTCGCCGTTGCTTCATTTAGGCCTGTAGCACGTGCAATATCACATGGTCTTTCATTTCGCTCAAAGCGTTTCACAATTTCATATTTTTTCTCTATCGACAGAGGTGGACTGGCCATAAGCCTTACCGGGGAAACCCCGGTGGGCCAGTGTGATTTTGGCCATAAACCATAGTATGACGCCACTATAAATTTTCCCGGGTAAGAATTTTTGACCCAGTCCGCCTCTGTTTATCGATAATTGCTTTTCTTTTTCTCTCTGAATCTGCAGTGTCTTCACCAGGACGCTTCCTTTTCACACCTTTTAATTAAGTATTTTACTCATTTTTAGGGAATAAAGCACAATTACAAAACGAGGAGGCACGCTTGATACGCATAAACAAAGCTTCGCGCATGTAGCAACTGAATAAACAACACCATAAAGGCAGAGATACACTATTAACACCTCACATTTCTAGGGGTTACTACCATAAAACAATAAAAATCCAGTTGCGTTTCTGCTAGTGAAATCTGTTATAAACTGGTAGTAAACTCGATCTAATTGCATTTGCGATTATACCGATAGCTGGAATTGTGTTGCTTTTTACGTTATTATGGTGAAATGTGTTTCCCCTTCACTGATATAAAAAACATAAAAGCAGCAAAGTTGAATTTTGTTCATCTTTCGCTCTCATTCTCCGCCGTCGCACCGTATATCGATAACATATGAAAAACGACCTTGAAGATAGTGGGCGGCAGCGTTGCCAAACGAAAAAAATCAAGAACCGCGTAACTCCGAGTTCGCGTAAGTCGGGGTATTACTGTATTTGCTTTAAAAGTGGCCTTTATTACAATGTGAAATCTTACCAAGAGTGGTTTGTATTCTTTGGACTGCAAGAAAGAAGAGATAAAGCTGACTTTCTCCTTTTTAACCAGATGTTAAATGGTACCACGAATTGCCCTAATTTTTGTCTCACAAATAAACTTCAACGCACTGACTAGAGTTTTAAGAAACCATCCATTGCTGAAATCAAAAGAAGGGCATATAGATGAACAGTGCACTGCTGAGTCAGTTTGGTGTGACATAAGCACTGCAAAAGCAAAAAAAAGAGTAGGAGTGTGTTATAGGCCTAACGACTCAAATGAGTACAACAAACAATTGTACAGAGAAATAGAGTGGGCTAGTAAATCAGAATGTCTTATAATGGGGTATTTTAACTTCCCAGATTTTGACTGTAACTTGTGGGTTGGTCACTTGCACCTAGTAAGACTTTTGTGGATTTATTGGATGATTGTTTTCTGCAACAGCATGTTCGAGAGGCAACCAGTAACACTCTTGATCTGGTTATCTGCAGTGATCATTCGTGTATTAAGAATTTGCAGATAAAGGAATCACTAGGTGGCAGTGATCACAGTGTACTGATGTGGGATTTACTTAAAGATATAATTACCATCAGGGGTAAAGGAAAGGATTTTTGCTTCCATAAAGGTCACTACAGTGTCTCAGACAGTTTTTAAATTCTGTACAGTGGGACCAACTGATGATGTTCCAACAGCAAATTCTAAGTGGGAAGCATTCAAGGAATTAATCGTGGAAGTTACTAAACGTTTTATACCTATTAAGAAATAGTGTTCAAGTTTGTCAAATGAACTAATGAGACTTGTGACAGAGAAGAAAAATGCATGGAATGCATATAAATTATCAGGCAACACAGAAGCCTATGGCAGATATAAGCTAGTCTGTAATCAAGTCACAAAGGAGGTTAGGCAGTTGAAGGCAGATTGCGAGAAATCTTTGGCAAAGGATGCTAAGAAAAACAGCAAAAAAGGAAGGGGATGAATCAGATTGGTCCACTTGATATCGATGGTTCGACTGTTGATGATCCTGCTCAGATAGCAAACAAACTGAATAGGTATTTTGCATCTACATTCACACATGAGGAGTTATTAAGGATTCAAAATGCCAGAAGGTTATCAAATTGTAGCAGGGTGCTTATTGATTTTGTAATAACTGAGAGCAAAGTGGAGGAGAAATTGTTGAAGTTAAACATAAGAAAGGCACCTGGGGTGGATGGGATCTATCCAGTTATATTAAAGGAGGCAGCAAAGGAACTAAGCAAACCCTTAGCCATAACTACGAGAGCTTCCTTGGACTCAGGGGAGTTCCCCACAGACTTGAGATGTGCAAATGTACCCCCAATTCACAAAGGGGGATCAAAGTGTGACACGTATAATTACAGACAGACCAGTTAGTTTAACTTCTGTTCCGGGTAAAAAATGGAGTCACTGGTTAAAGATGCATTGCAGGATCATCTAGACAAGACTGCAGCAATTATTCAGACACAGCATGGGTTTGTTAAGGGAAAGTCTTGTCTGACAAATTTGATTGGATATTATGATGTGGTTACAAAGGATATGATGCAAAAAATAATTTTGATATCATATACTTGGATTTCAGGAAAGCTTTTGACACTGTTGTGCAGGGAAGACTACTGTACAAATTGGAGCAGAATGGTATTAAGGGTAAGTTGCTACAATGGATAAAAGGATGGTTGAGTTTGACAAGACAGAGGGTGGTAATCAAAGGGCACTGCACTTCATGGACTAATGTTGTTAGTGGAGTCCTACAGGGTTCGGTGTTGGATCCACTGTTGTTTTGTATATTTATCAATGATATTGATGAAGGTGTATCAGACTTATCTGTATCAGACGGAGTTTGCAGGTGATACAAAGGTTGGCAGGGTTGTTAATGACAGTAATGGCAGCGTGCTACTGCAACAGGATCTAGAAAAGATCGGCTGAGAAGTGCCAACTGAAGTTTAACACTGACAAACGCAAAGTACTGCATATGGGTAGAAGTAACCCCAGAGGAACGTACCAACTGTGTGGTACTACACTTAAGGTGGTAGAAAATGAAAAAGACCTGGGAGTAATTGTGCAGTCAGATATGAAGTTTTCTGAACAATGCAGACAGGCTGCAAGAGCAGGTCATGGGGTTTTGTCAATGATATACAGGAATTTTGCTAGCAGGGAAAAGGAGGCGATTGTCCCTCTGTATAAGGCAATGGTCGGGCCAAGCCTTGAGTACTGTATACAGGTCTCAAGGCCTGATTTTAGGAAGGATGTAGATTTGCTTAAGCATGTAAAGAGAAGGGCAACAAGATTGGTGAGGGCAATGAAGGGATCCTCTTACCAAGAGAGGCTTAAGTACTGCAAACTGCAGCGGCTGAAGACTAGGCACCTGTGAGGTGATCTGACTGAGGTGTATAAGGCCTTGAATGGGTTGAGCACGCTGAATTCTGATGGGATTCTTCGACTTGTTTATATTACGAACCTAAGGGGGCATAAATTCAAATTGAGGAAAGACAGCTGTAGAATAGATGTGCGGAAATTTGCCTTTAGCCAGCAGGTGGTTAACTGCTAGGTTAAATAAATTTAAGGAGGAACTGGACAAACGTTAAGAGGGAATGGTTGTGCAATTTTTTTTTTTTTTCTTGGCTGATGCTACATAAGCTCATACGCTTGCTTTCTTGCATCACATGCCGTGATTACTATTACTACTATTACTTCAAGAGACAACTGAAATTGATAACCTCATCCGTTACCTGAACCTTAAAATTGACTTTTCTTGCAAGTTCTAAGACTAATTCTGTAATATTTGTGAAGAAATACCAACCTTTCTCCTACCTGTTCACTCCTCCTTTTATTTATTTAGTTTTATTTTTATCTGTAGATTTCGATTTACTGTTTTGTGTTCTCTATGTACATTTACTTTTCTCTTTACTTTGGAAATTTATACTCAAAGCTTCTGCTTTGTAGCTGCAGCCTCAGGCATGTTTTATTGCTGTTTTTGTAGCAGTTAATAATAATAATAACCTTGAAAGGTTACATACAATAAGCAGTGTAATCCAAGAAAACCTGAAATACTGGCATTGTTATTCAAGCAGAAATTAAAGAAGAAAAAAAAAAAGGGTTATGCGTGTCTTGCTACAAATAGGGACACTACTGCTGACAGGTTAAAAATAGCAGAATATATAAAAACCACATACAGTGCAACTTCCATACAACACGCCACTTTATACCACAGTTTCAGATATACCACGGGTATGACTGTGTCCCCCAAAACAAATTATAAAAAAAAGTAGTGTTCAAAGAAATACCAAGTTCATATTTGAAACTGGAAAATGTGAATACTGTATATATTTACGTTGACTGTACATCCTATTACTGCATTTACAAGAGGGGAAATTAGCTAAAATTGGCTATATTTGCTTTGATAAATTCAGTATTCATTTGCAGAATAATTTTTATAAACAACAGGACTCAACCACTAATTATGTAGACAATCAGTTTCTCTCCTCAGATAGAGTTGCAATTAAAGAGTACATATATCTGTGGAATAAAGGAGTATACCTAATTACAAACAGATACCTCTGAAGAAAAATATGGCTACCATTCGTCAAGCATTTTACATTAGTTACAAAGAAAACTTCTGTAAACAACAGCACATGGCATCCTTTCTTCAACTAGAAGTTGCATTTCGGATAGCAAAAACTACTAAGGGGTAAACTAGACAAAAATTTACACAAACTGACAAGTGATTTATGGAGAATTTGAGGGGAATGCCAGAGGTGTATTCAACTCTAGCAGTAAGCTACAGAATCTTGAAATAACTGGGAGTAAAGTGGAGGAGAAACTGTTGAAGATAAACACAAGAAAGGCACCCGGGGTGGATGGGATCTATCCAGTTATATTAAAGGAGGCAGCAAAGGAAGTAAGCAAACCCTTAGCCATAATTATGAGAGCTTCCTTGGACTCAGGGGAGGTACCCATAGACTGGAAATGTGCAAATGTAAATTCACAAAGGAGGATCAAAGGCTGACAAGTAATTATAGACCTGTGAGCTTAACTTCTGTTCCAGGAAAATTAATGGAGGCACTGGTTAAAGAAGCACTGCAGGATCATTTAGACAAGACTTCAGTTATAGCTCAGACACAGCATGGTTTTGTTAAGGGGAAGTCTTGCCTGACCAACTTGATTGGATACTATGATGCCGTCACAAAAGAACTGGATGCAGGGAATAACTTTGATATTATATACTTGGATCTTAGAAAGGCTTTTGATACTGTTGCACATGGAAGACTGCTATACAAATTGGAGCAGTGTGACATTGGAGGCAAATTGCTGCTATGGATAAAGGGGTGGTTGAGGGGGAGAAGACAGAGAGTGGTAATCAATGGACACTGCTCATCGTGGACTGATGTTATTAGTGGAGTCCCTCAGGGCTCAGTGTTGGATCCATTATTGTTTTCTGTATTTATAAATGATATTGATGATGGTATATCGGGCTTAATGTCCAAGTTTGCAGACGATACAAAGGTTGGCAGGGTTGTCAAGGACACTACTGACACTATGCTGCTGCAACAGGATCTGGAAAGGTTGAGCAGATGGGCTGAGAAGTGGCAAATGAAGTTTAACATTGACAAATGTAAAGTACTACACATGGGAAACAGCAACCCCAGAGCAACGTATCAACTCTGTGGTACTACACTGACAGTGGTAGAGAATGAAAGGACTTGGGGGTGGTTGTGCAGGCAGATATGAAGTTCTCTGAGCAGTGCAGACGGGCTGCAAGAGTAGCTCATGGAGTATTGTCAATGATATACAGGAATTTTTCCAGCAGGGATTAGGAGGTGATTATTCCATTGTATAAGGCAATGGTCAGGCCACACCTAGAGTACTGTATACAGGTCTGGAGGCCTCATTTCAAGAAGGATGTAGAGCTGCTGGAACGAGTACAGAGAAGGGCAACAAGATTAGTGAATGGAACAAAGGGGTGCTCTTACGAAGAAAGGCTTAAGTTTTGCAAATTACAGTGTCTGGAGACTAGGCACCAGCGAGGTGATCTGATAGAGGTGTATAAAGCCTTGAATGGTTTAAGCATGCTCAATGCTGATGGGATTCTTCCTCTAGCTCAGAAAAATCACCTGAGAGGGCATAAATTCAAATTGAGGAAAGACAGATGTAGGATAGACGTGCGGAAATTTGCCTTTAGCCAGCGGGTGGTTGGTTGGTGGAACAGACTTCCATCCCTTGTGGTGGAGGTTGATAGCCTAAATAACTTTAAGGCTCAGCTGGACAGGTATTTTGAATGAACAGAGGGGTGAAGTGGAAGTGGGTTTTTTTTTTTTTTTTTTCCTTTGGCTGATGCTGCATAAGCTTGCTTTCTTGCATCCAATGCCTCTACTAATGCTAATGCTAAAATCACGTGACTTCACTGCAGCACTATAATAGGCTCTATAAAAGTCAAAAATAAATACAGAGCAAAATTAGTAAATCAGTAGGACTTGAAAGTAATGGACACCAAAAGAAATAAAAAATTATATGGTTAAAGAAAGTTAAAAGATTATTGAAAGAGTTAAGTGAAACAAAATGCAGTATATTTCAAGAGTGTGAAATTTCAGAAGGTATGATCCACAGTTGGATGAAACTGAAAGAAAAATTGCAGTTCGCAGACTCTGCAGAAGATGAAGTAGGCCTCCAAAGAAAGAAAATTAGACTTTGTGAAAACAGTGAGGGAGACCAATGCTTGTACAAGCTGTTTCTACAGAAGCATAGAGGAGTACTGATAAATGGCATAATTTTGAAAGCACAGGCACTTAAATTTCATAAGCTACTTGGTGGAGATGATGATGCATTTAAAGCTTCTGAATGGTACTTCTGGAGTTGGAAGGCTCGTCGTGGAATATCCCAGGTTGGTCTTGTAGATGAATCTTCATTTGGTGGCATAACACCAGCTAAAGCATTTCCTGAATTTCTGCATAATGGGATTCAAGATGGTGAATTCACAGATGAACAGTTGTACAACTGTGCCATTCTCCCCAACAAGTCAATGGATATTAAAAAAGCACCCAACAAGACTGGACACAGGCTAAAGCCACTGTACATCAGCAAAAGTCAAAGTCTTTGGTGTTTTAAGACCATCAATATGAAATCTCTACCTGCGATTTATAAAAATAGCTTCAACGTTTTAATGATGTGTGATATTTTTGCTTCATAGTTTGAAAGTGAGTTTGTATCATAGTAAGATGCCACTTGCTTTCTAAAAAATTTGAAGTATAGGCTCTGTTACTGTTGGATCACTTCCCAGCTCATACTTCGGCTGATGTCCTGAAATCTAAAGGTGGCAAGATCAGAGTCTTGTTTCTGCTAAGAAACAACTGCACTAATTCAGCTCATGGATTGGAACATTATTTGAGCCTTCAAAAAGCCTACTATCATGGTGAGCTACTTGACTTGCTGGTGTTGTGAACTCAGAAATTCAAGTTCTAGAATTTCTGAAAATATTTGACACTGAAAGATGTTACATACAATATTGGATTAGCATGTGAGAAAGTAAGCTCAACAGCAAGTGAAAACTGCTGGAAAAATGTAGTGGAAAAGACAAGATCACTAATAATAATCTGGAATTAGTAGCATTTTCAAACAAGAAGCAAGGCTGCTTTACTTGGTGGCAGTTTTGGAGAAAGTGACCTGGCTGCTTGGATTCAGGTGGATGCAGAAGCTCCAGTTATGCATTACCTAAGCAAGGAAGAAATACATTGTAGCCTATATGAACAGTGGAAAGACAATTGACAAGCAGAAGGCCAGTGACGTAGGGAGTGACTCAGAAGATAGCATACATGACTTGTGTAAGCAAAAAGCACCAGAAATTAACAAAGTGCTTGAAAATGTTGATGAGTAGATGGCATGATTAGAACTTCAGAGTGTCAGTAAACATCTTCATTTATTGCATTTGATCACTATTAAGAATTACGTACTGAAAAAAATGCTATCATCAGTTCTGGCAAACTAAATTCATGACTTGAGCGAGTACAGAGAAGTGCCCTTCTCTGTATTCACTCAAGTTGTGCTGAAATAGTCATTCGTAACCCCACCACCAATCACAAGATTGACAAGGGGGAACGAAGGGTTGGTCTTACCAAGAAAGGCTAAGTTCTGCAAATTGCAGCATCTGGAGACTAAATACCTGTGAGGTGAGGTGATCTGATTGAGATGTATAAGACCTTGAATGGGTTGAGAAAGCTCAATCTGATGGGATTCTTCCTCTTGCTCCAATTACAAACCTGAATGGGCATAAATTCAAATTGAAGAAAAACAGTTATAGAATAGATTCGCAGAAATTTGCCTTTAGCCAGCGGGCAGTTGATTGCTGGAACAAACTCCCATCTGTTGTTGTGGAAGTTGATAGCTTAAATAAATTCAAGGAAGAACTGGGCAAATGTTTATAGAGCAGAGGTTCCCAAACTTTCTCGGTTCACGGCACCCTTAGTCCCAGTACTTTTTTTCACGGCACCCCTAGGCCAAAAGAAATACCTAACACAGTGGTTTTCGACCTTTTAATATATACCTATATAATAATTTTATTCTTTATATAGAGGTACTAAATAAAGATCAATTACAGATCACCACAAAATTAAAAAGATACGAATAACGGCTACAGTACACCTTTTATAATGAAATAAATGTATAAATTTGAGGAAAAACAGTTAAATATATTGTTTAAAAAAAAATAATAATAACTTTAAGTAACTTAAATCGAAATTACACGATACCCCAAGAATGTTGTTGCGGCACCCCGGTTGAAAAACACTGGTTTAGAGGCAATCGATGTGCGAATTTTTTAGCTGACGCTGCATAAGCTTGCATCACATGCCTCTACTACAAATACTATTACAACTATTACTATTTATTTGATACTGTATTTTGTTGATTTATCAATATCAACTGCCATTTCTATTCTAAACCAGTAGAGGTCAACAAGCACCCCAGTCACCTATTGTTGTGTTAAAAATAATCCAAACTGTAGTTGTATAATATAAGTCACTTGCAATATCACTTACTTGACAGCAAAAGTTTTTATT
The DNA here is from genome assembly GCF_048544385.1 of Mastigoproctus giganteus. Lineage (NCBI taxonomy): Eukaryota > Metazoa > Arthropoda > Arachnida > Uropygi > Thelyphonidae > Mastigoproctus > Mastigoproctus giganteus. Next base: position 155,212,783 of record NC_143586.1, on the reverse strand, counting down.
TCTTGAATCACAGCTTGTTCCCGATGAGATACTTCACTATGATGTTTGTTCACAAGAACCCTTGCAGTTTCAATGTGCACTTGTTTTTCTTTTATTTTACCCAAAAGAGTATTAAGATAAAGCTTTTCTTCTTCACATGCTTTTGATATGAATTGATACTTGTGGTCTTTGTGCTCTTGCAACTGACAGTCTCTGCAAGTTAGCCTATCACATGTTTCACAATACAGTTTTACTTGCTCCTAAGGGAGGAGTGGGAAAAAAGTCAAATTTTAGAATGTTTGTTTTGTTTAAACATATGGGAATGCACAATTAAAATTAAATATCTAATTCAAAAGATCAGTAAATGGAATAAAACCCACTTGTTTGCCATTTGTGGTAACCACCTTGTGACGAACTCCGTACCACTGAGTTGGTCATATAGTGGTTACAACAAATGGCACTAAGTACATATAAACCAACTGGTTCTCAGTGCCACTAAGTATATATAAACCAGCACCTCAAATAACAAACTTCTGCCTTTGCCTTTTTTTTTATTTAATTAACTAAATTATCATAATGATATTTTAGTTAATAAAATTAAAATAAATTTAAAATGCAAATGGACATATATCAACTGCTAAGATACAGAGTAATAAGAAGTGATTAAATAAAAGGAATGTGATACTTTGTGGACAGAATCAAGGAGTTTAGCACTGAGTATGCATGTCAAAAAAAGTCACATGAACAGATTTACTATGAACACTACACCATTCAATTTTTCTTTTTTTTTTTTTTGGAATAAAAACCTATAAATACTTTAAATCACATACTTTGCAATGTCACCAGTCATCTTATTATTACAAGCAAAAAAATTATGAATATTATGAATATAACGGAATACAATGTAAAATTATCAAATTTTTCTAATAGCACCAATGCAACGGTGTCATCAGTGACACTCATCTGTGTCGGTGTCAAAAAAAAAAAAATTAAAATAAAATAAATAAATAAATAGATACATGTGGACACACGATAAGCTTTATACAGTGGATTCCGGTTATTTGGGCCACCGGTTAATTGGAGCAGCCATTTATTTGGGGCAAATCTTAAAAAACAGAAACCAATCGAGAAAATAGCCAGGGTTTACTTTGCTTAATTGGGACAGCATGCCGTTTAATCGGGGCAGAAGACTGCAGCACTGAAGATTACCCTATGATTGTCTCCAACAGTACCACATGGTTCGGTCGAAATTCTGGAGATCACAACCATAAAACAATAAAAACAATTAGCGGTCACCTGTTTATTGGGCTTTTCTGCTAGTGAAATTTATCATAAATGGACAGTAAACTTGATCTTACTGAATTTGCAATAATACTGACAGCTAGAATTCTGTGGGTTATTATGGTGAAATGTGTTTACGCTTCCATGGAATCTTCAATCATATAAAAAAATTAATTTTCAGATCTTCTCTTCATTCGTATTTTTAAATCTTTGTAACTCGTTACTCGGTTCTCACTTGTGCGTATTGTGTTACTTGCAATTTGTGTGTGCCGTGTTGTTTGTTATTGATTGCTTATCTTTTTACTGTTTTAAATTTTAACCCCCACCCACAAATGTCAGTGAACAGAAATGTCAACTAGTTTGCATGTACATATTACAGTACGTATTAATTATTCCGTTTATCACGTATATTCTTCCGATTTTCACGTATTTTTTTAATTGGTAAGGTAATAAAGGGTAAATTGGTGTTAATATATCTTTGCTTTTTAGCCTGTGGATAATAATTCCTCCTATTTTTGCTAATTAGAATCGCTGTTTAATACAATTAAAATTCAATTCACAAACGTGATCACAATGACCGGCGCTTACTGCACATTGTATAGTAAATCGTACTTTACTATTTTTAACTATTTACGTGAAACTTCGGATAATTGGAGCAGTCACTTAATCGGGCCAAAATGCACTAGTCCCGATGTGTCCCAAATAACCGGAATGGACTGTACATTAATTAATATATATTTTTGGGAGGGGAAAAAAAACAAAAATAAAGCATATTAAAGTAAAGGCAATCATTTGTTAGTTTAATATTATTTTAATTTTTTTTTAAAAACCTGGTCACATGAAGAAGAAGAGAGAGAGAGAGAGAGAGAGAGAGAAAAAAAAAAAAAAGCAAGTGGTTGCACTGGTGTACACAATACACAACACCAGTGTATGATCTGAATTTTATATGGCCATATTTGTCCAATCTGCTGTACACCAATGGAAACAGGGAAAAGAGCAAAGGTGGAGTTGGCTTTCTGGTCCATAAATATATAAAAAGCAACATTTTGGAATTCAAAAGTACATCACCAAGAGTGTCAAGAAACCTACTCAAGATTTCTAAGAGGTACAGACTAAAGGTTAAAATGATATATGTACCAACATCGAGCCATGATGATGAAGAGATTAAAGAAATATACACCAAAATTAAGATACTTCTAGATGAATAGAAAGCTCACTACACCATTATTATGGGAGACTTCAATGCTCAGGTTGGAAAGAGACAAAACAGTGTACAAAGGGAAACTATAGGAAATTTTGGAATTGGTGAAAAAAATGAGACTTGGGAATTTTCAGAATCGAGATATGTCAGTAATGAACACTTTTTTCAAGAAAAGGGTGAACAGAAAGCGAACATGGAAGAGTTCAAATGGATTAACAACTAATGAAATCAACTTCATCCTCACTAACCGAAGATATATTGTGAACAAAGTTACTGTCCTGAAAAAGGTAATAAATATTGGAAGTGATCACAGAATGGTAAGATGCACACCTGATATAGATGTAAGAAAAGAAAGGAAAAAACTGACTCAAGAAATAATACAAAGGTCTTTGAGATAACAGAAGAGGAGAAAAAGCAATATGTACTAGAACTTAAGAACAAGTTTGAGCTTCTGCAGACCTTTCAGGACCAAGATATCAACTAGGAATACAACTTGATGAAATTGATTAAACCTGAGAAACCTATAGGTAAAAACAAATCCAGAGAAGAAAAAATTACTTAAGGAACACTTGTCACGATGAACCAAAAAACAACTAATGAAGAGCAAGATAAACACTGATAAGGACAAAATCGAGTATACTGAGTTATGCAAAGCTGTTGTTGTTGTTTGGTTTCTAGGAGCATTAGCAACTAAGGCCATACATATTGCTCCGGGGATATGCAGTGATCATTCCCTGACCTTTCCGCATCCTCCGTATTTGATGGTCACGGGCTCAAACCCCGGTCTAATCAAGAAGCGTGTGCTATGCACTGCTGCTCTTGCCCACCTGGCTAGGGAAGCGCCAATTATGCAGAGCCATTAGAAAGAGACTCAGAGAGGACAAAAGAAGATTTAACACAAGAAAAGTAGAACAAGCATTAAGAGATAACAAAGGACTTAAATCAGCAGTCAGGAGCAGTAATACAGAAAGACTAATAATACTGAAACTGAAGAATAGTGATGGTGTACTTATAAATAGCACAAAAGGCAAAGGCATAACTCAAATAGCAGAAGATTACTATAAAGTATTATATAAGGAGCAAGGGAATGATGCCAGCAATGGGGAAGATGGATCACAAATTAGTAACACATAGGACATGCCTGATATCCTTCCTGATGAAAAAGAACATGTATTGAAGAAAATGAAGAAAAAGCACCAGGTGAAGATGAAGTTACTGTAGAGTTGTTAAAATTAGGAGGAAAATACATGGCACAGAAATTGGCAAGTCTTCACAAAATACATTAGAAAAGGCGTGACACCTAAGGAGTGGAATAATGCAATAATTTTTCTGCAAAGGAGATATATCAGAAACTGGAAATTATAGACCAATTAGCTTGTTATCCCACATCTACAAGTTGTTCACAAGATAAAAAAAAAAAAGGGGGTAAACTGCAGCCATTATCAACCCACTGCAGGATGGAAGCCTCCTCAACAATTCATGTTGAGGGAAATGGACCATAATCTGCCATGCTGGTCCAGTGCGGGTTGGCAGATCGACAGTATTTAACAGTCAGGGGGCTTGAACCCCGGTCTACTCAAGGAGCATGTGCTACTGCACTCCTGCTCTTGACCATTCGGCTACGGAGGCTAGTTAGTTAGTTAGTTAGTTATTTGGTTTTTAGGAGCATTAGCAACTAAGGCCATATTGCTCCGGGAATATGCGGGTCATTCCTCTGTCCTTTCCGCATCCTCCATATTTGGTGGTGACGGGCTCGAACCCCGGTCTAATCAAGAAGCGTGTGCTACGCACTGCTGCTCCTTCCCACCTGGCTACGGAGACGCCCTGGCTACGGAGGCCTTCGTTCACAAGAGTCATTATTAATAGATTAGAAAGAATACTGGATCTCAACTATGGATCACCTTCACGTAATATCACAGCTAATAGAGAAAGCAAATGAATATAAAACACCATTATGCCTGGTATTGGTGGATTATGAAAAGGCATTTGACTCCATACAGCATAAGCCAATGTTTTGGGCACTGGAAAGAAAAGGCATAGATACTCCATACGCTATGATTTTGAAGAAAATATATGAGAACACTACCTCCTTTATTAGACTAGACAAAGACAGTAGCCAATTTAAAATTGCGAAAGGAGTTCAACAAGGGGAGACAATATCTCCGAAGCTGTTTACCACTGCCCTTCAGGAAGCTTTCAGAAAATTGAACTGGTCGCAGAAAGGAGTCAATGTGAATGGAGAGTACCTAAACCATTTACAATTTGCAGATGACATTGTGATCCCAAAAAAGAATTAGAGAAAAATCTTAATCAGTTATGCAGAGTTAGTAAGGATTTCAGACTAAAGCTGAATATGGCAAAAACAAAAGTAATGATGAACAAGTATGCCATAGAAAGGGATATAATGACTGAAGGAGCAGTAATTAAAAAGGTGGATTCATATAAAGTATTATATGAATCCACCAGCTATGTATTATACAATACTTAGCTGGAACAAGTCATTTGCTGTAATAATGATAAATGGCTGGAAGACAAGAAAAGAATAAATTTTGGATGGATAACATTTGGGAAATATAGTCACATACTGAGGAGCAATATCCCAATTTGTCTGAAATGTAAAATAATGAATCAATGTATACTCCCCACCATGACTTATGGAAGTGAAACTTGGGCACTCACCAAAAGAATGGAAGAGAAGCTGAGAACTACGCAGCAAAGAATGGAACGAATTATATTAGGAATCACATGGATTAGGCAGCAAACTCAGGTAAAGGACATTCTTATCAAAACTAAAGAACTGAAATGGACTTGAGCAGGACACATAGCTCGAAGACATGATGACAGATGGACTAAAAAAATAACAGAATGGTACGCAAGAGAAGCTAAAAGAAAACCTGGAAGACAACAACACAGATGGACAGATGAAATTCAAGAGTTCGTGGGCAGTATATAGTCACATACTGAGGAGCAATATCCCAATTTGTCTGAAATGTAAAATAATGAATCAATGTATACTCCCCACCATGACTTATGGAAGTGAAACTTGGGCACTCACCAAAAGAATGGAAGAGAAGCTGAGAACTACGCAGCAAAGAATGGAACGAATTATATTAGGAATCACATGGATTAGGCAGCAAACTCAGGTAAAGGACATTCTTATCAAAACTAAAGAACTGAAATGGACTTGAGCAGGACACATAGCTCGAAGACATGATGACAGATGGACTAAAAAAATAACAGAATGGTACGCAAGAGAAGCTAAAAGAAAACCTGGAAGACAACAACACAGATGGACAGATGAAATTCAAGAGTTCGTGGGCAGTAAATGAATGGCCAATGCACAAAACAGAAAAAACTGGAAAATTTCAGGAGAGGCTTTCATCTGCAGTGGATTGAAAATGGCTGACGATGATGATTTGCCCTATTCTAAAAAAATTAAAAACACAAATCAAAACCTATAATAATTGAATACTTACAGGATCATCACTCTTAACTGATATCTTAAATAAATTTTTTTTTTTTTTTTTTTTTTGTTGCAAATAACTACAGTGGGTTCACTTTAAGGTTAGACAAGGTTTTGGGGGGTATTAATCCAGAAGTTTTTTTATTTATTTATTTATTTATTTGGTAGTTGTTGGCACATCGGCTTCTGTGGCCATAATGCGGCTCCCAAGGTTTTTGCAGTACTTTGATCCAAGCCCGAGGCGGGATTTGAACCCACGACCTTTGGGTTGCCAGGCAGGCACTTTACCCATCTGGCTAGCCTGGTCGGCTAATCCAGAAGTGGATTACATTCTGAAAAAATAATATTGTATTACATGGAATACTGTTTTTCGAAAATTTCTTCAAAATAGCTGCCATTAATGCATAAATAAGCTACATACTTGGGGGGGAGGGGGATAATCTAATTCTGGATTATCTATAGTAATAAAGATTGTTCTTAGAGATTTCACTGATGATGAGCACGGAAGAATTTTATTTTATTTTATTATTATTATTTTTTAACTAAGTTTACTTCACTCCACTAGAGAACAGCATTTAAGGAGATGATGGCAGATATTCCAGCTGTATTTGAAAAGCAGCTTGTGTCAAACTACACATTTGAATGTAGTGTGCATTCAAATCAATTGCTAGTCAATATGAGAAGGTCATTAACATAGAGGAAGAAGAAAAGGAGTGGAAGTACAAAAAATTGAAAACCTCCAGCATTATTTAAAAAATTAGAAGACAGAGAACACAGACAGACAGAGAGAGAGAGAGAGAGAGAGAGAGAGAGAGAGAGAGAGAGAGAGAGAGAGAGAGAGAGAGAGAGAATCACCAAGGAAAGAGAAGATGATGATGATATCCAGCTCAGGACCCTGGGTGTGCCAAGCCCATACTCACCAGATGTTATCCATGCTCTCTGGTTTGATCATAAAAGCAATGGGTAAAGGGCTTCACTGATGCCCTTTACGTTACTCTTTTTTGAGAGATAACAGCAAAAAGGGAGAGAGAACACAAGCCAATGGCTTTTTAGGGGGGGGTGTTCCCTTAAAAAATGATGAATATACAATTGAAAAATATACAGTTCTAAAATTGTACAGGTAATGTTCAACAGAAGACATAAATAAATTAGTTTATTTATGTCTTCTTTACTTCGTAAACCATCACTACTTATAATATCATTGTGAACATTTTTACAATTAAATGATGAAAGAAAAGAAAGATGACGAGATATGTGCACAGAAATTTACAAACTATTTGCCAACTACTTCCTTTAATATTTGTACATTACTTCCATATTGATAATGATTTCCTCTGTGGTTTTAAAATCCAGGAGTTGAGTGGAAGGTAATTTGAATCGGACATCCCTGGTGATGTGTTCAATTAGTAGTTTCTTGAATCGGTTTAGTGAAGTGAGATTTTTGATTTTTGCAGGAAGTTTGTTCCAGGTTTTAGCACCTCTGGAATTTAAATTTTTCTGACTTGTGGCTTTTCCGAAAAGTGGAACCTTCAAGGTTGGCTTCATTTCTTAGATTGTAGGATATTTCTTCTTCTTCTTCTTCTTCTTCTATGGTTATGAAAAAGGATCTGAAGAGAGGGAGAAACTCCGGTCTCTTCAAAGCATTGTAAACAAAGACTGCCTCGGCTTTTTGTAGCAGTTGATAGATGCTGAGGAGTCTCACTTCCTTGTATCTCGAAGTAACTGATGCATTCCAGGGAAGGCCCAAAATTGAACAAACACATTGATTCAGAATGGAGTTGTTTCTCGCAATATTTTCGTGGCTGGTGGTACCCCATGATATAATTCCATTAAAGAAAGGAGACACCCAGGCAGAGGCCCTGGCGAGTATTCCCGCTAGTGACAAAGTTTTCTTTCGTAGGGCTATCATTTGCTTTACTCAACTTAGCTTATCATCTGGCCAGATTCTAAGAAACTTGGTTTCATTCACCCTTTCAAGTTGTTTTTCTTTGATGATGAGAGCCTTGTCGATCAATTCGGCCCTGGAAAGATTGTGCAAGGCTCAAAGGGGTAGAATTTTTTTCAGCCTCGACTGTACTTGTTAACAGGAGAGACTGCTTCTATAGGGATGGGATACACTTAAATAGAAAGGGTGCAAGAATATTTGCTGATGCTATCGAGTCAGTGTTAGGTGGGTCGGAAAACTGCTAGCTTGAGGGAGACAAAGACTAATAGATTAACAGTAGCCACTGGAAGAGGTGAAAGAGATTCTTGCACTGCTTCTATTGGAATGAACAGAAGCCTGAAAAACAAGATGCAGGATATCTCAGAGACTGCTGGGAGTCATTGCAGTACAAGTAAACACATGGGTTGTGTTAGGGTAGCTAAGAATAGAAACAGGTGCATGTATACTTGCGTGTACACCAATGCTATGAGTTTAGTAAATAAATTTGATGAATTTGAGGTATTGCTCAAAACATCAAAGGCAGATATTGTTGGGATATCAGAGATGTGGTGTCACACAGATATAAGGAATGCAGAACTGGAATTTGGGGAGTACAACGTCTACAGAAAGGATAGCCAGGATAGGAAGGGAGGAGGAGTTATGCTATTAAGAAACAAATAAAATCCAAGGAAGTGAAGCCAGTCGACATCGCTGGACAGTGCAGTGTTGAGTCAGTTTGGTGTGACATAAGCATTGGGAGATCTAAATTGAGAGTAGGAGTGTACTATAGGCCTAATGACTCTGATGAGTATAATAAGAAACTGTACAGGGAAATAGAGTGGGCCAGTAAATCAGAGAGTCTTATAATGGGGAATTTTAATTTCCCAGATATTGACTGGAATTTGGTGGCTGGTCACTCACACGCTAGCAAGGCTTTTGTGGATTTATTGGATGATTGTTTTCTACATCAGCATGTTCGGGAGGCAACTAGAGGGAGTAATACTCTTCATTTGATTATCAGTAGTGATTCTTCATGCATTAAGAATCTGCAGTTAAATGAACCACTAGGTGGAAGTGATCACAGTGTGCTGAAGTGGGATTTACTCAAAGAGGTAACTACCATTAGGGGTAAAGAGAAGGGTTATTGCTTTTGTAAAGGCGAATACGATGGACTGAGACAGTATTTAAATTCTATACAGTGGGACCAAATGATGATGTTACCAACAGCAAATTCAAAATGGGAAGCATTCAAAGAACTTATCTTGGAAGCTACTAGGCTTTACATACAAACTAAGAAATATTGTTCAAGGTTTAGGCCTAAATGGATGTCAGATGAGCTAATGAGACATATGGCAGAGAAGAAAAATGCATGGGATACATACAAATTAACACGTGACACAAAAGCCTATGATAGATACAAGTTGATCTGTAACCAAGTTACAAAGGAGGTTAGGCAGGCGAAGGCAGATTAAGAGAAATCTTTGGCAAGGGATGCAAAGAAAAACAGCAAAGAGTTCTTTACTTATGTAAACTCTTAACAGAGGTGTATTCAACTCTGGCAGTAAGCTAGAGAATCTTGTAATAACTGAGAGTAAAGTGGAGGAGAAATTGTTGAAGATAAAGACAAGAAAGGCACCTGGGGTGGATGGGATCTATCAGTTATATTAAAGGAGATAGCAAAGGAAGCAAATCCTTAGCCATAATTATGAGAGCTTCCTTGGACTCATGGGAGGTACCCACAGACTGGAGAGATGTGCAAATGTGACCCCAATTCACAAAGGAGGATCAAAGGCTGACACAAGTAATTATAGGCCTGTGAGTTTAACTTCTGTTCCAGGAAAATTAATGAAGGCACCGGTTAAAGAAGCACTGCAGGATCATCTAGACAAGACTTCAGTTATAGCTCGGACACAGCATGGTTTTGTTAAGGGGAACTCTTGCCTGACCAATTTGATTGGATACTATGATGCAGCCACAAAAGAACTGGATGCAGGGAATAACTTTGATATTATATACTTGGATCTTAGAAAGGCTTTTGATACTGTTGCACATGGAAGATTGCTGCACAAATTGGAGCAGTGTGGCATTGGAGGCAAATTGCTGCTATGGATAAAGGGGTGGTTGAGGGGGAGAAGATAGAGAGTGGTAATCAATGGACACTGCTCATCGTGGATTAAGGTTATCAGTGGAGTCCCTCAGGGTTCAGTGTTGGGTCCATTATTGTTTTCTGTATTTATAAATGATATTGATGATGGTATATCAAGCTTAATGTCCCAGTTTGCATACGATACAAAGGTTAGCAGGGTTGTCAAGGGCACCACTGACACTATGCTGCTGCAACAGGATCTGGAAAGGTTGAGCAGATGGGCTGAGAGGTGGCAAATGAAGTTTAACATTGACAAATGTTGAACTTCATTTGCCCTGTGGTACTACACTGACAGTGGTAGAGAATGAAAGGGACCTGGGGTTGGTTGTGCAGGCAGATATGAAGTTCTCTGAGCAGTGCAGAAGGGCTGCAAGAGTAGCTCATGGTGTATTGTCAATGATATATAGGAATTTTTCTAGCAGGGATAAGGAGGTGATTATTCCATTCTTTAAGGCAATAGTCAGGCCACACCTTGAGTACTGTATACAGGTCTGGAGGCCTCATTTCAAGAAGGATGTAGAGCTGCTGGAATGAGTACAGAGAAGGGCAACAAGATTAGTGAATGGAACAAAGGGTGCTCTTACGAAGAAAGGCTTAAGTTTTGCAAATTACAGTGTCTGGAGACTAGGCTTTTTGATTTGATTTGATTTTGGTAGTTGTTGGCGCATCGGCTTCTGTGACCATATTGCACCTCCCAAGGTTTTTGCAGTACTTTGATCCAAGCCCGAGGCGGGAATCGAACCCGCGACCTTTGGGTTGCCGGGCAGGTACTTTACCCACTCAGCTAGCCCGGTCGGCCTGGAAACTAGGCACCAGCGAGGTGATCTGATAGAGGTGTATAAAGCCTTGAATGGTTTGGGCATGCTCGATGCTGATGGGATTCTTCCTCTTGCTCAGAATAATCACCTGAGAGGGCATAAATTCAAATTGAGGAAAGACAGATGTAGGATGGACGTGCGGAAATTTGCCTTTAGCCAGCGGGTGGTTGGTTGGTGGAACAGACTTCCATCCCTTGTCGTGGAAGTTGATAGCCTAAATAAGTTTAAGGCTCAGCTAGACAAGTATTTTGAACCAACAGAGGGGTAAAGTGGAAGTGGTTTTTTTTTTTTTTTTTTTTGGCTGATGCTGCATAAGCTTGCTTTCTTGCATCAAATGCCTCTCTACTAATGCTAATGCTAATAAAAAAGGTAAAGTGCAGCCATTATCAACCCACTGCAGAATGGAAGCCTCCTCAACAATTCATGCTGAGGGAAATGGACCATAATATGCCACGCTGGTCTAGTGCGGGTTGGCAGATCGACCATATTCAGCAGTCAGGGGCTTGAACCCCAGTCTACTCAAAGAGCGTGTGCTACTGCATTCCCGCTCTTGCCCACTCGGCTACGGAGACTAATATTATATCTAAATCAATATTTAGTTTTAGTTTAAATCAATTGTTCTTAACACCATGTGTTTCGATTTTTCTGGATTCAGTATAAGCTGATTCTTTTGAAGCCAATCAAATCATCAAAGAGAGCAAGGCAGAGATTTTGAGTTGAAGCTGATTAGGGTCTTTATCTGTGATCAGGATGAAAATATCATTGGCATACGCTACCAGGTGAGAAGATGGAAGAGAAAGAAATTCATCGATGTATAAATAGGATAGGTCCGAGAAGTGAACCTTGGGGTAAAGTAGTCTTCGAGGAGAAGGTTGATTTTCTCTCTCTCAAAAAAGATTGAGTTTGTTAGGTAGAATATTATGCTTTATGCAATCAAAAGCTTTAGATAAGTCAAGAAACAGTGCTGTAGCATAGTGACTCTTTTCAAGACTATCAATGATCCTTGAGCAGAAGTAAACAATTACAAGATCAGTGGATTTTTAGAGTGATAAGCATACTGTTGTTAATGAATGAGCTCATTTACTTCAAGAAACGCACAAGTCTGCTATGAACAATTTTTTCGAATAATTTTGCAAAAACTGAGAGTAGCACCATTGGGCGAAAGTTGTTGATAGATTTACAACGGTTTTCCTTTGGAACAGGGACGATTATTGCTTTTTTGAATTGAGAAGGGAATTTACCAGATTGAAAGGAGAGATTGAATATATACTTCAGTAGCAAAAGAATTGAGCTAAGGATGTTTTTCAGCAGAGAAGGAGATATTTCATCAAAATCAGAGGCTCCCTTTTCTTTAAATTGATGTCCTGCCTCTAAAATCTCTTGATCGGAGAGGAGAGCGAGAAAAAAAAAGTTTCTGATTGAGCACTTGGCAGATTCTCTCATTTCATTGCCTCTGAAGTCAAGTTCCTCTTGAAAGAGGTTATTCACAAATATAAAGTGGTTACAGAAGGCAGTAGCTTTTAGCTTATCATCTGAAATGAGTACCTCGTTTTCAATTACATCTCCAACATAGCTCTGTGATTTCAACAAACTTTGACCGCATCCCCTCTATCCCCTAATCAATGTATTAAAGAAGAATAGCTTGAGAATAGGTAATAGGTTGTTCAAAACTGTTGATTTTTTTCTTGCTTGTTATGATACCTGTAAGTTGAGAGCTATAGTATTTTCTTTTCTCTGACCGAATACAGTCAGTGACTTTGTTTCTGTACATGGTGTATTTAATTTGTTCTGGCTCAATTCCTGTTGCTCTAGCAATTCTTGCAAGGTTGTCTCTTTTCTTTAACATATTATGAATCTTGTTTGAGATGTATGGGCATATTTTCCATCTTTGCCTGTTGGTCTTTTTATTCCCTAGGCTCCTGATATATGACACGTATTTTTCATAGCTATTTAGGATATACCCTTCCCCATCTCTTCCATCATGCAGTATGAATGATGACTTTTGAGGTTATGATGAACATCATGGCAAGATCAAAACTTCCTTACATTTCGAGGGTACAGCTCTAAAACGGTAGAATATTATACTTAGTACACTGGACCGAAGCTGTTGGTAACGCTTTAGGAGACTTCTGGATCAGCTAGCGTATAATCTTGCTACCTCTACTTTGCCAGATACTGACTGGAAGGAGTCCGAGTAGTGTGTATGCGGGGGCATTGTTGAGGCCATGTTATGTCAAGGATCTGGGTATATTCTAGAATATCTGCTACTAATTCCTTAAATGCCGATCTCCAGTGGGGCAAAGACAACTTAGCTGATTTCAATCCTTCTAAAACTGAGTTTTGCCTTACATCTCACAAAAAGGATTCTTCAGCTCCTATGTTTATCTTTGGTGACACTCTGATTTCTAGGCAAGATGATATATATCTCTTTTGGGGATTACCCTGACTTCTAATCTCTCTTGGCACAAGCACATTAGAAATATTGCTTCATCTGCTTCTAAAAAACGTGGTTTTCTCTTTCGCTCCTGGCGTGCTTTCTTTCAAACAGCTGTTCACTCTGTACAAATCGCAAATCCACCCTACCATGGAATATTGTTCCCATATCTGGGGTGGTGCCCCCAAAATCTCTCTCAGGCTTTTAGATTCCATTCAAAAGAGGGCAGTTAGGTTAATTAATAACTCCTCTCTAACAGAATCTCTCCACTCGCTGTCTCACAGACGTACTGTTTCTGCTGCATGCTTTTTCTACAGATACTTCCATGGGCACTGTTCTTCTGAATTGGCTTCTATGATTCAAAACAGTCTGAACATGTGCCGCCACCAGCCAACATCCATTTACTGTCCAACTTCAAACTCACAGAACCAACTTCTCATCTTCCTCGTTTATTCATTCAACTGCAGTTTTCTGGAAGAACCTTCCTTTATACGTATTTCCTGAAAATTACAGTCTACAGAAGTTCAAATCTAATGTTGACAAATATCTTCTTTCATCTTCTCAACCTCCAACCCAAGCACGGTACTAAGTACTATAGGTTCTAATACTTCTCGTGTTTGGGGTTTTCATTAAAAAAAAAAAAAATTTAAAAAGCAGTTTGTTGCAATTTCAGAATCACATGTAGCAAGCACTCCATCCCATGTTGACTGCTGCAGGTCATGACAAAGCTTATTGAGAGAGTCTGGAGTGACAGATTTGAAAGTGTGCGTGATCTCTGCTTCATTTATTTCATTTTAAATTACTATTAAGATGGGACGATGATCCGAAATAGTTGTATAAAGTATTGCATACGTGAGAGAGCATTCTCCAAATGTGAAGTCAAGAAGGGAATTATGGGACTCTCCCATTCTAGTTGGGATATCTCCATCAGTAAGAACAGAGAAACCATTTGAAGTAATGACATCTAGGTCTTGCACTTGAGAGGAAGAGTTTGAAGAATGTTAATATTAAAGTCACCAATCAGTAAAAGGCTTAGGGATTTGCTTGTGAAATGAGATAGTGTTGTAAAGAGTTACAAGGAAGCTGTTAACCGAAGCTGAGGTAAGTCGGAATAGACACCCGATATAGGCAATGCGGATAAAGGCGAGTTCACAAGCTTGATCAGGCAGAGAGTTGAGATAGGAAAGGCAGAGCATTGCAGATGACTATGAACATATAAATAGCAACTCCACCACATTTTGAATCACCTCTGCAACTTTGAAAAATAGAGTAGTCTGGAATTTGAATTGAAACCTCAGGAGAGAACCAGGTCTCAGTAAAAACCAATCAGGTCTGGATGCAGATTCCATGATATCAGTTGAGCGAGGATTTCATCATTATGTTTTACAAGACATACAGAATACAGTAATTGCATCTTTTGATGCTGCAGCAAGGCATAACTCGTTTGGCTTAATTGTTGGCAAGTGACAGGGTAGAAAGATGTTTTCACAAGAGTTAGTGTCTTTCAAATTCTGATAGGCTGAAGAGAAAGATGAATCATTTATAGACATTACTTCCTGTAGAGATTCCTGAATATCTGAAAAACACACGGATTGTCTTGTCATTCATGCTCACTTGTTTTGATAGCTAAGTCACTAGCTGGTAACCTAGGACCAGGAAAAGAGGGTCATCCATAGAAAGGCCGAATGATAGCCCCCCACAGGCCAACAGTGGCCCTTCAGTAATTCATCAAAGTCTGACAGTGATTGTAGAAAGCTGTATGATTCATGTTTAGAAATCATTTTATTACCTTTGCTTCTATCTGCAGTTGAGTTCTGATATGCCACTCTACTTCTGTATCGCACAGTTGGGGTTAGAGTCTCAAGACAAAAATACCCTTGGTCGAACTTTTGGTTCTGGGGATTGCTCTGATTGTAGAGTTGGTGGCTATTCCCACAACAGGAGGAGGAGGAGGATACTGACTTCTGCCTGCATGATTATAAGCAAACAGATTCCGTTGTTTCCCCATTGGAAGACAACGGAATGTGATCTATCCACCACTAGAGGAAATGACATCTTCTAGGAGTGGATTTGCAGTTCGATTGTCATTGTTATATGTTTTCTGAGACTGACTGGCAACAGGAGCATATACTGGAGGGTATGAAGGTTGCTTTACAACAGATGCTTAAGTGGCTTCTGCAGCAGGAGCAGGGGGTTGGCTGGAAAATAGAATTTTCCATGGGTTTCGTCCAATTATATGTAGGACTTAATGATCGACTGTAGTTTCAAATAATATCTGTCAAATCCGAAATTTTCTGTAGTAAAATATAATTAAATTCACGCAGTTGCACGTTTTCCAACCTGATTTTTTTTAGTTTCATCAAGAAGAGAGACCATCATGGGTTTGTGAGTGTCCAAGATTTGAAAAATGAGTTTTGTGGTCAGCTCATTTGGATTTTCACCTTGTGAAACTTCTTGGTTAAGAAGGTGAAAGAAGGAGCGATTTGTCTGCTCTGATGCCAAGTCATGAGGTATGGCTTCGGATAGCCCACTCTGCTGAGTATTCATTGATGATAAAGGATGGCTGAAACACTGATGTTCACCATTGGGGCTTGAGGGATCAGCTGGGCTGGATCCTAAGTTATTTTCATGTTTTGTCTGCTTTTTCTTTGACTGCCTGTGATTTATACAACAAAGGCCCTTCCATGAGTCAATCGATGCCTGTGACATCTTTTTCCAGTTCACTGTTGACATATCTATGCATTTAATGCAGTACACAAGGCCACATTCTGCATTGCATTGAAGGAAGTCTTTGCATTTCTTTTTGCACAATTGGCAAAAAATTTGCACTTGTGGAGCTATTGTAATTAACAATAAGTACACAGAATTTCTTTTGAGATGAAAATATAAAAAATATACAATATACAAAATATGAAATATACAACACAGAATTATTGCTATCTGAAATAATTTTGTACTAAATGTATCTGTGAACTTTAGTTAAAATTCTTCAGAATTCATTACAATTCATTCAACGAGTGAATTTTAAAGATATGCTTAGTAGATTCCTAATTTAAGCAACAGGCATTCCTAAATTTAAACAACATTTAAGCAACAGTACTAGATTTCATACCACTGCAGACTAACTAGCAGAGTGTCTTTTGAAAGGCACAGTCCTCTTCATAAGAACAATGGCAGATGACCTTGAGTGTTATTATTGGACAAAAACAGTAAAGTGACTGACCTTGGTTATACTGTGAGGGAGTAATTCTTTCGTTGATACTTCCCATCTTCTGTGCCACCCTACAGAAACGATATGAGATGCCTTGTAGAAAGGAAGCATAAATTTCATTCATTATAGCATGAAAACTATCTTTTAAAAACCTCTTCTTTCTTGATAGATGTGAAGAACAAAACTTGCTAATTCAGAAAGTATAAAGATGTTGGAGCAGATTCATCAGAACAAATTCATTTAGTCCACTTTCACAAGAGCACAAACACAGCACAACCACAACCATTCAAAGTTGGTGACAGTAAATGCATGAAGATTTCCAGAATGGTACACAAGCAGTAGTTTTAATCTATAATCTCCCACTGCATTAGCCCCAAGCAAGAGCGTGGCCCTATCTTTTGAAGCCTTGAAACTTGGCATTGTCTTTTCCTCTTTGGCAATGTATGTTTGATCTGGCATTTTTTCCAATACAGAGCAGTCTCATCAATGTTAGAAGTTTTCTGCGTTGAATAGCTAGCTGCCTTCAATAATTTTTTCTAACACATCACAAAATTTCTCTGCAGCTGCAGAATCGGCACCGGTGACTTCACTGCATACTTTAACGTTGTGGAAGCCAGCACGATGCTTGAACCTATAAACCACCCATTACTTGCCATGAACTTGGCTTGGGGTTTGCCATACTTATACTTAATATCTTCATAAATACTTCTTGCTTTTGTTTAAATGGTCATTAGACACAGGGGCACCTGCTTCAGAATCTGATTTTCCATCCATATTATTAATAGCTTTTCTATCTTCAATATAGCAACTGAACACTGTTGATCTTAAGTGCGTTGATCCTTTGACTTGTTCTTTCATATGTGAACTGTCCTTTAAAATAGTATTAACTGTTGAAGCAACGAGATCTAATTCCCATGCAATAGATGACAAACTTTGTCCTGCTTGGTACTTCTTAATCATTTTCATTTCTAAATCAATTTTGTTTTGTTTCCTAACACTGCCAGCACTTGCACTTTCCGTTGGTAACTTTCCCTTCATCACTGTAATACGTAAATAGGAATTAACTATATAATATCGGTGTAAATACACCATAGTTAACCCATAGATTTGAGCTACGATTGTAGTGTAGAAGGCATCGTTTTAATTGTATCTCATAATGTGGTTGCCTTCACAACAAGATAGCTACTATTGAATTACTTCAAATAAATAACGCTTCTCTAGTAGAGAAGGCTACTGTTATTTATTTTCAGCGTACCACCACCCAGACGATCGTTTCGAAGCTTTTTGGCTTCGTCATCAGTGGGCGGGTAAGTAATACAACAAGCCATCTCAGTTGCGAAGTTATATCCACATTATGAGAGATGCCAGAAGGGTGTGGTGGTAATGTATTTGGAAAATTAAATGCACTAGGCATAATCCTTATGGGTTTTTGATAATTAACTATATAATATCGGTGTAAATACACCATAGTTAACCCATAGATTTGAGCTACGATTGTAGCGTAGAAGGCATCGTTTTAATTGTATCTCATAATGTGGTTGCCTTCACAACAAGATAGCTACTATTGAATTACTATTGAATTGAATTGTATTACCTACCCGCCCACTGATGATGAAGCCAAAAAGCTTCGAAACGATCGTCTGGGTGGTGGTACGCTGAAAATAAATAACAGTAGCCTTCTCTACTAGAGAAGCGTTATTTATTTGAAGTAATTCAATAGTAGCTTACTTGTTGTGAAGGCAACCACATTATGAGATACAATTAAAACGATGCCTTCTACGCTACAATCGTAGCTCAAATCTATGGGTTAACTATGGTGTATTTACACCGATATTATATAGTTAATTATCAAAACCCATAAGGATTATGCCTAGTGCATTTAATTTTCCAAAGTAAATAGGAATGAAGAGAAGTTTCTGAAAATTTGTTTTTTATATGATAGAAGATTTCATGGAAGGGGAAACACATTTCACCATAATAACATAACCTACATAATTGCAGTTATCAGTATTATTGCAAATGCAATAAGATAGAGTTTATTACCCGTTTATAATTAGATTCACTAACAGAAAAGCCCAATAAACCATAAAGTGCAAATTGTTTTTATTGTTTTATCTTCATGACCTCCAGAAACGTGCTTTAGAAAAATATCACAAAATATCACATTCAAAATTGATTCTTATAATGGAACACATAATAACAGTGGAAGTGTAGTGCAATGTCCATTATAAAAATGACATTTTAGAGAGATAAAAAAATAGCTTAGTAATATAGTGAAATTTTCAACTTCCAAGGGACTTGGAATGAATTACAAAAAAAAAAAAAAAAAAAAAAAAACAATGTTATTGGGTTCACACATCACGAGGTATTTTCACAATACCTCCACAGATGCAAAATACGTTTCCATATATTTTTCAGTTTGCACCGGCCAGCAAAAACTTATGTAAAGTCAAATTTGCGTAAGTCAAGTACTACTTAAGTTGGAGAGTTCCTGTACTATCACAGAGAACATCAACAATTAGACTGAGGCTCTGCGATATTGCAAGTGCTAGCAGTTGATAAATTTCTCATTATTTTGGAAAGGGCTAAGGAAGGCACAACAAGATGACCAGATGGGAAGATTTATCAACCTTCTCATGAAATAAGATATGAGCAGTTTTCACGTTGCAGGGGAAGCAACAGCAGTGGAATAAGGGTGCAAAAAAAAAAAAAAGAAAGATAAAACAAGAGTGTACTCTACAGAATAAATGTTTTAAGACAAGTGAAGCAATAACACCAAGGCTTGGAAACTTCTTGGTGTCGAGATTGTGCATGATTCATCTAACCACTTTCCTTTGGAAATAGAAGGAAGACATTGAGTGGGATGTGTTCAATATGATAAGAAGAGATTTACCAAGCTCACCAATGTAAGAGTTAGAGAAAATGTAAGATGCTAATAAATGCTTTATCTTTAGATGAACCGTCAGGAAGTAACTGACACAGAAGACTATGGATGGACAGGAGTTGTGACCAATGGTTATGAGAAGAGAGCAGAATGTTCAACTACCACTTTATTGTTGAACCCTACGGCTCAGTTGGTCTCAAAAAAGTAAATTGCTGATACAACATTTTTGTATATATGTGACAATAAATATTTGGATAAAAAGCAAATTTCCTACTCTTGGACTTTTCAAAATAGTTTTATTCATTAAAACTATTGTGAACTTTAGGCATAAAGAGTAAATAAAAGTGAAGATTTTTGATACAAGCCAACTGTGATATGCATTATTCTTATTCCAAACAACTTTGGCATACTTGTTGTTATTGTTATTTGGTTTTTAGGAGCATTAGCAACTAAGTCCATATTGCTCCAGGATATGCGGTGGTCATTCCCTGACCTTTCCGCATCCTCCGTATTTGGTGGTGACGGGCTCGAACCCCGGTCTAATCAAGAAGCGTGGGCTGCGCACTGCTGCTCCTTCCCACCTAGCTACGGAGGCGCCTTGGCATACTTGTTGTTGAAAAACTATTGCTTAGATAATGGATGAAAGTTTAGGGATGGAATGTGAAAACAATCTAAGTAACGTATTATGAACAGGATACTGAAAACATTGGTCGAAGTTAGGGCCAGCGGAACACGGTAAGCAGGGCATAGTGATGCCAATGTCTAGCAGTGCAGAAATTCAAAATTTTTATTATAATAAATTTCAATAAAAGTATTTCAAGGGCACCAAATACATTTCTGCCTAGGAGTGGCAAAAACCCTAAGGCCGCACCTGGTCGAAGTTATGAAAAAAGGAGTACATATCATGCAAATCATCCATCGACAGGTAATGCTGAGAACAGCCATGAAACAGAGGCTCCATTGAAAAGAGACTATCAATCAAATTGTCATTTAGTATCACTCATATAGTGCAAGGAAGCCACAGGATTTTGCAGCACCAGAAAAAAAAAATATGAATAATAATAATAATTATTATTATTATAATTATTATTATAAATTAAAATTAAACAATAAAACAATAAATAAATAATTTTAAATAATAAAAAATTAAACAATAAAGGTAAAATATTAAAAAATAAAAATAGAAACACTACCTATATCATTTTTGAGGTAACCAGAAGCAAGCTAAAAATTAATGTGTATTTTGAAGAATTGCACTGATCTCCAGGGTCCTAGCCTTCATAAACAGTAATCGTTCCACTGTACCTACATATTTGCTCGACCAAAATTCTTTGGATAACACAATTCATTCCAAAAAATTTAATGAATGCAGCTTCAGAAACGTTTTTTTTTTTTTTTTTCTTTTTGGGTAGTTGTTGGCGCATCGGCTTCTGTGGCCATAATGCACCTCCCAAGGTTTTTTTGCAGTACTTTGATCCAAGCCCAAGGCAGGATTCGAACCCGCGACCTTTGGGTTGCCAGGCAGGCACTTTACCCACCCGGCTAGCCCGGTCGGCCAGAAATGTATCACCACTCTTGAAAGATCTGTTGCAAATGATAACTGGATGCTACCAATTAATGCAACAACATTGTTTTAACTTATACTGAAAATACACAAGGTGACTTCTGTTGGGACTCTGTGGCAGTTAAGTTATTAACAAGAGAGTTTTCCTATTTCATCTTCACAAATCAGTAGTTTACATCATACCAACCAACTTTTACAAATAAAATATGGAAACTCTGTTATAAATCTGGTGAAGGGCACATATAAATTGCAGTCTAAGCAAAGGGAAGTTTTGCCCCTCACCTGTAAATTTCAGCGTGACATTTTGGCAAGGCAAAATGACTAATGCTGAGAGAACAGTTTTGCAACCATTTCACCTTGTAGTAAACGGCTTTCTTGTTTACATAAAGAGTGAAAATTAAAACAAACTAGTTGACAAGTTGATTGCCAAATGACGATCAAGCTCCATTACTTTTACTCTTGCCTGGATTTTTTCAAACCAAATTTCAGCAATGTTAATGAAAAGCATGGTAGATATTCCATCATAACCTACAGTCAATGGACAAGAGGTATCAAGGAAAGTGGGATGAAGCTGTGATGCATGACTATATCTGTTCTTCGTTAAAGATGATATCACACTGTGCCCCCCCCCCCCCAAAAAAAAGTAAACATGTTCAAAAGTATATTTTTAAGGTTTTTTTTTTTTTTTTTTTTTTTTTTTGATTAACCCAAGTTCTTACTTTTTAATTTGTGACTTTTTAAGCTTGTTATTAATTGAAGCAAAGACTGATAGAAGTTAAGCATTATTAACAATCTGATATAATATTATTGCATATTTATTTTTCTTTCTTTTCTGGGCAAACCATTGACCATTGATACTATGCAAAAAAAAATAAAGGTCATAATTCCCAAATTCATAAATAAACACCAAAATACGTAGATAAACAGACCCTTTCTATTAGTTTGGCCCAAACTATTTTTTCTAATGATCTTCCTAAACAACTAGTCAGAGAAAAGGGACAGTAATTTAGTGGATTGGTGTGGTCTTGCTCTTGTCTTTGGGAAGGCTAATTCCTCCAGTCTGTGAAAGGAAATATTGGTGGAGGGCATGCTAAAAGTTCAACTGCAGAGCTTGATCTAGATGAGATATATATGTTTAACATCAGTTATATCAAAGATTAGATTATGTTAAATTCACAAGAATTTAATGTGCCACTGTGGATAACTTTATACTCTGCAATTGAAGACTTTCTAAATAATATTTTGTATCACTATTAAGCAGAGATGATTGTACTTGCCAGATCTGGAAGTGTGTGAAAGTGGTGAGGCAGCCAGAGAGGAAACGTGAGTAATACCAACATACCGTGCCTTACTCAAAAAAGCATTTTTACTTTCCAATGCAGCATAAAAGAACTAAAATGGGGCAATATTACAGCAAAAGAGCTGTATCTCCTGATGGAAAAATCGAGAAACAAAATTAGCCAAAGAAAACAAGACATTTATTGGGGAAGAAATGGAGGAGATGTGTTAAAACTTGATGAAAAAAAAGTTCTATTTCTATTAAGAAAGAATTTCTCACCTTTTATGACTAATCGCTCAAATATTTGGAAAAGTCTTGATTTCTCTGACCTCAATTACCTGTAAAAAATTCAATTTTTGTCACTGAAAAAGGAACCGACTTATTCTAACTTCAAAGAATATCTTGTTTGTTTGTTTGTTATTTGGTTTTTAGGAGCATTAGCAACTATGGCCATATTGCTCCAGGATATGCGGTGGTCATTCCCTGACCTTTCCGCATCCTCCGTATTTGGTGGTGACGGGCTCGAACCCCGGTCTAATCAAGAAGCATGTGCTATGCACTGCTGCTCCTTCCCACCTGGCTATGGAGGCGCCTAAATATCTTGTAGTTTTGAACTTGAAGACACTATCAAAGTGGATGAATTATACCAAGAATTTTGTATAACAAAGCCTACACTTGCATTGTTTCTGAACAATGAATCTAAACAAACTTTCTGTTAGTGACAAATGGTGTCAAATAGCTCTGGCGGCTGACAGTGGACTTCCAAATGTTGCATAATTACTCTCGTTCATACTATCTATTCCTATGCACAATGCTTATGTGGAGTGAGTTTTCTCAATTATGAAACGCTACTGAAGAAATGGATGCACAGCATCCTAAACTTACTAAAAAGTGAAATTGTGGTAAAGATGAATTATAAATATACTTGTAAGGACTTTTACACTTTTGTGCTTAAGGAAAAGGATATCCTTGAAGCAGCAAAATCAAACAAGTATGATTTTAAATTCAAATAATGAATTTAAAACTGATAAACTGAAAATTTTTATTTTTGATTATTCATAAAATACATTTCACTTTTATGTGTATACCTATTTTAACTGTCTGTATTTTCTTGATTAAATAAAAAGATTTTAATTCTTATACTTTAGTTCTTGTACTTTTCTTTGTTTTCTTTAAAAAAAAAAATAACTAATTCTTACATTTTTAAAGTTCAACAAGAAAAATCTTTTAAATAATATGTACTTTGCAATAATAAGTATCACATGTATACTAAATTAAATTGCTACAACAGCAAAGTCTTGTACCGTACATTATTGCAGTACTTAAAACTTTGTACTGTACATTATTGTGAAAATTAAAAATAACTCATGTATACCAGCATACATTCTGTGGACATTATTATTATTATTAGCCATATGGTGCAAGAAAGCCCAAGGCTTATGCTGCACCAGCCAAAAAAAAAAAAAAATCCTGAGTTACACTGAGAGAGAGAGAGAGAGAGAGAGAGAGAGAGAGAGAGAGAGAGAGAGAGAGAGAGAGAGAGAGAGAGAGAGAGAGAGAGAGAGAGAGAGAGAGAGAGAAAAGCAGAAAGGAATCAACAAGAAAGAGAAGAATGATGATATCCAGCTCAGGATCCTGGAGTTGTCGGAATGTCCCACATTACTAAAATAAAATGCCTTCACATTTTATTTTAGTAATATGTTTATGAATATGCTTCTATAAACAAAAAAAATATTTTATTGGTAGAAAACTAAAAATATTGTATTTTATAAATCATTTTGCACTATGTTCTACAATTTTTGCAGCCTGTATGGAAGAGTTTAAAACAGTCAAATAGTAGGTAGCCTATCCAGATAAAGGGTTCCAGAGTGTATACGGTTATTGAATTATACCACATATCACCGTACATGGTCCAAAAATTGCATACAATATCCTGAAAAAATTTCTTCATAATGAATCAAAAAAATCTGAATAATAAAATACAGTATATGTAACAGGATAATAGCATAATATTTTATAAAATGAAAATACTTTTACCTGTCTGTGAACAGGGCAAAATAAGTATTTCTGACTGAGACCAGTAGTTTTTTCTCCTTCCATTTCATCTTTGGGGCGAATACTATGATCTTTTGTAACTCTAACTCTCTGATGAGCTTGGATGCATGCTTCACACAACCACTCCTGACACTCACCACAAAATCCAGATGCAGGTGCACTGTCTTCACAACTTGTACAAGAAAATGTTTTGGTTTCTTCTGTGTTTTGTCCTTCACCACTTTGTGAAAAATGCTCCAAAAGAAATAAATGATCAATGACATCATTTTGATTAATTTCTTGGTTACAAGTTGGGCACACAACCACTTTGATAGTAGGTGCTATTCAAAAAGTGGTTAAAAAAAAATGCACTAAATGATCTATTTTCAAACAAAGCAATTAACATGATATAAAACAAAACATTTCGTTAGTTACAAATTCAATTTTTAATTAATAATTAGTATTAAATTTAATCATCCAATTTCTATAAAAGTAGAAAAACAAATCATGAATAAAATCTAACACTACTTTATCTCTAAATATACACTTTTGTTTAATGACACTTAAGTGAATGCTATCTCAACTGAGGTGTGGTAATCCAAATCCAATGCAATATGCACATGCTTAAAGTCTCTTTCATCTTCATAAAATTATTTTGTAATATTAATTATCAATACACATCATCAATAATTATAAATGACATCAATCATCTGTATGATTATATTAAGCTTCTACGATAATTAACTGCTTTAATCTCAATATTTTTGTTTCTTAATATTATTAAAAGTTTCATCTCAAAATGTTCATGAAACAAAACCATTATGTATGGCTTCTACATGCCTTATGGTTGTTTGGATGGAAACATTTAACCCAGCAGCAGTATTCACTCCCAAAACTATAACTTTGCTAGTCACGTAGTTAGAGTATTTTTTTAAGCTCTTACTGCAGGAATTTAGGAATAATTCAATTTTATTTTTCCCTGGTTAGTAATGGTAAATTAATATATTCAAGGTGGCAGTAGTTAAAAAAAAAAAAAAAATCAAATCATAATTTCAGCCAGAACACAAACAAATGCTGTATCACATTCACTAGTTGCAATAAAGTTCATTTAACATAAACAGACTTTATACACATTTCATTTTCAAAACAGACAAGCCAGAGTCAATTGACATAACATGCTTTCTCTCATTTTTTTTCCTCGCTGATGCTGCATAAGCTCATACACCTGCTTTCTTGCATCACATGCCACTACTACGATTTGGATGCAGTATACTTCAAAATTTGTAATATTCTGGAATTTTTTTTTCACATGTTTATCTACTATTCAAATAAGCTTAAAGTTTTTTTTCTATTGTTAAGATATTTTCTATAAAACTTTATAACTATTTTTAGAATTCTAAATTACTCATTCAGATCTCTGTTTAATGAACTCCTTTTAAAGCAAATTTTTTGTGAATTCCCCTTGGAAATTACATTTAAAATACACCTAATTCTGTTTTTACACGATAGATACGTTCCTGAAAAATACGTGTAAAAAAAGACATTGTATTTATGGAAGAAAAGAAGATTGGTTCCGGATCTAAAAAAATCAGTAAAAATAATTTAAAAAAAACACATAAAAATATCCGTTTTAAGCTTATTATTTTATTTCAACAAAATACACATGTAATAATATGTAATTAAAATGTATTAAAATAAATTTGTATGCATATGAAATGAAAAAAAAATTCTTCATGAACAAAAAAAATCTGTTTTACACATAACAAGATTTTATTCATTTTCACTTTCTGATAATAAACGGCGCATACGTTTGCGTACGACTGGAATATCACTGCCATCACTAGAAATGTTGTGGACATCGTCTTCTTCCTCTATTAATGAAATTCTTTCTGTGATCTCTTCAGCAAAATCAGCACGAGTCTCCTCTGGTGCTGATGTTTCACCGGTTTTACGAACGAATTCAGTTATTAATCGTTGTGTTCGTGTTTTGGTTAGGCCGTTATATAATTCTCTGTAAGAGGCTGTCAACAACTTCAGTTCACGTTGGAACTTCCCAGCACGTTCCTCATTAGGGTCATGTTTGACAAAATGATTACCTAATTTTCTGACCAGTTCCAGACCTTCTTTTATTAAATCTGCATTTAGAACAGGATCATTTTCTTCATTATCACTACGTTCTGTGGGATAAGGAGTCCCAAGGACAACCTCTAATATTTCATCTTCGCTTAGGGCTTTGTCGGTTAACAATTCATCAATATCTTCAAACGATAGATCATCGAATCCTTTTCCACCAATTTTGTGTGCCATTGTAATGATGTTGGGAGATTCGGTCGTATTAGGGATGATGGGATCTTTGCTTTTTACACATTGTGGCCAAACCGCTTTCCAACACGCATTTAAAGTTGCTGGTTTTAATTCAGTTAACGCTAATCCAACTTGATTGATACAATCCATAATTGAGAATTTCTTCCACACATCAATGACTGTTAGTGTTTCATCATTCAGTTTGTCCAAAACGTGTTGGAATGTTCGTTTTACGTAGTATGTTTTAATTGTCGCAATTATACCTTGGTCTAGCGGTTGTATCAAAGATGTAGTATTAGGTGGCAGAAATAAAATTTGTACGTTTGGGTGTTCCAAGACAGGATGGCCGGGTGCATTGTCAAGAATCAGAAGAACTTTAAATTCGAGACCTTTCAAATTCATACATAACGTCTGACTTCTGGGACGAAACAGTTGTTGAACCATTCTGTAAAAATAGTAGTGGTCACCCAGGCCTTCTTGTTTGCCATCCAGTGAACAGGCAGTTTATTGATATCTACACCTTTCATTGAACGTGGGTTTAGGGCTCGATTTACCAGCAGTGGTTTCAACATACGATCTCCTGAAGCGTTGGAGGAAAATAATAAGGTCACACGATCCTTAGCTACCTTAAAACCACCAGCAGTTTTCTGCGATTTGGCTACATACGTTCTGTTCGGCATTCGTTTCCAGAAGAAACCAGTTTCATCTGCATTCCACACTTGATCAGGAGTGTATCCTCCATCTTCAATAATTTTTGCAAGTTCCTGCGGGAATACTTTAGCAGCCGATTCATCTGCAGATGCAGTTTCACCTTTAATTTTTATATTATGAAGAGCATTCCTTTTAAGAAACCCTGTCATCCAACCTGTACTCGCAGAAAATTCATACTTTCTGTTTAACTGAGATGAAGTGCTTGGCTCCTTTTCTTTAATCTGTCTGTAAATTCTTAGTGCTGTTTGCTTGATGGCATTTCCATCTACTGGTACTCTTTTTTGTGACTGATCTTCTATCCATATTACCAGGGCCTTTTCCATTTTTTCCTTGACAATATCTCTTGTATATGATGATGAATTAACACTTACTTTTGTTCCAGAACATACCGACTTCCTAATTGCAATTTCATTTTTCTTAATAGTTCTTACGGTAGCTTCATGTACACCAAAATGCTTTCCTACAGACGTAGCCCCTTGTCCAGTTGCAAGACGATCTAAAATTTGAATTTTAAGTTCCAAAGAAATCGCTTTCCTTTTCATTTTGGTAATAGGCAAATTATTCGACATTATATAAGGGCTACCGAAAAATATCTCAGTTATAATTAATAAAAAAAGGTATGAAAATTTTGTAAACTTACAATTTATTGACTATTGGCAAAATTAATAAATTTATATGTGCACAAATTTCACTAAAGATTCTTTCACTTTGAAATAGAGCTTACTACTACATGTCTGCCGAAGATACAATGCACGAATACCGTAGATGTGCACCAAATTCAATAAAAACGTTGATGATTCATAGATACCTAGACGTACACATTGGTAAGCAAAAGCACGTGTTTCAAAATGCATACACTAGCTGTTATCCAATCTATTGGTGCGTGTAATATAGAAATGATACTAATATGCCACAAATAAAAAAAATTTTCTTAGAATTTAGGCAAAAAAAATTCATAGAAATCGTGTTAAATCAAAATGACTCGCGTAAAAAGAGAATGAAATATTTATTTTGAATTCGTGTTAAATCAAATTCGTGTAAAAAAAGTTCGTGCAAAAACAGAATTAGGTGTAGTTTCTGCTGAGCAAAGAAAATTTTCATATAACGAATGGCTTAGGAGAGATTAACTGGGCACACACTGTTCACACTTCTGGCCTTTGGGCAACTTAGGAAATTAGTGCTGCTGCTAAGCAAGAATTGAGAGAGCTAAAGGGATTACCATTCTACAAATCAGTGGTACCTGGTAAAACCTATCCCACATATGGAGAAGTCGCACTAGTCAACAGCGAACAGATCAAGGGGTATTCCCAATGGGCTTGGGTCCATCTTCTAGTGGAATGGCATCCAACCTTTTCCCGTACAGAGGCCACTTTCAAAGTTAGATTTCTTTCGAGGGTTGCACTGAGTGATTTGAGAAAAATTAGTGCGTTACATTTTCCATATCTTGTTACATGTAAAAGGAAGTTCCAGTTTTCGTGTTACCCTTTTTTATTTTCAGGCTATATATAAAAAATGCAAATTCTCGACACATTTATGTGTAACAAATCTATGTCACTAATTTTTTTTTTTTTTAGATTTCGTTAAAATTATAAAAAATATGCCTTTCTTTTGTTTTTCAAAAAAATACCTTACTTTAAATGCTCACTTTACAAAATTTACAACCTGAAAGGATCACTGCTTAAGATGAATATAAGGTGAATAAATAAAAATAATGATACACCTAAAATTTTATTAAGCATAGTACATGATTACATTTACTAAACAAAACATTTAATTAATGAGAAAATTTTTTTGATAATTAGCAAAATTTAAAATGCTGTTTTAATTCACTTTCTGTGCAGGCCAAAAGTTGAACCCCCGCTGTGAATCAATTGTAAGCGCCCCTTTCGAGAATAAGGAGGGAGTGATTTTCTTTCATTCCAATAAATAATCATCTGCTTCGTGGAAGTGCATTATCCACATTTTATCGCAAATTTTCCCTATCTGTGTTTGTCACAGTACCTGAATATCCGAATGACACCGACATTTTGGACACTTGCAAAAAAAAAAAAAAAAAAAAAAAAATTCAAATTTAAGAACTAGTGATGATATTAGCATTAGCAGAGGCATATGATGCAACAAAGCAAGCTTATGCTGCATCAACTTCTTTGCTGTTTTTCTTTGTACCCTTTGCCAAAGATTTCTCGTAATCTGCCTTCGCCTGCCTAATCTCCTTTGTAACTTGGTTACAGTTCAACTTATATCTATCATAGGCTTCTGTCTCACATGTTAATTTATGTATCCCATGCATTTTTCTTCTCTGCCATATGTCTCATTAGTTCATCTGACATCCATTTAGGCCTAAACCTCGAACAATATTTCTTAGTTGGTGTGTAAAGCCTAGTAGCTTCCAAGATAAGTTCTTTGAATGCTTCCCATTTTGAATTTGCTGTCAGTAACATCATCAGTTGGTCCCACTGTATAGAATTTAAATACTGTCTCAGACCATCGTAGTCGCCTTTACGAAAGCAAAACCCTTCCCTTTACCCCTGATGGCAGTTACCTCTTTGAGTAAATCCCACTTCAGCACACTGTGATCACTGCCACCTAGTGGTTCCATTATCTGCAGATTCTTAATGCATGAAGAATCACTACTGATAATCAAATCAAGAGTATTACTCCTTCTAGTTGCCTCCCGAACATGCTGAGGTAGAAAACAATCATCCAATAAATCCACAAAAGCCTTGCTAGTGTGTGAGTGACCAACCCACAAATTCCAGTCAATATCTGGGAAATTAAAATCCCCCCCATTATAAGACTCTCTGATTTACTGGCCCACTCTATTTCCATGTACAGTTTCTTATTATACTCATCAGAGTCATTAGGTCTATAGCACACTCCTACTCTCAATTTTCATGTCCCAATGCTATGTCACACCAAACTGACTCGACACTACACAGTCCAGCGATGCCGACTGGCTTCACTTCCTTGGATTTTGTGTGTTTTTTAACTAATAGCATAACCCCTCCTCCCTTCCTATTCTGTCTATCCTTTCTGTACACGGTGTACTCCCCAAATTCCAGTTCTGCATTCCTTATATCTGTGTGACACCACATCTCTGATATCCCAACAGATATCGACGACAAGAGAAGGAAAATGAGGACAGCAAAGGTATTAAACCTTCTAAACATGAAATGTTGGCATTTGGTGAGAAAGAAGTTAGAAAATTGTCAATTAGGCTTCAGTTAAATGAAAGAGATACAACTCGTTGGGCTGATGATCAGATTCATTTGTGAAAATCCTCGTTCAGATTCACTTGATGAAATTGGTATCGTACTCAGTGCATTCATCAAATGCTCTTCGATTCTTCTGAAACTGGACAAGGATTTTCACAAATGAATCTGATCATCAGCCCAACGACAGCATCGTTGATGACAAAAACAATTTCTTCACTACTATTTCTTAAAATTGTAGGCTCACCGATGAGGACTCGATAAAAATTTGGAATATTCTATAAAATCTTTATTATGAAATTATTTTTACTTATTTTTTTATATACTTGAATAATAAATTTATGCTTAATAAACTGTGTGTTAATATACTTAATCTGTTGTTCTTATTCCAACAACTTTACTACTCAAGTGGCGCCTTCGTAGCCAGGTGGAAAGGAGTAGCAGTGCGTAGCACGTGCTTCTTGATTAGACCGGGGTTCGAGCCCATCACCACCAAATACGGAGGATGCAGAAAGGTCAGGGAATGACCACCGCATATCCCGGAGAAATATGGCCTTAGTTGCTAATGCTCCTAAAAACCAAATAACAACAACAACTACTCAAGTAACAATATCAGGAAATATTTTTTTAGAGTACTGTACTTTTCATGTTCTTTTAATTTTCAATTTTTCCTGACAGCAAAGAATGAGTACCGGCACCTTTTTTTTTTTTTTTTTTTTTTTACAAAACAGGCACTGTATATATACAGTGGTGTATTCGGGACGGAACGCACCAAACTTTTTTCTTAATGTCATAATAGAAAATCATTAAATTTATACACCTAATATTATGAAACAATGGCATAATCAAAGGGAGGAAGAAATAATATCTATTTTACCCATTGCTACTAAAAATATATATTAATGGTGATCTTTAAAATTAATAATTTCTTTAAAAATTTATTTAAAACAAATATAAATTTCGCAATTATTATTATTAATATTCATATGATGCAAGGACGGCTGAGGCTTATGCTGCACCAAGAAAAAAAAAGAAAGTTCCCGAGTAACCCTGAAAGAGAGAGAGAGAGAGAGAGTCAAAAGTAGAAGGGAATCACCAAGAAAGAGAAGAATGATGATATCCAGCTCAGGACCCTGGGTGTGCCACCGGGGTTAGAATGTTTCTTACTAAAGTCCAATGTGTTAAAGAGATCCAACGAATGAGATATAGGATGCATGCAAATGCTAAATTTTGATTCGTCATGAGCTGAACGCTAGAACTGGTTGTTCTAAGAACCGCGAGTATGAGGTCTGATTCAGTTACTGTACAGTCGATGTGGCATGATCATATAGTCTTCTGGAGAATGACATACAGGATTTTTTTTTTTTTTTTTTTTGTCATTCATATATGTATTATATATATAAATGTACATGCAAGTTTATGACCGATCTCTACTATTTAGATTAATTAATTTATTTATAACTGTTTCTTCTAAGGTAAAAATTAATTTTTACCAGTTTAAATACATAAATTTGAATTTATGTATTTAAATGATTTTATGTAATTGAATTTATGTAATTTCAGTATTTAAAATACTAAAAGAAGAAATTTTTATTAAATACAAACTGAGCGAAAAATGCAAGCAAACAACACTGAATAAATTTCTTGATGAAAAACTTAAAACTGTGCAAGAAAATGTACAAACATGTGAAAATGATAATGACATGACCTCCTCTTTTCCAACGAGATCTAAAGATGAGAGAAACAGTGACACAAAATTAAAATTTAATTGGCCCCATATTTGGAATGCTGACATGTGGACTGAGAAGAAAAAAGCATATCCTTGGCTTACATGTGACACCGGAAAATTAGGATGTTTGACTTGTGCTGCTATAAAAAAATGAGGGCTGTCTAGAACACAGGGAATTAGCATTTCAAAGGAATGGAGTTTGGTATCACCTTTAGCATTAGTAGAGGCATATGATGCAAGAAAGCAAGCTTATGCAGCATCAGCAAAAAACAAAAAAAAAAAACTTCCATTTCACCCCTCCATTCGTTCAAAATACCTGTCCAGCTAAGCCTTAAATTTATTTGGGCTATCAACTTCCACAACAAGGGATGGAAGTCTGTTCCATCAACCAACTACTCACTGGCTAAAGGCAAATTTCCAAACATCTATCCTACATCTGTCTTTCCTCAATTTGAATTTATGTCCTCCCAGGCAATTATTAGCATTAGTAGAGGCATATGATGCAAGAAAGCAAGCTTATTCAGCATCAGCCAAAAAAAAAAAAAAAAAACACACACACACCACTCCCATTTCACCCCTCCGTTCGTTCGAAATACCTGTCCAGTTGAGCTTTAAATTTGTTTAGGCTATCAACTTCAACAACAAGTGATGGAAGTCGGTTCCACCAACCAACCACCCGCTGGCCAAAGGCAAATTTCCGCACGTCTATCCGACATCCGTCCTTCCTCAATTTGAATTTATGCCCTCTGAGGTGATTATTCTGAGCAAGATGAAGAATCACATTGGCATTGAGCATGCTCAAACCATTCAAAGCCTTATACACCTCTATCAGATCACCTCGCCGGTGCCTAGTCCCCAGACTCTGTAATTTGCAAAACTTAAGCCTTTCTTCGTAAGAGCAACCCTTTGTTCCATTCACTAATCTTGTTGCCCTTCTCTGTACTCCTTCCAGCAGCTCTACATCCTTCTTGAAATGAGGCCTCCAGACCTGTATACAGTACTCAAGATGTGGCCTAACCATTGCCTTATACAAGGGAATAATCACCTCCTTATCCCTGCTAGAAAAATTCCTGTATATCATTGACAAGACACCATGAGCTACTCTTGCAGCTCATCTGCACTGCTCAGAGAACTTCATATCTGCCTGCACAATTACCCCCAGGTCCTTTTCATTCTCCACCACTGTCAGTGTAGTACCGCAGAGTTGATACGTTGCTCTGGGGTTACTGTTTCCCATATGTAGTACTTTACATTTGTCAATGTTAAACTTCATTTGCCACCTCTCAGCCCATCTGTTCAACCTTTCCAGATCGTGTTGCAGCAGCATAGCATCAGTAGTGTCCTTAACAACCCTGCCAACCTTTGTATCATCTGGAAACTTGGACATTAACCTTGATATACCATCATCAATATCATTTATAAATACAGAAAACAAGAATGGACCCAACACTGAACCCTGAGGGACTCCACTAATAACATTAGTCCACGATGAGCAGTGTCCATTGATTACCACTCTGTCTTCTCCCCCTAAACCATCCCTTTATCCATAGCAGCAATTTGCTTCCAACGCCACACTGCTCCAATTTGTGCAGCAGTCTTCCATGGGCAACAGTATCAAGAGCCTTTCTAAGATACAAATTTATCTTAGAAAGATAAATTTGTATCTTAAAAAAGATATTTATAAAAAAGATATTTATCAAATTTATTCCCTGCATCCAGTTCTTTTGCGACTGCATCATAGTATCCAATCAAATTGGTCAGGCAAGACTTTCCCTTAACAAAACCATGCTCTGTCTGAGCTATAACTGAAGTCTTGTCTGGATGATCCTGCCGTGCTTCTTTGACTAGTGCCTCCATTAATTTTCTTGGAACAGAAGTTAAACTCACAGGTCTATAATTACTTGTGTCAGCATTTCATCCTCCTTTGTGAATTGGGGTCACATTTGCACATCTCCAGTCTATGGGTACCTCTCCTGAATCTAAAGAAGCTCTCATAATTATGGCTAAGGGTTTGCTTACTTCCTTTACTGCCTCCTTTAATATAACTGGATAGATCGCATCCACACCAGGTGCCTTTTTTTATGTTTATCCTCAACAATTTCTCCTCCACTTTCCTCTCAGTTGTTACAAAATCATCTAGCTCACTGCCAGAGTTAACTTCACCTCTGGCATTTCCCTTCCTGAAGAACTCCTCATGTGTGAATGTAGATCCAAAATACTCATTTAGTTTGTTAGCCACCTGAGGAGGATCATCAACAGTTTAACCATCAATATGTAGTGGACCAATCTGATTAATCTCTTTCGTTCTAGAGTTAACATAGGTAAAGAACTCTTTTCTGTTTTTCTTTGCATCCTTTGCCTACCTAATCTCCTTTGTGACTTGGTTACAGACTAGCTTATATCTATCATAATCTTCCATGTCACCCATTAATTTATATGTATCCCATGCATTTTTCTTCTCTATCTTATGGCAAAGATAGAAGTGCACAATCAACATCTTTGTGTAAGAAAATTTATGAATATTCAAAAAGTACTTCACATATACAGGCTGAAAAAAATCTTGCAAGCTGCAAATGGCATCTTACATTTAGAAGCAGTAATTGATCAAATGAATGATTCTGAAATTTCTAGCACCTGTAAGGTTTTTAGAACTGCATATTATATTGCGAAACATGATCGACCATATTCTGATCATTTTGAGTTGTTACAATTTCAAGAATTGAATGGCACTGTTATTGCTCACAGTTTGTGTTCAAGATGCTACTAACATAATAGAGCATGTCACAAGGCAAATGAAATTAAAATTGTGCCAACAAATTGCAGACATACTAGAAACTTATCAATTCTCACTGATGAGTCTACCACTCTAAGCAAGAAATCTACTCTGATTATTTATTTAAAATGTGAAACCAATAAAATGAAAGATCCACATTACTTGTTTCTTGATTTAATCGAATTGTCAGATCAAACAGCTTTTACAATAACAGTGTCCCTTAAAATGTCTTGAAAAATACGGATTTGATGACAATTATTTAAAACACTATTTAATTTCTTTTATGAGCGATGGGGCAAGTATTATGTTGAGCAGAAAATCTGGAGTTGGAAATAAATTAATAGAAAAATATCCAAATTTGATCAAATGGCATTGTTTAAACCATTGGCTTGTATTATCAGTTGGAGATGGAATATCAGTTCATGGAATTAACCATTTTCAAATATTTATGGACAAGCTGTACACTTTGTACAGTCAATCTCCAAAAAACCTGAGAAAAATAGAAGCACGTGCTACCAGCATCAAGAAAAAATTAAAAGGATTAGACAGGTATTTAACGTAAGGTGGGTGGCCAGCTCCTTTAGGACCATATAAGCAGTTTGGCAAACTTTTGCATCTTTATGCCATCATTTTGAAAATTCCAGTAAAGATAACCAAAACAAAACTGAACACTCCACGTTCAACAGATTATATAAACAAACTGTTCGTTCTAGATTTAGCCCTGATGTATGATGTATTGTTTGAGCTATCAATTCTTTCAGGGTCATTGCATAAAAGAGATATCACAATAGTATATGCAGACAAATTGATTCGTCATACAATTCATTGCTTGGAATTTTTAAAAGATCCTCAAAAAGAAAAAAAAAAGTTGTTAGAAGCCTCAGATGCTGTTGAAAAAATGCAATTAATTTCAGTAACATTAAAGGACAATAACAAATCTAGAAATTTAGAAATAGAAATCAATTTCTAAATAATATTATTAATAATATGAAGCATAGAGTGAGTGTTAGTACTGATTCTATTGAATTTACTTAAGGAATTTCAATTTCAGACATTATAAAAGAGTTGCGAATTCTTGAACCAAGTGAATGGCCATCTGAAATTGATCTTGGAGAAAATGAAATAGAATCTCTCTGTAAACGTTTTAATTTACAGTGGCACCTTGGTTTGTGAGCATAATTCGTTCCAGAAACATGCTTGTAATCCAAAGCACTTGTATATTAGCATAAGCATTGGCATTAGTAGAGGCATTTGATGCAAGAAAGCAAGCTTATGCAGCATCAGCCAAAAAAAAAAATAAAGTAAAATAAATAAATAAAAAATAACCACTTCCACTTCACCCCTCTGTTCACTCGAAATACCTGTCCAGCTGAGCCTTAAACTTATTTAGGCTATCAACTTCCACAACAAGGGATGGAAGTCTGTTCCACCTACCAACCACCCGCTGGCTAAAGGCAAATTTCCGCACATCTATCCTACATCTGTCTTTCCTCAATTTGAACTTATGCCCTCTCAGGTGATTATTCTGAGCAAGAGGAAGAATCCCGTCAGCATTGAGCATGCTCAAACCATTCAAGGCTTTGTACACCTCTATCAGATCACCTCGCTGGTGCCTAGTCTCCAGACACTGTAATTCGCAAAACTTAAGCCTTTCTTCGTAAGAGCACCCCTTTGATCCATTCACTAATCTTGTTGCTCTTCTCTGTACTCGTTCCAGCAGCTCTACATCCTTCTTGAAATGAGGCCTCCAGGCCTGTATACAGTACTCTAGGTGTGGCCTGACCATTGCCTTATACAAGGGAATAATCACCTCCTTATCCCTGCTAGAAAAATTCCTATATATCATTGACAATACACCATGAGCTACTCTTGCAGCCCATCTGCACTGCTCAGAGAACTTCATATCTGCCTGCACAACCACCCCCAGGTTCCTTTCATTCTCTACCACTGTCACTGGTAGAGAATGAAAGTGGTACCACAGAGTTGATACGTTGCTCTGGGGTTTCTGTTTCCCATATGTAGTACTTTACATTTGTCAATGTTAAACTTCATTTGCCACCTCTCAGCCCATCTGCTCAACCTTTCCAGATCCTGTTGCAGCAGCATAGTGTCAGCAGTGTCCTTGACAACCCTGCCAACCTTCATATCGTCTGCAAACTTGGACATTAATAACATTAGTCCACGACGAGCAGTGTCCATTGATTACCACTCTCTGTCTTCTCCCCCTCAACCACCCCTTTATCCATAGCAGCAATTTGCCTCCAATGCCACACTGCTCCAATTTGTGCAGCAGTCTTCCATGTGCAACAGTATCAAAAGCCTTTCTAAGATCCAAGTATATAATATCAAAGGTATTATCTGCATCCAGTTCTTTTGTGACTGCATCATAGTATCCAATCAAATTGGTCAGGCAAGACTTCCCCTTAACAAAACCATGCTGTGTCCGAGCTATAGCTGAAGTCTTGTCTAGATGATCCTGCAGTGCTTCTTTAACCAGTGCCTCCATTAATTTTCCGGGAACAGAAGTTAAACTCACAGGTCTATAATTACTTGTGTCAGCCTTTGATCCTCCCTTGTGAATTGGGGTCACATTTGCACATCTCCGGTCCATGGGTACCTCCCCTAGGGTTCCAAGGAAGCTCTCATAATTATGGCTAAGGGTTTGCTTACTTCCTTTGCTGCCTCCTTTAATATAACTGGATAGATCCCATCCACCCCAGGTGCCTTTCTTGTGTTTATCTTCAACAATTTCCCCTCCACTTTACTCTCAGTTATTACAAGATTCTCTAGCTTACTGCTAGAGTTGAATACACCTCTGGCATTCCCCTCGCTGAATAACTCCTCATGTGTGAATGTCGATGCAAAATATTCATTTAGTTTGTTAGCTACCTGAGCAGGGTCATCAACAGTTGACCCATCGATATCAAGTGGACCAATCTGATTCATCCCCTTCCTTCTAGAGTTTACATAAGTAAAGAACTCTTTGCTGTTTTTCTTCGCATCCCTTGCCAAGGATCTCTCGTAATCTGCCTTCGCCTGCCTAACCTCCTTTGTAACTTGGTTACAGATCAACTTGTATCTATCATAGGCTTCTGTATCACGTGTTAATTTGTATGTATCCCATGCATTTTTCTTCTCTGCCATATGCCTCATTAGTTCATCTGACATCCATTTAGGCCTAAACCTTGAACAATATTTCTTAGTTCGTATGTAAAGCCTAGTAGCTTGCAAGGTAAGTTCTTTGAATGCTTCCCATTTTGAATTTGCTGTTGGTAACATCATCAGTTGATCCCACTGTATAGAATTTAAATACTGTCTCAGTCCATCGTATTTGCCTTTACGAAAGCAATACTCCTTCCCTTTACCCCTAATGGTAGTTACCTCTTTGAGTAACTCCCACTTCAGAACACTGTGATCGCTGCCACCTAGTGGTTCATTTATCTGCAGATTCTTAATGCATGAAGAATCACTACTGATAATCAAATCAAGAGTATTACTCCCTCTAGTAGCCTCCCGAACATGCTGATGTAGAAAACAATCATCCAATAAATCCACAAAAGCCTTGCTAGTGTATGAGTGACCAGCCCCCAAATTCCAGTCAATATCTGGGAAATTAAAATTCCCCATTATAAGACTCTCTGATTTACTGGCCCACTATTTCTCTGTACAGTTTCTTATTATACTCATCAGAGTCATTAGGCCTATAGCACACTCCTACTCTCAATTTTGATCTCCCAATGCTTATGTCACACCAAACTGACTCGACACTGCACTGTCCAGTGATGTCGACTGGTTTCACTTCCTTGGATTTTATGTGTTT
The DNA here is from genome assembly GCF_048544385.1 of Mastigoproctus giganteus. Lineage (NCBI taxonomy): Eukaryota > Metazoa > Arthropoda > Arachnida > Uropygi > Thelyphonidae > Mastigoproctus > Mastigoproctus giganteus. The sequence goes on along the minus strand of NC_143586.1, from coordinate 155,174,016 downwards.
CTTAACTAATAGCATAACCCCTCCTCCCTTCCTATCCTGTCTATCCTTTCTGTAGACATTGTACTCCCCAAATTCCAGTTCTGCATTCCTTATATCTGTGTGACACCACGTCTCTGAAATCCCAACAATATCTGCCTTTTTTGAGCAATAACTCAAATTCATTAAATTTATTTACTAAACTCCTAGCATTGGTGTACACGCAAGTATACATGCACCTGCTCTTCCTCTTAGCCACCCTAACACAACCCATGTGTTTACTTGTACCCCCATGATTCCCAGCAGTCTCTGTAATATCCTGCATCTTATTTTCCAGGCTGCTGCTCATTCCAATAGAAGCAGTGCAATCACTTTCTCTTCTGCCAGTGGCTACTGTTAATCTATTAGTCCTTGTATCCCCCAATCTAGCAGTTTTCCGACCCATCTAACACTGCCTCGATAGCAACAGCAAACATTCTTGCACCCTTTCTATTTAAGTGTATCCCATCCCTGTAGAAGCAGTCTCTCCTGTTAACAAGTACAGACCAAGATGAAAAAAATTCTACCCCTTGAGCCCTGCACAATCTTTCCAGGGCCGAATTGATCGACAGGGCTCTCATCATATACTCCCTCCTATCGTGTCTGGGCAGAATTGCAGACACTTTCAAATTCAGCCCTAATTCACGGCTTTTTTTCATCAGTGACCTGTACTTGTTAAGTAATTCTGCCGGTCTCCTACTCTTAATATCATTAGTAATGAATTTCCCCATAGGAAATAATGGAAACCCAGATGATTCATTCCAAAACTCAAAAATATTCATATAAAAATGATTAATACAAAATACATATATATACCTTTTTATACTTTTAATATATCAATTTAATATACATAAAGCAATTGAATTTATTAATTATTTATTAATATATTGGGTAGGACGACTTTCACTGTCACTAACAGAATCATTGCTATCTGTTAGACTCTTTCTTTTTGTGCGACTACTTACTATCTGCATGTTTCTCTTTGCGTTAATTTAATTATTTATTTATTTTTACCGTATCCATCACATAGGGGGCACCACATATTATTTTGACGACTATTACATTATGTCCTAGATACGGTCAAATGTAGCATGTATTATATATTTAATCTTATTTTAATCATTAAATTACGTTCTCTGTCGGGTAAACGATGATTAATATATGCTTACATTTATATTTTACTTATATTTCTAAATATTTCAAAATTTTTCTTAACTTTTATCATCATTCGTTTTATTTATATTCGATTTATATTTGACCTATACTGGTTTATATTTGGTTTAGATTTAAATTACTTAGCATATATTGATCATCACAGAAACAGAGAACCTCTTGTCGTTTTTTGCCTTCATTCTGGGTGGTTGGCCGCAGTTGAAGTCATCTAGATTGTCAGTAAAAGGCGATAATAATATATAATTATTTATTATTTTTTTTTTTTTTGCGTTTTCTTAGGTCCCTGATGGTATTATTATTGGATTGATTTACTTTTTCTAATAATATTCTATAGACATTATGGGTGTATTGCATGATTGCTTGCAACTGCATTGACCCATAAATATTAATTATTGTCTTTTTAACTTTCTTTCTTTCCTTTTTTATCACTAATATAATATAATTATGATATATATATATATATATATATATATATATATATACATATATATATATATATATATATATATACATACATACACATCTCTTCATAACAGACACCACGTTTACTTGTCTTGTACAACAATACACGTGAAGGGTGCATGGAGTGTCTAAAGCCAGTGGTTTTTGACCTTTTTTTAATAACGGCACCTCTAAGCAACTTATTTTATTTTGCGGCAATTTTTTTGCCTGTTAGGTCCGATTTTCTCTCTCTCTCTCTCTCTGTAAACTAATATCACTACGTCTAATATTAAAAAAAAAAAAAAAAAAACGTTATATGATAGTTACTACAATAATATAACTATAAACAAAATTACAATTCACAATACATTTTTTTTTACATATTACATTTGTACAAAATACATATTTGTGTATATGGTACCAGATCCATAACCCTGTCATATATACATTTTATAAATTTTGCATTAACTCATAGCTCATTCCTGTTTGATATGACTTTTGTAATTTCAAATTTCACTGCATCTTTATCATTATATATAATAATTTTCTTCTTTATATAGAGGTACTAAGTAAACATCAATTATAGATCACCACAAAATTAAAAAGATACCGTACACCATTTTATAATGAAATAAATATATAAATTTTAAAAAATAATAAACTTAAACCCAAATTACATGGCACCCCTGGAATGTTGTTGCTGCACCCTAACGTGCCGCGGCACTACAGTTGAAAACCATTGGTCTAAATTCCATACATACAAATTGTATGGAAAAAAGAAATAATAATTGCCGGATTTCTATTTGTCTAATTTTAATGCAAGTTTGAACAACTAGACAAATTTTTTAAAGGTCCAAATATAAAAACTTTCATGAAAATTCGTCCGCTGGGGGTCCCCTCTCTGTTACATGCGGACAGCAGGCCATGAAGACAACAGACGCTGCACATATATGTATATACACGCGTGCGAACGCGCCTAAAAATGAATTTTATGTAATACAGTACGGACTCTTCCCTTGTATATGATGGCTCGATACAAAAAAAAAAAAAAAAAATTATATATATATATATATTTGAAACAAAACAAAAATTAACAATCGAATCAAAATGACCAAAAATGGCAATTGTATATAGAGCAAAAAAAAAAAAAAAATATATATATATATATATATATATATATATATATCGAACGAAATTGTAGAATATGGAATGATTAAAAACACGGAATGTTTTTCTGGGGATAAAAGATAGAAATGCAAGGCGTCTGGCAGCTTTCATTAGTATTTTTGTTGGCTAAAACCAACAAAATACGTATAAATTATTTGATTCCCTTTTAATGTGCGGAAAGATTTTTAAACAGCATTAGAAATTACATGTTGTGACCCACTGTGTATGAATGTGATTCAAGGATCCTTTGGGTTTTTTTTTTTTTTTTTTATGTTCTTAGGGACCACCAGTATTTTTCACTGAGGAATATGTTATTTTAAATTATATTTCAATAAAGAAAAGATGGTTCTGATTAATTTTGAATAGCCAAATAGTCCAAGTACAAACAGATGGCCGAAGGTTTACATTTTGTTCGTGGACATTAAATTTATGCGTTTTGGTGTGGATTATGTGCATAACAAAGAAACCAGTATGAGCCGCTCCCTTTTCTCTTGGCACTTTGCCAGAACAGAATACAATACATACTACATTTCCCCGAGTGAGGTTCTAAATGTTGGTGCCTGTTCCACGTAACGCTGGAACCCGCTCAAGGTCATTTCACCCAGTCCTAAGGCACAACTGCACCCGACGTCCTAATAAATGGCTGTTGCCTAGCAACCAACTGATATCGTCTCCAGGCCTTTCAGCTGGCTAGAATTACATGCCAACTAGGCAGCACACTCAACGAGAACTATTGATCGTAGCTTGGCAACAGAGTTGTGCTCAAATAGGCGGTTGCACTTCCAGACACGATGGTGCCTGGTACTGCTACTGCAAGGGCTTGCGTGATCACCCGCATCACTACCCTGCGGCTACGAAGAAACTTGTTATAAGGTAATAAAGCTTGATAAAAAAAAAAAAATGTGAAACACATAAATCATGCACACATTGTAGAACACAGCAATTGCTGTCGATAAATTAAGTTAAGTAAATTCAGGTGTAGACTTTTTTTTATTATTATTATTATTTCGGCATGCTACTTTATAGCGTTGACTGAAGTTTCAACTCACTTCACAATAAATATTTTATAACCCCTGTTTTCAAAAGTTGAAAACTTTGCCATTGGTTACTCTTATAGATTGCTCTAAACTAGTCTTGAAAACTGTCCCAAAATGTTAAAGCGCGCGCACACTTCCGTCTACAACTTCACACAATCTACGAAAAAATGCCCACGGAAAAACATTACCACGTAAGGAATATATCCAAATATTTCCACCCTGATCATTAGAAGTTTAAAAATTAATTAATTAAAAAAAAAATACATAGCATTTTCCGTACCTTCAACACAAAGATCATTTTGACCCCCCCCCCCAACATTTGTTTTTATTCTCGTTCTACAATCCAAATACCTTTTTTTTTTTTTTTTTAAAAAGTGTTTACTTTGGATTCGCTAACAAAATTCGTGAAATCTCCCCAAATTTTCCATAAAACATAAAAAAAAAAATAAAATAATAAATTTCAGGATCGAGTGGGTTCGTGCAACATTACGAGGGACAGAATAAACTGTATCAACATGCGAAGGAATAGGGTGCTGGCTTATAATCCATCAGTTATTCATATAACGTTGTGATCAGTATACAGACTCCTTACAAGTGACTATGCAACTTTTACTGTTCAATGACATAAACAGTAAAATACCGTTCAGAGCTACTCTTTGGTTTGAGTCGAAATCTTACTATGAGCACAGTAAAAGGGCCATGGCCTACTAGAGTACAGACGGCGGCAATAGTAGACATTATTTGAAAGACTCGTCTCGATTAAAAAATATTAAGAGGCAATATGATTTCGATGTTTCAAATTACAATTAAAAAGAATGCAAAAAAAAGATGGAAACGTTGAATGCTCTTGTCTACTCATGTATCCTAATGTTTCTCAATTATGTGTGTGTGCTTTTACCACATTTTTTTGCTGCTTGTGCTCTAAAAAGGTTAATAATGAATGAAAGTATTATTCGTTACTTTCAAGACAAACGGTTAATTCACCAAGAATTATGTTGCTTGTCTTGTGATCGATCATAAAGTTCACTCCACACCAAAACCAACTATCATAATTCATGTGCTTACCAATATTGTAGTTTAAATTTAGGCTACTGTTATCACACTGCAAATCAGGGCCGGGCGATGCTATGATACAGAGAGGTGGCCGCATCAAGCGGCACCGTAAGGGGGCGGCATAAGCAGCGAAATCAAAATACAATTTGAACCATTAAGGGGCGGCATTTCGAAGACTTGCATCATACTGAGAAAATCTACCGCACGGCCCTGCTGCAAATGATAGGTAGTAAAGTGGCAGTCTCTCTCTCTTTGTCCCCCGAAAGTCAGAATTAAGATTCCGCATCCATACCAAAAATCCATCTCCTTCCCTAAATTCTTACCGCAATGATTCTCGGTCTTTACTAATAACGAGTCATCGTTCTATCTATACGGTATGCAAGCCCGACCAGATTGGGGTGGGTGGACAGGAATTGGAAGATTATCTGGGCCCGCAATTCTCAAGGGGCCTTACAGAGATCCTAACATTACATTCTTAATTACATTTATTTTTAATAATCGATAAAAAATTAAAATAATAATAGTTTATTAATAATTTTTATCTCGTTGCTTTATTAAATGTTAGAACGGATTTGTTCCTTTTAAAGCCTCACATCTACATGTGGACACACAAACACATATACCAACACATGGGAGGGTGCAGTCGTGCACTTCGCACCATGGTTCGCGTACGCTCTCTACACGCCCCTGATTGTATGGTTCCGGTTCTAATGTAGCGAGTTCTGAACACGGCTTCCATGAATAAATACAATAGCTCTGAAATACACTGCACTGGTATTTATCCACAGTAATCCGAGACGATAAGTCCAAATGAAACACTGGCAGACTGAAAGTGATTCACAGTCTGGCATTCAGGACAACAAAACAAATTTTAGCGGGGCACAAGCTATATGGCCGATCACAAGGCAAACGACAATTGGTGAATTAAGTGTTCTTGAAAGTAACCTTCCGATTTACTATTATTTAATAAGTCGTTAAACATTACTATTAATAGCTACAACTTTATCACAAAAATGAAACTTCGTGCACCAACTAGATCATTTAGAAATTATACATTATTAAAAACCATCCCATGCGACGATAAATTACAATTTCCACAAACAGGGCAGCAAGATTAATCAAATTTGTAGATATTTAATGCACCTGGACACCAAGAAGTTAACAGCTCAAATTTATAATAAAATAACAGGAGAAATTCAACTGTTCAGTTATACTCTCTTCTGTGTGTGTGTCAGTGAGATTGATTCCTGTTTTTATGATTATGATGTTTTTAGCCTCTTACATTTAATATTACTAAGATTTTGCGTTGGAATTATTTAAAAATAATATGTAGCTGCATGTTAAAGGCATGTGCGTTTTGTAGCCGAAATAAATATATACGCCTCCATTCTATATAAAATGGTATTGCGGACTCTGCTGCCCCACCACTCTAAGCATTTGCTTTTCAGAGGAATTCTAGTAGCTGAAATGGACCGCCAGCAATTACATGGTACTACTGAAGTTGGCAGAGGTCCAGGCATAGGACCTTTGCCACTGAAGGCTGCCCAGCTCCTGTACCCAACAAACACCGACTGCATCTCACACACAATTTCATCCCAACTCACAGGATGTCTTGTCCAACAATTGGATTTTTATTTCATAAGATTTTTTTGACGAACCGAAATATCACTAGTATCAGCAGTGCCAAATAATGCAAGATGGGAAACTTATAAAGCATCAGCTCACAAAAAAAAAAAAAAAAAAAAAAAAATCATTTCACCTATCTATTCCTCCAATAGTTTGTCTAGTTCTTCCTTGAATTTATTCAAACTATCCACTTGAACAACAACAGACAGCAGCTTGTTCCAGCAACCAACCACCCATTGGTTGAAAGTAAACTTCTGCACAACTATTCTGCAACCGTCCTTCCTCAATTTGAATTTGGTTCTCATGTTCGTAATCTGAGCAAGAGGAAGAATGTCATCATTCAGCTTTCACGATCCATTCAAAGCCTTAAACACCTCAATCAGATCACCTCACAAGTGCTTGGTCTCCAGACGCTGCAATTTCGAGAACTGAAGCATGCCTTCATAAGAGCATCCCTTTGTTCTTCTCGCCAATCTCGTTGCCCTTCTCTGTACTCGTTCCAGGAGCTATACATCCTTCCTAAAATGTATGCAGTACTCAAGATGTGACCTGCCCATTGCTTTGTAACAATGGAATAATCACCTCCTTATCCCTGCTAGCAAAATTCCTGTACATAGACAAAACCCAATTAGCCATCCCGGCTGGTTGTCTGCATTGCTCAGAGAACTTCATATCTGACTGCACAACCAACCCTATGTCGTTTTCATTTTCTACTACCCGAGTGTAGTACCACACAGTTGTTAAGTTACTGTGGAGTTACTTTGCATTTGTAAATGTTAAACTTCAAGTACCATTTCTCAGCCCATCTGCCTAACTCTTCTAGATCCTGTTGCAGTAGCATACCTTCATTACTGTTATTAACCACCCTGCTAACCTTTGTATCATCTGCAAGCTTGGATATTGAATCAATATAATTGATAAATATAGAAACAACAACGGGCCCAACACGGAATCCTGGAGAACTCAACTGACATTAGTCCAAGAACAGCAGTGTCCACTGATTGCCACTCTTTCTCCCCCTCTATCGTTTTAATTGCCTGCTTCGATTTGTGCAGCAGTCTTTTATGTGTAACAGTATCAAAAGCGTTCCTGACATCCAAGCATATGATATTAAACATAGGTAATGAAAATAGCATGATATTAAAATTATTTTTTTCATCCAGTTGCTTTGTGATCGCATCGTAGTATCCAATAAAATTGGTCAGGCAAGATTTCCCCTTAACAAACCCTTGCTGTGTCTAAATGATCCTGCATTACTTCGTTAACCAGTGACTCCATTATTTTCCCCTGGAACAGAAGTTAAACTAATAGGCCTGTAATTACTAGTGTCATCCTCTGATCCCTTTGTGAATTGGGGATACATTCACACATCTCCAGTCCGGGGGGGAGGGATCTTCCCTAAATCCAAGGATGCTCTCTCAATTATGGGTAAGAGTTTGCTTACTTTCTTTGTTGCCTTCCTTAACATAACTGGATAGATACCATCTCCCCCAGGTGCCTTTCTTATGTTTAACTTCAACAATTTCTCTTCCACTTTCCTCTCAGTTATAGCGGAAAAGAAAGGTTGAACAACTCAACCACGAAGCTCATATTTCGGCACATCTACTGTGCAGATTTATTTAGCTGAAAGTAACTTGCCACTGGTAATACCGCTATGCTTTCTTCTGTGCGATATTCACGTAAATGCAGAAACATTAAATTATTGTTTATACTCAGACAAGAACAAAAAGGTCCGTGGAGTTCACAATAAATCACCAATACAAATGTTTATCGTATTTAGCAATCAAGGGTTTGAACACCGGTTCACTCAAAGAGCGTGTGCTACTACACTTAAGCCTCTGACCACTTCTGCCCCAGCAAATAAAATGTGTTAGTATTCCGCGGGTAGCTAATATAATGGCTTTGGGTTTTGGCTAATTGGGTTTTGTCTATGTAAATTCCTGTACATAGACAACAACAGTTTTGTTTTTTTTCCAAAATTTACTTCATTTATTCAGAACTACATCATAAGCCAGCCTCCTCGTGGCATGGACGGATACTAAGACACGGCTTTCATTGTGATGGCTACTTCCTGGCAGCAATTTGGCCAGAAACAACGCTTTCAACATAATAACACACACTGATTCTACACACCTCTGGCTCTTTTACAACGTTTCTATCATCACAGAACGGAGAGTTGAAGGAGCCACCCCATACAACAAATACAAAGAAAAGGAAAAGGAAAAAAAAAAAAAAAAAAAAAAAGCTTGTCACAGTCAGGTTTATGTAACTTGCCTCAGAGTAAAACAAGATAACTCACAGCATATGGAACTGTCACTGCTTTAAAACTTTGAAACCAACCGCTTTGAAGTAACTGATGCAAACTTCCTGTTTCAGATGAACGAAACCGATATCTGTCGGTTTCTGCTGAAATGCAAAGTCGGCAACGCTAGGTGACGACCGCGCAGGAATGGTTTAAAGAGAGCCCCCTTCCAATTAAAAATATTATATTTCTTTTCTTCCGAAACCCCAGATTCGAAGCCAATCAAGAAGACCTGTGGAATGATTTAGAAAATGCATCTCTCTCTCATGCATTTTGATTTAGAAGAATGCATCAGTAACCATTTAGATTACCAGGCTTACCCTGAAAACTTTGTAGTGCAAGTAAATCTATTAACTAGACCTTTTTTTTTTTTTCCGAACAGCAGAAAAAAATAAATGCCTACAGTTGCGCAGAGGAGCCATGGAAAAAGGAAAATAGAGGAAGAGCAAGGAGGTGGATGGAGGGTATGAGAGCAGCGATGAATAGAAGAGGACTGGTGGAAGGAGATTGGAAAGATAGGAGAAATGGGGAGGGGATAAAGGAATTACTTTTCGATGTGGTTGAATAGAACCGTTGTAATGGACTCAAATCTAGTATGGGCTTGGCACACCCAGGGTCCTAAGCTGGATATCATCATTCTTCTCTTTCTTGGTGATTCCCTTCTACTTCTCTCTATCTCTCTCAGGGTAACTCATCTTTTTTTTTTTTTTTTTTTTTTTTTTTGGCTGGTGCAGCATATAAGCTTCAGGCTTCCTTACACTATATAGCTGCTAATAATAATAATAATAACGGAATAAATCCTAAGAAGAAGAGGAAGAAAGGATAAATCCCGATCTGAAGCAATCAGAAAATGTTATGTCAATTATAATAAAACTTACTGGAAATAACATTTTACTTCTTAATCATATTTTCTAATATCACTCATAACGATAATTAACTTTTAATAATAATTTCATAAAAAAAGCAAGCGTGCAATTTTGGTTTAAATTATTGTTATGGGCACTGTTGCAATTATGATGTATGACATCTCCAATTCCATATAACAATCTCTAACTGTTGTCGGCAAATAAAGCTTCCCAACTCTTTTCCAAACCATTCAAAAAGTGGCGCTTTTCAAAGACGTAGCAGCACCGTGGAGCCAAGAGCGTGCCTTCCACTACTCCGCAACGTTTTCCAAATCAAAAACGATATTAACCAAAGTTTCCAATGCGCCGTTTTCCATTAATCACAGAACTTAACGCAACAGCGGGAGCTACACTGCAGCGATCGATTCATGCCGCCTTACGAGTCAGCCAAATTTAAGAGTGAATCATCACTAGTGAGTAGTCATAAAAGTGGCTAATACTGACTGTTTGTATACATGACCGTTATCACTGTCAAGCTGCGTGTATCCACGCGGAGTGTGTACATAAAGCTCGCAGTGTGTTTATCGATTTTTGTGATAAGCGCAAATCACAGTTCACTTTTTGCTGGTTTTATGTGAAAGTGCTGGTGGAAGTTCTGCTTACAGAAAATTGGACAGGAAATAAGTACAGCGGCGAAGCGCGCGCGCGCTGCTAGCCGTAGCGCGTCCGCTAATGACATTATTATATAACAAATGCTTATGGGAAAGTACTGCATGGGGGAGGAAAAATAAAATACAAACAAGGTTTCAGTAACTGCTTTAAAATGTATTATTATGCGAGAGATAATCATGCTTTTCTATACTTAGCATTGAGCATTACGTTATAAACACTAAAAAAGTAGTGTCTACAGTACAACAAGAATATGAAATCATAATTACAGTGGATTCAGCCATTCTAATGCCCTAGACGCGACCTATATCTACGAATTAGGCCACAGATATGTTATCGGCCACATTTCGCGTGCAATGTACGCGAGATTCAATGGCCAAAGTGCTGGCCAAAACGCAAGATGGAGGGGGGACTGCAATTTATGAACGGGTTACGCAATTAAAATCGCTAGAAACGCTGCACGTGAAATACGAGCACGCATGCGAATGAAATGTGTTAGCATTCCGCGTGTAGCTAACATTATGGATTTGGACGTTGTGCATTCTCACCACTGCAAGTTTTTTTGTTTTTTTTTTTTTTGTTCAACATTTACGTCATTATATTTATAAAAATTGTCCACACTGGTAGCTCTTCTAATTTGCACCTGCGCGTCGCTGCGGCGTTGGACTGGCTTGGAATTAGCCGGATTGGTTCTGGCCGCATTTTATGATCAACTCTCCTGCATTTTCATCGGCTTCGTGTCATTAAGTTCAATGGCCTTCATAATTACATTGTGCTATCTGTTAACGATTTGGTCATACAGCCATAATGAAGATGGAAACGGAAAAGGGGCAAAGGAATGTGAGAGAATTAAACGATTGGACGAGGAACAGAATGAATTCACTTTAGTGGAGGTAGACAAGGATGTGGTATTTTGTTCCTGAATTTGGGTGTCCACTTCAAATTCCACTTTCATATCATCAATGTTTTCTGTCTACACTGAACGTTCTTTAGCAGTTCATGGTACTGTCAACACTGGAAGACTGCCATGGCATCTTTTTGCGCTGTTCATACACAGCTCCTTGTGGCGTTTTTCCTTATCTACTGCAGCACCAGCAGTTCTGTTCTAGACAGTTCCTTGTGCTGCTGGCTTTCCTAAACGGAGTTCCTGGTACCGATAGACTCTGAGCAGATGTAGCTCTTTGAGATGAGCTGACTGAAACTGGAGTTTGGACTCTGATATTTATTTTTGTGTAATTTGATTATTTTCAGTTTTCATTTGTATCTGTTTTGGTCGTGGGAGTCTTTCCCTCCATGTAATTCGGCAAACAAGAGAGGGAGTATATTAGAGTACTGCTAAATTATATGTAAATGACCGCTTTAATTACTAATAATAATATCCCCTGCATGCCCCAGCATTGAATACTAGTGAATTACAAATATAGAGACGTCTAACGACTGGCTAAATTTTATTATTTTTTTTATTTTTCAAAAGTGTTAGTCAGGCTAAAATGATGTGATGCCGCTGGCAAGATATCGAAAATATCGGGGCTCTCAGTGGGAAACTGGAAAATTTTAAGGTTCGCAATTTTGGCATTATTTTATTAGAGCCGATTTTCCTAGATCACTAATGGGCAAACTTTTTTTTATTTTTTTTTTTTATTTCAGCTTGTGGGTACAGGAATGTTTATTTTATTTATTTATTTATTATTTTAAGTCAGTGAAGTAATTTCGTTAACATCAAAAATTTACATTGAATAAGGCGGTTGACAAGGAAAAGAACTGTGCAATTCGAAGTGAAATTCTTTCAGTAGTAGTGGCGAATATTTCGTAAAAACTGTTTCAGAGAAGTAAAGATCATTATTTCGAAGTAATTACAAAAAACCTCTCCCTAGGGTCCGTCACCTTAGCTAGCACCTTCGCTGCTAGCTAAGGTGACGGACTCTGGTAGCAAAATATATTTAAAAAAATGCATTTTGATAATTCTTTTCATGTATGACCATATCGTCCTTTAAAAAAAATTAAAATTATTGCACAGACAAAATTACAATTATTTTAGTGTACCAATGGCAAGTATTTCGTCAAAACTGTTAAAAAATAACGGAAATTTTCAAAAATGGGTCGGAAATTTTTTTTTGGAAAATTTTACTATTTTTTATTATTATTATTTCAATTTTACTGTTAAATAAAACCAATTATAAAAGGAATCAGGTCAAAAGCTTGTTTAGTCTTTGAGTTATTCAAGTTCAAAGAGCGTTCAGGACAGAGGGGCATATGTAAATTATTATACAGATAGGAGGGACCCAGGTGAGCGTGGGTCTATTTTCCCATTCCACTTTTTAAAAAGTATTTTTGATGCAATATAGAGAAAGGAAATATTGAGGGTTTTTTTTTTTTTTTTTTACTTTAAAGTGGATTTTAAATAAAAATAACTACTTCACAGAAATGATTTATTTTACACTAAAAACACAACTTTTATTAACCAAATTATAATTATATTTGAAATTAATTAATTACATTTAGTTGTAAAATTGCTAGAAAATAAAACTCAATACTGTATACATTTTAAAACTTACTAAAATTTACTTTTCGAGCCTTTTGCCCAGCAAGGTGAATCACGGTAAGTGTCAGGTCGAACTTACTAGCAATTGACAGATTGTCAGTGATGCGTTATTATGGACCAAAGGTTTCAATTTTGAAGAACTTCTTTCAGCATATTTGATTCGGGTTCGGTCTAGTAATAAATCTTGCTCAGTAAGTAGAACAAAACGAAGTTCAGCTCATCACAGGTCCATTCTGTTTAAATCAGAATAGGCGCTGCAGGTGAGGATGCAGGTCATAATATAAACGGAACGGACTTGCAGATTCATACAATTAGCAGCTATCTTCTGGTATTTTCCATGGTTATATAAAAATCCCTATAGTTTTTTTTATGATTTTCAAATTGCTCTTTCAGTATAGCATAAACGGTGTCCACTGTTAAGTGGAAAAACTCACGTAAGAATTGTGCCCCTCATCGTCCAACATTATTCGTCTACGCTTTCCTGCAAATTACTTTAGAGGAAGTCATAGAGGGATTCTGCAATATTAACAGGACCTTAAAACCTACTATTTCTGTACTAAGACAAATACTCCAAGCAACTCAAGCGAAAAGCACAGGAAAAGCTAAAGAGACCAAGAAAACTGATTAGGAGAGAACTTCACAGCAATACCTCTTCTGATATTGTTCATTCCGATCTTTATCACCTAAGAAAAGCAATATATGATGTAAGAAATTAAAAAATGAGTACCATACGAAAAATTTAAATGATGCTTTAACACAACTGCATGACGAACACAGTCGGTTCAACATTGGCGAAAAGTTTTGTCATACGCATTGTAACTAAAGTGTGCCCGCATTTACTAGCAAAGAAAACATAGGACAATGGTTGAAATCTTTTTTGCACTGTTTTTTACATTTTCACGAAGCAGGCGACGGTGGGCTTAGCACACTGATTGTTATTGCTTCGACAAAAGTATATTTTTCTGAGTACATTCTGGACAACAGTGTGACAAAAGACTCCCTTTATCTTCCAGAAGTATGGACAGAAAAAGGTTTGTGTGAATCAAAAAGGTCAAACGGTCCGGAATCCTTCCATTCTCGCTACAATTAGTAGTTTTGCCCCTCATCCTAATACACATCAAGTTTGTACGTCTGGATATTCATACCGAAACTTATGTTAAAATAAACACTTTAAAGAAAAATTGGAGGAATAACCACCGGAGGAGCAGATATAGCAAAAACTATAATACAATAAAAGACGGGGGAGGGGAACGAAAGAAGTGAGAAAAGAAGAAATGACCGCAATGGCTAGTTTCTTCAGTAGGTGGCTAAATTTCAATATATTGTTGGCGTATTTAACTGTGGTGCCTTTCTTTTATTTACTGCATACGTCAAAATTTTTAGATCCTCCATATATATGCCTATTGCTTCTTTTCCCAATTCACTTGGAAAATCTGGACCGATGACTCAAGGAATTTCTAACGCCTTCATCATTTATTCTGGATTTTAAAGCAAACAGATTTTTCCTATGCGAATCAACCATGTTACTACGTTTATGAACAACAAGCTCCGTGACGGTAAAATAATAATTAGAAATTTATACCCATAGCTGCTTGTTTTATCTAACAAGAATAGAACTCGTGAGGTGACCTGCTGCCATGTCCCATTTTTTAACAGGATCTGATCCATTCGGCGTTCCGATAGACCCCTTTTTTCACCACTGTCATTTAACCAAATGTGGTCTAGTCTGCTAGGCCGGTTCTTACCCTGCATTAGCGTCTCAGCCCACAAGACTGCCGTAGGCTGAATGTTTCTGGATCATTCACAGTGCGGGAATACCCTAGCTGGATAGCAGTGTTCATGATATCGCACTGCCACCTGTGACGTCAACTGTCAATACTACGCTCAGTCTTTAGCTCATACATTCCTAACCGGTTTGCACAAAAATTTAACACATTCAACTCCATTATCGATTATTGCTGATAGATAGCTCCCGCTCTCACAAACGACATAACTTAATACAGAGCAACGTAGACTACAATTTAAAGTAATTCATTCTGGAAATCATACATGGCTCTTGCTGTATTTCCTCGAGCAAATAGTGTGTGTGGGCTTATTTCTGGAATTACTTTCGCTTTGTAATATTGGTGCTGAAAGACAATGTTAAGAAAGAGGCAAAAGTGACTGAGCTTCGTGAAGTGAAATAGCCGGACAGCAGGGTTTGAAGAGGGAACCTGTGTATGACTGTGCAATCGACCCTGACCATCAGTGAGACACCTCCAGTTGCAACAGAATTATGAAACTGTGCAACAGTAGTGCAGAAACGTCATTATCCTTAATTTTCCATTCTAACTGTATCTGCAATGTATAATTTAGGGCAAAGAAAAAAAAAAAAAAAAAAAAAGGAAGTTAGATGAAAACAAATGTTGATAGAAATCCAGCGTCAGACAGAATTAGTTATCACACACTTGTCTATTCTGTAATCTTCTTTGATCAATTACATGTAGTTCTCGACTTTACGAGTTAATTCGTTCCTAGCGTGCGCTCGTAAAGCGAGAATTTATTTCCCATAGACATAAGGTTAAAAATTGGGGTTACGTTCTCAACAATGAAATTAGTTAGCTAATTAGTTTGTTTAAACGATTGATTTGTCGAAAAAAATGAAAACGTAACCTGTAAAATTAAGCAAATTATAATAATAGAGAAATTATTTACGACTTACAAATGTTAAAGAATGTTTATTCTTCATCATCATCAAATAAATGCACACTAGTTGATCACTCATTATTGGCTCGACACTCGGTTTGTTGCACAAGGAGTCTTCTTCAGAAATACTTCAAGAGCCGTTTGTTTCCAAGATAATTTTCTCTTTTAATTATAAATTTCAAGATTGCATGCATAAGCATTTTTTTAACGGCACACACAAATTGCAACTAACACGATTCGCGTGGAGTAACAAGTTTACGAAGCTTAAAATAAAAGGAATGAAGAGAAGATTCTGAAAATTTATCTTTTTTATACGATTGAAGATTTCAGTAAAGAGGAAACACATTTCACCATAATAACGGAAAAAAACACACAATTCCAGCCATCGGTATTTTCGCAAATGCAAGAAGATCGAGTTTACTACCTATTTATAATTGCTTGCAGTAACAGAAAAGCCCAATAAACCGGTAAGTGCAAATTGTTTTTGTTTTATGGTCGTGACCTCCAGAAATGTGCTTTATAAAAATATCACAAAGGCGTTTAAAATTGATTATTATAACGGAACATATGATAACGATGAAAGTGTAGTGCATGATTTGATGATTTTAATTGGTAACTAATACAATTTACAAACAACGCTCACAACCTTTTATATAGCCTTAAGGTCACGCTTGTGACTTTAAAAATGACATTTTATAGAGATAAATAGCTTAGTTATACAGCGAAAATTTAAACTTCCGAAATCTTGAAACGAATTACCAAAAAACATGTGTTATTGGGTTCACATTACGATATTTTAAAGATGCGATGGTGTCTCTGGAACTGATTAATATCGTAAAGCGGGGTACACTGCATTGTATAGCTACGCACGTGGTTTGGAATGCGGTATTTATGAATGTTTAACATTCATTTTTTGCAATTAATGTTCATATTTTCGATTTCGTTGATACTTGGGAGAAAAAAAAACTCGTAAACCCGGGAACTCGTAAAGCGAGAACTGCCTATACTTACTGTGTTACTGCGGAGGAATATGATTGGAAGTTACATCCAAAGATACGTCCACCGACCTCTTCATCAATGCAAAAAATCTAGTTCTGCGGAAATGGAACTTACAGAGTAACTGGAGACACAAACGTTTTAAATGAAATTTCATCATTGGAACATCTGAATAGGCTATGGTTATTTTTCATCAAACCTACTCCTGTAAAAATGGAAGAACTCACAACGTTAACTTGCCACCACATCATCATATATTCAATATATGAAACAGCTTTGGATATTTTGCTACCCTTCAACTTCCTAACTACGTAAGCCTCAAACCAAAAAAATTGTACAAAACACCGAAGATCTCAGTGTCTGCCTATCTACTGTCAGGTCCAGGATTCAATGCCGGATTTAGGTGGTATTAAAAGCCAACGGTGCCCAAGTAGCCAGGTGGGCAGAAGCAGCAGTGCGTAGCACACGCTTCTTGATTAGACCGGGGTTCGAGCCCGTGACCACCAAATACAGAGGATGCGGAAAGGTCAGGGAATGACCACCGCATATCTCCGGAGCAATGTCCTTAGTTGCTAATGCTCCTAAAAACCAAATAACAACTACAACATAAAAGCCAACCCCCCCCCCATCCCTCACCAGTGACCTTAGGACCAAGGAGCAACTGTGTTACTAGTCGCCGCTAAATCCGGATGTACCAGGATTGAATAACTATCATGTACATCAGTCAGAAATATCCTATGAACATCGCTTAACATTCCTATTATATCCTTATATTAAATTTTTAGTGAATATTGCTGATTATTTATTAATTCTCAAATAGGCAACACTTCAACATGGGGCAAGGTCTGGGATATACGTTGTGTAAGACAGTATGCAGACTTTTTTGCTAGCCAAAAACTCCCAAACACGGAGCCTTATGGCTTGGTGCCATAAGGCTCTGTGTTGTGCAAGAAGAACCAACTGCCGTCCTCCCCATACTAGGGCCGCACACGACGGATTTTCTGCAATAAACTTTTTAAAACGTCCAGATAGTAAGCAGTAACACTTTGGCCATTGGCACGAGCTCTCTGTGCACAATTCCCTTGCTATCGTAAAAAAGTGATGAGCAGGGTTTTGATTTTTGACCTTTCATGACGAACTTTTTTTTTTTTGGCTTTGGGAGAATTTGTCGATTTTCACTCCGCACTTTGCAGCTTCGTACTGAAAAACACCACGTCTTGTCACCGCAACGATTGAATTCAGGAAGTCTGGTTTGCTTTCGGCGGACTCAATAAGTTCTCTGCAGTGTTCAACTCGCGCCTGCCGTTGACCGTCTGTGAAAAAAAAAAACCGCGCACAGACCTTCGTTTTCTTCAAACCCTGGATTATTTGTCAAATGGTTTTCTTATTAACGCACAGATCTGAAATAATCCGGGACGTCTGGCCACTTTAGTCATTGGTAATGATTTCCCGCTTTTTCAATCAACTGGTTTGAACCATTTTTTCTGGGCCCAGATGTTCACTGCCTTCCAGTGATTCTCTTCCATAGGTGAAACGGTTATGCCACTCGAATACACGTGCACGAAGAATTCTCTTCATACACTTGCTTCATCGTTTGAAATGTTTCGTGGCACTTCTGCCCAGCCAAACACAAAGCTTGATGTTTGCTCTTAGCAGTCCTTGATGTAGTCCCTCCACAACACAGAAGAAACGTGCACTTCAACTCACACTACGTTCTGAAATGGCGGCAATTTCCGCTGACCTTGACTGCAGTGCTCGAGAAGCTCATTCATCACTCATCTCATAACATCAGTTTTGTTTTCCAATTGCAGCACTGTGTACTTAAATGTTTTTTTTAGTGGCGTCCTCCGACTCCTTTAGTAATATACAAAAGTCGCCCAATTAACCAAAAAAGGTTATGCACTGCATTAATGTACTTAAAAGTAGAGTAACAAAACCCCAGGGTCCACACCCAGGGTCCTGAGCTGGGTATCATCATTCTTCTCTTTCTTGGTGATTTCCTTCTACTACTGACTCTCTTTTCCTCTCTCTCTCTCTCGGGGTGGTTCAGAAATTTTTTTTTGGCTGGTGCAGCATAAGCCTCAGGCTTCCTTGCACCATATAGCTAATAATAATAATAAAACTGCATGTTAGTGATAGGTTGTTATGGTTAACTGCAGGTGGCTTTGTTTACTGATAATTAACTGTGGCGGTTAATTCTTACAGTTTCCTATTGCATTTCTTGTGGACGTCAGTGGTGATAGGACAGTTTTCAGGACTGTGGAAAAACCATGGCACTATGGACTGCAGGTGAAGCTGCTCATGTGTAGCCAGAATTCTCTCGCAATACAAACAGCTTTGTGTATCCTTTCCTTTTGATTCTAGGCTGAATTTTTGTTTTATTTTTGTACATTGTGACAATAATTGCCTATATTCACCGATCCGTTTTAGTGAGACTACATCTTGTGAACCAACTATACACAGCAAATTTCAACCACATACAGAAATCATCGCGATTATCCCTTTTACTATGCTATTTGCAATATTTTTCAAATGACAAGGTTCTCCTGACTCCTACATAATTTCCATATAAACTAATTAACAGTGCAAATATTTTTTTACAATCTTTATACTTTGGTATATACTTCTGGAAGCAAAAATTGTCACGGAATGCCTCGGGCTTGTCATCCACTGACATACTATGGAAACAGTGTGATAAGCAGCACATATAACAGTCAACTTATCTGGCGCGCTCGCTCTCTCTCTCTCTCTCTCTCTCTCTCTCTCTGAGTTTCATAAACGTTTGCATTGAAAAATCTAAGGCAATATTAAAGAAACCAAAATCTCCGCAAGCATTGCACAGATTCTGACCATATACCTTCAACATTTTAGTAGTACCGTATGACCCTACGGGCATCGATAATAATGAAGTCCTAGACATGCCTTTATTTCATATTTACTGTACTCCTTACTGATCTTAGTGCATAATTAGACATTTATTCTCTATGCATATACAGTGCAGGCCGCTTAATGTGATCACGGATAATGTTATCACTTTTATGAAGTCCTGAACAGACGTAGACTAACAAATAGAAAAAAAAAAAAAAAAAAAAAAATCTAAGTTTACTGTTACCAGCGCTTCGGTTTATGTTATCTCTCTTTTACCTTATCGCAGTTTACCCATGTGCAGTGGTTCTTGAACTCCAAAGCGTTGCGTGTCTTACTGCTGTTACTTCATATGGTTGTTGCGCCGTGAAAAAAGTCCAGGTATCCTGTACCCCTACCAATCACTGTTTTACAGTAGGGCATTAACCGTTTTCTAATTCTTGATTTTAATGGTTTGCATGGATTTCTATAAAAATTACGACAGTTTCATTTTTATTTATGAATTTCTAGAAGTAATAGTGGGCAGTCAAATTAAAGTATTTTATACTGCTTGATTTTCATGTTTTCTTTCTGTCCACTTCCACCTTTTTATGTACACGTTCTGCATCAATCAACAAAAATGGAACAACTGCATTCTTGTTTGTTGTTATTAATTAAGCTGAGTTCCGAAGTGATTACAATAAAGGGCATCCACTGTGCTGGTACAAGAAGTCAGATCATCATGAGCCTTGTTCTTCTCAGAATTGTAATTATGTCCACTTTCACTAATGTGATTGACCCAAACACGTTCAGAATCATTTATTGCTGTTTCTTCTTCCTCTAGCTTTTCATGTAATAAAACTGAATAGTCTCAGCTTGAAAAGTAAAATTTTTGTTAGGCCAATGATCTTACAGGGTTCACCCCGTAACATCACGGATAACTCGGCTGAATTGTCTTCCTGATGACAGTTCAAAGCTAAAAACAATATTTGTTTAACATCCTCTGGAAAAACAACTGGAAAGTAGAGTGAATTAACAATGCTCTGTAAATAATTTTATTCTTGTCTTCTCGTGAAGAGGAAGTCTATATGACCTTAACCAGCTGTGGTGTTGTGAAACCTCATGACATCGACTAGTTTAAATCCTAGTGATAATCCAGAATGAAATGTTTCTTACTGCTTTGTATATTGATATCAATACCAAACTTATAGCATTTATCAATGGAATGGTCTTTCTTTACCAAACAGAAATGATATTACTATTTCTTTATTTCAGCTTGAATCCAAAAACAATTTCCTAGAAATCCGGATTAACAAAGCAGAAAAAAAAAAAAAAAAGTCAACACTTCCCGTATCACCTGTCCAACTTTTCTAACAGTTTGTCTAGTTCTTCCTTGAATTTGTTCAAGATACCCACTTCTGCAACACCAACAGAATTACTCTTTTCAGTTATTTATGCCCAGAGTTTTGAATGCGAAATAGTGTTTTGCCTTGCACTCCTCTGTAATGGTTCCCAAATTGCACTCCTCTGTAATGGTTCCCATTACAGAGGAGTGCAATTTGTCTCAGGTCAAAGAGAAAGATATTAATTTGGAGTGATGCAACTTTTACACTGATGATAGTTTTTAAAACTTTAATTTGAAATTTTAGCAGGGTAGATGTGCACAAATTTGTCTTCAGCGAGCAGGTGGTAGACTGATGGAAAACAAACTCCCATCTGGTGTTGCAGAAGTGGGTATCTTGAACAAATTCAAGGAAGAACTAGACAAACTGTTAGAAAAGTTGGACAGGTGATATGGGAAGTGTTGGCTTTTTTTTTTTTTCCTGAGTGACATTGTATAAGCTACTGTTCCATATCCACTTGCAGGATGCCAAGCCACACTTTACTTTTAGCATTAGCAGAGGCATATGATGCAGGAAAGCAAGCTTATATGCATCAGCCAAAAAAAAATCCCATTCACTCCAAAAGTTTGTCTAGTTCAGGTTTGAATTCATTTAAACTGTCAATTTCCACAATGCCAGATGGAAGTTTGTTCCAGCAATCAACCACCCGCTGGCTAAAGGCAAATTTCCACATATCTATTCTGCAACTGTCTTTATTCAATTTGAATTTATGCCGCATCAGGTGCGGAATCTGAGCAAGAGGAAGGATCCCATCAGCATTGAGCTTGCTTGAACCATTCAAAGCCTTATACACCTCAATCAGATCACCTCGTAGGTGCCTAGTTTCCAGACTCTGCAATTTGCAGAACTTTAGCCTTTCTTGGTAACAGCAACCCTTCGTTCCATTCACTAATCACATTGCCTTCTCTGTACTTGTTCTAGCAGCTCTTCATCTTTCCTAAAATGAGGCCTCCAGACTTGTTATGAACATTGAAATCACCGAGGAAAATTACCTCACTGTTTAGGAGAGTTGAATTAGAGAAAGTCAAGTGTTGAAGAAAGGAAGTTAAGAGTTCCAAGTGACTAGTGGAGTTGGGAGAACAGTAGAGGCAACAGATAAATTTGACAGAATGGGGTAGAGAGATTTTATTGTATGCAGTACTCAAGGTTTAGCCTGACCATTGCCTCATACAAGGAGATAATCATCTCCTTATCCCTGCTAGCAAAATTCCTATATATAACTGACAAAACCCCATGAGCTACTCTTGCAGTCTATCTGCACTGCTCAGTAAACTTGATATCTGACTGCACAATTACCCCCAGGTCTTTCTCATTCTCCGCTATCCTGAGTGTAGTATCGCACAGTTGGTATGTTACTCTGGAGTTATTGCTACCATTATGCAGTACTTTGCATTTGTCAATGTTAAACTTCAGTTGCCACCTTTCAGCCCATCTGCAGAGACAGAATTAATATTATCTGTTGATTTAACCACTGCCCATCTCAATTGTCCTAATTATTTGCTGTACGATTCATTTCACTTCGTAGGTAGTACCTGTGCATATCCACTCAGATATTTCCTGTTAGAAACTTAGTGATTTGGAATCTCTTCTGGTTTAAAGTCTCTCTACCCCATTCTGTCAAATTTATCTGTTGCCTCTACTGTTCTCCCAACTCCACTAGTCACTTGGAACTCTTAACTTCCTTTCTTCAACACTTGACTTTCTCTAATTCAACTCTCCTAAACAGTGAGGTAATTTTCCTCGGTGATTTCAATGTTCATAACTCCAGCTGGCTTCTGTTTTCTAGTCACATGGACCTATCTGGTTAAGATGCTGAGGTTTTTGTAATTACTAATGACCTTACACAGTTTGTTCATTTACCTACCAGAATACTCAACAATCCTAACCACAAAGCCACTGTCTTGATATTTTTCTCATAAACAACCCTTCCAATTAACCAGTCAAGGTGAGAGGGTGCTCTGGGCACATTGCTTCACAACTTAGTAATGGTCTCTTCTCTAATGGAGCCTTTCTCTTATGGCCATTCTCAGCCTCGTGTTCTTTGGCATTACAAGAATGCAAAATATGGGATGACCTATCAGACATTTCATATGTGTTTACTGTATCAGCAATTTACACGAAGAACTAAGCAGTCACATTTGTGCATTTTTCAACCAAAAATAAAAATATCTATTAGACTTATTAGCATTAATAGAGGCATATGATGCAAGAAAGCAAGCTTATACAGCATCAGCAAGAAGGATGAAAAAAAAAAAAAAAAAAAAAAAAATTCCCATTTCACCCATCCATTTGCTCCAAGTTTGTCCAGTTCTTCCTTGAATTTTTTTAATCTTTCAACTTCCTTAATGACAGATGGAAGTTTGTTCCGGCAATCCACCTGCTGGCTAAAGGCAAATTTCCACACATCTATTCGGCAACTGTCTTTGCTGAAATCTGAATTTATGTCCCCTCAGGTGCATAATCTGGGCAAGAGGAAGAATTCCATCAGCACTGATCTTGCTCAGACCATTCAAGGCTTTATACACCTCAATCAGATCACCTCTCAGGTGCCTAGTCTCCAGATGCTGCAATTTGCAGAACTGAAATCTTTCTAGATAACAGCAACCCTTTGTTCCTCCCACCAATCTCATTCCAGCAGCTCCACATCCTTCCTAAAATATGGCCTCCAGACCTGTATGCAGTACTCAAGGTACTGCATACAGGTCTGGATGCAGTACAGGCCTGCATGCAGTACTGACCACTGACTTATACAAAGGGATAATCACCTCCTTATCCCTGCTAGTAAAATTCCTGTTATCAATAACCAGTCAATATGTGCTAGACTGCACTGCTCAGAAAACTTTGTATCTCACTGCACAGTTACACCCAGGTCTTTTTCATTCTCCACTACCCTGAATGTTGTACCGCACAGTTGGCACATTACTCTGGGGTTACTGCTACCCATATGCAGTACTTTGCATTCATCAATGTTAAATTTCAGTTGCCACCTCTAAGTCTATCTACCCAACATTTCTAGATACTGTCATTACTATCATTAACAACCCTGATGATTTGGACATTAAGCCTGATATACCTTTAACAATATCATTGATAAATACAGAAAACAACAATGGGCCCAATGCCAAACACTGGATGACTCCACTAGTAACATTAGTCCACGAATAGCAGCGTCCATTGATTACCAGTCTCATCTCTGCTCCCACTCAACTATCACTTTATCCTTAGAAGCAACTTGGCTTTAATGCCATACTGCTCAATTTGTACAGCAGTCTTTCATGTGCAACAGTATCAAAAGCTTTCCTGAAATTCAAATATATGGCATCAGAATTATTTTTTGCATACAGTTCTTTTGCGACCACATCGTAGTATCCAATCAAATTGATCCGACAAGGCTTCCCCTTAACCAACCCATGCTGTATCTGAATTATAAAGGCAGTCTTGTCTAGATGTGCAATGCTTCTTTAACCAGTGACTCCATTATTTTCCCCAGAACAGAAGTTAAACTTACAGGTCTGTAATTACTCGTGTCGCCCTTTGTGAATTGGGGATACATTTGCACATCTCCAGCCCATGAGGTTCTCCCTTGAATCCAAGGATTCTCTCCTTTTATGGCTAAGGGGTTGCGTACTTCCTTTGATGCCTCCTTTAATATAACTGGATAGATTTCATCCACCCGGGTGCCTTTCTTAAGTTTAACTTCGACAATTTCTCCTCCACTTTGCTCTCAGTTATTACAAAATCATTAAGCACCCTGTTACAGTCTGATAAACTTCTGGCCTCCACTTCCCTACAGAATTCCACACAGGATCATGAACAGTTAAACCATTTTTAGCCTCCATTAAGGCTCCACTACCTAGGCCGTAGCCTATCCGTGGATTGGTCTTAATGGGAATGTTATTCTCAAGTTTATAGAATTCTATTATTATTAATTTAAATAAACGAACATAAATGAATAACTAATCAAAAACGCAATTCAGCCTCTTAGCCTCCCATTATAAAAATGTAATCTTGACAATTTATTCCATTCATTTTAATGATGGGAGTTTCCATCCCTGGCGCTAGGAGGTGGGCCTCCACTATCTAGAATCAATCTGTATCTTCTTTTGAAAACCCCCACTACATACTTATTAAAGTATGAAAACAATCTTTTATCTGCAAACAGAATCCATAGTCTTTCCCTTTCTAATAAGCCAAGTGATCTTTCTAATTCCGATCTAAGATCCAAGTAATTTGGACAGTCTGATGTCTTACATTTATCAATACTAAACCTCAATTGCCCTTCTTCACTTCTTAGCCTTTCTCTAGGTGTTGTTAGAGTAGCATAACTTGGTTCCTGTCATGTAGTGTCTTAAAGATACAGTTTAATGCTCAACTAGTTCATTTTTTTTTTAAACATTCATGAAGTATGCTGAAGAAAAGCATGCAAAAAAAAGCCTGATGTTTATCCCTCCATTTACATAAATCATTGTTTGAACTTAAAATTTTAAGCCAGAGAAGGTCAAAAAGAGGAAATTCCTTTGGTAGTCACATAGGTAGAAAAATAGTGTATTTTGGAACTTGCTTGTGAAAACTTCATTTATTCTGAGTGCTGACACAATTGAAAAGCAGGTATTAATTACTGCAAACTAGATTTTGAACAAGCTAAAAGTAGAATCCAGCTTCTTGTCCAAACATCAGTCGATCATTCTGGTCTCTTGACAAAGCTACTGGTACTTCCACTTCTGTTAAAACCTCAGGGTCTACTACCACCTCAGCTAAAGATAAAACTGATCAGCATGCATCCTACTTTTCTTTTAATTCTTGTATTGACAATCTTAGTAAACCATCTCCTACTCTCTTCGTCTTGGATATAAATGACCTTCTTCCACCGACTGGACATCCTATTCACAGTTTTGCTGACAATAACACATTGCATTCCACCTTCCAGTTTGTGAAACCTTGTACTGCACAAAAAAGCTTCAACTTCTAAAATGTCCACCAACAATTCCTTAAATGCTGATCTCCAGGTAATTATCCAATAGGGCAAAGATAATTTAGTTATTTTTAATCCTTATAAAACACAGTACTATCTTATCTCACAAAAAAAGGATTCTTCTGCTCCTATGCTTATCTTCGACAAAACTCAGATTTCTAGACAAGATCACATATCTCAATTAGGGATTAAACTGACTTCTAGTCTCTCTTGGCATAAATACATCCCAAATATTGCTTCCTCTGCATCTAAAAAATTATGTTTTCTCTTTCGCTGTCAGCCTTACTTTTCTTCTAACAGCCACTCACTCTGTACAAATCTGAAATCCACCTCTACCATGGAATATCGTTCCCACATCTGGGGCGGTGAACTCCATTCAAAACAGGACA
This sequence comes from Mastigoproctus giganteus, assembly GCF_048544385.1. Taxonomy (NCBI): domain Eukaryota; kingdom Metazoa; phylum Arthropoda; class Arachnida; order Uropygi; family Thelyphonidae; genus Mastigoproctus; species Mastigoproctus giganteus. The sequence goes on along the minus strand of NC_143586.1, from coordinate 155,147,857 downwards.
GTTAGGTTAATTAATGACTTATCTTTTCTTTTTTTTTTTTTTTTTATGAGAACCCCAAACACGAGGTATTAGAACCTATAGCACTCAGTACCGTGCTTGGGTTGGAGGTTGAGAAGATGAAAGGAGATATTTGTTGACAGTAGACTTGAACTTCTATAGACTGTAATTTTCAGGAAATACATATGAAGGAAAATTGTTCCAGAAAACGGCAGATGAATGAATAAACGAGGAAGATGAAAAGTTGGTTCTGTGAGTTTGAAGTTGGACAGTAAATGGATGTTGGCGGCATGTATATGGACTCTTTTGAAAGAGAGAGAGCAGCAATTATAGAAGCCAATACGGAAGAACAGTGCCCGTGGAAGTATCTGTAGAAAAGCATGCAGCAGAAACAGAACGTCTTTGAGACAGAGTGGAGAGAGAGAGTCTGTTAGAGATCAGTTATTAATTAACCTAACTGCCCTCTTCTGAATGGAATCTAGAAGCCTGAAAGAGGTTTTGGGGGCACTGCCCCAGATGTGGGAACAATATTCCATGGTAGGCGGATTTGCGATTTGTGCAGAGTGAACAGCTTTTTGGAAGAAGAGTAATGCCGACAGCGAAAGAGAAAACCACGTTTTTTAGAAGCAGATGAAGCAATATTTGTAATGTGCTTGTGCCAAGAGAGATTAGAAGTCAGGGTAATCCCCAAAAGAGAGAGAGCAGGAATTATAGAAGCCAATTCGGAAGAACAGTGCCCGTGGAAGTATCTGTAGAAAAGCATGCAGCAGAAACAGAACGTCCTTGAGACAGAGTGGTGTGACATAAGCATAGGTAAATCAAAATTGAGAGTAGGAGTGTGCTATAGGCCTAACAACTCTGATGAGTATAATAAGATACTGTACAGGGAAATAGAATGGGCCAGTAAATCAGAGAGTCTTATAATGGGGGATTTTAATTTCCCAGATATTGACTGGAATTTGTGGGTTGGTCACTCAATGTTCGGGAGGCAACTAGAGGGAGTAATACTCTTGATCTGATTATCAGTAGTGATTCTTCATGCATTAGGAATCTGCAGATAAAGGAACCACTGGGTGGCAGTGATCACAGTGTGCTTTACTCAAGGAGGTAACTACCATCAGAGGTAAAGGGAAGGGTTTTTGCTTTCGTAAAGGCGACTATGATGGTCTGAGACAGTATTTAAATTCTATACAGTGGGACCAACTGATGATGTTACCAACAGCAAATTCAAAATGGGAAGCATTCAAGGAACTAATCTTGGAAGCTACCAGGCTTTACATACCAACCAAGAAATATTGTTCAGGGTTCAGGCCTAAATGGTTGTCAGATGAACTAATGAGACATATGGCAGAGAAAAAAAATGCATGGGATACATACAAATTAATGGGTGACCAGGAAGCCTATGATAGATACAAGTTGGTCTGTAACCAAGTCACAAAGGAGATTAGGCAGGCAAAGGCAGATTATGAGAAATCCTTGGCAAAGGACGCAAAGAAAAACAGAAAAGAGTTCTTTACCTATTTAAACTCAAGAAGGAAAGGGATGAATCAGATTGGTCCACTGGATATTGATGGTTCAACAGTTGAGGATCCAGCTCAGGTGGCTAACAATCTAAACGAGTATTTTGCATCTACATTCACACATGAGAAGTTATTCAGGAAGGGGAATGTCGTAGGTGAAGTAAACATTGGCAGTGAGCTAGATTATTTTCTAATAACTGAGAGGAAAGTGGAGGAGAAATTGTTGAGGATAAACATAAAAAAGGCACCCAGGGTGGATGGGATCTATCCAGTTATATTAAAGGAGGCAGCAAAGGAAGTAAGCAAACCCCTAGCCATAATTATGAGAGCTTCTTTGGACTCAGGGGAGGTACCCATGGAGATGTGCAAATGTAAGCCCAATTCACAAAGGAGGATCAAAGGCTGACACAAGTAATTATAGACCTGTTAGTTTAACTTCGGTTCCAGGAAAATTAATGGAGGCACCGGTTAAAGAAGCACTGCAGGATCATCTGGACAAGAATTCAGTTATAGCTCAGACACAGCATGGTTTTGTTAAGGGCAGGTCTTGTCTGACCAATTTGATTGGATACTATGATGTAGTCACAAAAGAACTGGATGCAGGGAATAACTTTGATATTATATATTTGGATCTTAGAAAGGCTTTTGATACTGTTGCGCATGGAAGACTGCTGCACAAATTGGAGAAGTGTGGCATTGGAGGCAAATTGCTGCTATGGATAAAGGGATGGTTGAGTGGCAGAAGACAGAGAGTGGTAATCAATGGACACTGCTCAACGTGGACTAATGTTATTAGTGAAGTTCCTCAGGGTTCAGTGTTGGGTCCATTGTTGTTTTCTGTATTTATAAATGATATTAATGATGGTGTATCAGGCTTAATGTCCAAGTTTGCAGACGATACCAAGGTTGGCAGGGTTGTTAAGGACATAACTGATACTATGCTGCTGCAACAGGATCTGGAAAGGTTGAGCAGATGGGCTGAGAGGTGGCAAATGAAGTTTAACATCGACAAATGTAAAGTACTACATATGGGAAACAGTAACCCCAGATCAACGTATCAACTCTGTGGTACTACGCTGACAGTGGTAGAGAATGAAAAGGACCTGGGGGTAATTGTGCAGGCAGATATGAAGTTCTCTGAGCAGTGCAGACGAGCTGCAAGAGTAGCACATGGTGTCTTGTCAATGATATACAGGAATTTTTCTAGCAGGGACAGGGATGTGATTATTCCCTTGTATAAGGCATTGGTCAGGCCACACCTTGAGTACTGTATACAGGTCTGGAGGCCTCATTTCAAGAAGGATGTAGAGCTGCTGGAACGAGTACAGAGAAGGGCAACAAGATTAGTGAATGGAACAAAGGGTTGCTCTTACGAAGAAAGGCTTAAGTTTTGCAAATTACAGAGCCTGGAGACTAGGCATCGGCGAGGTGATCTGATAGAGGTGTATTAGGCTTTGAATGGCTTGAGCATGCTCAATGCCGATGGGATTCTTCCTCTTGCTCAGAATAATCACCTGAGAGGGCATAAATTCAAATTGAGGAAAGATGGATGTCGGATAGATGTGCGGAAATTTGCCTTTGGCCAGCGGGCAGTTGGTTTGTGGAATAGACTCCCATCGCTTGTTGTTGAAGTTGATAGCCTAAACAAATTTAAGGCTCAGCTGGACAGGTATTTCAAACGAACGGAGGGGTGAAATGGGAGTAGTGGTTTTTTTTTTTTTTTTTTTTGGCTGATGCTGAATAAGCTTGCTTTCTTGCATCATATGCCTCTACTAATGCTAATGCTAAAGAGATATATCATCTTGCCTAGAAATCAGAGTGTCACCAAAGATAAACATAGGAGCTGAAGAATCCTTTTTGCGAGATGTAAGGCAAGACTCTCTTTTTTTTTTTTTTTGGCTGATGCTGCATAAGTTCATACACATGCTTTCTTGTATCACATGCCACTACTACTACTACTCAGTTTTAAAAGGATTGAAATCAACTAAGTTGTCTTTGCCCCACTGGAGATCGGCATTTAAGGAATTAGTAGCGGATATTCAAGGAGTTGAAGCTGATTGAGCAGGGCAAGGTTTCTCAAATTGGAAAGTGGAATGCAATGTGCTATCATCAGCAAAACTATGGATAGGATTTCCGGTCAATAAAAGAAGGTCATTAATATACAAGAGGAAAAGAGTGGGGGGAAAGAACTGAACCCTGGGGTACACCAGCATTAGTGGAGAAGTTAGAAGACAGAGTTAGAAGAAGGTAGAGAGAGATTTTAAGCTAGAGAAGGTCAAAAAGAGGAGATTCCAAATTACCAAGTCTCTGACAGGGAATATCGGAATGGACATATGCACAAGTACCCCTTTGAGACGAAAAGAATCATAAAGCGAATAATTTGGGCAACTGAGATGAGCAGAGGTTGAATCAACCAATAACTGAGACTGTGTCAGAAAAAGTACATGGGTTTGGCAGACTGCAAGTGGAAATGGACATCGTTGAGATTAGAACTGAGACCACGTATATTTGTGAAATGGACTAGGAAGTGTTTGGGAGGTTTAGATCTTTTCGCAGATAAGCTAACTCTATTAGTTTGACAATTCATAGTGTATTCAAGTAAGAAAAGTGAGGGGGACATGCTGTACAAAGGGTACTAGGAAAGTTTTGCAATACAGCTTTGTTTATTTAATTTTTTCAAAGTAATTTCCTCTACATTCAATACACCTCTCCATCCTCCGAAACCAATCTTTAAACCAGTTCTGCCAAGTTTCACTAGGGAGTAAAGCACACTCGTTGTCCCAAGCCCGTAGAAGGTCCTCATCACTGGAAAACCGCCTCCCTCTTAGCTTCATTTTCACATGCGGGAACAGTGCAAAGTCGCAGGGAGCAAGGTCTGGGCTGTAGGGAGGGTGCTCGAGAAGTTTCAGTCCTGTCGTGGTCAAATATTCGGTGCAGGCTTTGGTGCGGTGAGCTGCAGCATTATCGTGATGGAGGTACCAGGTGTCCATTCTTGACTTTGGCCGCAGGTTCTTCATAGATCCAATGACTTTAGGCAGGCATTGTTCAGTATACCACTTAGCTGTGACTGTCTTCTGCGTGTCCAAAACGACACGTTCCACAATTCCACTCGATTTGAAAAATACAGCTATCATTTTCTTCTTTACAGATCGGGATTTTCTGACAATTACGGGTGTGTCGTCATCATCAAAGACCCAAACTTTGTTTTGAGCCTTGGTCGGCAGATCGTAATAGTACAGCCAAGTCTCGTCACCTGTCACGATGTTGTTCACATACCGAGATTGTCCCTTATCAAACTTTTTTAACATCTCCCGGCACCAAGTCACACGTCGTGTCATCTGCTCTTCAGTCAGTTGATGCGGCACCCAGAGAGAACAAAGTTTCTTCACGTGCAAATGATCTTGCAGAATCGAACGAATTGCTGGTGCATTTAGGCCCAAAGTATCCTCTATCTGTTGGTAGGTCACTCGCCTGTTTTCGTCAAGCATTTTCCTCACAGCAGTAACGTTTTCCTCCGTAACTGACGTTCGTGGCCTTCCCGGCCTCTCAGAATCCTCCAGAGTGAAATTTCCCCTTTGGAATTGTCTATACCACCTGAATATCGTTGTACGATGTGGACAATCATCATCTAGTGCAAGAGTCATTTCTTCTAAGCACTGGTCTATGGTTAAACCACGCACGAAATTATACCGCAAAACTGTCCTTATCTCATTTCGTGACCACGATGCCATCGCAAGCACTTTACACTCTCACTACTAATGAATAACTGAGCCCATCGACTTGGCGCAGCGGCTACTATGCACGTATGAACATGTCTCAACATGCAGCAACAAGCAGCTTCCTGTGATTCATTGTTGCGTCATATTGCAAAACTTTCCTAGTACCCTTTGTAAAGTAATGAAATTTTGGATATGGCATACACATGGTAAGAATTTGATAGTATGAACCAGAGCTGTAATGCTCAATACGGTCTACACTGTTATCAATATTTGTAGAATAATAAGAGAAATGTCCCTCAATATAATACATAGAACACTTATTTTTTTCTTTAATGTAAGATTTTCGATTTTTTCGTTTTAATTGCTGGAGAGTATCATATGGAAGTATTCTTCGCATTATATTGAGGTAAACTTTGCTTATTATTTTACAAACATGGTAAGAATATACCCAGATCCTTGACATAACGTGGCCTCAACTATGCCACCCCCCCTGCATACACACTACTTGGACTCCCTCCATTCACTATCTGACAGAGTAGAGGTAGCAAGATTATACACTAGCTGATCTGGAAGCCTCCTAGAGTTACCAATAGGTTTGGTCTGGTGTACTAACTAGCGGCCAGCCTGCGAACACCGTTTTAGAGGTGTTCACAGGCTGGCCGCTAGTTAGAACAACCTTTGAAATGTTGTTGTTGTTATTATTTGGTTTTTAGGAGCATTAGCAACTAAGGCCATATTGCTCTGGGAATATGCAGTGGTCATTCCCTGACCTTTCCGCATCCTCCGTATTTGGTGGTGACGGGCTCGAACCCCGGTCTAATCAAGAAGCGTGTGCTACGCACTGCTGCTCCTTCCCACCTGGCTACGGAGGCGCCTCCTTTGAAATGTAAGGAAGCTTGGATCTTGCCATGATGTCCATCATAAACTCAAAAGACATCAGTCATACTGCATGATGGAAGAGATGGGGAAGGGTTGACTGGAACTTAGCTCTGGAGACTAAACATGGGTTCCACCACTTCAAGCAACCAATAAGCAAAGTGGTGATATTGCACAGGTTGATGAGAGTCATCTATCACCTAGTATTGCTAGTAACACAGAGGGACGGCATTCCTCCATGTGGTGTGGGTGCCACACCTCGACCCCTGCTTACCTTGGTTCACACCTGGGTGGTCACCCACTGTGTGCTTGCGTATGGGGGTTATACCCAGGATTACTACAGTCCCACCATCGTGAAGGTGGAAGCAGAGGATTTGGCTGTCACAGACCGACCAGACTTCGCCAAAATTGAGTCCAGTTGACTTGAATGTCACCTGAATAACAGTTTTAGACTGCCAGGTAGCAAGTACAGCTTGTATGGCATATCTGAGAGAATGTCTGCGACAACCTCAAGGATCAAAGTCTCTCCACTGTGTCTCACAGACATTTTGTTTCTGCTGCATGCCTTTTCTATAAATATTTCCATGGCACTGTTCTTCAAAATTGGCTTCTATAATTCCCCCCCCCCCCCATCTTAAAAACTAGTCTGAACACATGATGTAACCATTTACTGCCCAACTTCAAACTCATGGAACAACTTTTATTCAATCTTCTTCATTTTGTTTTATTCCTTCAACTTCCATTTTCCATTTCCTTCACATGTATTTCCCAAAAAATTACATTCTACAGAAATTCAAATGTAATGTCGACAAGTATCTTCTTTCATATTCTCACCCTTCACAGTACTAAGTTCTATTGGTTCTAATACTTGTGTTTGGAGCTTTTGTAAAAAAAAAAAAAAAAAAAAAAACACCTTTTTTGATTTAAATAATACAAAAAAAAGTGAAACTTTTTGTTATAAATAACTGGTTTAAAAACATAAGTTAAGTATGAAAAGTTATGACTGCTTTATCTTTACCAAAATTTTCTGGCCTTGAAAGCAACCATTTTAGAGAGAATTCATAGGTGCCTATTTTGTAGAGAGAAAAAAAAACAGACAATTTAAAATGCATTCCTTTTTACAAAAAAAAGTTAAAATTACTATTAAAATTTCTGCTGCCCCTTTCATTGTTTTGTTTAAATTTCATCTGCAGTGCCATTTCTAAAAAATAAGTAGTTTTGCCATTCTCTCTTCACTCATATCATCTTTGATCCAATAATTATTTTCTAAATTTCTCACATTCCATACAAGCTGAGTTGATCTATAAGGTGTCAGCTGATATGATACTTATTGTCATACAGTACTTATGTTTGATTCATAGTAAAATGTTTATACTAACATTTTTTTTCATAATATGATTTTGTCTGACCCTAAAAGAGTTCAACAGGGTCTATCTTAGGCCATGGCAAACTAGGCATGTACCTAGGACCCATAAATGGCAATGAACACAGTGAAAATTGGTGATATCCAGTAGTGCAATGACGAGCATGAGTGCTTGTGTTCCATATAAAATTTGTAAATAAAATATACTTTCAAATTGTAATGTAGCTTCTATTCAAAATGTGCATGCCGCTGATATTTTCAGATCTGTATATATTTCCTTAGAAATATATGCAGATTTATTTGCTTTACATTTTTATATTGATTGTGTAATCCTAATTTTCCGAGGGACCCCTATGCCCTATTTTTTTTTACTATTGAAGTAAGGCATTTCATAATAAACATTTTTACAGGGGCCCAAAAAAAACTTTCAACTAGGGCCCACATATCCTCAAGTTAGGCCCTGGATTGAGGTCACAATGGTATGGCAGTAAGCTGAAAACTAAATGGCCATGCTCTTCTCAAGTTCACCTATAACAATTGTTCATTATCAGTTTATTTTCTCACACACAACTTAACCAGTCTGATTTCAATGCATCTGGTGGAAAAGAAATATATTGTTTTGATACAACCATAATGTAACAGAAATTTCAGTTGTAGAAAATTTGTAACAGTTTTAATAGGGTTTATGAAGAATACCAAATGAATATTCAGTGGAGTACACTATGTACTGAGAAAAACAAGGTCTTTTTACAAATTTATTGTTTTGATACAACCATAATGTAACAGAAATTTCAGTTGTAGAAAATTTGTAACAGTTTTAATAGGGTTTATGAAGAATACCAAATGAATATTCAGTGGAGTACACTATGTACTGAGAAAAACAAGGTCTTTTTACAAATTTACCAGAGTACATTCATTACAACAAGATGCAGAAGAGCAAGCTAACTACTATGCAACAATATTACCTCCAATTTTCAGGTATCGTCAGAAATGTATAATGTACCTACTGCATGTTATATCTCACCATGTCCATCTGTGTGTCCTCATACAACTGAACTCCCAGTTGATGAAATTTCATAAAATTTTAAATGAGGGCATCTTAGAAAGATTTCCCATGCCATCCCAAATTTTAATTAAAATCAGACCACTAGAAATTCAACAGTTTTTTTTTTTTTATTTTCATAAAATCTAGAGTTATCTGTATATATAAATGAAAGTATGTTTCATATCTTTTGATATTACTCAATATGAAAAATATTGGACTGACACCAAGTTTTCAGCATATGTTCTATTAGTCACTGGAAGGGTTTACAATAAATTCAAATTCCAATTCCACAGACCCCACAAAGATATAAGGTGTCCCACAAGTTCACTTCCATAGGAAAAGTAATTTATATGGCAAAATACCAATAACTGAAAGATGGAAAAGTTGTTACAAATCATGAGTATACTATCTGAAGTGCTGGAATTTTTTTTTTTTTTTTTTAATCCAGGATAAGTCACTATAGCACTACTCTTTTCATGTATCAATAGCAAAAAGGCACTGGCAGTGTTGCCTCTTTGACATAATGGTAAAAGATGAATGTGTTTTAAGAGAAAGATAAAGCAGTACTAAAGGAAAGACTAATATTGAACAAAAAATTGTTTTACTGAACTTGTACAGAGGCTGTTGTAGTTATAGAATTTCTGACACATCAGTGACTCAGACCATCAAAAAAAAAAAAAAGGTAAACTACAGCCATTATTAACCCACTGCAGGATGGAAGCCTCCTCAACAATTCATATTGAGGGAAATGGACCATAATCTGCCACGCTGGTCCAGTGCGGGTTGGCAGATCGACCATATTTAGCAGTCAGGGGCTTGAACCCTGGTCTACTCAAGGAGCGTGTGCTACTGCACTCCCACTCCTGACCACTCGGCTATGGAGGCCACACCTACACTTAGACCATACTGCACCACATATATTATGTCTGTAACTCATGCATTTCTGTGGCCAATTTGCTTGCTTTCTGGATGTTGTTGTTATTTTGTTTTTAGGAGCACTAGCAAGTAAGGCCATATTGCTCTGGGGATATGTGGTGGTCATTCCCTGACCTTTCTGCATCCTCCATATTTGGTGGTCACGGGCTCGAACCCCGGTCTAACTAAGAAGCGCGTGCTACGGCTTTCTGGATGAAAAATCAGTTTCCAAGAGACAAAAAAAAAAAAAAAGCCACGCTACCCTCACCTGACTAACTCAGCCACATTGTGAAAAAGGCCCATAATAATTCCTCACGTCATTCACAAGATTCAAACTTAGGTCTTTTCCACCTTGTGTGGGAAGGATGGTTATTACATCAACTGTATTACTGGCAAGAGGAACATGTACAGAATTAATGTATCCACATAGATAACAGAAGAAACATGTTGCAAACCAACAACAAAACCATATAAGCATATAGAACACCAGTACAGCAAAGTGTTCAAACTGGTTTCAGTCTTGTTGCTCACACACATACAAATATGATACTGTATGATGCACTAGCATATAAGCTAGAATGCATATATTAGAGCATTACTGAAGTAATTACTGCACATTTATCATGGATATTGTCCTGGAGTGTGGAAATGCTTCATGGCCAGGTTTTGTACATCGTGGACTTCAAGTTATCATGCAAGAAAAAACCCATATGTACTGAGGTCTGAATAATGTGGTGGACATTCCATAGGTCCCCTCTGACCAAGCCACCACCCAAGAAAAAAAGCTAACTGGTAATGCACAGTAATGCTAAAGAGTGGCACTGCCAGAAGTAAAATCAATGGCATAATGTGATGGTAATGGTCTCCTATAAAGCTGTTATATAGGAAGAAATAAAATACATAGATACATGTATAATAATACATCTATCTATGTTTAACTTAATACAGCAGATCACCACCTTGTCATTCCCAATTTTCCAAAGTCGCCGGACATGGGCATCTTCAGCTTTCAAATTTCTCTTTTTCATGGCTGACAGCGCACCTTCCTTCCATGTTTTTCTAGGGCATCCTCGCCTTCTCTTCCCTTGTGGTATCCACTCGCATATAATTTTAAGCTATTTCTCTTCATTCATGCGCAGATGTCCAAACCATCTCAACCTCCTATTTTCTATTTGTTCTATAATATCTTCCTCTGCATGCATACGTCTTCTCATTTCCTTGTTTGTTATCCTCTCTAGCCTAGAAACCCAAGCACTCTGACGTATGTAGTCCATCTCTAGGGCCCAAAGCTTCTTTTCATCACCCTCTTTCAGTGTCCACACCTCACAGCCATAGCAAAGTACTGATGATTCCACTAACAACTGTCCGATATGTTTTTTAGTTCTACAGGAGATATTGTTGTTCCACCATATAGAGTTGAGGGCACTAAGAACCTTCCTACTTGGATGAATTTGTGTGTAAACTTCCTCTTTCCCCAATCCTTCCTTAATCTGCATCCAAGATATTTGAAAAAGTCAACAGGTTTTAGATGCTATGCTTAGGTATTCCGTCATTGTAAAATTGATATTGAGGCCCCATTGGTCATATGTAAGATGCAATTTTCTTAACATGTATTCTAAATCATAAGCTTCTTGTGCAATGATAGCCTGATTATCGGAAAAATTTATACTCCAAAGATATGTCGTTAATTGGTACTTCCATTCCATAACAGCCTCTTTTCCATTCTTGTAAAGCACATTCCAAGAAAACATTAAAGGTGATAAGATACATCCTTGTCTCAGCCCCTTTGTTGGATAGACTGGGTTAAATAAAGTATTCCCAACTTTAATATATGCCACATTGTTATCATACAATTCTCTAATCAGTTCCACAAGCTCAGGATCAACTGACATATTTTGAAGGGCTTTCCATAATTCCTTGCTTGAAACAGAGTCATAAGCCTTTTCTAAATAGATGAAGGCAAAGAAGGTATCTTTATGCTTTGCTTTTCTCCACTAGCTGTTGTAGGACAAACAAATTGTCCACACAAGAGCAACCTTACTTAAATCCACTTTGTTTTTCACTTAACTTATCTTTTACCTCCTCTCGTAATTTTAAATGAAGCACTTTAGAGTATAACCTGGATACAGTTCAATTAACACTTAAGCATCTATAGTTCCCCGGATCCAGCTTATATTCATTTTTGTATATGGATGAAATATAACTTACTTTCCAGAAATTTGTAGTTTCCCTTAGTTACTTAGCTGTATACATCTGTTAATAAGCTGTGATATCAGATCAAAAAGACTTGGTGGTCCATATCTCCAGGGAACACAGCGATGTTCCCTGGAGATTTTTTGTTCTTCATTAATTTTGCATGGTCAAGAACTTGATGTTTTGTAATTTCTATCTCCCTTTTATCTACTGGTGGAGGAGTAATTATGCTCTGATATTGAAATAGTCCTTCATTTAGGAAGTTATTATAATGATTTTCCCATGTTGGATTATCTATAAAGTTCTTATTCGATTGAGATTCATTTGTTTTCAGTGCTCTCAAACTTCGCCAGGCTTCAGATGACCGTGTTACTCCTAATGAGCTGTCAATTTTTTGGCATCTTTTCTCCCATGCTGCATTCTTGGATTCAGCAATTTTCCTTTTAACTGCTCTATTTTCCTGACTTTTATTCATTAACCATTTGTTATAGGCTCTTTTCTTTCACTAAACCCACTACCTCCTCATTCCACCAAAACTGTTGTTTATAATTGTGATCTATTAAGCATAGTGCTTCATTAGCAGCACTGTGTATGGCGGTTTTAAAGCTGTTATATAAGATATTCACCTCTTCTATTTCTCCAATGTGAGACAAGTGGTTCTGGAGTCTTCTCTGGTAAAGATCTTTAATACTGTCGTGAATGTATGAAACATACGCATATAAAATACACTCTAAATACATAAAAGACTGATGTATATTGGAGCAGTGTGGCATTAAGGGCAAGCTGCTGCTATGGATAAATGGATGGTTGAGTGGGAGAAGACAGAGTGGTAATCAATAGACACTGCTCTTCATGGGATAATGTTATTAGTGGAGTTCCCCAGGGTTTGATGTTGGGCCCATTGTTGTTTTCTATATTTATAAATGATACTGATGAAGGCATATTAGGCTTAATGTCCAAGTTTGCAGATGATACAACTGCAGAACTGGAATTTGGGGAGTACAATGTCTACAGAAAGGATAGACAGGATAGGAAGGGAGGAGGGGTTATGCTATTAGTTAAAAAACACATAAAATCCAAGGAAGTGAAGCCAGTCGACATCGCTGGACAGTGCAGTGTCGAGTCAGTTTGGTGTGACATAAGCATTGGGAGATCAAAATTGAGAGTAGGAGTGTGCTATAGGCCTAATGACTCTGATGAGTATAATAAGAAACTGTTCGGAGAAATAGAGTGGGCCAGTAAATCAGAGAGTCTTATAATGGGGGATTTTAATTTCCCAGATATTGACTGGAATTTGGGAGCTGGTCACTCACACAGTAGCAAGGCTTTTGTGGATTTATTGGATGATTGTTTTCTACATCAGCATGTTCGGGAGGCAACTAGAGGGAGTAATACTCTTGATTTGATTATCAGTAGTGATTCTTCATGCATTAAGAATCTGCAGATAAATGAACCACTTGGTGGCAGTGATCACAGTGTGCTGAAGTGGGAGTTACTCAAAGAGGTAACTACCATTAGGGGTAAAGGGAAGGGGTATTGCTTTCGTAAAGGCGACTACAATGGACTGAGACAGTATTTAAATTCTATACAGTGGGATCAACTGATGATATTGCCAACAGCAAATTCAAAATGGGAAGCATTCAAAGAACTTATCGTGGAAGCTACTAGGTTTTACATACCAACTAAGAAATATTGTTCAAGGTTTAGGCCTAAATGGTTGTCAGATGAACTAATGAGGCATATGGCAGAGAAGAAAAATGCATGGGATACATACAAATTAACACGTGACACGGACGCCTATGATAGATACATAGTTGATCTGTAACCAAGTTACAAAGGAGGTTAGGCAGGCGAAGGCAGATTACGAGAGATCCTTGGCAAGGGATGCAAAGAAAAACAGCAAAGAGTTCTTTACTTATGTAAACTCTAGAAGGAAGGGGATGAATCAGATTGGTCCACTTGAGATCGATGGGTCAACTGTTGATGACCCTGCTCGGGTAGCTAACAAACTAAATGAATATTTTGCATCGACATTCACACATGAGGAGTTATTCAGCGAGGGGAATGCCAGAGGTGTATTCAATTCTAGCAGTAAGCTAGAGAATCTTGTAATAACTGAGAACAAAGTGGAGGAGAAATTGTTGAAGATAAACACAAGAAAGGCACTTGGGGTGGATGGGATCTATCCAGTTATATTAAAGGAGGCAGCAAAGGAGGTAAGCAAACCCTTAGCCATAATTATGAGAGCTTCCTTGGACTCAGGGGAGGTACCCATTGACTGGAGATGTGCAAATGTGACCCCAATTCACAAAGGGGGATCAAAGGCTGACACAAGTAATTATAGACCTGTGAGTTTAACTTCTGTTCCCGGAAAATTAATGGAGGCACTGGTGAAAGAAGCACTGCAGGATCATCTAGACAAGACTTCAGTTATAGCTAGGACACAGCATGGTTTTGTTAAGGGGAAGTCTTGCCTGACCAATTTGATTGGATACTATGATGCAGTCACAAAAGAACTGGATGCAGGGAATAACTTTGATATTATATACTTGGATCTTAGAAAGGCTTTTGATACTGTTGCACATGGAAGACTGCTGCACAAATTGGAGCAGTGTGGCATTGGAGGCAAGTTGCTGCTATGGATAAAGGGGTGGTTGAGGGGGAGAAGACAGAGAGTGGTAATCAATGGACACTGCTCATCGTGGACTAATGTTATTAGTGGAGTCCCTCAGGGTTCAGTATTGGGGCCTTTATTCTTTTCTGTATTTATAAATGATATTGATGATGGTATATCAGGCTTAATGTCCAAGTTTGCAGACGATACGAAGGTTGGCAGGGTTGTCAAGGACACTACTGACACTATGCTGCTGCAACAGGATTTGGAAAGGTTGAACAGATGGGCTTCGAGGTGGCAAATGAAGTTTAACATTGACAAATGTAAAGTACTACATATGGGAAACAGCAACCCCAGAGCAGCGTATCAACTCTGTGGTACTACACTGACAGTGGTAGAGAATGAAAGGGACCTGGGGGTGGTGGTGCAGGCAGATATGAAGTTCTCTGAGCAGTGCAGACGAGCTGCAAGAGTAGCTCATGGTGTATTGTCAATGATATATAGGAATTTTTCTAGCAGGGATAAGGAGGTGATTATTCCCTTGTATAAGGCAATGGTCAGGCCACACCTAGAGTACTGTATACAGGCCTGGAGGCCTCATTTCAGGAAGGATGTAGAGCTGCTGGAACGAGTACAGAGAAGGGCAACTAGATTGGTGAATGGGACAAAGGGGTTCTCTTACGAAGAAAGGCTTAAGTTTTGCAAATTACAGTGTCTGGAAACTAGGCACCAGCGGGGTGATCTGATAGAGGTGTACAAAGCCTTGAATGGTTTGAGCATGCTCAATGCTGATGGGATTCTTCCTCTAGCTCAGAAAAATCACCTGAGAGGGCATAAATTCAAATTGAGGAAAGACAGATGTAGGATAGATGTGCGGAAATTTGCCTTTAGCCAGCGGGTGGTTGGTGGGTGGAACAGACTTCCATCCCTTGTCGTGGAAGTTGATAGCCTAAATAAGTTTAAGGCTCAGCTGGACAGGTATTTCGAACGAACAGAGGGGTGAAGTGGAAGTGGTTATTTTTATTTATTTATGTTACTTTTTTTTTTTTTTTTTTTGGCTGATGCTGCATAAGCTTGCTTTCTTGCATCAAATGCCTCTACTAATGCTAATGCTACAAATGTTGGCAGGATGGTTAATGATAGTATGCTACTGCAACACGATCTAGAAAAGTTAGGCAGATGGGCTGAGAAATGGTAAGTTTAACCCCAGAGTAATGTGGTACTACACTCAGGGCAAGTGGAAAATTAAAAAAGACCTGGTGGTAGTTGTGCAGCCAGATACGAAGTTCTCTGAGTAGTGCAGACAGGCTGCCAGGACAGCATATAGGTTTTTGTCAATGATATACAGGAATTTTTCTAGCAGGAATATGGAGTTGATTATTCCATTGTACAAGGCAATGGATAGGTTACAACTTGAGTACTGCATACAAGTCTGGAGGGCTCACTTTAGGAAGGATGTACATTGTTGTTGTTATTTTTGGTTTTTTAGGAGCATTAGCAACTAAGGCCATATTGCTCCAGGGATATGCAGTGGTCATTCCTTGACCTTTCCGCATCCTCCATATTTGGTGGTCACGGAAGGATGTAAAACTGGAGTGGGTATAGAGATTGGTGAAGGGAACAAAGGGTGTTCTTATACAAAAAATGGCTTCTATTATTGAAAATTGCAGTGTTTGAAAATGCTGATTGAATTCTTCCTCAGACTATGTACGGGGGGGGGGGACATAACGTCAAACTGAGGAAGGACAGTTGCAAAATAGATGTGCAGAAGTTTGTCTTTAGTCAGCAGGTGGTTGACTGATGGAACAAACTTCCATCTGTTGTCGTGAAAGTTGATAGCTTCAACAAATTCAAGGAAGAACTAGACAAACTGCAGGTAGGGATGAATGGATGAGAAGTGTTTTTTTTTTTTGGCCGATCTTGTACAAGCTTGCTTTCTTGCATCATTTTCCACTACTAATGCTTAAGACAGGCTCCACAATAATATTGCAAAGGATGTCACCCATCACATACACTGATTTAGGAATCAGTTTGATAATGAACATCATAAGTTACATGAAGATTCTCTTCTGACCAGTAAAGTTGGTTGGCTGACAGTGCCATTGAGATGAAAGCATGTTTCACTACTGAAATAATTTGTTTCAGAGTAATCTGTTCTCATGTTTGTCAAACCTACTTACAAATTTCCAAACATCTATGAATACCATCACTGTGTAACTACTTCATGATCTGCATTCTGTACAGGTTGAACCTTTGCCACTGGAATAGCTCGTGGGCAGAACTTTTAATGATACAATTTTCCCATATGGGGAATTTGAAATAAGCAGTCACTTTTGCAGTAATATCAATGCTACTGCCAACATCAGTGGCATGCCAAGGGCACTCTTCCTAGTCTCCCTGAAATGAGCAAAAAGATCCCCAGTCAGATAGTTGTAGACTGCTCTGAATAGTATCGGTGATACTCATCTGCTATCAAAAACTGACTCATATGTGATCCATGTAGGAGAATCATTTTGGATTTTTCACATGGTGTGTTGCAAACCAATTACACACCATTGATGGCCAGCCCCACAAAACACATGTTAGTCTTAACTCATACCTGCAGCATATGCAGCCTGTACACATGAACCAATTATTGCACTTATCTCTGGGTGCTAGATACTACTGCATTTTGCTGCATATAGTGGTTTTGATATACTGGGGGCACTGCCTTGAAAATATTAGTGGTGCCATACAGCCAATTCTCCACAGACACTGTGTAATGAATGTAAAAAAATGCACAAACCAGTGTGGTGTTCCATACCATGTATTATTTCATTGGTTTACAACCGTCAGTGCTGCTTTGTACAAAACTAAAAATAAAAAAAAAAAAATTGTTGCATTCACCACTTGTCTTCACAGGAGTACCTTTTCTTTAATCGGAAAATACATAAAAGTCCAGATCTGATTTTACAAAGAGAAGAGCAGCAAGCCAGAAATGCAATATAAGGTTGTTTTTTTTTTGTTTTAATCTCTCTCTCTCTCTCTCTCTCTCCCCCCCCCCTCCCTCCCTTTAATATTGATGTGCAGGATTGCACCTTAGTGTAATTTTTTTTTTATTGTGCTTGAACGTCACAGTAAAGCACACTATGTACAATACATATAGTCATTTGTAAATTAAGGCTAAGGCTCTGTAATTAATTTATACAGCACTGGAAAGTTGCTGAAGGTAATAGGTTGTCTTTTGCTATTGGTGAGAAAAACTGGATTAATAATTAGCAATGGGAACACAAAAGAATTTCTCAGTCTTTGTTCTTACACAAAGAATTAGGTTTACATAGTGCATTTTAATTTCTATGTCAACACAGCAAATTTCTTCCATTTATAATTTATATGAAGTAATAAATAAATATTCAAAGCCTGTTCATTCATAAGAACATTATACTGCATATATTATGCAGATCTGTTCATTTCTAAAACATTCATAAGTCAGGGGTACATAATTCAAGAAGTGTAAATAGCAGTGGTTGTGAATGCTACCTTTCCACACCATGCCGAAAAGATCTTAGTTCTAATCCCACCAAGAAGGGAGAAACTCTTGGTACAACTGTAGCAAAGTGGTGAGTAAGCTAGTCAACTGTATGTTACAGTAACATTCTTGTATTCTCTGTGTAAACTCATCTGACCCTAAGTGGCTGTCCTGGAGTAGTAACAATTTAACTTTTAGGTACAACCACAGCTATGTAGGCAATGTTGAAGTACAGAGTTTCTTATTTTGCCCACTCAAATATAAACAATACTATGTAATACACTAACATTTTTCTATTCTCTATCACATCCACTTCTCAGAACCCTACAGGGCTGTCACAATGTATAAACAGATCCTGTAAGTTTTTCTCTTTTGTTTTTTTAGATTACACTGACATCAGCAATAATGAATCATTTAGCATAAAAGATTAAAAACTTAATCACATAAAGAAATTTAAAAGCTTTTAATTTTCACAGTTCAATTATCAATGGACTACCCACATCATAACATTAGTTTAACTAGTAACAGCAAACACAGCTTTAGTAAACTATAGTAAAGTTTTCCAATGGAACCAAACTACAAATTCGGGTGGTGTAAAGTCAAATTCTGTAGCCACTGTTATTGTATTGACCTAAGAATGCTATTTAGAATTCTTCAGTGTAATTCCATAAGAGTATAATTAATATTAGAAGTGTTTTTATTATAAATCCATGAACTATAAATTTCTAGTAGTACAAACATCATTTTAAGACATAACTGTACCACATAACTTAAGTTTAAACAGCATAGTATTTACTGCTGATAAACAGCCTGGAAATCATGCAGTGTTATTATATTCATATCTTGTGGTATAATTTGAATTAAATTTGAGCAAAAATCATGCCACAAACTAGAACAGCAAAGCAAAAGGCTCAAATTTGCTGTAATTCTTCAGTTTGGGGGAGAACTGCCAATAACATTTTCTTGTAACTCAGGACATGATACGACCAAAGGGGATGCCTTTGCATGTGTTTATCGAAGAGAGAGAGAGATTAAATTCAAATTCAGCATTCTGATGAACAAATATGATGACTTGAAAAACAGGGTTGATGCCCTGAAAGGTGTTTAAACAAGGAATCCACCAAGAACTGAGCTGCCCAGCTCAATGGTGGAGCCTACTCAACTTGGGCATTAGACAACACAAATACATCCTGTGGCAGAGAGCACTAGTCCCACAGGAGGTAGTACTTGTCAGTGATTCTATGTTGAGGTAATATGGGGGGAGGGGGGGGAAGTTACTTACTGTAGAGCAGTTATCTTTTAAGTTTGTTTGTTATTTGGTTTTTAGGAGCATTAGCAACTAAGGCCATATTGCTCCGGGATATGCAGTGGTCATTCCCTGACCTTTCCGCATCCTCCGTATTTGGTGGTGACTGGCTCGAACCCCGGTCTAATCAAGAAGCGTGTGCTACGCACTGCTGCTCTTTCCCACTTGGCTACAGAGGCGCCCTCATCTTTTAAGAGCATAAAAGGTAATATTACTATATGCATCAGCACTAATGATATTAAGAATAAGACATCTAAGGATTTCCATAAAAGGTATAAGACAACATTGAGAAAAGTCACAAGTAAAAATTAAATTGAAATTGTCTACAATTCTGCCCAGACACAATAGGAGAGAGGTACACAATGAAAGCCTAATCAATCAATTCAGCCCTGGTAAGAATATGCAATGCTTGTGGGGTAGAATTTTTCACAGAATGGTCTGTGTTTGTTAACAGGAGAAGTATATCCCATCCTTGTAAAAGGATAGGATACACTTTAGCATTAGTAGAGGCATATGATGCAAGAATGCAAGCTTATACAAAACACTTAAATAGAAGTGATGCAAAAATATTTACTGATGCCATCAAGACAGTATTAGGTGGATTGGAAAACTGTTAGCCAGGTGGGGACAGGAGATATACAAACTAATAGTTTAACAGTAACCACAGGTAGAGGTGAAAGCAATTCTCACAGTGCTTCTATTGGAACATGCAGTAGCCTCAAAGACAAGGTGTCGAGGATTTCAAGGTTTGCTGGGATCCTTATGGGACAAGCAAATATGTAGGCTGTGTTAGGATTACTAAGAGCAAACAGAGCACATATAGTTGGCTGTACACTAATGATGGGAGTGTAGTAAACAAATTTTTCAATTTGAAGTACTGGTTAAGTCATGAAATGCAGACACTAGGGATATCAGAAACATGGTGCCACTAAGTCATAAGGGATGAAGAATTTGAATATGTGTACACAAAGGACAAAAAATTAAAATGTCTTACCTCCCGCAGGTGATTTCCTTCATCACATGGTACTTTACATTTTAACCTCCATTCGCCGAATCCGCTACCGAGGCCGTAGCCTCGGTAGCGTACACAAAGGACAGACAGAATAGGAAGGGTGGAGGAGGAGTTATGCTCCTGGTTAAGAAATGCACAAATTATAAGGCAGCACCTAGTTGACGTAGGGGGCCAACACAATGTTGAAACATATGGCATAATATAAGCACTAATAAAACTAAAATGAGAGCAGGAGTCTGCTATAGGCCAAATGACTATCATGGGTATAATGAACTACACAGAGAAATAGAATAGGCAAGTAAATCAGAATATCTTATAATAGGAGAATTTAATTTTCCAGATACTGACTGGAACTTGTGGGTTGGCAATACTCTTGTTCTGATTATTGGTAGTGACTCTTCACACATTAAGAATATCCAGCCAAAGTAACCACTAAGTGGCAGTAATCATAACATATTGATGTGGAATCTACTTAAACACGTTCACTGCCAGAATGCAAACTTGCACCAAAAAATAAATAAATAAAAGGGTTGTTATAATGAATCCACAGCCTCGGACATCAGGACTGAAATAGATAAGAGATAGACAATATGTTGAAGCTGATAACATTGAATCAACTCTTTATAATATGTCATCTGATACTAAAATATAATACTATTCAAGTGATGCAGATTCTGCATCTCATTCAAATGCATCTGTTGATGTTAGAACACTACAAACAACAGATGCTGGCATTACTTGGAGTGATGATTCTTCGCAGATGAAATCCATTTACTAAAAAGTAGTATCTACTTGTTCCAGCACAGCAAGGTATAAATAAATGACTCTTGCAAATATAAGTTGTAGCAGATGTGTTAAAGATATAATTACTATAAAGGGTAAGGGGAAGAGAAGGGATTTTGCTTTTGTCTTAGACAGTTTTTAAATTCCTTTCAAAAGGTAACTGTACAATCTGACATGAAATTCTCTCAGCAGTGCAGGGTTGCTGCTAGGATAGCTTATGGGGTTCTGCCACTGATATAGAGAAATTTCGTCAGCAGGAATAAGGACATGATTATACCATTGTAAAAAGCAATGGTTAGGCTGCATCTTGGGTATTAAATATAGGTCTGGAAGTTCATTTTAAAAAGACATGGATCTCTTGGACCCCATCAGAGAAGAGCAGTAAAAATAGCCAAGAATACAAAAGGTTACTCTAACCACAAAATACTTCAGTTCTGAAAATTAGTGCTTGGAAACCAGGCACCAATCAGGAGACCTGACTGAAACGTTTAAGGCTTTAAATGGATTGAGTAAACTAAATGCTGACAACATCATTACTCTTTCTTGGACAATGCATATAAAGAGATATAATTGAAAAAGGATTGCTGCAGGATATATGTATGAAAATTTCCTTTCAGCCAGAGTAATCAATTACTGGAACAAATTACCATCTAGTGTTGTGGAAAGAGCACAGTTTGAATAACTTTAAGGAAAAACTGGGCAAATTATTAGAGGAGGATAGATGAGCTATTTTTTTTTTTTTTTTTGGCTATTCTGTATAAACTTACTTCCTTGCCACTACTAATACCAATATTGTAATACAACTGCAAAAAATCAAATTTCAAGGCTAAGTTTAATATTGGAACTTCTACCGTATGTCACATTCAACAGAACTTATACAGTTGAAGGTTGTTTCAATGTTAATTTTGTCTTTTTACTTTAAAGGGTATATAATTTATGTTATTTTATTATATAAATTATATAATAGCAGTTTGTTATTTGGTTTTTAGGAGCATTAGCAACTAAGGCCATATTGCTCCAGGGATATGCGGTGGTCATTTCCTGACCTTTCCGCATCCTCCGTATTTGGTGGTCACGGGCTCGAACCCCGGTCTAATCAAGAAGCGTGTGCTATGCACTGTCGCTCCTGCCCACCTGGCTACAGAGGCACTTATATAATAGCTAGATAAAATATAAAACAAACAGCAGATACACCCAAAACTTTTTTTGGTTAAATGGAGATTTTATGAGCATTTTTGGATAAATATTGAAAAATAATGCAAAATATATAATAATTGGCTGTAGCAGTCCTGTGGATTTTAGATTATCAGCCTTCTGCAGTGTGTGTGTGTGTGTGTGTGTGTGTGTGTGTGTGTGTTGGATAAATTAATAAAATCTTCTTGTTTCAGCCTATTTTTTTGCATTTTTGGGGTTAAAAATGCATGTTTAATTTTTGTTTCTTTTATGAACAAAAAGCTGCAGGTATGACGTGAGATATATACATATCATTAGGGTGATACTGAATAAATATCAGTTTTGGCAAAAAAAAATTTGGTAATACGTACATTACTATTGTTGTTGTTATTTGGTTTTTACGAGCATTAGCAACTAAGGCTATAACTATTGTTGTTGTTATTTGGTTTTTACGAGCATTAGCAACTAAGGCTATAACTATTGTTGTTGTTATTTGGTTTTTACGAGCATTAGCAACTAAGGCTATATTGCTCCAGGGATATGCAGTGGTCATTCCCTGACCTTTCCGCATCTTCCATATTTGGTGGTCACGTGCTCGAACCCCAGTCTAATCAAGAAGTGTATGCTATGCACTGCTGCTCCTGCCCACCTGGCTATGGAGGCGCCATACATTACTAAAGCACAAAATAACCTTTTCTGTTAGCTGCTTGAAATTTGTTTTAGCCCTTAGGCCCACCATAGGGGATAGGTGTAGACAGTTATTGGAGATTAGTCACATTCCACAACTTAACTCAGAGGCAGTCATAAGTGACCTGATGGGTCGCTCTCCAAAAATAACTATTGCATATTAATTGTTGTTTCAAGCTTAATGGCTGAAAAACTTTCAGTACTTTTTTAAATATAGACAAATTATATTTGTGCAGTTTTGCAAGTGAAAAGTTATCTTTTATTTGGAATTACACGTGTAAAGGAACTGTCAGTTTCATCACTATCATTTCTTTAACTATTTATTTTTGGCTTCCACTTCATCGTACTACTTTTGTATATGAACCGAACCTTTCAGCATAATGTAAGCAATTACATTTTTTGGCCATTGGTTGATAAGTCTGCTATAGAAATTAGATACTCTGTTTTATGTTTATACCTTTTTTTATTTGACAATATATATATTATAGTTGAGAATTTCTGTAAGTGGTTCAAGGTCATTCGCTGGCTATTCTGCAGCACATTGACACTACAATTCTAACCCTTTCAAAAAAACTATTGTTATAAGGAACACTGCTTACATAAGCAGTCAGCACCACGATTTCTGTTATTTTATTTTGGTTTTTAGGAGCATTAGCAACTAAGGCCATATTGCTCCAGGATATGGGTTGGTCATTCCCTGACCTTTCCGCATCTTCCATATTTGGTGGTGACGGGTTCGAACCCCGGTCTAATCAAGAAGCGTGTGCTACGCACTGCTGCTCCTTCCCACCTGGCTATGGAGGCGCCCACGATTTCTGTGGGTGAAAAATATATGGGAGGGAGAGGGAGAGAGAGAGAGAGAGAGAGAGAAGGTGGCTAGCAAATGACTAACTGGCTGTAGAATTGTTTCCAATATAACACATATGCATGCATAAGTTGGAATTTTTTTGTCTGCTTAATGGTTTTCTGAAATGGATAAGGTAAGCAACTAATAGTTTCATGTTTATATTTTATGATTGCAAAAGTTTTTTTTTTTCTTTTTTGACAGAATTAAGTTTTATTTCATTCAAAATAACATGTTTAAAAAAATTGCTTTAAATTTCAAAATTTTCATTAAAAATAATATAAAATGTCACAAATTATTTTAAATTATCATATCATAAATATCACATATCCCTAATTGGAGGTATGTACTCTTATCCAGAAATTTGAGTGTTATCAGAAATAAGTATAGGAGCAGTACACTCTTTTTTTGAGAAATAAGACGGGACTGAATTTTAGAAGGATTGAAATTAACTAAATTTTCTTTGCTCAACTGGAGATCTCCATTTAAGGAATTGGTACCCAGCTATTTAAAAAACCAAAGCTGTTTGTGTAAGACAAAGTTTCTCAAACTGGAGGGTGGAATGCAGCACGCTGTCATCAGCTAAACTATGAATAGGATTTCCAGTCAGTGGAAGGTCATTAATATACAATAGGAAAAGGGTGGATGAAAGAACTGAACTATGGGGGAAACCAGCATTTAATTCACAAATTAGAAAACAGAGCCCTCTCTCATCACCTGCACTTATTAGTCCGAGAGACAGTTGGATAACCAACTGCAAAAAACAGATGGAATCCATAAGACACAGAAGCGTGTTTAGAATACCTTTATGCCAAACTCAATTAAAAGCCTTAAAAATGTCAACAGCACCTGCCTTAGTTTCACCAAACTTTTCTATCGAATTTGGCCAAAGATGAGTAATAAAGCCAATATATCACTGGTGGAACAACACTGACAAAATCAATGTTGGCAATCATTAATCAGATGGGAAGTTATAATAGGCTAAAAAGAATTTCAGGGCAAGAGCCTCAAGGTACGTGGTTATGATTAACATACAGATTAGTGCAAATGCATCACTTTTATTCCTAGCCATCTACCAAAGTAGTTAAATTAGCATCATTTTAATTATATCTCACATTGTGAATACCTTCACAACGAGTTGCCATGATATTGCACTACCTCAAATAAGTAATGCTTCACCAATGGAAAGACTAATATTACTTATTCTTTGGCAGATACCACCACCCAGATGACAAACACAGCAGTGCAGCACCTGACAGCTGCTGCACTGCTGTGTTTGTCACCATCACTGTCATGACCACTACCAGATTAATCCTTGGAACACATGGTTGTCCAAGGTTAATCACTTACACTGAAAGCAAAGTATGCTAAGTCAATGCCAGAAGCAGTTCTATTTCCAAAACAATCCTATAATATTACTGTTGCATGTGATTCAGCTCTTCAAAAGCAGTGAAGTGGAGGAAAAACACTAATATTACTCCTTGGAAGGATATTAAAATTACGACTGAAGGGATGTGGAAAAACAAACACAAACTGTTCATGTACATGCAAAAGCAAAAGTTGGACAGCAATTAAAGAAAATGGCAAACTTGGGAGAAGCTTACAGTAGAGTAAGCAAATATAAAAGAAAATGCATGTCAGCTCCAAGAAGAGATAATCACCTTTGTCATATCTACAATCAAGACAAGATTTGTTTGTTTTGAAAACCTTGCAAAACGGTGAAAAGAAATATCTGGTAGAACTGTATGGAAAAGGTTGAAGGAAATTGGTCTGAAATTACGTGATCCAATGAAAAAGCCAATGCTCTCTAAACAACAGCCGCAAGCATTATGTCAGTTGAACAGCACCATCATTGGTCTGAAGAAGAGTGACAGTTTCGATTAGTGATGAAACAAAAAATTAATTCAAATAGTAGCAATTGCTACAAAGTTTTTACAGTTGTAGTGAATCTCTACCCATCTTTGCATATAATGAAGACCGTGCAATTTCGCAAGTGTGTCAGCTCATCTAATGGTGTGGAAAGATGGAAGTTCTCTGACAGACTGTAAATGCAATAATATACCAAGAAATTCTTTCTTCTCAATACCCACAGCAAAAGCGCTATTCAAAATGGAGAACTGCTTTTTCAAGATTTCTCTGTTCCATGTCACAGAGAAATGAATGTTAATAACGTCTTGAAATCCAAAAATATTAAAACATTACCTAGGATAAGCAATTCAACAGATTTGAACCTCACAGAAAATACATAGTTGCAATTATAAAAAAAAAAGGTTAATGAAACACAGTTATATAAAATGCAAGTTTCCAAAGGCATTTTGTATGGCATCATGAAATGCTACAAGAAACATTTAAACAATTTTGAATGTTTCAAGCCCAGACAATTGAGCTGTATGACATTCTCCTGAATATCTGACAAAAAAAAAATATTATGAATTTAAGTGAGTAATAAAACCTGTCTTTCATAAGCTGCCATAAGCTATTATTTGTCAATTAGTAATAATACCCTAAATTTGTCTTTAATCACATCTATAAGTGAGATGCTCTCTTTGCAGGTGATATCCATCAATAAATAAACTATTCCAGCATTTTATAAACCACAAGAAACATTTTAATAAATGAATATCACATTACGAACCCTATACCTGCTGGTTATTCATACGCGCAACAAGAACCTGGTATAGGGTTTGCAAGTCATTTATTATTGTATTCATATAACTCATTTATTGAATATGTTCATTTACTAAAATATTTATCGTGTTGGAATAGTTTATTTCCTGATGTCTGGTTTTATTTTTTGCCAAAATCGATAATGTGCTGAGTCAGTATCACTCTAAGAATATGAATTTTTATTATCATCATTCTTTTCTTTCTTGGTGATTCCCTTCTACTTTGGCTCTCTCTCGCTCAGGGTAACTCGGGAATTTTTTTTTGGCTGGTGCAGCATAAGCCTCAGACTTCCTTGCACCATATAGCTAATAATAATAATAATAATAATAATAATATCGGCACGTTTTTTGTTCATTAAAAAAAACATTTTAAATATGTATTTCTGAACAAAAATACAAAGAATTGGTGAAAACAGGGGAGTTGCTATTAATTTGTCTGGCACATAAACTTCCCTAAAATATTATTTTTAAATATATTAGCAAATTGCTTAAATAAATCTTTAATAGTACATTGCTTATATATTTTTCATCGCTTTGCTCGAAAATAACACATATATACTTTGTCTGAGTTATAATTCTCCTGTTTCACGATAGCCCACGTGCGGCCGTGTGTGTGTACACACACCACACTAATTTCATTTTATCTGGCTTTTTTCTGCCCTAGTATCATTTAAATTATCATTATCATTTTTATTTTGCGTGTAGTATCAAGTAAATGCATGCTGTATGTTTTCGTGTGTGCACATCATTTACTTTTAAATACAAATTTAAAAGTAAATAATGTATACATGCGCACACACGAAAACATACATCAAGCGCATGGATGCTTGACGTATGTCAAGATCCGCTTGTATTTATAACACCGGTAAGTATACAAAAAAAGTTAATTTATATAAAAAAAACAAAGAATATATGCTGAAATAACTTTTGGGTTTATGAAAACACTTTAGATACCGATTTTCAATATAAATGGAAGAATAAAAAACAACGCTAAGCCTACTTTAAGCAGAAATCATAAATTGACAGAAACGTCGTCTGCTTACTAGATGAACTGTTCGGTGTTGATGCTGGGCTTGGGACGGACTCGGATGATAAGCATGACTTGCAGGAGCTGTGGAGACACGGTAAAAGTTTGGGCTCACTAACATCTTTTAAGTCTTGTTTACAAAATACACATTTTGATTCTAACCATTCTTCGGCGGAGCTGCCACTAACCTGTTCTGACGTTGTAGCAGCAGGCGTCGGTGTCCGCGGTTCGGGTTCTGGAGTTGGCGTGGTTTGTGCTGGCGGCGAACTCGTTTCGTTGCTGCTCATGGTCCCTAGTATACACACCGCGGTAAATCCAAATGAAAAGTCTTGTCTCTCTTAAATATTTATTTTGTGTAGGAATTCCGTGAGATCCTGCACTTGTTAAACACCTATGAAATTTCGTATATTTAAAAGTATATAATTTACATGAGAAATAACACACATCACACAAAGCGCAGAAGACACAGATCGTAAGCACTGGTCTACCATGATGCCGAAATGACACGCCATCTGGTCTGAAACATATAAAGTATTTTTCAGATTTCAGAGCGCCCTCTACCGCAAGGCATTAGTAAATTAATATTATTCAAAGCTAATACTACACTTTATAACCTACTACATTAATAAATATGAAATTAAAAATGAACGTTTCCATTAATTTCAAATAACAATTTCAACTCAAAAAGGAAAATAACCAAGGTTGGTGCTTCAATTATCAGAAACGATTTAAACTTATAAAATGGTAATAATTCTTACACCATTATCCCAGGGGCTCACATCTGGTGAGTTTGGGCTTGGCACACCCAGGATCCTGAGCTGGCTATCATCATCCTTCTCTTTCTTGGTGATTCCCTTCTCTCTCTCTCTCTCTCTCTCTCTCTCTCTCTCTCTCTCTCTCTCTCTCTCTCAGGGTAACTCGGGAATTTTTTTTTGGCTGGTGCAGCATAAGCCTCAGGCTTCCTTGAACCATATAGCTAATAATAATAATAATAATAATAATAAATTCCAAATGTTAGACTGTGGTTTCATAAGCAAGCAATAACATTCAAATTTGTCTATAATGCGTTCTAATCTTCAAATTAAAAAAAATGTGGGCCCATTGTTAAAGACAGTGTTGAATCACTAAAGCCAAAGTACAGCAGGGAAGTTATCTTCATTTATCTACGGCGTTAAAAAAATTTCATTCATCATCTCTACAACCATTAATATTCAGACACCTGCTTTTAGACAAAAAAGTGCTTTTATTGTGTCATTTAATATTTTGTACTGAAAACTTTTGCTTTTATGACGGCCTTCAATTTCGCAGCATACTCTCAACCAACTTTTTATAAATGTTAGGTGATATGCTCCTGACCTCGGCCTTTAACGCAGCCACCAGTTCGGCCTTGTTCTTTGGGCGATCTCGACATGCATGTACCCCACGATCCAATACATCCCAAAGATGCTCGATAGGGTTCAGATCAGTACTCTGGGCTGGCCAATCCAACTTTTCCACAACCATGTCAAACCACTCTGTTACGACACGAGCAGTATGGCATGGCACGTTGTCTTGTTAATACAGGTATGGGCCGAAGTATTACCATAATGTTTGAAGTGCATAATTGTCCAGGCTGTCCTGGTATTGCACAGCATTCGTGGTTTTGTCGATAATAACTAATGGGCCCAAGCCAAACCATGAAAGGAGCCCCATACCGTGACACTGCCTCTACCAAACTTTATTATTGGGAGGATACAATCGGGAAGGAATTGTTCCCCTGGCATTCGCCATACCGATGAACTCGGCCTCAGACTGGTAGAGTGCGAACCTCTACTCGTCTGTCCATAGGACTGTTTTCCACTGTTATACAGTCAGGCATTCGTACTCCTTACACCATATTAATCAGCGTCTGGCATTTATTGAGGTGATCAAATCTGTTGAACCTAAGGTAATTCTGTTGAACGTGTCATCTTGTATGCCTAATTTTTCAATTGTCTGTTCGAAGCCCAATGTGCATATTTATAGTAGGTTCTGTGAATGTTGCATGCATAGGACCTGTTTCCCAATCCCTGGAGGGGTGTCCGATATTAATAGTAGGGCTGTGTGGGGGGGGGGGACATAAACGGGAAAAATTAAAACAACCTAGTCTTTGCTGTTCTTCATCATTCAAACATCTTTATATACATATGAAACTAAAGCCACAGTGCTCAGACAAAATCGCTTGATAGTTCAACTAGCCAGTCCCTCCTCCCCATACACACTCCTGTGCTTCCGAAGAAAAGATGGAGGTGGTTGCCTCATCTCTATCTCTGACAGTGATCCAAGATGAAAGACTACTTTCATATTCAACTATTTTAAGTATGTTACTTCTCAGAAAGAAAATAGCCAAGTGCTGTGTCTGGCTGGTCTAATTCTATACAATTGCCTTAGAATATAAAGAGGAAAAACAATCTGGTCCTTGCTGCTCTTGATCATATAGCTCCCCTTACATCTTCATACATGTATCAAAGTAAAATCAACGGCCAGAGCATTAATTGTAAGATGGTATCCCATGCAGATTTCATCTAGTCCATCACAAATGAGATTTAATGGTAAAGTTGCCATGTACTGGTTTTCCCTTTCATTCCTACTATGGGAGAGAATGTAATTGATGAGTCTTCAAGTCTGCACAACTGGCAAGTTGATACCATCTTGGATCAGTCAGAGAGAGAGGGGGGGGCGCTGTCGAAAGGACAGAGATGGGCCAACCATCTCCATCTTTTCTTCTGAAGTTCTCATCTGAAAGTTGCTAAATGTCTGTGTGCCAACAGGTATTGCAACCAGCATTACCTACCTGTAGTAATGTATCAGAGTATACAGTATCTCATTAAACAAAGGAAAGAATTAATAGGTGTCGTAATGTTTAGAGGACCAGGGTGCGAGACTTTTGGGAAAATGATAGAGTGAACCCCGTTGTTGGGACATAGGGGCCCTCATCAGTCCAGCACTTGTCACACCTTCTAAGGACCAGTTCCGACACAGACTGTTTGTACAGACACCTATTTGTATTCCTCTGTCCTCATCCAGCAAGAGAGAGATCGTTTATCTGCTGTTATAGAGTTTTAGGCACATCAGCGAGTTAGACCATACTGCACAGTATATATTTTGTCTGTAAACTGCGTGTGTTCGTTTTGCCAGTTTCCTGGACAAAAATTTCGTACTTTTTGTCCAGTTTCGAGAAGGAATAACTTGCTACCCTCGTATGAATCTAACTCAGCCACGTCGTGAAAACATCCGTAAAAATTCCTAGCGTCGTTGACGGATTCGAAATAGTAGTAGTAGTGGCATGTGATGCAAGAAAGCGAGTGTATGAGCTTATGCAGCATCAGCCAAAAAAAAAAAAACAAATAAAAAAAAAACACACCATTCCCTCCAAATGCCTGTCCAGTTCCTCCTTAAATTTATTTAACCTATCAACTTCCACAACGACAGATGCAATTTGTTCCAGCAATTAACCACCCGCTGGCTAAAGGCAAATTTCCGCACATATATTCTACCTCTCTCTTTTCTTAATTTGAATTTATGCCCCCTTAGGTTCGTAATCTGAACAAGTGGAAGAATCCCATCAGAATTCAGCATGCTCAACCCATTCAAGCCTTATACACCTCAATCAGATCACCGCGCAGGTGCCTAGTCTCCAAATGCTGCAATTTGCAGAACTTAAGCCTCTCTTGGTAAGAGGATCCCTTCATTCCCCTCACCAATCTCGTTGCCCTTCTCTGTACACGATCAAGCAAATCTACATCCTTCCTAAAATGAGGCCTCCAGACCTGTACGCAGTACTCAAGGCGTGGCCTGATTATTACCTTATACAGAGGGACAATCACCTACTGTTCCCTGCTAGCAAAATTCCTATATATTATTGACAAAACCCCATGACCTGCCCTGGCAGCCTGTCTGCATTGCTCAGAAAACTTCATATCTGACTGCACAATTACTCCCAGGTCTTTTCCATTTTCTACCACCTTAAGTGTAGTACCACTCAGTTGGTACGTTTCTCTGGGGTTACTTCTACCCATATGCAGTACTTTGCATTTGTCAAGGTTAAATTTCAGTTGCCGCTTCTTAGCCCATCTGCCCAAATTTTCTAGATCCTGTTGCAGTAGCACACTGCCATTACTGTCATTAACAACACTGCCAACCTTTGTATCATCTGCAAACTTCGACACTAAGCGTAATATACCTTCATCAATATCATTGATAAATATACAAAACAACAGTGGACCCAACACCGAATCCTGTGAGACTCCACTAATAACATTAGTCCATGAAGAGCAGCACCCATTGATTACCACCCTCTGTCTTCTCCCACCCAACCATCCTTTTATCCATTGTAGCAACTTAGCATTAATACCATTCTGCTTCAATTTGTACAGTAGTCTTCCATGCGCAACAGTCGCAAAAACTTTCCTGAAATCCAAATATATGATATCAAAATTATTTTTTGCATCCAGTTCCTTTGTAACCACATTATAATATCCTATCAAATTTGTCAGACAAGACTTTCCCTTAACAAACCCATGCTGTGTCTGAATTATTGCAGTCTTGTCTAGATGATCCTGCAATGTATCTTTAACCAGTGACTCCATTATTTTACCAGGAACAGAAGTTAAACTAACTGGTCTGTAATTACTCGTGTCACCCTTCGATCCCCCTTTGCGAATTGGGGATACATTAGCACATCTCCAGTCCGTAGGGACCTCCCCTAAGTCCAAGGATGCTCTCATAATTATGGCTAAGGGTTTGCTTAGTTGCTTTGCCGCCTCCTTTAATATAACTGGATAGATCCCATCCACCCCAGGTGCCTTTCTTATGTTTAACTTGAACAATTTCTACTCCACTTTGCTCTCAGTTATTGCAAAATCATTAAGCACCCTGCTACAGTTTGATAACCTTAAATAATTCTTTTTCTACCCGTGTGGAGAGGACGGTAATTATATCAACTATGTTACTCAAGAGGATGATCATTTATAGTGCACCACATAGTATTGTAATCTGGGACTTAACAATGGAGTCAATGATGATTCTCGTTGGTATTCCGTTTGGAGAGAGTGTGCCGCGTAAGATGAAAGAAAAAAAAAAAAAAAAAAAGATAGTTTTAGTGTTTCAGAAAAAAAATGTCATGGGATAAGATGACCATTAATGACTGTATGTCCAATCAATTTGATTAAATGGCATGTATGTCCAATCATGTCTTCGAGGGAGAAACCTTGACGACATGAAGTCTTGCGGTTTTATGTTATGATGTGCAATTGGTGATCAGTTCCTTTTCAAAAGACTGTGATACAGCAATTTCAATAAGAGATGAATATCTGGAAAATAAAAATATCCAGAGGATGGGCAGAGCTGCCAGGTGCCCAGAACCCTGGACCTGAACTACACTGGTGTTTAAAGAAAGTGCATCACCCTTAAAATTGTAACTGTCGTGCGAATAACGTAAGTATATGGCAAACTAGGGCTTCTGATAACATTTCAGCCATAATTGTCGTGTTTACCAAAAACTGTTGTATAAAGGTTGCAGATGCTCATTTTGGAATATTTTGAGAGCACCTGTCAAATATTACTTAGCCTTGCTTTAACTATTAATAAATATCTTTTGTTTATATTTCTATTTGTGATGCTAGTCATTAACGTAACATACCATCGCGAAAAAGGGTTAGAAATGTGAAATTCCTAGGTGATGCACTTGCTTTGAACACCAGTCTTTGTAGAACATGGCTGAGTTGTTTGGGGAGGTGAATTGCCAGTCGTCGCCCAAGAATCTTACATCAGCTAAATCCTCCCCCAAAAGATGAATGGCTTTTTTTTTTTTTTTTCTCCTCTCCATACTGAGCTCTAAAATAATTGTGTTGGTAACACGAGGACTTTTACGAATTTCAAAATCGTGGTGATTATCGTTCATTTCTATATAAAAAGTATTTGGACACCATTACATTCGAAAACAATGATTTTTAATGAAGAATTAAAAAGCTATAGGCCCACCTTTCACCACTGTAAGTGGTAAAAATTGTTCTCAGATGGATCCATACTTCTACAGTGATAGGATGGATCCATCTGAGAACAATTTTTACCACAAATTTTTACCATGTCCCTGACATGGACATAGGCACTACAGCATGCTTATAAAGAATTTCTAAAGAAATACTGATTGTGAAGAAACCTTGAGGCCAGCAAATGTAAAATACGAATTTAGAAATTCCCGATTCGCCCAACTTAATGATTTTAATGGCCAATCACTACAAGAAAGTGAAGAAAAAAGATTTCAAAGCAATGTTTTTAATGTAATATTAGACAACACAATCATGTCCCTGACAGAAAGATTTCAATAAATGGAACAATCCTATGGTAAATGGTTTTTGTACAATATCAAAAAGATATGAGCCATGATGAATTATTAAAAAAGGTGCAAAAAACTTGAAAAGTACTTTGTGATATCAATGAATACCATGTAAATGGTGAAGAGTCATGTCAAGAAATTGAGGCGTTGGTGGTACTTTTGTATGCGAATGTACCTGATAATGCTTTAAGTATGCTTTTGAAGTTTATAAATTCAAACAAAAATGCAAGATATGCTAGCAAACATGGATTGCATTGCGAATTATGCTAACCATTCTTATTACTGTGAAAAGTGATGAGAGAAGTTTCAGTAAACTAAAGTTAATTAAAACATACCTGCGATCGTCCATGACAGAGACAAGTTTGAATTCGCTGACAATTCTGTCTATCGAAAATGGCACAGTAGCAAATTTGGATTTGTCAGAAATTATTAACAACTTTGCTAACATGAAATCTAGGAAGAAAATACATTAAGAGAAATGTTATTAATTTCAGTTGATTAAAGCATTAATTAATGAAAAGACTAATTAATGTTTCAATTGTGTTATATTACAATTTCATGTTCAAGTAAATTATGATATCGTTAATTATAATAATTGATAATTAGTGTATCGAATGTATGTAATGCATTCTCTTGTTGGAAATAATTAGATTGGATGTACAGTGTTCGAGTATGTTATTATAATATTACTGATATTTTTATAATCGCATTCTGATCAACAACTAAATAACAGGCAATATATGATATAGGCTATATCATATAGCCTTGAAAGTAGTATGTTGTTCAATTACAGTTCATTATGTTATTGCAGTTTTGAAACTTAAAAAATAAATTCAATTAAAATTCCTTGTGCATTTCATTATCTATAAAGGAGGCTGGGCACATAAAAAAAATCTTTCCGCCCAGGAAAGATTTTTTTATGTGCCCAGCTAAATGCTTCGGGTCGGCACTGGACTGGTCTCCTAAGAATTGCCGGTAGACTTCGCCAGTAAAACGTTAGTGTAAAGCAGTGGTTTTAAATCGTGGTGCCGCGGCACCTTAGGTTGCCGCAACAACATTCCAAGGGTACCACGTAATTTGGGTTTAAGTTATTTAAACTTATTATTTTTTTAATTTGTTTATTTCATTATAAAAGGTGTACAGTATCTTTTTAATTGTGTGGTGATCTATAATTGATGTTTACTTAGTGCCTCCAAAAAAAGAATAAAATTATATACTACGTATATATATATAATTTGTATTATGCAATGTAATTTTTATAATTATATTATTATAATAAATATCATGATAAATATCATGCAATGTAATTTTTATAATTATATTATTATAATAAATATCATATAGCATATATATTTTTTAATATTATGTGTGTGTGTGTACACACACACACACACA
Organism: Mastigoproctus giganteus; assembly: GCF_048544385.1. Lineage (NCBI taxonomy): Eukaryota > Metazoa > Arthropoda > Arachnida > Uropygi > Thelyphonidae > Mastigoproctus > Mastigoproctus giganteus. The sequence continues at coordinate 155,112,859 of NC_143586.1, read as the reverse complement.
GAATCAGATCTAACAGACAAAAAATTGAGTAGGGGTGCCGCAATATAAAATAAATTACTTAGGGGTGCCGTTATTAAAAAAAGGTTGAAAACCACTGGTGTAAAGTGTATTTAGTGTCTAATAGCACCAGGGGTTTTCCCCATCTCCGCGTTGCTTTTATTGTTGGGTGTACCAGTTCTCAGGGAAGGCGAGAGATGTAAAAGTGTAATGTTGTGTATCGTTGTTCATCTGGCCATTTAGCCGCTAAATCTCTGCCGGGGGCCCAATGTTGTCCACACTTGGCCCCGTGGAGGCAGACCAGGGACCCAGTAGTTAGAAATTTTTACTCTCGCAGGCTCTACCACCTAGTTTCCTGATATTAAATATTGCAGTAGCTAGGGCCTAAAAAAAAGTAGGGGACGCTGAAGTTGGAAAAGTCAAAAACTGATAATCGCGGTTAATTTGACATGTTTAATATGAGCATTTTTTGCTGGCAAGAACTAGGACCTGTTGGTCCATACACACAAGGGTATTCTAGTATGTTTGGACCAACAAGCGAATGCCTCACACGGCTAAATTTAAGCAACCGCACCACCTGCCTAGGCAGTGGGCACCATACAGGATGGGTTCATGGGCTCGTGTTGCTAGCGCCACACACGAAGGCGTCCGTCGTGATGGCGCACCAGGTATTTGGACTCATTCGACCAGCACACTCGTTTCCAGTCGTCCAGTATTCAACTAGCGTGTTATTGACATCACAGCATTCGCCGTCGACGGTGAGGAGCAGTGGCGTATCCAGGTATCATCGTAAGGGGGGAGGGATTGGCAACCAGGTCCAAGTAAAATCGTAAGGGGGGCATGGCAACCAGGCTTTTGAGTTTTTTTTTTTTTTAGAACGCCTCCTGCATTCTGTTTCTTTAATTTCAATTTTTTAGTTAAGGGAGGGACATATGCCCTCTCTGCCCACCCCTGAATACGCTCCTGGTGAGGAGTGGGTGTCTCTTGAATCGTCAGCAGTGGAACTCATAAGCCCGAGTGTGCAGTGCACTGTCATTTTGGATATTGTTCTTTCATTCCTCATATTATATTAGGATGTCAACTGTCGCACAGTGATTTGCCGTTGACTGTACAACAACTCACTGTAAACTTCCCTTACCACGATCATCATTATTATGCAATCCTTTACAGTTCTGTCGGCAGGAGGGGGTTTGACCCGTTCGACACCATTCTTTGTACACCTTAACCACAGTGAGCCGTGAGCAACAGACAAGACGTGTTGTTTCCGATATCAAAGCACCCGACGCATGAGCTCCCACAATCACGTCCTTTTGCTACCTCGTGATAACTACTTTACTGTGTTATAGTTACGTTTCATAACCGCTACTTTATTACTTTGACTTGCACGACCAGATGCAAATTTCAAATTTCCACCTCTAGCGTACAAAGCTGTTTGGATTTTTATACTCAGAGCTTTGCAGCACAGTCCATTACGGATTGGGTGATCATAATTCAGTGATCATTGAGTGTATACTAGTGTCACGCAAAACGTTTTCGGGCCCAAACCCCTTTTAATTCCTAGCATTACGGCAAGGCCCCCAAGATAAAGTATCATTTTGTTTGTTCTTAATAACAAACCATTGTGATCGAGAGAAGAGAATGTTTTAATCCACTTGTCTTCGTGTTTCAACGTATGGAGATTTAGAAAACAAAATTAAAATTATATCTACCTTTCCTTCTATACATTATCGTTTATAGCACGGCTTCCAGAAATGATAGAGAAAAAATGGCCTCTAACAGCTTAACTTTAGAATTAGTGTTACCGGTAAGTTTGTTTCTTTTTTCCTATGTAGTTCAGTTTTTGCGCTCTTATGACCAGAGTCCACCTTCTTGACACTCGTAGATAACACAGTTGGTATAGTCACGATCCTTTCCACACCTGGTGGAAAAGACCTGAGTTCGATTCCCGTCGATGACGCGAAGAATTTTTTTTACGGACTTTTCTCACTGGGAAAACAAGTAAGCGTAGGGCTTGTGATCTTTGATGTGAGCAATACATAAGGTAATGCAGCGTATAAAGTTTCTTCGCTATAATCGGACTGGTCTTCGCAACTAATAGAGGAAGAAGCATGCGAACCTTCACACAATTCATTCAAGGCAGTAAATCCAGCACGTTTGAAGCAGTTTGCGACCACTTTTTTTCAAAAACTTCGACCCATGCTGAAACACATTGCCTGCAGGATGTCAAATTCGCATTGAATTTTGCTTTCGAGACATAGCACAATTTCGTTTAATAGCATTCTTCGGGAATTTTTCTTAAAACACTGAATTACATCTTGATCAAATGGCTGAAGAACCGACGTCATATTTGGTGGTAGGTACTCGAGATCGTTTATTTGACAATGATGGGTGCAGTTATCCACAAACAGCAAAATTTTTCCATTCTCAGTAATCATGCGATCTAAGTCTGTGATCCATTTTTCGTAGATTTGTGATGTCATTCATGTCTTTTAGTTTACTCGATACGTAGTCGGTAATGTCTTCAAACCTTTACAGCATTGAGGTTTCGGGGTTTTACCAATAAGGAAGTGTCAGACATGTTTGCTGCTAGGGGAACGGTCATCCGTTGTTTGGACTTTTGTCCAGCAGCAATTTAAAAATGAGTCCAGTTTCATCAGCATTGAAGATGCCATTGTGGTTGTATGTCAGCAAAACATTTGTAAACGATTTTCGTTCCATTCATTTGTAACTTCAATGTCCAATTACTGCATTGTCGCTATACGCTTTTTTTGAAAGGCCATGATGAGTCTTAAATTTCTGGAACCATACATCCGAACTTTTAAATTCTTCAATATCCATTAGATGTAAAAACTATTCAGCCTTAGCTTTTAAACGATTACCATCTATGGGAACGTTTTTTGCAAGTATCATCATCAGCCATTCCAAAAGTACGCTTTCAAGATCCTACCCGGTCAGCAGATTTCTCTAAACTTTCAATCTTTTGCTGAACTTTCAGAATAGTGACAGAGTACTCTTAGGAATGTCGAACTGTTTGGCGATGTCAGCCTCAGAATGCACACCTTTATCTATAGCTTGAAAAATCCAAATTTTATCTGCGATTGGCAAAGCTATCCGTTTTCTTGAAGCCATAGCAATGAATTCTAACTAATGAAATGAATTTCTAGCGGATGTTCATTTTATTACCGCACCGCAAGAAAAGAGCGTGGGAAATCTTAACAAATCATTTCTCACGGTCAGGCTGCAAACTCCTCAATTATTTGAAGCGTTCTGACATTTTAAAACGCGAATATTGTAATAAAAAAGTAAAAATTCAGATTAAGAGGTAGAAATTTAAATTTATGGTCATCATAGAGAAATCCTTTTATGTTCAATGTCGTTTTACTGAATGTAAAATAACATTGGGTTAATGAGAAATTGGCCGGGACCAACCGCATAGGACGTTATAACGTGTTGTTACACTTTAAAACGAGGATCGCTATAAAGAGCTTCGAGTGTATCTAAGATACTGGCAAAATATTTCGAAGCTTACTGCTTTCTCATAGCTTCATAGTTCAGCATACATTCGCTAATAGAGACCACCACCAGCTGACAGAAATCAAACCTTCAAAATTATCTTGGCATATTCGCGTTTCTAGTGATGCGATTCATGTTTTTTTTTTTTAAATAGTGTTTTCTCGTGTTTTCTGATGCTACGAGTGTAACTTTAAAAAAGATAGACAAATCTAGACAACCTAGACAAAACCGTGGATAACGGTATTTTTCTCACCCAGGTCCACACCCAGGATCCTGACTGGATATCATCATTCTTCTTTCTCTGAGTAACTCGGGAATTTTTTGTATTTTTGGCTCGTGCAGCATAAGCCTCAGGCTTTCTTGCGCCATGTGGCTAATAATAATAATAAGCCCAAGTCGGTAGATCGGGTACTCGGCCCTCGGTCTTCAGTGAAAAAAGAAAGCTTTCCTATGATCGATGAATTTCTTTCTTTTATCGAACTGAATCTCGAGCTCTTTCTTTTTCCCGTATTGGACTATGGTAAATACTCAAAATGTTTTCAATATATTTTATAGACCTGTAGACTCCTATCATTGATTTTTTTCTCTAAAGGAGATAAAAAAAAAAAAGTATTATCCATAAGTACAAATTAATGAATGGATTCTTGGATCTGATCCTTTTTCTGCAGGCACTGCTTTACGAATGCCTGCAAAATCTAAATTTAGCAGTGCAAGATGAAAACGTTTATTTCTGAACTTTCCCAGCTGGTATTTTCAGCTGCTAGAACAAGTTACAACTTCTAAACGAAACACCATGCAAAAGACAAATCATTTTTCCAATATGAAAGACATGGTCAATTCTCCTATAAATGATGTTAGAGACTAAAAAGATTGGGAATATAGAAGTAAATTAAGTTTCGTAATGATTTTGAAGCCAAGTTTGATTACTTACAAAAACTGAAATTCTGTTTAGCCAGCCTATTTTTTAAACTCATCAATGATTAACAACAGTTGACTCCCGATACCCTAGTAAGCACCTTGGACATAGCTTCTATTAATTTCTAGAATATTGGAAATTAATTATTAAAGCTTATGCACAATACAGGAATTTTGCTCGTAGCCAAAAGGAGGTGATTATCCCTTTGTATAAGGCAATGGTCAGCCCACGCCTTGAGTACTCTGTACAGGTCTGGAGGCCTCATTTTAGGAAGGATGTGGATTGCTTGAGCGAGTAGAGAGAAGGGCTACAAGATTGGTGAGGAAACGAAGTGGTCCTCTTACCAAAAAAGGCTTATTAAGTTCTGCAAATTGCAGCGTATGGAGACTAGGCACCTGCGAGGTAATCCCACTGAAGTGTATAAGGCCTTGTATGGGTTGAGCAGGCTCAATTCTGATGGGATTCTTTCTCTTGCTCAGATTACGAACCTGAGGGGACATAAATTCAAATTGAGGAAAGAGTTGTAGAATAGATGTGAAGGTTTTTACCTTTAGCCAGTAGGTAGTTGATTGCTGGAAACAAACTCCCATCTGTCGTTGTGAAAGTCGATAAATTAAATAGATTCAAGAAGGAACTGGACAAACTTTTAGAGGGAGTGGATGTGTGAATTTTTTTTGGGTGGTTCTACATAAGCTTGCTTTCTTGCATCACATGCCTCTAGTACTACTACAACAATCCAAGATTGAACTTTGGGATAAGCGTGCTGGAAACTAAATATTGTCAATTTAAAATTAGCATTTTTATATATTTAAATTTTTGGCGAAACATTGTTGTGAATTCCTTAGCTCACTGACCAAATTCGTAACATCGTGCAGTCCTACAAATCGAATTATGGCGGAATTTAAAGTACTATCCTGACGATATATCAGCCAGATTTAAGATAAGTAACAGCTAGGTTGGAAACCACAAAGCCTCTATTTCTCTTAGTAATAGATGTATTAATACAGCTTTCTGAAATTTATGATATTTTTATAAGCTAAATTAGATTTTAAAAAAGCGTCTTGAAAAATGCAGTAGTAATAATAATAATAATATACATTACGTAAAAATTCGTGCATATTTTGCAGTTGCCATTGTATATTAACCCCAGGGGCTCACAACTGGTGAGTATGGGCTTGGCACACAGAGGGTTCTGAGCTGGATATCATCATTCTTCTCTTTCTTGGTGATTCCCTTCTACTTCTGACTCTCTCTCAGGATAATTCAGAAAAAATTTTTTTTCTGAAAACAGCATAAGCCTCAGGCTTTCTTGCACCATATGGCTAATAATAATAATTTCAGAAATTCAGTAAATTTGACCGATTATGATCTAATAACTAAAATTAATTTTTAAAAATCGGTTTTAAGTTCTCAATAATCATACTTTCATCTTTATTAGATTTCCACTGTACTTCAGTCTAAAAACGGTGTACAAAATATAAAGGTGTACAAGGAAGTCAGTTTCGAAAAATTGAGAACTGTTAAGGCTTTGAATTCTGTTGTTCTTCATTATAAAAAATATGATCGATTCCCTTGTTTTTATTTAAAATATTTCTGACAAGGACAGCATCTCGGCTGTAAATTTGACCTTGAAACGTGTCATAAAAGATCTAGCAAAGAAAATAATTCGTACGATATTTTCACGAGAATTTTTAGGTTTGTTTGACCTTTGATATTTATATCTATACTTTTGCTTACGATAATAATTACTTGAACACATTTAGACATAAAAAAAAAAGAGAAAAAATGGCGAGGAGAGTTCTACAATGGTCAGTAATGGTCTTTATTATAGAAATAAAATTTAATTCCCAGGAAGCTTTGAAACTATCTCATCCTCATTTAGGATCAAAATACTAATATTAATATACTAATGAATTATATACTATTAATATTCATATTAGTAGTATATAATTTATTTAATATATTAGTATTTAATAAATTATATACGTGTTTTTCATTAGTACGCGGTTTTCTATTAGAGCATATTTTTCGCATAACGTAAGAGTGCTGGTTACACTTTTCAATGAACTATTGTTGTTATTGTTTGTAGTTTTATGCATTCGGCTATATTGCGCCAATGAACTATTATTATTATTATAACTTCAGGAGTTTTGCTAAATTCCTGGTACAGGATTCATTGCGTCTTTAGGGCCCATTTTTAACTTGTATAAATGAATTATTATATATGAATTATCATATATAATAACTTAATTCACATATAATACAGAATAATTGATATTTATAAATAAATAAATCAACACACGCAGTCAGAAAAGTAATGAGATTAATTTTGTAAAAAGTGGATGGAAACACTGAAAACAAGTGACACGCATCAACATGTAGCGTTGTCCATCCACTAACCTCACTGTGTGTTTCAATTCGTTAGAGGCTAGTGCAGTTTTAGTAATTAAGTGTTTGTTGAAGTGTGTTTACAATTATGGAACAGCAAAATATCGAACAACGATATGCGATCAAGTTTTGTGCGAAACTAAAAGAAAGTGCAACTGAGAACGGCATATGGAGAGGATGCATCTCAAGTGTTCTGTTGGCACAAGACAAGATGTTTTTAGAGAGACGTGAAACGATAGCCGACGAACTGATTAAATCGAGACGCTATTCACAAAATTTTAAGTGAAGATTTGGCCATACGAGAGGTGTGCTCTAAAATGGTTGCGCGGGTTTTGAGTGATGGACAGAAACGAAACTGCATGAATATGCCTTGATTTGCTAGAAAGATAAGATACCGACTTAGACACGTTGAAACAAGTCATTACTGGTGACGAAAGCTGTATTTTTTCCAGTACGATCCAGAAAATGAGGAATGGTACCAGAAAACATCTCCACGTCTGAAGAAATCTCAAATGACGAACTCAAAAGTGAAAACGATAATTGCGTGTTTTTTTTATTTATTTATTTTTTTATTATTGAGTAATCATTCACAAAGAGTTTGTGCCACAGGGACATAGAATGAATGAAAATTACTAGAAATTCTCGAGCGGTTACGGATAAGTATCCTTTGTGTGCGACCAGACATCAGTCAAAATTGGATCCTCCACCACAACGCACTATCCTATTCTGCGTTCTCCATTACAAAATATCTGGCGCATTCCAGTCCCGCAACTGCCGTATTCTTCGGACCTCGCTTCATGTGATTACTTTGTTCCTAAAACGAATAAAAGAAACTAAAAGGAAATCATTGAGTCGATAGAGAATTCCAAAGGCTGTAACCAACATTATAAAGGAGCTGACAGATGAGGACTACTGGTCAAAATGGCGGGAATTTTTGGAAAGGGCGTTGGGGAAGTTGTGTAGCTGCAGAGGGAAGTTATTTCAAGGATTACTATTGTTATTCTGCATAAAATTCAAATATTTTTATTGATTTAATCTCATTACTTTTCTGGCAGGCCTCGTGTATATATATATATATATATATATATATATATATATAGATAGATAGATAGATAGATAGCTTGTTTGAGGGAAGTTGATCGTGACCCAGAAATTTATTATTTCATTTATTTAACTCAGTTTAGTTACATAACACACTCTTGTACTGCCATAATGACTAGGAAGGTGGTTAGAAATATTTTCAATATAGTGAACCTTAAGTCCAAACGGCATTCGTTATAGCAAGATTTTTTAGTATACTCTATAATCTTGTGATCCAGGGGATGGAGGATCACAGAGCCTGTGTGGAAAGAGCTAATTTTAACACCTCATTTTATTATCCATCAGAAATTTGATTATAGAAGGGAATTTTGCGCTTGATCTAACCAAGTGCAATTATAGTACAAGGGAATTTTGCACTTGATCTAACCAAGTGCAATTATAGTACAAGGGAATTTTGCACTTGATCTAACCAAAGTTAATTATTTATTTATTTTATTAATCTTGGCATTTTTCCGTGAACCTTAATCCTTGTGGGCATTTTTACCGGTGAACATTTTTTCTAGGGTTCACCTGGCTAATTATTTGTTCAAATATTATTTGCTCTTATACAATCTTACTTCTCGTTTAGCTTATTATATACACGTTATTTGTCTATTAGCAAGATGTATATACAGTGTCCCAAAAGTCACTGCGTATTCTGGTGAAACTGTGATTTTCTAATAAATTTCATTACGACAAGTATATCTATTCTTTTTTTACATAAAACATAAGTATTTGTAATGTGTTAGAGTTGTTATTAGAATTTTTATTAATTTTTTATTTTTCGACCCATAATTCATGATGATTGTCAAGAGCGAATTTTTGTTGTAACATCCCGCATCAAAGGAATGAAGTTTTGTGAAATTAGAGAAAGATTTTCAAGGAGATTTCATAGTGTGGTCCATTAAGCTATTATTTTGGATTTGATCAACAAGTTCTATACACATTGCTGCTCGACGTGGAAAATCTTCTTTATGCAGGTCATGCAACAGTTGGATGTGGTATGGCTTTTTCATTAGTGTCGAACGCAAAATTCTGTGAACTGATGTCTTGGGTATGTTCAGTTTTCGAGATCCCTCCTTTACTGATAATTTTTGGTCCTCTTCGAACATTCCTCGAATTGATTCAATGCTTTCACTTGCTGTCCTTTGTCGTCCACATATCTCGTCACGCACAGACCCAGTTCTTTTAAACTTATTCACCAGTGCACGAATCGCATTGTCTGTAGGACCGGGACTATGAAATCTCCTTGAAAATCTTTCCCTAATTTCACAAAACTTCATTCCTTTTATGCGAGATGTTACAACAAAAATTCGCTCTTGAACATTCACCATGAATTATGGGGTCTGAAAAGAAAACATAAAAAATTAATAAAAATTATAATAACACCTCCAAAATACGCAGTGACTTTTGGGGCACCTTGCCCATTTTTACAAGCGGATGTAACGTTCAATCGAGAGGTAATTTCGCTATTATCTAGTTCGCCAAGGGTGGAACTACCTATCGATTGAACGAATCTAAAAAAAATATCCACATGAATGAAAAAATAATACAGCCTACACATATAAAGGAATCCAGGTAAAAATTCACACGAAAAGAAGGGTGCATTGGTAAAAGTGTCCACGAAAAAGAAGAGTGCATAGGTAAAAATGTTCAATGGGATGCTCCATGAAACTATAACCAACTGTAGGAAGTTTTAACTGGGAGATTTTCAATCCAATAATATAAAATAATAGTATAATTATTATAAACGCCTAATAGGTGGTAATTTTTATTTTAAAGTTGTTGTTGTTTTTTAATTCTTTTTGGAGTATACCAATATTTCATCTTTTCTCTTTTTGGATTGCAATATTTATCGTCTGCCATGTTTTCGTGTATATTATTCAAAAATAATATTAACGAATCTTTCAAAATTACGTCATTTACTCAACCGTTGATAGCTATGGATCACGTGGTAGAGTTCCATAAATATCCACAGCAGTGTTTCTCAACCTGTGCCATGAGTATGCATCAAGTGCGCCGCGGAAAATGCAAATAAAAAAAAATAATAAAATCAGCCCGAAGATATAAGAAAAGCAACGGACGTTCAAAAAAACACAATAGACGGAACAGAACGGAAAAGACTAGAAGAGTGGCTACCAAAAAAAGTAATGTAATTGATACCCCCTTAGAAGGAAAAAGAGGAAAACATAGAAGCACGTTGATGGAGGGAGTGAGGGCGGGTATGGAAAAGAGGAAATTGAAGAACGAGGACTGGGAGGACAGAACAGAATGGAGAAACAAGATTAAAACATAACAAGAAAAAAAAAAAGAGAAGTTAGGTTGAGGATAACCTTTGATACAAGTGAGAAATCCAAGAAAAGAATAAAAAAATTGAATAAATCCAAGTTTTATAATAAAAATTAATTCAAACAAAAAATTCGTTTTACACCGTGCCTTCCGGTGGTCAATGTGACATCACGTTTTGATTCCTAGTACTACATCCGTTCACCTATACTATACAAATAATAAGTGTGCAACACAAAAGTCTCGCACACTAGCAAGACTTTTCTGGATTTATTGGATGATTGTTTTCTGCAGCAGTATGTTCACAACAGGCAGCCAGAGAGTAATACTCTTGACCTGGTTATCAGCAGAGATCATTCGTGTATTAAGAATTTGCAGATAAAGAAACCACTAGGTGGCAGTGATCACAGTGTACTGATGTGGGATTTACTTAAAGCTATAATTACCATCAAGGGTAAAGGAAAGAGTTTTAGCTACCGTACAGGTCACTACAGTGGTCTCAGACAGTTTTTAAATTCTGTACAGTGGGACCAACTGATGATGTTACCAACAACAAATTCTAAGTGGGAAGCATTCAAGGAATTAATCGTGGAAGCTACTAGACTTCTCATACCTATTAAGAAATATTGTTCAAGGTTTAGGCCTAAATGGTTGTCAAATGAACTAACAAGACTCGTGGTAGAGAAGAAAAATGGATGGGATGCATATAAATTACCAGGTGACACAGACGCCTACGGCAGATATAAGCTAGTCTGTAATCAAGTCAGAAAGGAGATTAGGCAAGCGAAGGCAGATTACGAGAAATCTTTGGCAAATAATGCTAAGAAAAACAGCAAAGATTTCTTTACTTATTTAAACTCTAAAAGGAAGGGGATCAATCAGATTGGTTCACTTGATATCGACGGTTCGACTGTTGACGATCCTGCTCAGATAGCAAACAAACTGAATGAGTACTTTGAATCTACATTCACACATGAGGAGTTATTAAGGAAGGAAAATTCCAGAAGTTTTTATCAAATTGTAACAGGGTGCTTAATGATTTAGTAATAACTGAGAGTAAATTGGAGGAGAAATTGTTGAAATTAAGCATAAGAAAGCCACCTGGGGTGGATGAGATCTATCCAGTTAGATTAAAGGAGGCGGCAAAGGAAGTAAGCAAACCCTTCGCCATAATTACGAGAGCATTCTTGGACTCTGGAGAAGTCCCCACGGACTGGAGATGACCAAATGTATCCCAAATTCACAAGAGGAGATCAAAGGGTGACACGGGTAATTACAGACCTGTTACTTTGACTTCTGTTCCAGAGAAAATAATGGAGTCACTGGTTAAGGAAGCGATGCAGGATCATCTAGACAAGACTGTAGCAATAATTCAGACACATCATGGGTTTGTTAAAGAGAGGTCTTGTCTGACCAATTGGATTGGATATGATGTGGTTACAAAGGAACTGAATGCAAAAAATAATTTTTATATCATATATTTGGATTTCAGGAAAGCTTTTGCGACTGTTGCGCATGGAAGACTACTGCACAAATTGGAGCAGAATGGTATTAATGCTAAGTTGCTACAATGGATAAAAGGGTGGTTGAGTGGGAGAAGACAGAGGGTGATAATCAATGGACGCTGCTCTTCGCGGGCTAATGTTATTAGCGGAATCCCACAGGGTTGGGTGTTGGGTCCACTGTTGTTTTGTATATTTATCAATGATATTGATGAAAGTATATCAGGCTTAGTGTCGAAGTTTGCAGATGATACAGAGGTTGGCAGAGCTGTTAATGACAGTAATTGTAGTGTGCTACTGCAACAGGATCTAGAAAATTTTGGAAGATGGGCTGAGAAGTGGCAACTGAAGTTTAACATTGACAAATGCAAAGTACTGCATATGGGTAGAAGTAACCCAGAGGAACGTGCCAACTGTGTGTGTTACTACACTTAGGGTGGTAGAAAATGAAAAAAAACCTGGGAGTAATTGTGTTGTTAGATATGAAGTTTTCTGAGCAATGCAGACAGGCTGCAAGAGCAGGTCATGGGGTTTTGTCAATGATATCCAATGAATTTTGCTAGTAGGGAAAAGGAGGTGATTATCCCTTTGTATAATGTAATGGTCAGGCCATGGGTTGAGTACTGCGTACAGATCTGGAGGCCTCATTATAGGAAGGATGTAAAGTTGCTAGAACGAGTACAAAGAAGGGCAACAAGACTGGTGAGGGGAACAAAGGGGATGCTCTTACGAAGAAAGGCTTATGTTCTGCAAATTGCATCATCTGAAGACTAGGCACTTGCGAAGTGATCTGATTGAAGTGTATAAGGCCTTGAATGGATTGAGCACGCTGAATTCTGATGGGATTCTTTCGCTTGCTCAGATTACGAACCTGAGGGGGCATAAATTGAAATTGAGGAAAGACAGTTGTAGAATAGATGTGCTGAAAATTTTCTTTAGTGAGGGGGTGGTTAATTGCTGGAACAAACTTCCATCTGTCATTGTGGAAGTTGATAGCTTAAATAAATTCAAGGAGGAACTGGACAAACTTTTAGAAGGAATGGTTGTGTGAATTTTTTTTTTTAAGGTTTTTATTTATTTATTATTATTTTTTTTTTTTTTTTGGCTGATGATACATAAGCTCGCTTTCTTGCATCACATGCCACTATTACTATTGGAATATGGATAACAGATGTACGATGGAAGGTTGTTACAACAATCAACTACCTGCTAGCTGAAAGCAAATTTTTGCAATATATATGAACCTGAAAATGTCCATGGTAACTAAGGGTCTCAAGAATGAGTATCGAATTTGTTCATCCATACATAGATGATGAGAACGGTGATGGGAAAAAAAAAGTTTCGTTAAATTCTAGAAAAAAATATTCCTTTTTGGGTAGGTAGAGGATAGATCTTTCATACGCCCTTATTTAAAAATCGGAAAATTGAATTAAGCGTTAATGTTTTTTTTTTTTTTAATTGGCAGCTTTTTTTCCCCGGTTTCTAATAAGCACAAAGAAGGATGTCAACCCATTTTTTGGTGATCCCATTTCGCTTAAAATTGGATAGGAAAGAAAATCATTATGTAGCAGTAAAAAAAAAAAAAAAAAAAAAAAACAGGCGGGCATTTTTTCTGTGGATATTTTTTTCGGGTACTATATTTACGTGGGTAGCAAATGGGGTAAAGGCGCCTCTGACGCCTTATGGTGGCAGAGTGCCCTGGAAAGACTGAGGGAGGCTGAAGTATCTGCTTTATCTATTATTTACCAACTATTTCTCCGACCGAACACTTCTCGTCAGATCTAACCAACTAGAACTTCACAGGCTTGTTACCAGAGGTTGCCGCAGGGTCTCCATCCTGGGGCTCCTGCATTGGACCATGGTATTTGATACCTGGCTGAGAAAAGAATACCCAAACACTACTTTCCTGGCGTGCGCAGATACCTTACCATGCTGGTAGAGGGAACTCCAGAGCCCAAAGAGAACAACAAATCAATGCAATCATGACAGATTGGAGTACTCAGCATCATCCTGTATACTTCAAAAGAGTACAGGTGGCGCAGTTGTGGGGAACCACCGGTGGCACCTTACTCTAAACACTATGCCACTAGTACTCAGCATAAGTTAAGATATCCCCAAACTAGACAGTACAGATGCTCATCAAGGAGAAATTGGACCTGGCAAAGGCCGCCCACTATTAGGTACAATGGTCAATCCACTAAAAGCGTGGGCAGCACAAAATACCTTGGAGTAATCTTTGACGTACATGTCATGTACGTCAAAGAAAAAAGTCAAGACGTATATAAGAAGGATCATTAATATTACTAAGAAGAGGTAGAGCCTTAAACCCAGGACCTTAAATTTATATTACAAATGTATTGTGCTACCAATAATAACATAAGGAGCAGGGTCATGGGGGCACAGAGTCAACATACAGGCTGTGAGAAATCAATTACTACAGACTCAAAGGGCTGCCCTCCTAGCAATGACCGGAACCTCAATCACCTGATAAAGTTTATTATCAAAATTTCTTATCATCAGATAAAGTTTCTCCACAAAAGGAACGTACAGGACAATGCTCCTCCAGATAGACCTCAACGTACCTACTAAACAAGATCTGACTAGAATAAGAATGTTGTTAGTCTCCAGATTGCAGGAGAAATGGAACAGCATGCAGCAATTACCCATAAATTCTTACCAGTAGTAACTGACAACTGCACTAAATGGTCCACTGAGTGCCGTCTTCTTGTTGATGGGCCACGATAGTTTCAATGAAAAACCCCACAGCATGGGCCTCAGACACCCCAAATTGCATATACAGAAACAGGGAATCCTGGGATCACCCGACGTACAATTGTCGTTGCTGTTGTTATTTTTGGGAGCATTAGCAACTAAGGCCATATTGCTCCGGAGATATGAGGTGGTCATTTCCTGAGCTTTCCGCATCCTCCGTATTTGGTGGTCACGGGCTCGAACCCGGGTGTAATCAAGAAGCGTGTGCTACCCACTGCTACTCACCTGGCTATGGAAGCGCTGTAAAATTGTCACTTCTACATGGACATCCAGACAACTTGAAATCGAGACTGTCTGCTGCACCTAAGATAAAGCACCGGAATTAGTTGCAACTCACGCTAAATATGCAGCCTTGTTAGGTTTGCTAAATGCCCTCTTCAAGCGTAGGGCAGCTGTTACCCGAGAACAGTGCCAACGACATCCTGACACGCAAAAAACTCCAACAATAAGATCAAATTGATCAGACAAACATTAATGGGACCAATCCTCTGACTGTGACCTGCCTAATCTTACTTAATAAAGCAAGAGAACATGTTTGCATGAAATCCAACTACTGCAACACAAGCTGCACTGCAGGAATTGACCATAGAAGTTCTCACCTGTGATCAATTACTGCAACATCGCCTCTACAGATCTCTTGCTGGTCATGACATACCTCCCAGACATATCCTCAAAGGTTAGGAATTCAACTTTGTCTTCCTTCCCCACCTGACCCCAAAATTGGACCATACAACCAAATTACATACCTGTGTTGTATACAACCTGTGACTTTATTTCCAAAGACGGACACCTCAGCACAATAAGGAACATCTATGGACCCCATTTCGGTCTTAGTGAGTGAAATTTTACCCTTAGCGGAGAGCACTGCTGGCTCCAGATTCTCTGGGGTGGGATCGTCTTGCTCACCCCCATCCAGGGGGTTGGATATTCTCATCCATAGTGATATCCTAACTGATGGACACTTCAGTTCGCCTATAGAACCGCGCCTTGGCGGAAAACACTGCAGCTGATCTTCCCGGGGTGGGATCCTCTATGCTGACCCCTGTCTGGGGGTTGAGATCTTTCATGTTGACTGCTACTAAGGGGGATTTGCTGGCATCAGTAGAATTTACTGAAGCGGGCTTATTCCCTGCAGGCTGGTTAAAGAGAGAGGTGGGGGGGAATTATTTTTATTTATTATTATTTTTTTAGTATTATTTTTATTTTATCATTATTATTATTTTTATTATTATTTTTTTTTTGCTCCTAGGTTTGGGCAGAGTAGAAGCGGGAGACGCTGGCACCCATCAGACTTTCACAACTGCTGGTGGGTGCGGGATTTTTGTGTTACTTACACAGACAGTATAGTAGACCCACGTGCGGAAACGGACACCGGGATGTGGTTGCCTGTGTGTTGCCTGCTTCCTGGTGGATAAATGGTCTGCCTACTCTTTTTATATATATTCCACTTGGATACATGAATATAGGTGGAGATGGACATCAGTCTGGGCGCCACCAGAGACAGTTATACATAAACTGAAACTAACTACTACTGAGGGGGGATACTGCACGTGTAGCACAGTGGTATCATCGCCGTCCTCCCACACCGGGTGGAAAAGACCCGGGTTCGAATCCCGTCGATGACGCGAGGAACTTTAATGGCCTTTTTTCACTCCGTGGCTGAGTTAGTCGGTCTCAGGCGTAGATAGCAAGGTTCCCCCCCCCATAAATCGAGGTTTTTCATCCAGTAAACAGGCAAATCGACCAGAGAACACACGCAATTTACAGACAAATAAATATATGGGTAGATGTAAGAAATTACGGATGGCCATAATATAATAATTACTAACAACTCCTTCCTATTTTTGTGGGGGATGCCTCTAACTATCCTCTCTATCTTTCTGTCACTATTCCCCCAATCTCTTCCCCATCTTCTCCCTACTATACATCCACCCTCCTTTCCTCTTTCCACAGGCTTCCCCAGACGGCCAGCAGTAGCTAATGTATGAATCTGGCATGCCTCTGAGTAGCTAGAGAGAGAGACAGATAGCGATCAACCTGGAATCTGGCTGCTAAATTGCCTGATGCCGGCCACTCAATACAAGAAAACATCGCACCTTCACATATACCAACACTACACACAAACGGCCGGCCATGGCACTTACCTCACCGCAAGATGATAACAGCGGTGAATGGAGGGAACCCTAGAATCCACAAAAAAAACCTCTAAAAATAAAAGTGGCTATATTTACCATCATCTCTACACTCAGTAAAAATGGCGAGGGTACGAATCCCTTTAATGACGGGAGGAACTTTTATGGGCTTTTTTTGGCTGAAGCTCTATAAGCTTGTTTTCTTGCATCATTTGCCGCTACTAATAGTAATATCACAAAGCATAGTCCCCTTAAAAGACAGTTGTCCTAGATAATAAGAATCATTTTCAGTAATTTTTATGGATAGGCTTGGAAGAAAAACGATTGGAAATATACGAAGATGATATACAATTTAATTTAAAATCCAGTGTATAATAACTGTAATGTCGTTTATGAAATTCTCCTCGTTTTCTAGACGAAATTTTGTTTACTCTCCTGGATATAGTGAGGAAAAAAGGGAAAGGGGGATTCAAGTAGAGAAATTAAAAGAAAACCTAGGTTGTTGGGATTTTATCATATCTAAATACAATATCATATAATCTTAATCTATCAAAAAGATAAAAAAAAAAAAAGAAAAAAAAGTGATATGCCTTGAAAAATGCTAACAGTTTATATGTGGTTAGAATAAATTCCAGGAATTGTTAGCCAACTTCACATCAAGGACAACTCAACTTCTGCGTTCTGTGAGCGCTAAACTAACGGGGCTAATGATAGACATAGTTGGAAAAGTTCCAAGAGCCAGCCGTGTGCAATGTTTCTCAAAATTTCTTGTAATGTTACAGAGTCATTAGCCAATTCATATGAAGAAAATGGGAATGCCAATTTCCTAAGCAACGTTTTTTCCCAAGTAGCTGTAAAAAAAAAAAAAAAAAATACGAGTAACAGAAAATTTCACTGAACTTCCGGGTTGTGTGTGTGAAATGTAAACATAATACGTACCATGATGACTGAAATCTGCAGTCTTAAAACTAGGAGGCACGCTTCTCTGAAAAACATGCACAGATACCCTATGCAGAATACAATGTCTAGTCAGAATAAATAGATACAATTTAAGTGTAATTCAAAAACATCTTTTATTCCACCAGAAGCTCCAAAAAGAGCTTATAACGCCTACTTATATTCCCCCCCCCCCCAATATGGTGAATAACGGAACCTATTTTTAATGTTTCAAGATGGCCGACTAAATAAAAGCATCCTCATTGGGATACCACAATACAGTGGCAGTTAGACGACCTAGAGGATCCATATTGAATGGCCAGAATGGTTTCATAAGTATCACAGAAAACGTCTTTAAAAATGTCAGGTGATTGTACTGAAATGGAAAATATAGTAGCTTCCTCTTAAAATGAATATTACACAGTTTTTTCTGGGGAGGGACGACTTCCTGGTCAATTTTGGAGGGTCTAAAATTTTATGATATGCCACTATTCTAATATCCCGTCCAACGAGATATATAAATAGTAGATTCTAAAAGTGTGGTGATTATAATCGAAGTGGCAACCATTTTGAAACAAGATGACGCAAAATAAAAATTCTGCTCAACCCATCTTCAGTATATCTCAGGATGCCTTTCGATACGCTTTAAATTTATCATGAAATGGACTGTAAACACAAGTCCTAAATGGATAATAATGTATAATTTCAGTATCACCATCTTCTCCTGACAGCATACATTTCCCTCTGAAATCCTATAAAATTTTGTTTGTATCAGTCTGTAAAGACGAGTTCTAAATGGAAATTTGAATGGTTGCCATCTTCCTACAAAGATGGTAAATCGAAATAAAGTCGCCTTTCAGGATTCCTAAGGCCCCACTGTACATTATAAATTTGGTGCGGATGACTGTAAACCAAATAATAATTAGGAGGAGACACATAAATAAGAGCGCACAGTGATCTCGCAAAAACGGGTTAAGCCATATACCAAGCAGGTGAAGCATCTGCTTCAGCTCCCATATTTCTGGAGCAAAAATTGCTTCTGTAATCATTTATCACTCACCTGCATATTCCTGCAGGAAACTAAAGGAAGTTTCACTGTAAAAGAGAGAGAGAGAGAGAGAGAGAGAGAGAGAGAGAGAGAGAGAGAGAGAGAGAGAGAGAATTATGTGGAACGATCCCTCTGGTGTCAAAACTATTTGCTTTAAAACATGCAACAATGATTGAAGCACAAATTGTGTATAACATTTTGTGCACTGTAACTTAGCACTGTAAAATTAGAAAATTAAAAATTTTAAACATGAAAAATATTTAAAAAAATTAAAAATATATTTAATAATAATAATAATTAAACCATCAATGGGAAAAAAGTGCTTGTTATCCTAAATCAGAGTACGTCGTTTGTTAGTACAACGTAATCACACAGAAAGGAGTTGAACTTGCACCTTTTTCACACTGCGTGATAAAGGCGTGAGTTCGAATCCTCTCAATGATGCGAGGATTTTTTTTTTTCACAACGTGGCCAAGTTAGTCGGTCTCAAGAGAGGGTTTCGTGATTTTTCTCCCGAAAACTCAGGTTGTTCGTCCATCGAGCAGGAAAATTGACCACAGTCAGGAAAGACTTAAAACAAGCACAATACTAAATGTTTAGTGCTTTTGGAGAAAATTATTTACAGTTTAAAAGAAATTTTCAAAAGGTAATCAAAAAGAATAGACATAGTTAGGGTTAGTTATATATATATTTATTTTTTTTTATTTTTTGAAAATTTTCATTGGTTTTATAAAAAAAATTTAGGGTACAATGAAAAATATGCAATTAATTACATTTGTATAGGATATCTTTATATTAATATGGTTGTTTCGTAATCCGATGTCCTATATACATATCATACAGCACTTTAAAGCGAATTAGTACAAAATTAGAAATTAAAGGGCCTTAAAAGAAATGTGATGAAACAGATCTGCCGACAAAATATTTATCATTAATAAAATTATTTCTCATTTATATTATGTGATCATATTATTTTATTCATGATTGTATATTAATGATTTATATTTTTAATATTTTTAAATATAAATATTTATTTACAAAGAACTAAAAATGGTGTTGGGCAGGACACAGCTCGATGACATGACAGATGGACTAAGAAAATAACAGAGTAGTGCCCAAGAGGAGCTAGAAGAAAACCTGGAAGACAACGACGGAGATGGATAGATGAAATTCATGAGTTTGTGGGTAGTAAATGGACGGCCATTGCACAAAACAGAAGAAACTGGAAAGGCCTTCATCCTGCAGTGGATTGAAAATGGCTGATGATGATTTATATTTTATTTATGATTATATTGATTATATATTTATAAGCCCAGTCGCACTCTTAAATGCTCACAATAAGTGATCGCGAATTTGTTGGTAATTGCAAATTTGGACACTAGATTTAAATGACCATTGTTTATATTTAAACATCTATTTAATAACAGCGCCATCTTATGTTAAGATCAGCATTTATTTATTATAAGCTTCATTAATTGATTGTATTATTTGATTTTTATTATATTATTTCCATTGTTATTTGTTATTTCTTTTTTTTTTTTCCTTATTATAATTTGATACTGTATTATTTGATTTTCGGCATTGATCCACGTAATATATTGTGTTGTTTATATTGTTTTCGATGATGCAGTATAATCAGAGTTTATGCTCTCAGATACGTCACGAGTGTTCGAATAAATAAATTTATGAATATGTAGAAGATCGAAATTGGGAAGGAATCTGGAAAATGCACCAGATCGAGGAAATTAAGATAAATTATAATATTGAATATTTTAGTACTTCCAGGCTTCCATCTTAAAATGGTCCTGTCCGTGTCGAGACCAACAGAGAGATAAATACAATAATACATCATATTATGCTTTCCAAATATATTAGGAACTGAATTTTAAATACGGATAATGGCTTGGGTTGTTTAGAGCTCGCGCCGAGGCTACTAAGGCCGTGACGTCATTGTAGAAATTTGCATATATTATGATCAGTTTTGTCTGTTTAAATTAGAATGCAAGTTCCCCCTCTAATTATCTGTTTTCCGACACAAATTAATAAATGACAATAATTACATTAATGGCAAAATTGATTGTAATAATCAGCTAACTGTGATAATTTTGTAATATTGATCAATGAGTCCTATATTTCGTGATCAGTATTTTGTATTCATTTGTAATGTTTACTCAAATAATATATAATGACTAATATGAAAAGGACAGTATTAAGACTATATAAAATGTTTTCAGTATCGCAAAAATCGCAAAATATCAATGCTGGTTACAAAATGAGCAGGATGCCTCAGACAGCACTAATACGCCTGGGAATAGCTCACACAAGGATGTGCACAATAATTCAACGTTCAGCGGTACTTTCCACAAGGTTCCCCTGATTAACATTTTCCATTGAAAGTCACTGTTTAAAAATTTAATTTCTTCTGTGCTAATAGCACCCGGAAGCTTTCAGAATTGTTCAAAATATTTCGTTTTCAAATGCCTGCGTTTCAGACGCGTTCACTTGCGAAATTTTTACAGAACATCTCAACTGGTACTGTCAGTAAGTAATCAATAAACACTTGAAGTTGCACATCTTTGCCACTGTGCACACTGATTCGCCAAATATTGATTTTTGCCGAATCAATATTCCCAAGTCTTTCTGACTCAGCGCAGAGAGCCTATGTTCGTGTTTGATCAGTGCTATGCTTCTATTATTTGCCTTAATCTCTTCTATGCACACACCATAGTACTACAGATTTTGAAGGTGTTTGTTTGCTGTTTACTTTGTTCATCTCATTTATTTTTACTGCCCAAGCGGATAATTGAATGAAAAATCCATTGTAATTTTTAAAATCTTTTCCCTCTTTTCTTTCCAATTAAGACGCGAGCCTCATATTTACACCCAACCATTTTTCTTAATTCAATGGTATCACTTTTCACGATAGTTTACCTGTTCCTTTCATAAATTTTACCGTATTTTAATTAAACTTGTAACGAATCGAAAATGTCTCCAAATATAAAATTACATGAATATTACTAGTCATTGTGTGCACGGATGAACAAGGAGGAATTATCAGTTCAGCGGAATAATCCTAGGAATTATCGCGCTGAATTGATGATGGGATCATTAACACATCCAGTAAATTAAAATTCTGATAGATATGCTTCTATCATGTTAAACTGTTTCAAAAATTCCAGTACCTGCGACTGTCATTGCAACATACAAGGTGTGGCTAAAATGAAACGAGAATCGTTGCTTACCAACGCTTTACTACTGCAGATGTTTACAACGTTCATATCATACTGTAGCTTGTTTTTATCCTGTATAGGTCAGTTTGTTTCATTGCAATCGGTTAGGTTTTGGTTGAACTGTGCCTCTTTATGTGAATCAGCGTTTTAACCCTTCGGCAGAAAAAAATCAGGGATCGTAATTAACAGCCAAGAATTGTTATTAAATTTTTAGTGGAACTCAGTAAAAATGGTGCAGAAACTTTGGAAATGTTACGAAAAGTGTAAGGCGATGAAACCATGATTCAACCACGTGTGTATGAATGGCATAAACGGTTCAGAGAGAGGTGTGTGTGTCATGGTACCTCTAAGGCAGTAGCCCATCTCCACTTTTCTCTGTGTTGGTGTAGAAACTCTAGGCCACTTCACCACCAAGGAGCTGTAAGATGTAAAAATCTTACAAGTATAATATTTTATAGAAAAGTGAGATTAATTTAAAGTAAAACTTATAATATAGCAATATGGGGGAGCGAAACCTTACCAGTCACAAATATTACTAAGATAGTGGGTCACTCGTTAGGAATTAAATTAGACAATGTTTATAGAACGGGAGCGGTAAGCTGAAAGGCTATTAGCAATCTGGGTACACTTCGACTCCCAGCACACAGAAGCAAACCAAAACAATGGAAACGGGTAGCAACTGCTGTTGGTAATAGGTGTTAACTCTGGAAAACAATGGTGCGGTGGACCATGTGCTGTCGGGACATTTCTTTGATCGGTGACATCTGGAGAAGAGACAGGAAGTAAATACGGGACAAATGCTGGAATTAGAGTTAAGACTGGCGTCTGGCTGTCGGTGATGGCAAGTTTTGTAGATCTTGTGAAATAAGTCTGCTAAAGTATAACTATAAGCGGCTTACTTCAAAAGGTACAGACAGCCTGAGAAATTTTACAAATTTCTTAAAATAAGAAGTTAGATCGAGCAATAAAAGACAACTTGGGAAAAGATAACACTGGCAAATAGAACCGAGTGAAAGTTGATAAAATGAGAAAGATTGGTTAAGACTCAGAACAAGGGCGACCTGACACATAGGGGCGGTACGTAATTCAGATGAAAAAAATGAGTGAACAGGGGGAGAGAGACGCAGAACCCTGAGTTGAGTTTATGTGGGTGTTTATGGAAATGAGTTAAGGGGAGACAAAGTTTAGATTCTTGTCGGCGTTTGGAAAAATGAGTTAGGACAGACAGTTGAGTTTTTTCGTCGGTGTAAGTAAAAATGAATTAGTAACATGGACAGTAGAGTGTTTGGTCGTGGTGGAAAACATGAGTTGGTAACAGTTGACAGTTGAGTTTTTTGTCGTGTTAGAAATTATAGAGTGTAAGGAGAATAAGCCTGTCTGTCACTGGAAGGCAAGAGCATTGGCCGTTTTGCAATTAGTCTAATCCATTATCGGAAAAAAAGGCAAGGGTAATGACCCGTACGCAAACGAGCGCTGTGAAATATTTCTTAATTTAATAAGAAGTTTTTAAAAAGTGGAGCGCAGAAGCGAGGGTGGCACCCTATGAGCTATCTCCTTGTGGATGAGCTGTAAAAAATGGAGTAGAGAAGGAGTTAGTGTGAGATGCCCTGTGAGTTTTCGTTTTTGTGAATAAGTTTTAATAAGGTGGAGAGAGAGAAGGAGCGAAATCCGCAAAATTAGTAGCTCGAGAGAAGGAGCGAAAACGCGGAATTAGTAGCTCGATGAGAAGGAAGGAAGCAGCGAATGGAAGGTAGCCCGAATAAGATGGAGAAAGGACGCCAGACCCATGCAGCCAAGAGTTCCGGAAAATTATCTGTAGCAGATTCAGGTGAAGCAGATGAAGGAGATCCTCAGAGAGCCAAAAATGGAAGTTTGAAACCTCCCCGGAAAGGAAAGGTAGAAGTAGGTGAGCAATATAGCAAGTACTGCAAGTTAACAAGAAGGACTGTTAGTGAAACAGTATAGTAATTAATTAAAAAAAAGGGGGTAGCACTAGAAAGTAAAATGATAGATAAATTATCTCCGAAGTAAATCATATATACTAACAGAGTTTAATTAATTAAAAAAGGTTATTGTAAAATGCAAGGGAAACGAAGGATGAGTAATAGATTAAATTGTTGTTCAAATAATTATAATGTGTTAGAAGGGTAGTAAAGTTTATAAAGAGAAACTTTGAATATGTTTTAATGATAGATAATTGAGTTATGCAAGCAACTTGGAATATGTTTTAATGATAGATAATTGAGTTATGCAAGCAACTCTGAATATGTTTTAGTGATAGATAATTGAGATAGTGAGCAACTCTGAATATGTTTTAATGATAGATAATTGAGTTATGTGAGCAACTCTGAATATAGTGTTTGTATTGATGAAGAATTGTTGGTTTATCTGAAAGACTAATAACAAATAGAGACTTTAGGAAAGTTAAGATTGGTCTTCAGTATATCGTAACAGAATGGTGAGAACACAGAGCATAATGATGAAAGTAGCATATTGATTGTTAATATATGAAACAGAATTGTATCCAGGAGTAAGTGAAATAGGTATGGTGAATGTGTATAAGTGTTAGGAGTTAGTTAGGGCAAGAACAATGAATCAAGTGTTTTCATATAATGGTCAACTCAGATTAGCTAGTGTAGGGAAACAGGAATAAGAATAATATATGCAAGGTAGCTTTGATTTAACTTTGTATGTCATATTACATGTTTTTTAATTCAATTGTATATTATGTTGTATATATATATATATGTAAATAAACTTTGTTGTTTATTAATTTGTGAGTTTGTTATTCCTGAACACTCAGCCTTTCCGAAGGGAATTATACATAATTGAGAAGTTCCCTTGAATCTAGAATTCTCCTGTGAAGCAATGTCAGATGTGTACGTGGGGGTGTAAGAAATAGAGGTCTATAGTTATAAGGGAACAGAAGAAATAAGGAATATTTAATAAAGAATTATTATTATTAATATTCAAAATAAAATTAAAGAAGAGTAAAAAGAGGTCTATATATAAGGGAACACCTTATTTCCCTCCCCCCACAGAGCAGCGAACAGCTGGGCAGCAGCCACCTGGTGCCCGTCCCCAGGCAAGATGAAACTGGCCTGGGTCTACTGTCCTTTATGTGCACAATCCCACACCCACCGGATGTAGTGCAATACCGGTGGGTGCCAGCAATCCCGCTCCCAGGTTGCCCAGACTTTTTTTTTTTGTCCAGGTTGCAAAAAAAAAAAGGAAAAAAAAAGTGGCATAGTTACCCATAGTAGTACTATTACATATTTTTAGGTAAACATGGCAATCAATGTTTAAATTATAGCAATTTAACATTTATCGCTACTTAATTAAGTTTACTCATAATAGTGCCGAGTCCAAACAAGGCCTGGAGCAAAACGAGTACAACTTTTAACATTATATTATTTATCTACACTATTTACAATATAAACATTTAGTTGTTGCCAAGGCCCAACTCAGGGCAAACACAACGGCAACCATAATAGCATCTTACATTTTATGTCATTTTCCAAACTGAAGGATTCTTTACAAGTCCTAACCTCAGAGCCATGTACTTACACAAAATCATAGCTGTAGTTTAATTGCAATTAGTACATGCTTGCTTCAGTCTCCAAAGCGGATCAGATGTATCTAATAGATAATATCCAACACAGAAAAAGAAGAAAGTTCGTTTGTCTCTATTTTTTTCCAAAATAGCAATGTTAATAGAATACAGAGCCGTCGAACGCGTTTCGCCTGAAGTCCATGTCCAAGAAGTCACTGTAAATAGAGTCCTAGTCACACCAAATCTATAAATCGCACCCGTTGTTTTATACTGTGGTTCTAGGATTTTCAAGATCTATTAAGTGAATTGCCTAGCAATTTGAGCTCTCAGCATAATTCTCTTCTTGAAAGCCAATTTGGAGAAAATCTAATGCCTTGAAATTAGTTTTATTTTCCACAAGTATGTTTACATTAGCCTCCGTGAGATCTGGAACTGCGGTTTGTAGGTCCAATCTGACCTGTGAGTATAATAGGCAATGGAAAAGTACATGGTCCCACGTCTCCAAGCCTCCGCAGGTGCAATAATGATCAGGTTCGAGTCCTCTTTCGAAGAGCATAGAACGGAGGGAATCATGACCTCTAAATAAATAAGATGTGGTCATAGAGGGTGTAAACTACGGGAAAACTAGAATCTTTGATGCAAAATCAGCTTTAGGAACAAATTTCCTAGTAATCAATCCGTACTCCCTTTCATCCCAACGGATTTGCCACACCTTTACAAATTATTCCCAAATTCTGGTCTTTTCTATCTTTAAGTTGTTTGCTGGATCTGAGGAAATCCCCAATATTTCCGTAGCAAGGTCCTTCCTCAAACGATGAGTCATTGCTGTGTATATAATAAACAGGTAAAGGGGCATCATACCACCTAACATCTGTAAAGCATTATTAGATACTGTTCTAGGAGCACAGTTGATAGCCAAAAGAACAGAGCGTTGTAAGGATATCAGTTTGGTGCGCATTTTCAATTTGATAACATTTCTGAAGCATACACTGGCGGCCCAAGATGCATTCCGTAAGAATATTGTCTTATAGTATAATGAAAGGGTTTTCTTTGTCAACTCCCATTCTTTTTTAGAGATTCTAACCACGGAGTAAGTGAAGTTCCTGATTTTTTCTAACAGTTTTGATCCATGTGGCAAGAATGATAATCTGTCATCCAGTGTTACACCTAAATATTTGTTGCTTGAGCCATAGGGAATTTGAGAGTTGTTTATTAAAACTTTTGGAGGTCTATTGTATGCCAAATGAGTTCGAAAAATCATAAAATTTGTCTTGCTGGTAGAGATTTTTAGTTTATTCACTTGTGCCCAAGCCAATAGATCGTCCAGTACGGGTTGGATTCGCTCTTCAATTACCCTCCTTCCACTCCAATAACCAGATCGTCGGCATAAGCTATTTTGAGTGTCCTCGTGATCTTTGACCAACTACTGGTCCAGCACTGCGTTCCACAGGGGAGGCCCCAAGACCGACCCCTGGGGGTCATCCTCTGGAAACAATTGAGGACTAATTTAAGTGCCCTGCACAGACCTTAATTAATCTATCACTGAAGTAAGAACTGATCACTCGATAAATGTAGTTATCACAGTTGGCTTCACCCAACCACCTGAGAACGCTTTCCCGCCATAGTGAGTCGAAAGCGCCCTCGAAGTCAATGAAGACAGTTATTACGTATTTTGAATGTAATCTGTTAGGGAGATAATGGCATCTTCGGTTGAACATCCTTTTTTGAAGCCAAATTGACAATTAGATGCGAGCTGTTTTTCCTCTAGAAGATTCTGAATTCTCGCTGCGAGAAGCCTCTCGACTAATTTACCCATATTTGCTTATAAAGATATTGGCCGGTATGCTCGTGGATCAGATTTAGATTTCCCTGGTTTATGACGAATTTTTAATAAAGCCACTTTTCTGGAAAAACCCCCTTCTAGTAAATACTTGTTCATAAGATTTGAGGAATAAGTTCCAAAAATAAATAAGATCTTTACTGTAAGGTTCAGGACTCTACAATACCCTTCACGGCATCATGCCAGAGGTTACTTGACCAAGACTATATTTTCTAACAAGTCCAAGCCGGAGCATTTTTTAGCGTTTAATTTTGCAATAGCCAATCTTAGATCAACAAGTGTGAAAGGCACTATATCCGACCACCCAACATATAAGGCATTATCAGAGAGGGATGGGAAGATATCCATGCGACAAGAAGACCAACTTCAACGACAGACGAGAGTGTTGAAAAAAATCGCGAGATCGTGCGCCAAGACTGCCGCATGAGCATTCCACTAATCGAAGAATAGGTACACAATGAAACAGTAAGAACAATTTTGACAGATGGTTTCTCATCGTGGCAATGCGCCCTGCCTCTGTCACAGTGAGAGAGTTTTCAACGGAAAACGAGATCACAACATTGGAACACCCGCCTTATTCGGTAGATCTAGCGCCGTGCGAATTTTTTCTGTTCCCGAAATTTAAAATTCACCTCAAAGGAAAACGATTTGAGGACTTAACAGACATTGAGAAGAACACAACGCAGCAATTAAAGGTGGTATCTTCCGAGTACTTCCGTTGCTGTTTTAGATCCTGGAAATAGCGAATGGAGCGCTGCATAGGCGCGGATGGAGAGTTCTTTGACAGGGATAAAAATTAAAATTGTTGTATTTAAAATAATAAATGATTTCTAAAATATTTCTCTTTTATCTTCACCTTGTATGTATCTCAGTCATACGGAGAGAGAGAGAGTGCTATGTCTCTTATATAGGGAATTCCAATGGCTGAACTTAGTATGCAATACACACACACAATAAGATAATAGACCTATATCCATCTATTATTTATTATCATCCTATAGATTATAATAACGAATAGCTGCTAGGAATAAGTAGTAATTAATAAAACGGCTGTTACATAATTTTTTTTTCACACGCAAAAATTATATTATTTTTAAACTTCCGTCATTGGATGTGCAAGTTATGAGACTAAGTAGCCTCTTTTATAGTGAGGGAATAACAGTAAACGCTCTACTACTGATGATCCACTCTGGGGAATGTCCATTTATGACTTTATCTCCTGTATCAGAGGAGTTTACAACACTGATTTTCCATAATGCACTCGTATTCAACAGCATATACTGTAGTTGTTTCTCCAATTAACAGAGTCCAAGAAATACCTCAATCCACTATATTCCTCTCCTCTCCTCTCTTGAAATCGAAGCCCTCATTTTAATATGACCACAGAAATCTTCGGATGTCACCAATTATGGTCACTACGTTATTCATTCCTACTCTGTCTAATTTTGTATGCAATTTGGATCCTTGGGGAGAGTAAAGTCAAGAATATTAGAGCCCTTGTACTTTTTCTGACATATTTGGAATAAATAACAATCATACAGATGAATCAAAAATCTGTTTCTCCATTGCATATTGCTAATTCACCAGTTCCGTAAGAGGTAGATCAAAGTCCCTCATTACGAGGCAATCACACTTTGTTGCCCATTCAAGTTGCCTAGAGATATTTGTCATTCTCTTTAGATTCGTTGTTGACTTTTGAACACCGATAACGACATAAGAAATTAATAGTCCTCACTGGTAGCACCGTGGTTAAAATCATTGTCCTTCCCACAATGGGTAGAAAAGGTCAGGTTCGAATCCCGTCAATAAGGCGAGGATGTTATATTGTCTTTGCCTCCTGGCTGAGTTATTTGGTCTCAGGTGAGAACCCCAAGGCTTTTAATTCCGAAAACTCTGGTTTTTCTTCCAGTAAAACAGGCAAACTAACCGGAGAAGATACGCAATTTATGGACATAATACGAGGTTCTCAGGTAAATCAAATATATAACAGACAGACAGGAAATTATGATTATGAATGGACCATGGTCAAAACGCATGACTGCTAAATACGGTTAACAATTATATTCATGATTTATTGTAAACTCCTCTGATCTGGAATTGTTGTCAGTTGCTGCTTGCATTACGGATGGTTAAATTTTTATTGCAGAATATGCAATAAAAATTCGACAAATCATCACTGATTTAAAAATGTGACCAAAAATATGTTAATTAAAACAAAGTTTTGAATTCTTTTCTTCCCTTAATACCATATTCATTTTAAAATTCTTTTTTCCTCAGATTTACTTGTACTTCCTATCAACTCAAATACTGGAACTTGAAAAATAAAAGTAGATTTTTATTTAAATCAATTTATCGGATAAATTTGATGAACGTTTAAGGTTGGATTTTAAAATGCTAGCCCTCAACTTTTGTTTTTCCCATTGTGGTATTTTTAAAATCATTCTTTCCAACTTGTTACATTTTTAGCAATGCAAAAAAAAAGGGGGAAAAAACGGTCATGTGCTTTTGCAGCATTTCGATATCCGGTTTAATTATTTTTTTTCTTCATTCATGTTTTTTAAGGCAATGACCCTCGTCAAACAGGAGGTCTAAAGAGTAATACCTTCTTTCTCAAGAGAGGTTTATGGGCAGCATCAAGGTCGTCAACTTTAATCATATCATCTTGCCCTCACTGTGGGGCTTTGTACATGTCTGTTAGAAGTCTGCCAGCTGCGGTTTGCAACATGTTTACCTAGAACAATCCAAGGACAACGTTGTTCCAAGTCAGATGATATTTAGTGTTCAAGAAGAAAGTTTGCCCTTTTCACAAATTATTGATCAAAGGATAAGTCGCAGTTTAGTGTCGCAAAGAGCACCTGAATTACGAGTGGATCCTGAAATATCGGAAGGCGTTGGAGATTCGATAGAACTGATTGAGCCCTTACAGTTACAGTGAAATAAAATAAATTATAGCAAGGGGTATCTAAAATCATGAACAGCAGTCTAATTTCCAAGTTTAAATTTTCTCTAGCCTGCTCATAATTTTCCTAAACTTCTAGTCTTTTGTAACCCTCCCAACCGCTTACGTCACTGGTGGGAGAGTTATGAAAGACAGACTAGGAGACAATAAATAAGAGCGACCAGACGTCTCGAATTCCACGTAGTGTGTTGGTGTCCGGCTTGAAACAAGTCTCATTTACTTATTTATATTCAGAACATAATACAACCTTAGGCGAAACCAAAAATGGTTAATTCTGGTTGCAATTGAGTGAGTATAAGGGTATATTACGTACTGTAAATCATGAGGCACCATAATTATAACAGTAATGCAATTTACAACCGTCGTGTCTTAATACTGTAATATACAAAGGCATAGTGCCCTCGTGGGCAGAACAGTGGATATAATCACCGTACTCTCCCACACCGGGTGGAAAAGACAGGAGTTCGAACCTGTCAATGACGCGAGGAATTTTATAGGTTAGTTTTGTTTTTCCACAGCGTGGCCGAGTTAGTCGGTCTCAGGATAAGGTGGGGAAACATCTGACTAATATTCATTCCTTTGGTATAATATAAAGAACAGAACAAAACCGTTGTAGTGTGCTACACACCACATGCCTGCAGATTATCTTAATTGTCCGCAATTAATATTTAAAAGCTATAATTGAAACATTTAATTTAATGATATGCGATCACATACACTAAGAGAATTTGAACCCACCACAACGAAACGATTCTCCTACGAACTGCGATTATTAACTGGGAAGGGAAAAATCATTTGATATAGATATTATTCATAGCCGAGTAATGGTGTACAATATTTGATTGGAGATTCTTCAGACTCAGTGGAAAGAGTAGAGAAAGCGAATGAAAATCTTGATACGCCCAAACGGATTTACAAGCAGAAATTGAGAAAGATGAGGGTAGTTATTGGGATATTCAGTAGGCGTGGCGATAATGTTTAAGTCATAAATTACAATATGTACCACAAGGAAGCTGGTAGTGAAACAAGATTAGCATGAAATAGTGGAATACGAGCTCAACGATACTAAATCTCGAAATGAAATGAGGTCATTCACGTTATGGAAGAATGCATTCAATACAGATGGAATATATCGCACGTTCCATCTCGTAACCGGAACAAGATAAAGACTCGGAAAGGGATTCTTTCAAAGGACAAATATCCCGCTGATAAAATATATGGCCTTTATTAAAATCTCCTCATCGATTTTCCTCCGAATCAGGGTTAGTGTTGTTAAAAGCAAAAGCTGATACTTCTGTATTCCAATCTTATAAAGAATAAAAGGATCATGAAGATCTCTCACAATGTGCTGAATTTAAGGTAAGCCTGTGGTGTTTGCCAAATGCATGTGCAGGGAAATAGTACGTTTTGGGTGGAATGTGGCTTCAGTGAGATTGATAAAATATCTCTTATTGTGGACAACCACCTTCAACATTAACAGCTACGAAACTACAGTACTGAAACTGTTCCATCACATGGTGGGGTCAGGAGAATCCGAATTTCAGAAGACACAGGAATGGATGAGAACTTTAGAACGTTTTACTTTTTTATAGTGTTCCATTCAAAGATAATAATTTCTTTAATGGTAACTCGAGTGGCTGCTGTTAAGTTACTTTAACTTCAATTCTCGTTTAAGGTTTATTCTTTAGTTTTCTTAGAGATTATTGCATTTTGCATCATGCTAAGTTCTCAGAAGTGAAGAGAACGGAAGAGAGAGAGAGAGACTGTCATCTCTCAAAAAAATAAATACTTAAAAAAAGTATGGTAAAAAAAGGGTTGCGAAAGTATTGATGATTACTCCACACTTTGAAAACTTAGATTCCGTTGGCACAGTGCCAAATTTTAAAACAAAAATAAAAGGAAAAAGATGTTCTGGAAAAAGATTAGAAAAACAGCTTATTTAAGAATGATGAAAAATAGTAGGAAAGAGAAAGGTAAAAACAGTAGTGTAAAGACTTGGAGAATTGCTAGATCGATTTTCTAGAGAATTAAAATAAATATTGTTATTGTACGTTAAATACCTGAAATTTTAGTTAGCAAAATGCATGCGCGCGCACACGCACAGAAATTGTCTAAATTAATGAATTAAATTAATTTAAACTTAATTTCTGTTTCATAGTCGTAGTGGTTATGATGCTAATGCAAATATTCAAACATCCTTCTATATCTCGGTTATTTTCTATTTAATCTATTCTTCATTTGCAATTGGCATTGCTTTGGTAGGTTTTTTTTTGGCTTTTTTTAGGAGCATCGGCAACTAAGGCCATGTTGCTCCGTGTATATTGTCTGTAAATTGCATTTGTTCTGAGGTCGATTTTCTGTTTGCTGTACGAGTTTCGGGGAGAATAAAACCATGCTACCCTCATCTGAGACCGACTAACTCAGCCACGCTGAAAAATACCAATAAAACTTCCTCTTGTTATCGACGGGATTCGAACTCGGGTCTTCTCCACCCGGTGTGGGGGAGGACGGCGATCCTACCAACTGTACTACCCACGAGAGCAAGGGTTGCAGTATTAGTAGTATGGATTTTAGGAGTGACTAAGGCCAGATTGCTCCGTGTGAGCAACCGGGGAACGGGATTGCTGGTACCCACCGGTATTGCACTACTTTCGGTGGGGGCAGGATTTCAAGCGCGATATGCGCTTTACAGTGATAGTAGACCCAGATCCTCGTGCCTAGGGACAGATACTAGGCAGCAGCTACCCAGGTGTTAGCTGCTCCCTGGTGCAAAGTGGCTTGACACAAACAACAGAACACACACTTAGACTTTTAAGTTTTTCTTTAATATACTTTTTCCAGGCCCGCTCTGTGGGTTTCTACACCATTACACGTTTTCAAGGTGGAGAGGCGATTGCCTAGGGCCACACACATACATGTATATTGTATGCATCCTGAGGTTGGGTTTTCTGGACGAAAAACCCGAGTTTCCGGGAGAAAAAAATCATGCTACCCTCACCTGAAACCGACAAACTCAGCCACGATGTGAAAGAAGCCCATAAAAAATTCCTCGGGACTCGAACTCAGGTCGTTTCCACCCGGTGTAGGGAGGACGGCGATTCTACTACTAGTGCTACTCACGAGGGCGGAAGGTAAGGGCTACCATTATGCAAATTTATTGCATCGGCTCGTTGATTATATGTCAGTTGTGTCGATGCGTTGATTTGTTTGACGTTCAAAATGCAAGTGACCCCACGATCATTGTAGGCCTTGTGATCCTCAGACAAGGTGGGAGCTTAGTGGTAGTCTATTTTGATTTGTTTTACATTATGGTTATGTTGTGGTAGGTTTTTAGTTTCATATATAGTGATATTTCACACAATCTGATGAAGGGTGCAATCCAGGGGTCCCCTACATTTATTCTAATTAGCTGTAGCCAAAAGTTGGTTTAGACCAAAGACACAAATTATATATTCCCACAACTCAGTGTTATCAGTTAGTAGAGTCTCATTAAGTTCTGCTCTAAATGCCCACCTTAATAAGTACTTGAGACAACAATTACTCTTTGTATCTTCTCCTACTGGTTGGTTGGTCGTTGTAGACGTATCAGCAACTTAGGCCATATGTCTGTAATTCTGTGGTCGATTTGCTGTTTGTTGGATAAAAAACCCGAGTTTCCGGGAATAAAAACCATGCTATCCTCGCTTGAGTGGCATGCTTTTTTTTCAGGTCTTTTCCATCTGGTGTGAGGGGACAGTGATTATAACAACTGTTCTACTCATGATGGCCTCTACCATTGGCTAAAAATCCTATTTGTTGTTTCAGTGATGGGAATGCTTATTCTGCCGTTTTATTTACTTCTTAATAAACTTCGTTCTGTACAAATAACCAATAAGCAAAACAGATTTCCTTTTATTCTTGCAATGGTCGAGGACAGAAGAGTCAAATGCATTAGCTAACGCTAACCACTGGACCAATCCCAGAGCCGGACGTGGTCCTGTAGTTAGTGTAAAAATAAATAAATAATAAACTGTTAATATTCTGCTCTAGGTAAGGTTAAATTTCCGTGCTTAGAACGACATTAACTTTCGAGCTGTCTTGGTGTCAACATATATGACAAAGACGGATCCACAACATCCAGAACCAAGTTAACAAAGGTATACTTGCGTGTCAAAAATATGAGAGTGCGCATCACAACAAATCGTGCACCGTTCTGATCTTTGAGCCCATCATGAAATTCTCATGATAAGTTAATAAACTAAAGTGCATTATAAATTTATGCGTTTCGCATATCTCTTAGTAGAAAATGATCGTAGACCTCATCCACATAGACGTGCGCGCAAATATTGCATCCTTTATTCTCATAAAAAATTTAATTCTCTGAAATTAGATTCTTTACATTACTCATTCAACTTAACTCCAATTCGCTCAGCCAGAGAACAGATAAATGTTGAAATCAAAGGCTTCCCATTTTCTAGCGATCCATTTCAAAAATTTTTGTTGAATCTTTTAATCCTTGAATATCCATAATTTCACTCAGCCTGAAACTTCTATAAATCCTTCTAAATCTCTGCTACTCCAAATCTTATATTTCGTCTTATACTCGCTGTCTTCAGTTTAATAGGATTTATTACAGAATTAAATCCTTCTAAGCATTTTAAAATTGACATTTTTATCAGTGCCTGATCTTGAGTTTATATTCGATTTCTGAGTGAATTATTTTTGTTTTAAAGCTTTCGGTTTAATGAAACGCATGTGATTGAAAATTCAGCCCGATTACTTTTTTTAAAATATATGTTGAAAGAAAAATCATTTAACTACTGTTTTTATTTGTATGATGTTTAATTCTTGGAAATGCAATAACAGGATTTTATTTACACCACTTCATGTAAAATTACTTGTGAAAATTTACTAAAAATAATCTGATAATTTCAATACTAACAGATTTATAAATAATAATCCGGTATTAGGGAATTAAAATGTCATAATTAGGTTTACCATATTGGCACATATGACTTTAATAATCTGTTTACTAGTAAGTATCGTGCATGATAATTTGAAGCTAATTTGAGCCTGGTTTTCGATGGCCACAATGATTTTCATGTTTCTCGAGTGTGGTAAGGAATGGTCTATACTGTTAAAATTATCTTTTCAATAATTACAATGGTTCGTCTTTGTTCATTTAAAATAGCAGTGAGAAGAGTAATTCAAGTGCAGTGGCCAATTAATTACATCATAAAGAGAAGAACTTGGATCAGAACATAATAGAAAGAAATCTTTTAAATCAACATATTCGTCTTTAAACACACACTCGCTACAATATTGCAACATTTGTAAACCACTCATGCTCTTTATTTTATTTATTTTTTTGAGATTTGGAAAGAAGAGGTAGAACGAGTGCAAGATCTGTTGAATATGGGGAATGATGAATCTGGCATGTGTTTGATATGCTGGAACATTGTCCTGGAAAAAAAAAAAAAAAATACTCCTCTGGTTCAGTACTCCCCTGCGTTTTGCCTTCAATTCTTCCTGGAGTTTCTCCAAAAGTAATTAATAATGCTCAGCAGTTATCGGTTTACCCTTTTCCTGATAGTGGATAAAAAAATCCCATCTTTGTCCCAGAAGATAGAGACCACAACCTTCAAAGAAGACTTCTGAGTGTGAAATTTCTTTGTACGGGGGAGACCACTGTGCTTCCACTATTTCGACTGTTGTTTGGTCTTTGGATCATAATGAAACAACCATATTTTATCCATGGTCACAATTCGCGCGACAAAAAAATCATCGGCGCCTAGCTCAAAATGATGAAGAACGGCAGATGAAAACAGGACACGCTATTGCTTTTGATCAACATTCAGACATCTGGAAACCTTTAGCAGACAGCTATGTCCAAAATGTCATAAATAACATATCCAACACGTTTCCCTAGACATACCGAGAGTCTCAGCTATCCGTTTAACGGAAATTCGTCTACCAGACAGCATCTTGTGAATGGCATCAACGTTTTCAGGCACTGTCGCAGAAACTGGTCTTTCTGTTCTCTCTGCGTCTTCACTGTCAAAAAAACAAACCTATTTTACTTTTGAATAGCGTGGGCACTGTTCTCCTAACGTCGCTAACAAATCAGCATGAATTCCCCTTGGAGTTTCCACCCCTGTAAAAAGGGGTATTTCATAACTGCTCTACCCTCAGTTTTGCTGAAAGTGACGTTTTGGGCGAACATCTTTTCTTAAATCAGCAAAAAATAAAAATGGATATTGGAATTTTTTGAGGCAAATGGACTGTTTAACATATAAAGATATGCTCTTTCAGTAATAATAATAATAAATAAATAAAATTTGAACTGGGTCGGGCAGAGAATTGATCAGCAACTCCTCGTATAGATACATGGCTTACTTGTTAACTATTAATCAATCAAATTTAATACTCGTCTGACTTAATTATTGAATGTACCGATAATTCTTAGTTAGGATGTATTTTTTCAAAGATCATGACAATATCAGTCCCAAAATTTATAACAGAGTAGCGCTCAATGTCCAAACAATTAGTTTTAATCTTTCTAAAAAGGTTCACGATAATATTATATAAAAGAGTGTTTGAGGGTTATCAAAATTTGTAATAATATTTACTGTATTATAGATGAAATTATAAAATTGGTTGAACAATTGAAGCATAATGGGTTCCACGAAAGATTTATTCTTGCGTGGACCCCATGGTGGGGCCTGTCCCCACTGATCTTCACGGAATCGCCTTTCCTATCTTCTCCTTATCTCTATCTGTTCCCCCAGTCTTTAGTCTCTTCCCCCCACTCAAATTTAACTTACCAAGTATGCCCATAAATTAACTTAATTGAACTAGCACAAAATTTAACCTCTCTCACTTAAACCTATACCCCGATTCGGCTGTAAATTCATCACAATGTTCCCCTTTTTCAATGTAAAAATTATATATCCTACTTTAGCCATCACAGACCGATATGTAATTATTATTAATAAAATAAAAACAGTTATTTTATTATTATCCATGAATTTTATTAATTCATAAAAGAAATCTGCATTAAGAACCACTGTCCACTCTTTGATTCAATTATTTCTGTTATTTATTGTAAAATTTCGAACTCTTGACATTTTACTAGCATAAACAGGCTTTTGTCACCCCTGTCTTCCTCTGGCAAAGAAGATAAACAAATTCTTGCGTTTTAAAAAGGTGAGTAGCAATGTATATTTGTGTGAAAATATGTGTAATAAATTGTAAATATATGTATTAATTCAAATCACGTGCTACAGTTAAGCACGTGATTTGAATTCAATTTTAAGATTTTATCTCATCTTCCTTCACGGATTAGGCGATCCGTCTGTTCCGATCTTAAAGAGGTATGCCCATCTTTTCTTCGGTCTTCCTCTGTCTATTTTTCCTTTTGCTCTATATGTATAAGCTAATTTAGGGAGTCCATTATCTTCCATCTTTGTCTATATTCTATAATTTTGCCATTAATTGAGTAAATCTTTAATTCCTTTCTAATATTTACGTTTGGTATTTTATCCAATTTTGTACATCCTTTAACATATCTTAAAAATTTCATTTCTGCAGCTTGTATTCTATTAAAGTCTCTTTATTCTATTAAATTGTATTCTATTAAAGTCTCTTGTTCTAATATTTTATTGTCTATATCTATTTTTGTTCTCACTGTATTTTTCCCCTTAAAAGCCATTGTTCTAGTTTTTATTTTTGATATTTTAACTTTATATCCTTTTGTTATTTGGTTTAATTTAAATACTGCTTTCAATGCTTTTCCAATTCTTCCTTCGTTATCGGATCTAAGTCACTAACTGGGTCTAGCTGTATCTCTTCTATTTGATATGTTGGGTTTCTCCACAATTCTTCATAATGGTTTTTCCATTGTTCTTCCTTTATTATGTTTATCCTTGAAGTGTCTTTCTCTGTGTTATTCAAGTGTTTCATCATTTTATACGCCAAATTTTGTCTTCCATGAACATCGTGTTCTATTGTACTTATAAATCTATCCCATGACTCTGCTTTAGCCTTCCTTATTTATCTTTAGTTTTATTACGTTCTTGTTTATATATTTCTTCATTCTCGCTTGTCCTGTTTTGTATATATTTAAGATATTTACTTGTTTTTCTTGTACTGCTTTAGCTATTTCTTCATTCCATATCTTCACCCCCCCCCCCCTTCTTATAGTTTTTCCTGAATTGTCCGAGTGTCTCTTTGCTTTGCTGAAGGACCATTGTAGGAGTCGAAATGCTCTTATCCTTCAGAAGTGGAAGTATTCTCTCGCTGATTAGGAGATCGATTGTACAATGATCGCTTCCTAGAAGCAGTCAAGAAACATGCGACTTTTTCTCTCCATTCTTTGTTAAAATTTTACCGCTTATCCTTTTAAGGTTAAAATATTTTTGATTCTCGTCTTCCTCTCCGGTAATTCCGTTTGTTGCTCTCTCAATAACATGTCCTTGTTCTTCTATGTGACGTATAATAGCCATCTTATTTGGAAACCAGTTCCACCCTCTGCGTATATTTTAGTCCTCCAGGTGCTGTACTTATTGATTAAGCTGCGTGATAAACATTACTCTGCCCATTTTCTATCCTTTATACGAATCGTTGTTGAAGATAAGCAATGATCAGAAGATGGAGTACCCTGAATCAATCCGGATGCTCTGTACATCAATTTTAGCACTTTCATACATTCCATAAGTTGTTGAAGATGAACAGAACATGGGTATCCTGAACCATTTGGAATGTTCAGTGCAAAACCGAAATTGGCAGGAGGAGGAAGAGCTTGTCCCAAGTTAGAACTTACTTGCATATCGGGATTCTATCCTCCTTTGACTTGTTGGTATTCTCCGTCCTGGTGCTCATCGTGGCTAAATGATCTTATCTGATTCGACAGGGAGGTTATCCGTTGCATCTTGACTAGACGATGGCGGAAAAATAGTGCAATTTGGAATGCATTTACTGCAACCCAAATATTTTGGCAGTCAGATAAATCTCTGAATTTAAAAATTATTTTATAATCACTGTCTTCCCACACCGGAGCTCGAAAACAGTCAATGACGCGAGGAATTTTTATGGGTCTTTTTCACAACGTGGCTGACTTAGTCTCAGGCGAGGGTGGCATGGTTTCTTCCTCCAAGAAACTCAGATTTTTCGTCTAGCAAACAGCAAATCAACCACAGAAAACACAAATTTACAGATATATTATATACGGTGCAACATGGCGATGTTTTATTTGTAGTTCACGAATTTCTGATATATGTTCCATAGTGACTGATCACTGAATTATCTGAACATTACTGCAGATCTCTAGTTTTTTTAATTTAATTTTTAAACATTAATTTTTTTCTTGACATTTTCCAAACAACACAGTGACTCAGGGATATAAATGTGCAGACATAGTTCAAAGAACATCTGGAAGACCTCACCCTTCTTTAGCCAGCCACTCTTACAGACCTAACCACACTCATTTCTCTAGATTAAATACTATCATCCAGTCCTAAAGAACGACTAGATTTAATATTACTATCTAACTCGATATAAGGCCTCCAAGTTCAATACTGAATTTGGAACGTTTCTATTTATAAAAGAGCTCTATTTACATACACATGACCACTTTATTTCTACCCGGAAAAATCTAAAAGACGGGACAAAATTAGGCTGAATTTCAAAACGACTGATGAAAGAATCGTCGTTCTTACATATCTGGCTCTGTCCTTATCAAACTGTGAAAAACATCGGATAAGAGAATAGCACAGGGTGATAGACGAATAGGCGCAGATGGATTTTAATATATAGATGATAGGAATCTTAACATATTATCAAAATAGTTGTCGAATATATTTATTCAAGATATTCTCTTCGAGTTTTGTGTCCACAAAGATAAATCGTATATCATTTGAAAAGTCTTAACCAGGAATTGAGATTATGATGGTAACCAGGTTTAAGGGCTTCCCTTCAAATATTCCGTACTATTGAAATTTTATTTAAAAATAAAATCCATTCTTCAGTCTTTATTTGTTGAAAATAGATTAATAACTTTTTCATTCAAGTTTGGTGCACTGTTGACCAAGCTTTCCTCTATTGAAAGCACTACTTGAGCATTTAGACTTTCCTGATTCATAGCGCTCCTTAAAAATGTTTTTATTCTTTTTAATGTTGAATGGCAGCCAGCGTTCGGGCTCTGAAGTAGTCATCGGAATGGTCAAAAGAATTTGTATGAGTTTTATAAGTTCACCAAGAACTTCGGCTAGATTATTTTCTGAGATAAATTTCAGCAAGTCAGTTAATTTGCAATAATTGTGTAGATCATGTCTGCTATAGAAAACTTGCAATTCCACCAGGAGTTTTTCTTTCAATTATGGGATATTCTTCAGTAGTCTCCCTTACCTCTTACATGGGCATTTTTGTAAAAAATAACAAGGTTCTCCTTGTTAAACGATTTAGCAGCAATTAATTGCTTTGTAAAAGAATCTCTCTCACCTATATCAACGCTTACATAGTCGCATACCTCCTTCTCTTCAATCATAAGTGTTTTTGAAGGATTTTCACAGTACTTTGAATTCCTGATTTTTAGAATAGCATTCTTAAAGTTTTCTATATATTCATCTATTTTAACTACCTCAATTTCTCAAGATTGCATTTGATTATAAATAACTTCCACGTGAGGAATTATCTGATGGAAAAGTTCTAACCAGAACCCAAATTTTTCATTACTCAAGATGTGCAAAATTCCAGTTGCTTCTGAAATAGTCTTATCTGCGAAGTCAGTTTCTTCTTCACGTAAGGGGACAGAAATCAGAGAGCCCACCTAGCAGACACTTTTCTTATATACAACTAGCTGCAGAACTCCAAATTAGTGTAGGGTCTGTGGAGAATATCATGCATCAACAGTTGTATATAAGAAAAGTGTCTGCTAGGTGGGCTCTCTGATTTCTGCCCCCTTACGCGAAGAAGGAAAGGGCACAATGCGCATAAAAAAAGTTTCTAGTAAATTTTAAACCTACTCATTGAGCTCTTTCCAACGATGTATAATAAGCTATAGGTTGTCGATAACATTTTTGTCCCCTCCCCCATTTCTCAGACAAATTTTTGTCAACAACGATCGATATGGCGTTATGTTGGCCCACATGATGAACAAACCCATGCAAAATTTCAAGTCAATAGGTTGAATTGTTCCAGAGATGAGTTGTCCCTGCAATTCCCTGTATTTTATTATACATTTTGCAAATACAGTGTACTGTACACGAAAAGGGATCGAAAAGGGAGATCAAATTTTGGTGAACACGGGCAAAAATAGCGGTTTTAATACCATATGTAACTAATCGAAGTATAAAAAAAAAATTGCTTTTTTAATAGCCGAGTCCCAGTTTTATTTCCGTTTCTCTCTTCTTCACAGTTCATTTTGTGCCAATTTTTCCTTCTTTAGAGTACGTTTTGTCCCAGATTTCAGCTCTAAAAGTCTGGTGGCCCTATTCGATTGCCTCATATCAAATGTAATGCTTCGTTTACTGCTGCCGACGAACCATTCAACCGGAACTATTGGTCTACGAGGTAATGTTCAATAGTAGGAAGAATTTTAAAAGCTTCCTGCTGGACAGATGCGAAGTCAGTTTCTTATTTGTTTGTTCCAATTATTAATTCGGTTTTTAATTTCATAGTATAAGAAAACTGCTTATTCCATTCTTGATTCATTACTATAGGAGCAGAAGTATAGTTTAGTCTGCAACGTTGAAGATGGTAAAGAATTTATGGGGCTGTTCACAAATTATGTAAAGCAAGAAAGGGTTCATTTTAAAAGTAAACCCAAAAATGATCAAAGGAAAATACAATTTATGATGAGAACAATTAGCAAATGAGTTTATAAACAATGCTGGAAGGGTTCTAGGTTGTTAGCAATACATAAATTCCTTCTTTTAGTTATGTTGCGAGCAATACTGAAAAGGATTTGTGTCCATACATTGCTGACTATTTTCAATGCTAAGCTGCTGAATGTTTTGTGGATTGCTCTCATAAGTTTTGTGCTTTAATAATCTCAATAAAAGGAAGTGTGGGAGGTGTTAAATCAAGAGATGATAGCCTCCATGTAATAAGATTCGATCCCCAAAAACTGCTGCAATATTTCAGTGGTTGGTAGTGCATATGGCCGGTTGCCTCATCCTGCTAAAGCCACACGTCTTTTTTATTTTCCTCTAGCAGTGTAATAAACTGAATTATTATGCAACCAGAGCACACAGTTTGTTCTAAAAATATGGGTACAGCTATCCTTCTTTGTAAAACTAATATAAATTTTTTGGGATTAATAGAAGGCTGGATCTTATCAAGTTTAATTTCAGGCAGCGTGTTGTACGAGATCACTGGAATGAATTACCTACCACAGTGATCATGGTTGGTAGTTTAGTTAAGTTTAAAGCCGAATTGAAAGGTGTTCTTTTGGCTACACAGAAGGTATGAATGTTAAGGGTTTTTTTGGGGCAGATGTAAAAAACCCTGCGTTTTTTGTATCATTAGCTACTGTTGGGTTTTAGGTGCATCAGCAACTTAGGCCATATTGCTCCGCATGCAACATGTTTGCAAATTGCGTGTGTTCTGTGGTAGATTTAGTGTTTTCTGGACGAATAACCAGAGTTTAGGGAGAGAAAACCCATGCTACCCTCTCCTGAGACCCACTAACTCAGCCACATTGTAAAAAAGGCCCTTAAAAATTCCTGTCATTGACGGGATTCGAACTCGGGACTTTTGCACTCGATTGTTTGGAGACAACAATTCTACCAACTCTGCTACCCCACTTGGACAGTCATTGTAATACTACACTTGTACTATAGCAAAATTAGGCTTTCAATCATGCTACGATATACATAAAATAATATCCTCAGTAGTTACGTGACCTTTGCGTGTCTGAATTTAACTTGATAAACTCTCAAAATAACCTTACCCCTGCACCTCCAGGGGTAAGGTTATTTTGGGAGTTTCTCTACTGAAGTACGAAAGGTGCTGCATCGTGCTAGTAATAACAAGTTGTATCTTCATGTCAAAGCTGCAGACGCCACAATCCGTTGCTAAGTAACCATCAACGTTTACTTAAAGGCACTTCATGAAGAGGGGCACCGTTGCGATTGAGGATCAGGAAGACATCGGTGATACGTAATGTCCAGTTAGGCATAACACTTGGTGACAGCCTTACCGTTTTGTGGGATCAGCGCTTTTTATTAGAGTTCGTCTTTTGAATAGCTTGTACTTTAAATATGGCCGCAAGGTCTGTCATGTCCGAACTGTGGTATTTACAGGCAGGCTTGGAACAATTTATTAGCTGATTTTGGTATAACTTGTCAGAAATACAGAAGAGAGATACTGTTACAAGGGAGATATAACATCTCCCGTGTAACAGGATAATGTGGATTAAATTAAGAAGCCGTAAAATATTGATGTATGTGTGAATGTAAATCACAACAGAAAGGCAGAGGACGCTTGTGAGTCCACTTCCTGTTACTTGTCTGTTCGTCTTTGAATTACACCATAAAACACTTCTTCCTGCTACTCCATTATTGTGGGAGTTGAAATGTTTCGAGGAATTAGCCACGCGTTCATCCATTTTTTGAACTGTCTAGTAAGTTAAGTCTTAGTAGGATTTCTAGTCGAGAGTGGAAGAAGTTAAAACATAAACTACAGTCTGTGACATTGAAACAGCAGCATCCAGAGGGAATGATCTGAAGCGCATGAAAATCAACAGGAGGGGGGCAAGTTGTGCCGAGAAGCTTCGGCTGATAATAAAATGAATG
The DNA here is from genome assembly GCF_048544385.1 of Mastigoproctus giganteus. Taxonomy (NCBI): domain Eukaryota; kingdom Metazoa; phylum Arthropoda; class Arachnida; order Uropygi; family Thelyphonidae; genus Mastigoproctus; species Mastigoproctus giganteus. Next base: position 155,068,935 of record NC_143586.1, on the reverse strand, counting down.
TAGCGATCGCCGATTTCAGAGCATCGTGTGTGTGGTACATTTAACAGGCTTTTGTCTCGAAGGAATCGACTTCAGAGTGCAAGGACATTGTAGAGAATGCCGAGACGTCACGTTCGACAGTATCAGCAAGTCAGCGACTTCGACTGGGAGGCGGATTATCGGCCTTCGAGGGACTGCATGGTTGCCTCGTCGTGTAGCGGAACGTGTGAACCGTGACAATACCACCGTGCATAGATGTTGGTAGCAGTGGAAGCGGATAGGTACGAATGCTCATCGAATGGGTAATAGAGCACGAGAAAGACTAAAGAGCGGGAGGTTCGTCTCAACTGTCGAGAGATTTACACCGCACCTACAGACATGGCTGCCATCCAACGAACTATAACATTAGCGATGGATCCCACTTCTGCCTGGAACCTGATGATCGCCACATACACATGTGGCGAACGCAATTACCCTAGAACCATTGTTGAATGCCATATTAGTGTGAGGGGGAGATCTGTTTTGATAGACAGTCGCCGTTGGGGTTTGTCAACGGCAATTTGACTGCTTACCTCTATCTGGAACCCGTCGCTTTCTCCTCTCTTAATGGGGTAGCTGACGCCATTTTACAGCAGGAAAACACCCGAACACATATTACAGGTGTTTCCTCTGTCTTCGGGGGTGTGGAGCCAGGTCTGCGAACTTCTCCCCCATGGAGCACGAGCGGGACATGATTGAATGCCATCTACAGAGCCACTCGCAGACAGCAGAGACCACAGATATTCTGCAGGACCAGCTGCAAGAGATAGGAAATACCTCAGGATGCCACTTGACACTTTAACAACTCAATGTCTAGCTCGATGTGTCCGCAACCTTGGTGGATTTACATCACGTTGATCCGTCCATTGTAAGCATCATTTTGTGTCATTAACTGTGTATACACACGCGTCTACATCTTTTATCATATGTTGTTTTCTGTCAGTTTGATTCAGTGACAGAGAGTTGATCGTCCATTATGTGCTTCCCCAGTAGCTTTGAGTAGGCCTTTCATGTACTAAATACGTTTTATTCACACAAGAGCTCTAGACACATCTATACACTTTCTCCCTAAGATGACATCAATAAAAAGCCTAGCTTAACCAGTATATTCCTATTTCATGTAATACTACGACACACAAAGAAAGTAATGAAATTAATAGCATTAACGTTAAGTAAAATTGGATCTGCATTTGGAAGAACCGGCACAATAAACAAACATTTTTTCCTATTAATTTTATTTTATAATCGTCCTGGTGATAACGAAAGAAGTTCGCCATCAACATCGATCTAAAGCATCTCTTTCTCAGAAATAAATGTGTGAAGTCATTGGAGAGTAACAAGAAAGAAGTCAGAATTACATTCAAAACTTCGAGTACCAAAGACGAGCAATTTCGTGACTAATACAAATTAAGTTTTAAAAAGGCAGCTAATCGCAAGTTAATTTGTAATTTTGTACTGATAAAATAATTATGAAGGCGCGAGAGATATCATAATGGCATTTTATTCTGTATTTCTGACAAGTTATACCAAAATCAGCTAATAAATTGCTCTAAGCCTGTCTGAATATAATATAGTTTGAATATAATAGAGCTTACATCCATAGCACAAGCTATTAAAAACACGAAAAGTCCAAAAATGGACATTGTGTCATCGACACCTTCCTGATTTCAATCGCACCTTATGAACTGACATTCATTAAAATTTGATGGTTACTTAGCAACCGGATGTATTGTCTGTAGCTTTGGTATGAAGATGCAACTTGTCATAACTTAGTAAGATACAGCACACTTCTTACATTCAGTCGATATTAAGTTGTCATGCATTTTTCTCAGGCGAGAATTGTTTCTTAGCTTTATTGAGTAGATGGAAAAAATCGAAACCATCAAGAGGAGGTCTACCACCTCGCACAACGGATACCAATATCTAGCTGATCAGGGGTAAGGTTATTTTTGGGAGTTTGAACGCAAAGGTCACGTAACTATTAAGGATATTATTTTACATATATCGTAGCATGGTTGAAAGTCAAATTTTTCTGGAGGTATAAGTGCAAAAAATACGAATTTAGCAGTAGCATTACAATGGCTAATGATGCAAGAAAGCGGACTTTTTCTGCATCTAAAAAAATGCAGATAAAGCCTGCTTTCTTGCAATTTATCCTTTCATTGTATCAAGGGTAAAATAGCCTGGTTCTACTCCTTAGCCACCCTTTGCTGATGGATTTAACCACCATTAAATAATCAACAAACTTAGACAATTTATCCAGCACTCCAATGTTATTAAAGAAGGCAAGAAACAGAAGTGGCGCCAACGTTCATTCCTGAGGGAATCTACTTGCTACATTCGTCCACCCTAAGGTATGTCCATTTATAACTATTACCTCTTTCCTGTCTTTTAGCCAGCCATTTTAGCCTTGATACAACGGAGTCTTGTTACATTACTCCCGATTTTCTCGAAATATTGATTAAAACTTTACAACCAGTTAAGGGAAAATTTTTCTGCAATTGGTATTGGCCTTTCCATCATCAGACATTAACTCATGGCATGACCTGTATTATGTAATTTTGTGTATTATATGTAATTCGGCTTTTCTTATTTTATGGTTCAAAAAATGTTTGTGATAAGTTTTGGTGGCTTTCCATTTGCAAGAAAAATTGCCTTCGACACTACGAAAATTTTTAATATTCGGTTAATATCTTGGTGCAAACTTAAACTGCAAATTTTTTAATGTGTCAATGACTTTATTATACTTTTCATCTTCTACAGTTCAAATTTCTCAAAACTACAATTTTGACTATCCAGTCAAATAAAGGTCATGAAAATAAATCTTATCCTTCAACTCAATTAATTTAAATTGCAACAAAGATTGTCCATTGCGTTAGAAGTTGTAATATAAAAATTTTACCTGGGTGCCAAATTAATTCAACGAATATTTTTGGCTAGTGGAATTTCGTCTTTTAGAACCCAAAATATGCACTACTAAGACTGCACATTGATAGAAGAAAAGGAAGAGAAATACGAGGGAGTTAAAAAAAAAAAGAATTGTATTCACCCAAAGTAGTCATGGTAGAAAGATAATTTTTTGGTGATACCTTGAAATCTCTATAGCAACCACACAAATTTTGGTTTCGGTCTGACAATTCATTTATTTAATTTTCAGTGCTGAATAAAGTGGAATACAGATCAGTGATTCGGTTCCTCTTTCTGCAAGAGAAAACACCCAAACAATCCACGAAGAAATGGTCGCTGTTTATGGCGAAGACTGCTCATGTTACAGTGTTCTTGCACGTTGGTATAAACAATTCAAATGTGGAGGAACCTCGGTGTATGATAAAGAAATCCCAGGACGTCCAGCAACTGTTGTAACGGAAACGAGTGTTGTAAAAATTGAGGCATTAATCCTAGAAGATCGTCGTATTAGCATCAAAGAACTAGCTACAGAACTCCAAATTAGTGTAGGGTCTGTGGAGAATATCATGCATCAACAGTTATATATAAGAAAAGTGTCTGCTAGGTGGGCTCTCTGATTTCTGTCCCCTTACGAGAAGAAGGAAAGGGCACAATGCGCATATTAAGCGTTGTCGATGTGTCAGGAAAAGCAAGATGAGTTTTTTTTTTTTTTTTTTTCACAACTAGTCACCATGGATGAAACTTGGATCCATCACTATGATTTCGAAACTAAACAAATGTCAAAACAAAGGCAGCATGCAGAATCACCACCGCTCAAAAAGGTAAAGGTGCAACCAAATGCTGGCAAGGTGATGCTGTAAGTTTTTTTTGGAGTAGCATGGTATAATACTAATAGATTGCCTTTAAAAGGGCTGTACTATGAAGGTGAAGTATTATTACAACCTCCCCATAAAGTCACGTGCTACTATATACAATATATAAAAAAAGGGGATTGAAAACATTACCGCATCCTGCGTATTCTTCCGTCTTTACACCCTCTGATTTCTTCCTCTTTCCCTCCCTGAAGTCCATTCTTCGTTGAAAACACTTTGCTGCTGACGAGTCATGGTTTGAAGGACATTCAGAGGAAAGTGTATTGAGAAACGGCAAAAATGTGTCCTTTTGTCTGGTGACTGTTTAAATGTGCAATACATGGTGCTTGTTTCAACCTTCTATCACAACAACTGAATGAATACAAATCTTTTTTCAACCCCCACCTCGTATATGCTCAACTACCATTCATAATTCACAGTTGCACAATGAAGATCCAATGAACGATATCTCTGAATTCCGTCTACAAGTATGCCTCATCTTTTGGACTGCAAAGTGATTAGAACTCTTTAATCTTATGTGGTTTAGATTTTATATATTTTATATAAAATATAAATAGATTTTATATAGATAGACGCCGTGTATAGATTTTATACACGGCGTCTAATGCCCCTGATAATTTTATGATTAATATAATACGATAACTGCATCAAAGGTCGACTTGTGCGCCGGTGTATACGGTATTTATTATGATAATAATAATAATAATAATCAGGATTTTGACCAAATGAAAATAATACTAATAAACAACACATTTTAGTTCAACTGGTTTCAAAAATTAATTTTTTAACTGCGTTAAATTTTACAAAATATTAGAAAACTCGATCGCAGACTTACAGTTCATCTTTTGGGAATCCTACAACAGTTGCTTTTATTCGTTGAACTTTTCTGCAACATTTTAAATAACAACAACAACAACAAAAAAAAGTCATATAGGGCCACTTTATCTGCCGATGTGCAATTTATTTATAAATTGTGCGGGCTCTCTGGTCGATTTTTATTGACGAAAAAGACCCCATAAAAGTTCCTTGGGTCATTGATGGGATCAAACCCCGGCTTTTTCCACCCGGCGTGGGAAGGATAGTGATTAGAACATTTTGAATAGCAAAGAATTATAGCTTTGTGTTCGTCTACTATAAACCTCACAGATGAACAAGGTGGAGCTGGGCAAATGCCTAGGAGCCACCAGCGATACCACACACACTGTAAAATTACTTATTTTATAGAATTGACATATTTGCCACAGTCAGCATATTTTCAGGTCTTTTACGATACACTTATTCCCTTTGTTCATCTCCCCCCACACACAAGAGGTCACGAAATGTCAGGCTGCTGAATGGGGGATGTTCATAATTTAATTCCCTTTCAGGAAAATGGTAATGGAGCTACAACGCCACAACACTGGCAAGAAAAATTTGCATGAAGAAAAGAGTCAGTGTTCCCCATGAGAGACTACCGACTATAATCAGTACCTTAACATTTCAAAGTACATTTTCTATATACGTTACTCCCAATGCTCGGAATGGACGACTTCTTCCATTCCAGTGGACAGGAACATCGTTCTGATTCATCGCACGCATCGGTAATGCCATGTACATAGTCGATTTTTAAAATTTTCCAATCCTACCACTGATTACCCCACATCTAGTACAATATCATGCTAAATTGTTACAGACTACGTTTCCGAATCGACTGCTGATTCCATCATTAAACTACTCATAAAAATGGGGCTCAGTTCATTAAGAGCTACGCAGGTCTTCATACCAAGACAAAACTGTATTTGCGATTTACCGACTCCTTATGAATACGAAGTATGCTAAATACATATTCGACACCACGATATGCATAATTTATTCTGGTTATTGATGATGAATTAACAACTGGATGTGACGTCTTTTGCTTTGGGGATATAACTTGCCATAACTTAGTGATGACCTAAGCCTCATACCACCTGTTATCTGACAAGTTATATCCTTAAACTTAAGATGACACATGTGGTTGTTAGATAATCAACGACAACACATTGATTTACAACGATTTACAGTTCACCGACGGAGTTGTTCAAACTGGTCAGCCACATTAGGTGGAAAATGCTAGAGTTCGAATCCCGTCAATTACGCGAAGAATTTTTGAATCTTTTTCGCAACTTGGCTGAGTTATTCGGTCTCAGGCGAGGACAGCGTGGGTTGTTTTCTCCAGGGAGAACGATTTTACGTCCAATAAAACAACAAATCGACAATTACAATTTACAGACATATTATATGCAGCTCAATATGGCCTAAGTTGCTGTTGCCCCTAAAACCATACAACAAGCAAACCAACTGAAATTGGTTGTTACACAGTCAGTTTTTGCACCCAATATCGGTTCTGCACTACGTCTTTCTTACAGAATTTGATCCTTTTCTCCCTTACAAATGAGTATCCAATTAATAGTACTTCCAACGGAACCAAAACATTCTGTACTGGCTGATTCATTTCTCTAGCAGAATTCAGGAGCATGTCCTTCGACAACAGCACTGGAAACTTGAATCTCTGAAAAGCCCACTCGTCCTCGAAGGAAGGAGCCTCTATGAATGAATCACTCGTGCCATTTTCAGCGACGCTATCCATTGTGAAATCCTAGAGGGCAAACATTAAATGCAAATAAATGAAGCTCACACTGCGATTAAGAATAAATACCCACGAGCATTATGGTGCTCGTGGGTATTTAATGCTTATTTTTTTTAATTTAGTTTTTAACGTAGCAAATTGCAAAATTAAATCTGTTGATTTTTTACATCATCTAATGCATTTATGTTTTATATTTCCATTACCTGTGGGAAATTGTTTTAAATATTTAAAACGATTAAATATTTAAAATGGTGACACTAAGTGGACATGGGCGACCAGTGCAATGCTCACTCAGCTGGATGTGAAATTAGCACTGGGAAAACAAAAATGAGAGTAGGAGTGTTATAAGCCTAATGACTGTGACGAGTATAAAGGACAACGTACAGACATGTAGAGAGGACCAGTAAACTAGAATAGCTTATAATGGGGAATTTAACTTTCAAGATATTGACTGGAGCATGTGATTTTGTCACTCAAACAGTAGCAAGACTTGTGGATTTATTAGATGATTGCTTCCTACACTAGCATATTACCCAGACGAGAGAAAGGAATACTCCATCTGATTATCAAGCTGTGACCCTTCATGCATTAAGAATCTGCAAATAAAAGACCCACTACGTGGCAGTGATGAAAATGTATTGATGTGGGATTTACCTAAAGAGGTAATTGCTGTCAAAGGCAAGGCTTTTGATTTCGTAAAGGTTATCACAGTAGTCTCAGGCGATTTTTAAATTCCATGCAATGGAACCAACTGATAATGTTATTAATAGGAAATTGTAAATGGGAAGTATTCAGGAAAGTAATCGTAGAAGTTAAGGTTTTTATACCAACTAAGAGATAAAGCTGAAGGTATAGACCTAAAATGGATGTTCAGATGGACAGACTCGCAGCAGCAAATAAAAATAAACGGGATGCATATAAATTATCAAGTGATACAGATGACTACACTAGATGTAAACTAGTTTGCAATCAAGTCACAAAGAAGGTTAAGCAAGCTAAGGCAGATAGCAGAAGTCGCTGGCAAAAAATGCAAAGAAAAGCAGCGAAGACTTTACTTATATTAACAGTAGAATCTCATTTGCAACTAATGTCAATGATTTACTATTGTTGATCCAAATCAGGTTGCTGACTAACTGATAGATATTTTGCATCAACATTCACTCATGAGGAATCTTTTAGGGATAGGGATGCCCATAAGTGAATCTTATTCTGGCGGAGAGTTGAATGATTTTATCATTCAGCTTAACGTAAAAAAACACACCCGAGGTGGATGGGATCTATCCAGTTATATTACAGGAGGTAGAAAAAACGGCAAGTAAACCATGATTATAAGAGTATCCCTGGATTTAGATGTGCAAATGTATCCCCAATTCACAAATGGGCTTCAAAGGGAGATATGAGTAATTACATACCCGTTAGCTTGACTTCTGTTCCAAGGAAAATAATGGAGTCACTGGTTAAAGATATGATGCACGACCGGCTAGACAGAAATGCAGTTATACTGCAGTCAGCATTGATTTGTTAATGGGCGACCTTGTCGAACTACTCTGATTGGACTATGACACAGTAACAAATGAACTGGATGCAAAAATAATTTTTTTACGTCGTGTACTTAGATTTCAGAAAGCTTTTGATACTTTTGGACATAAAAGATGCTGTACAAATTGGAGCAGTGGCAGTAAGGACAAAATACTGCTATAGATAAAGGGATAGTTGAGTAGGAGAAGACAGGGTGGTTATCGGTGGGTGCTGCTCTTCTTGGACTCATGTTATAGCGGAGTTCCCCTGGGTTCGGTGCTGGGCCCATTGTTTTTTTTTTTTTTTCTATATTTATTAATGATATCGATGAACGTATATCAGGCATGTGCAATTTTTCAGATGATACCAAGTTTTCCAGGGTAGTTAATCATAGTAATCAGGGTACGCTATTGAAAGAAGATCTAGACAAAGCAGGCAGATGGGCTGAGAAATGGAAGGTATTTCCTATGGGAAGCGATAATACCAGATAGAATTGTGCTATCACAATCAGGGTAGAGGATAATAAAAAAAGACTTGGGATAATTGCAGAGTCAGATATGAACTCTGAGTTGTGTGTAAGTGTCTGAGGAATGGATCTATACCGTTGATGAGGCAACTCAACTCCAACTACAGTCGAGGTGAAATGGAATTCCTACAAGAACGTTCTAAATTTTTCTTCGTCGCGTTAGTAATTTGGTAGGAAATTCAACATGAAATTAATCAAATATTTACAGTTTTTTTAGAGAGGCTTATAGAAACGATGAAAAAATTTTAAGAGTGAAAACAAACAGCGGTTATTATTGACCAAAAAGTTTAGCCTGCTGCCTGAATTTTATTCAAAATTAAATAAAACAATCATTCAAGATCACAATTATACACGAAGAATTCCATAACCTACAAAATCAATTACAGCGAACTCCTTAATACTGCAATATCATTACCAAATGGAAGTTTTCAGCCACTGGGAATATTAATAATTTCATTTTTCGAGTTTTCATTAATTTCGCGAATTTCAATTATAGCTACTTAATATTAAAGAAACTCAGAAGCTAGTTTAATCTTAGAAGGACATCGGAATTAAGATTAAACACTTTTTTTACTACGTGAAAATATTGCTGAAACTAAAGCAAGTATTCTGTTATTTTTATTACCAATTTTCTTCTTCTTTTTCTTGTACGAGTCCAAGACTTGACTACAGAATAAGAGAATATGCATATATATTTTAATTATATCTACTGCAATTAGTTGTATTCAATATTACTTTCCACTGTAATAGAATAATCTACTAGAAGTGGTCGGATCTCCTCTTGCCCATATGGTTCGTCGAGCCATCTTTGTTGTAATCACAATTGTTAACACTTCTATTATATGAAAATGTTACATTATTACAAAAATTTGTACCAAAAACAATGGTCACAGAATTCTTACTCAGTCTACAACTAACATCAAATTGAGATATTAATTTACGACTCACTGGAAGAAGATTCACATTGGTGTATAAGACGGAGCCACAGAAACCAGAAGAACGAATTTTAAGGCTGCATAAATCCTATCAATATTGATTTTCTCTGTTAAAGAATCTGATATACTATAAACTGACTGCAAAGAACTCATTTTGATATTCTTTTGATGAAACCTGCGAAATATTAAATATAAAAGTAATATTCTTTAGCTAGTTCACAGTAAAACGCGTATTAGTACTGCTTCTAGAGTTGCATAAGCTCCACTTTAATTTCGGATATACATCCGAATGCGAAGATATTTGGATTGAGGAAGTATTGGACTGGAGTAAGTACCCATATTTCGTTTAACAATGGAACATTTTTTCAGTGATCCCTTTTTCAAGGACTCCATAGAAAAGATGGATTCCATGATGAACCAGATGAATTTGTCCCTCCGTGGTTTGACTCACGATGGCGAAAACAAAGAAACCAGAGAACAGAATCCTTTGCAGGTAGGCATTAACTTGGCACCGGTTTTTTCTCCCCTTTTGCAAGTCTATTCCGACTTTTCAAATGGCGTCCCCATTCATTCAGAATTTCCAAGTTTCTGCTCTTCTTCGATAATGACTTACACAAAGGATGAAAGTGGCCAACCTCATATGTATCAGGCAGCCTCATCCACACGTACCGTACCCGGAGGGATAAGAGAAACCAAAAAAATAGTACAGGATTCCAAATCTGGAATGCAGAAGATGGCTATTGGGCGTCATATAAAAGAACGAGGACATGTTGTCCAGAAAGCTAGAAACAGAATTACCGGGGATGAAGATGAAAATCAGGAATACTTTAATCTTAAGGAGGATGAGATGGAAAACTTTAACAAAGAATGGAAAGAGAGAGCCAGTGAATATCTCTCAGCTTATTCTAGACAGCCAGCGTTAGGAAGTCCATCTTCTGCTCAGTGCAACAAACTTCATGCTTGTGAAGAAAAAGAGGACCTGGGACCTGTTAGTGGTAGTTCACCACCAAAGAGTCCAACGAGTGCTAAACAGAAAGTGGGCAGAAGGAAGGGAAAAAATAAGACAAAGAAAACAGGTGAAATTTAATTTTGAACTTAAATAATTTCCAATAGACAATTTTAAAACTGTTTCTTTCTCTAAGATATTTTCAGTTTCAAATTTATTATAAAATTAGAGTTCGCAAGTTACTGAGGATTACAAATGCCTAAATTGTCAATTATGTGTTTGTAGAATTTTGGAGAATTTAGTATAGAAAAAAATAAACAGTGTTTATAGTTTAAATTAAAATTGGTGGCTTGTTTTTTTAACGTAAACTCAGTATTCTTCTATAGCGATACACATTCACCTATCGCATTAAAATTTATTTGCAATTCCCCGTCCGCCATACTTATGATTTCTACACTACATGTACTCAGAACATTTCATTAGATCTTCATTGTGCAATACATTCGGGACATGATACCGAATGTATTGCACAAGCATTCATTCATAACAAACAATAGACATTGCAGAAGCAGATAAACAAGTTTTAAAAAGCTGGATTTGTCTATTTTTGTGTTTACTAGGAAACACAGAACGAAGGTAAAGCAATCATAATTTATAAATAAATAACTCGGTAATGGTCGATTACAGATATCTTTAATTCCTAGATTCCTTGAGCTCATGGTCCCAGGAATTTATTCTTTAGTGATTACATTATACGCCAGCCAGCTTCGGGTGCATTAACGTCAAGAAAATCAAAGATCAAGTAGAGGTATTTTTATTGTAGACCACAGCACAAGAAATAAGTTCGAATAAACTAGGTACCTCGGCATCCACAGATGTTAATTCAACCAAACAGAAATACACTGTGCAGTTAAAGCATTATGATCACTATCTAATAGCAGACATGTATAATATCTTTTGACGGTACCTGAACATCAGTTCAACTCCACCTTGGTACACTGTTATGAATACAGAACTCCGTAAAAGTCCAGAAATCTGTGTAAGGTTATGTCTGTGATATGCGTGTGTGTTGTTTAGTTGTTTCTGGCCACTTTGTCACCGGGGAGGGGATCACCTGGAAAGCCTGCCCATGCCCAATGTCCAGCAACACCAAGGGAAGGTGGATAACTACGCATGTGCAGTGGCCAACATCGACTATCACGCACTGAATATCCAAGCCAATTTGGAACCATTCAAAGGAATCCCATGATAGCAAGCTGGCACAAGCACACTCATTCCCTTTCACTCAGGAGACGGGACAGCAGGAAACGAAAATAGCATAAATGGAGGGGGAGTGAAAAACGATAAAGGACGTCCAGAGCTGCCCAATAATAATAATAATAATAATAAAATTCCCAATAATAAAAGACAATCTAAAAGTGGGGACATAGTCATTTAATTCTGGGTATGTCTTCCTCTTTCCGCCAGTAATGCAGCCACACGGCGAGGCATGGACTGAGGTATGTTTGAATCGCGTCGCCAGGACTGAGTCTCACCACACTGCAGTAATACAGTGAGAAATGATGCTTACCATCATCTAAAGAATTCTAGAGTCAAAAGACAAAGATGGGAAGCTGTACGGATATTAAGGTCGTGTTTGATAAGAAAGGCTACACTGTAACACTTTCAGAAGCTAACAACCAGCTGCCAGCAACACTGGTTTGCTTGTCCAAATCAACAAGCAACAGCTCTAATAAAAATAAAAGTATGGGGCATAATATTTTTCAGTCTAATAAATTGAAAATAGCATGCAAATATTTTTTGAGTGAGGAGAATGTAGTTCCAAATGAATGAAAACACACCCGGTCGTTACCAGTACTTGAGAACAAAGTATAAGATTCAACCAAAAAAGTAATACTCCACATTAAAAAACAAAATAATGAAATAAATAAATAATAAAAATTTAATATACTCCCAGCAAAAAAGTTGAAACTTTGAGTTGTTAACTTCAATGTTTTCGATTCTGGTTACAAGTAGAAGTTGCACTGTCAACTGCTTTCTGTGTGTTCATGGCCAGTGAGAATCTTCCACTGCATGTCGCTGCTGATTTCCAGTAAGCGGCTACCTGCGTTGTGCGTGTAAGCAACCTTACGGTGGCTTCATCAGCAATCCATAACATTCAACTTTGCCCATAATGCGTTCTGATCTTCACGTCAGAAAAAATGTAGGCCCATTGTAAAAAGCAGTGTTAGAATCACTAAAGGCCAATTGCTTCAAGGAATAGCTTCATTTAGCTACGGTCTTAAAAAATTTAAATGGTTCATCCACATCTTACCAACCATGCCTTAAATTTCAAGAGGCTCTTTAAAAAAATTGTTTTTAAACTCCACTAAAACCATAGAAGTTCCCAACTTCATCGTAACTGCTTTATTGAAGCTGCATGGCGCAAGAAACAAGAGTCCATGAACCCATCGTGCATGGTGACCACTGTCCAGGCAAGTGGCGCGGTTGCTTAATATGGGGTTATGTTTTTCTGGCAAGAGCTAGCATCCCTGGTAGGTATGGACCAACTTTTCACTGATGAAGTTGGACATAGTGTGCATCTGTCAGCGGTACTAGCGGTCCCCCACAAAACCGCATAAAAGCGTCGCTGTGAAGAAGCAAAAACTGCCAAGGCCAGATGAGAGTGCGAGTAGTATAGGTATCGGTGAGGTCTCCCGGCAGAGACCATGTACACCCTGCCATGTTGCATTTTATCCGGGACAGAAACGGGATCTTCCAAAACGACAATGTGCCGTGTCGTCGGGCCCGCACTGTGTAAGAGTGGTTCGAGGAACACAGTGAAGATATTACCCATCTTGATTTGCTACCGAAGTTGCCTGAGCTCACTCCAATTGAATACCTGTAGGATGTTTTGGAACGGGAAGTGAGGCGTATGCACATACACACAGATCCGTCATCTATTCAGACACTGGAAAACCTTGCAGGCAGCATTGCTGCAAATCCTTACCAACGTCTTCAGCCATGTAGTGGAGCCAATGCCTAGGCGAATATCGGCTGTTATTCGTGCGAAAAGGTGGCCCAAAGCAGTATTAGGTAGACGGTTGTTGTTATTGTAGGGTTTTAGGAAAATCGGTGACTAAGACCATATTGTTCTGTAAATTGCGTATGTTCAAGGTCGATTTTCTGTTGGCTGGACGAAAAACCCGAGTTTGACCGGAAAAACCATACTACATTCGTTTGAGACCAACTAACACAGCCATGTTGTGAAAAAGGCACATAAAAATTCCTCCTATCATCGACGGGACTCGAACTCGGGTCTTTTCCACCCGGTGTGGGGAGGACGGAGATCCATGAGGGCCTAGGTAGACGGTCATAATTCAGTGATCACTAAGTGAATATTAAACGAATGCTTTACTAACTTGATCAGGGCATAAAATTTTAATTTGATCCATCCACCTCCATGATGCACACGCGTATCAGTTGACCATGATTTGAGCTAAGTGACTTCTAAATACATTTAATGATTGCAATCATTAAAAACAAAAATCCAGAACTTTTTTTGAATATTTCTCCAAAGGTCTTTGACTTATGTGGCAGCGTTGGAACCTAAACATAATTCAAAGACAATGTCAACTAGGCTGTAATTATACTGACCAAGGGAAATATGCTTGAGAATCTTAATTAAGCCATCGTGTGCAGTACAATTGGTATAATCACCGTCCTTCCCACAATGTGGCTGAGTTAGTCGACCATAGGCGAGATTAGCATGGTTTATTCGCCCAGAAACTCTGGTTTTCTTTCCAGCAAACCGACCGCAGAACACACGCAATTTAGAGGCATTATATACAGTGCAATAGGGCCTAAGTTTCTGATGCGCATAAAAACTCCTACCATCCTTAAAAAAAATCCTAAAAACAATCAATCAATCAATCAGGATCTTAATTCTTACATTAATTTTAAAAATAAATTCTTGTCCAACGTTGCACTAAATCAGTCTCTGACATGTTAATAAATCTAGATGATTCTATTTTATTTCTGCTAATCGTAAACATATTTAAACAGCTGAAGAAGGACAGGATATAATCCTTTCCCCTAGTGAACTAATGTCAAGTTAAAAAACGCAGAAATTACTTGGGTCTCCCTTCGTGGCCTAACATCAAAAAGCTTTTCCTTGACATCATTTTGGCGATTACATTCACAATATCATCATTAATACATAGCCGACAACCTTTGACCTTTGCAAAGCAGATTTCGTAATTTTTATTCAGACTTTGGACTTGAAATTAAACTTTCACCATCAACTTACGCATTTTATATTAATACAGCTATGGTTGTTTATCAGTACAATATGCTTTCAAACATTAGCGCACCCAGGATTTTTCCGTCTGTGGAATTTTCTTTTATTGTCTTGTCAGATCCAACGAGCTGATTAGAATGCTTCAGCGAAAATACTGTTGCAGACTTTGTCCTCTTCAGAAATGCCGAGTAAAACTTTTGTTTACAGCAATGGCCCTGCTGTCTAGACTTTGCTGTCAAGAGCTTTTGCAAAGTTTCATCAGAGAAAGAGAGATCTGAAACGTTTTTCTTAACATGGTAGAATATTCTCTCACGCTCACCACTGCTATAACGCCAAACATGACTGGAGATAATTTCTTATATTTCAAGTTTCCTTGTCAACTATACGTCTGTTGAGAAGGCTGTGCCAAGGTCCAGCCATCGGGGCACATTTTTATTCAATAATATCTAATAAATAAAATAAATTTTATTTTGCAGGAGGCGCAGTAAGAGCCAGGCACCACCCTCTCTGTTGAATATCTCTTAAAATTATGTGTTTTGTGGAGCGATCTTTGAGGTTTTGATGTCTTCAGCTTTTCAACGTACCCTTTTTCTTAAACATTTTTAACAAAAAGAAATGTTAACTACAAATTATGAATCCCTTTTTATACCTTTGAAAACTTTTACTAGATTTACAACTGTTTTATCTCATATTTTAAAACAGATGGGCAATTAATCTTTCGGTAAGGCATCTGTTGAAAGTAGTGCAAGACCAGGGTAACGCGTTCCAAAGTTTATTTTGTTGCAAGACTTAAGATCGTTGCATTATATGTGGAGTTTAGATGATGAAAACAAAATTAGATTAAAGGACAAGTTAGTCTTGGAAGCATCTTTTAAAGAGATAAATGTCACCTTTTCTTGTATGGATCCTTAAAGACTGCGTTTTGATGCGAAGGCCGATTGCTTTCTTAATATCTTCGGTTTGTAAAACATTCTAAAATGTGGCAGATTTTAAAGAATTCCGGATTTTACAAAGGTTACTGTATTTCTGCACACCCACATAGGTCAGAAAAGTGTACAAGTAGTCATTTTGACAATATTATTAACTGTATTAGGTTCGATGTGAGATCGAACACAGTGAATTCAAACGCATGTGCTACTGAGCTATTACATTTACCACTCGGCTCATAGGTATGTTTTCAACATTATATTTTTGGCATCTTACTGAAAGACTTTCCCTCCCCAAGAAGGTGGCCAAGGTATTCGGTCTCGGGCGTGGATTTATTCGTATTTTACAATCAAGTAAATCGACCTGCTAATACACACAAAATGCAGACAATATACTGATACCTCATGCCCTCAGATGCTTTTGAGTTAACAGCTCACTCCTCTTTTCTCCGTGTTCTGATTCAGGACCGGACACGCTTCTTGAAGGCAATCAATGTTCTCGATGATGAACTCCTAGCCAAGGTAAGATGTATTTATTTTCACAATAAATTTTGCAAAGCTTGTAATTGTTGGGTGTAGCTATTCGGCTCCACATCTTTGTTGCTAAACTTTTAAACATTAACATGGAAAACGAATACAAAGTACTTGTACATGAAGAGCTTTTATATGTTAATTTATTACATATATACGTATGACATCTGATAACAAATACGTCCATATACCTAAAATACGTGTGACAAGTTCTGTATGTCCGCTTTGTATTCAAAGCGGATGTGCCCTTCATGCTTTTGTGAAATCAGTTTTTGGTGTCACAATTGATGACGTTGAATAAGTTAAAATGATACTAACTGGCTTGGGATAAGTGAGAGATATACTAGGGGCTGATCAAAAAGTATGGAGACTGTGGTTGATCAAAAAAGTATGGAGACCGAAAACATCTCCCATAAATTGTATGAAGTTCTGTACGGCAATGTTTCCCAACCTTTTAGATGCGGACCATTTTTATATTTGAGGCAGAGACCACAATAAATAATAAACTACAGTCGAACTTGGTTATAACGATTTTCATTTACGCGTATTCCCATACAATCCGGTTTATGATCTTGTCACCTGGGACGGGGGTTATACAATAGTTCATTGGCATTCCGCTGTCGCATTACCCTATTTACAGATTGTCTTGTATTCACTGAACCATAAATTTATTTCGGAACTTCTAAGAACTTTGTATGCAGATCACATCTTAAAGTAAAATCAGTTAGAAACGAACCCTTCCTTCGGAAACATCTCTACTAACAAAAGAGTGTCTCTCGATTCGCGAAAAAGTCCAAATTATTCGGGAGTTAGAACGTGGTGCAAAAAATGTTGAAGAGTGAAAAAAGGTTTCTTTGTACTCTCCAAATGTATCGAGACATTGTGGAAGAATAAAGATGTTTACTTATCGGCCCTGGAAAAGAACATAACCCAAAAAAAATTTAGAAAGTGCGAGGTTATAAACGTTGAGGAAGCATTGCTTCAATGGTTCACCACATAAAGAAGTGCTGGATTTCCAATAGACGGTCCGATCTTGAAGGCTCAAGCGGAAAAGTTTGCTAAACAATTTGGACGTGACGATTTTGTATGTAACAACGGTTGGCTGAATCGATTTAAAACCCGACATGACATCTTTTATGGAAAAATTAGTGGAGAATCTCGATCTGCAGATCCCATAACGGCAAATGAATGGATTGACCGTGTTTGGGTAGAAATCTGGAACGATTTCAATGACGAAGACATCTACGTCGCAAAGAAAGCTTGGATGACTTCGGATATTTCTTTGGCAATACGTAAATGATTGGAATAAGGAGCATTTCAAAAAGAAGAAAAATATTTTATTGTTAGTTGATAACTGTTCTGCACATCTCCAGATTCAAAATTTGTCCAACATTAAGCCGGTGTTTCTGCCTCCCATGCTACGTTAATTTTACACCCACTGGACATAAGTGTAATCAAGAGTTTGGATTTTATAAAAGATTTCTAGTTCTACATCTGATCAGTCAAAGAGAACAGAAAGTTGCCTAGTCTACATCGATATTGGATGCTATAAATTTATTGAATGATGCGTGGAATAACGTTACTTCGACAACCATATCGAATTGCTCATGAAATTGAAATTAAATTCAAATGAAATTTCAATTGTGGATGAAGATGGAAACGAAGAAAACTTACCATTATCCGAAGTTGCTACCTAACAACGTTGTAGGTTTTAATAGAGATAACATCGATGAATTTGAACGAGTATTAACTAATGGTCTTCCTACAGAGAGTGACATTGTAGATGCTGTGCTCAACATAGACGATAACGACGATGGTAAAGATTATGATTGTGATGACAATTGAAAGTGAATCAAAATCAGTGCAGACAATCTCACAAGCTCAAGGTGCAATTGGACACAGCTTTTGAAGGAACTGAGGCAAGTAATGAGACTTAACGCATTGAGTGTTTTAAGGGGAACTTAAGAAATATCAACGTGAAATCTTTAAAACAAAAATGAAATGATTGTTGTTTAACGGCCCCAGGGGATTCCCCATCTCCGCTATCACTGATATAGCGAGTAACGGTTATAACAAGGAAATTTTGTCGGTCCCTTGATGCTCGTTATAACCGAGTTCGACTGTATACCCAAATACATTCCAGCAAAATATTATAACCACCCCCGCCTTTACAAGCGAACACATACCACAGTACCTAGGAGTGAGGTCACCGATCTGCGAAGCATATATAGTTATGAAACATATAGTTCATATCAGTTCGAAGCCTTTGCAATGAGGAAAGGGAAGGACCTGACGGACTTTGAACGGGGATCAACAATTGCAGGCATTGTCGGCTCTTTGAGGGTCACCATAGTGAAGGTGTGGCGAGAACGGACTGAAGAGGAAAACACAATCACCTAACGTGCTGGAACGAGACCACCAGTTGACAGTCGAGGTGAATGGCGGTTGGCACGTGCTGACCGGGACAACAGATGTCTCATGATCCCTCAATTAATGGAGGACTGCAACCAAGGCACACAGAGAAACGTTTCTGAGTACACCATCCATCGTGCTCCGGCTGCAGTGGGCATGGCAGAACCGTTCCTGGACATTGTGATGAATCAAGGTTTCATCATGCCGATGGATGGGTGCGTATTCGACGACGAGCAGATAAATAGCTGCTGTTGTTTGGTTGATGTTTTTACAGACATCACTATGTTCCCTCATTTCCAGTGAACACACCCTCACTGCCAGATCCTACTTCAGCATTGTTTCGGACCAAGTTTTGCCCTACATGACTGCATCCAGATGGCACTGAACTCTTTCGACAAGACAACTCCTCGTGTTACAAGGTCTATTGTGCAGCAATGATTCGAAGATCATGCAGTAATGCGTATATATGATATAATAATTACTATTTATTAATAAAAAAAGATAAATAATCTTGTTCTTTAATGGCTGTCTCAATATCGCTGTGCTCTTAAAAATAAGTATTACATTTAGGTAGAACAATGTAGTTAGGTGGAATAAGTACAGGTGGAATTGGACAGGTATGAGGGACATTTATAGGGGTTGTATAAGAATTACCAAGAAGGTCAGAAGTTGATACAAGGTGCTCGAAAATATGGTCAGATGACATCAGTACGGCGTACGATTACCTCCAACGTCTAAACAGGCCTGACAGCTGTGAACTACACTCGATATAAGTGTAAGATTTTGTGGCAAAAAATTCCTATTCTTCCACCAGTGCAGTCCTTAGCTCACCGAGTGAGTTGGCTGTTGGTATTCAATGCGAAGCCCAAAGGCGTCTCACACATGTTCTATCGGATTTAAGTCTGGTGATTGTGCTGGCCACGGCAGTGTAATCGCTGGATATCTTTAGTTTCAAGATATTCCTCCATCACTTGGGCTCTATGTGCAGTGGCGTTGTCGTGCATGAAAAGAAAATCTGGGCCAACCGCACCCTGAAAATTCGCATATAGGATTCGAGGATCTGTTATCGGTACCTCTGTGCAGTTACTGTACCCCATATCAAAATCATGAAGAGAGGTGCTGCCGTTGATCATTATTCCACCCCACACGAGAATACCGCCTCCCCGGTAATTGGAACTTTCTCTGATGTTGGAGGGATGGTACCACATTACTCGTTATCTCCAGATGAAATAACATCTAGAATATATTTGTAGGCTATAACGGAGTCAGAGAACAGAACTACACCGCTTTTCTACGTGTTCTGTTAATTTTGTCGAGCAGTGTAGTATTCAATAGCAATGATGAATTTCGTAGGATGAGATGTCTCTTTTTGTTCTTTGACGGCTCACAAAATTTGCAAAACTATGCGCTGTTTGCGTCATATGCTGAATACTATGACGTAATAAAGGTATTCCTCCAGACTGTGGTTCCAAAAACTTTATAAACATTTACTTTGGATTAAACAACACGAGCTTCAGGGAGAGAAAACCTTTCTATTCTCGCCCCAGACAGACTTTTTAATCGGGCAAAAAAAGCAAACCGACCAGAGAACACACGCAATTTACAGACATAATACACTTTGGGGGGGATGAGATCGTTATTTCAAGACAAAAAAATATTAGTGACGCTCGCAGTATAGTGCACTCGTTGCATATTTGAAACCACCACCAACTAACAGTTTGCATAGAATATATTTGCCGGTTAGCATCCCAACGGCTTTTTAAGGACAATGTTTTGTTTTTCGTGGTTGCTCCATGTGAGTGGACGGAAATTAAATTTTTTTCACGCCATATCTGCCAATACGTATTAGTATTGCTTAGTTAAGAAAAGGAGGAATTACCTCTATGATGTCTTGTGGAACACTTCTGTGCTGATACTCTCCGTTGTTGAATTACTTATGCAAATAATTTACATGAATTCCTCACACTCGTAGACAAAATCAATGATCAAATGCACCACAGAATCGGAGGACACGGTTCCCAAACCCGACCCCAAAATAGATCTAACCACTAACCCAAATCTTTGAGTGAGAGAAGACAAGTCCATACTTTAAAAAAATAATTTAAATACTTTGAAACCAATTTAAACAATAAGTCCATTCTTTAAAACACTTTAAAAACAAAATGTTAAAAACATTAAAAAATTAACAATTAAAAGAATTTTGTACCCTCTCCTGAGACCGAATTACTAATCGGTCTCAGGAGAGGGTAGCACTCAGTTATGTTTGAGGGGAAAATAAGAAAGTTGCTCCCACAAGGTCCAAGCCTACATTTTCATGCAAATTAGTTAAAAATTACAAATTACTGAAAACTTCATGACAAAAAAAATCGAATAATGAGTGAAGATATTTGAAAATCTACAACAAACCTTATGGAAACCACTGACCAGCAATCGAATTGAAGATGACACAGGTCTCGTCTCCTGCGTAAATTAATGGGAAGACTATAATTACTTCAGACTGTCAATTATATACATATTTCAAGTATTTATTTGGATTTGATTTCTCATATAATGCCGATGTACACTTATGGGCCAAACATTACGACCACCGTGATAACCGGATGGACCCTGCGCGGCATCGACTTCACGAGACAGTGGAAGGTGTCTTCAGGTATCCTGGACCAGTTGGACAGAAGCACGTCCCG
The DNA here is from genome assembly GCF_048544385.1 of Mastigoproctus giganteus. Taxonomy (NCBI): domain Eukaryota; kingdom Metazoa; phylum Arthropoda; class Arachnida; order Uropygi; family Thelyphonidae; genus Mastigoproctus; species Mastigoproctus giganteus. Next base: position 155,047,773 of record NC_143586.1, on the reverse strand, counting down.
GAATCCGGCACTGGCGTATGCTGCGTTCTACCATGTCCCTCAAATGTTCGATGAGATTGATGTCGGGGGATTTGGTGGCCAGGGCAGCACACGAAATGCTTGGACGAGGTTCTTGAACCATTCTTGCGCAATGAATGAGCGTTGTCTTGTTGAAAGAATCCGGTGGCATCTAAATACCCGGTTATCATGTAGGGCAAAATTTGGACAAAAACAATGTCGAGATAGGACCTTAAGGTGAGACTCTGTCCAATGGGGATGAAGGAACCCAGGTGATGTTCATGTGTGTATTTTGTGTAGAGAGGTATCTGGAACAGTAGTTAAAAAACTCGCCTTGTGTGCTATGTCCATCTCAAAGAGAAAAAGGTCCTGTACCCCCATTACAGATAGTGCAATACTAACGGGTTCAGGTAATCCCTATGGCCCATTTCAGGGGATTTTTTTTTTTTTTTTTTTATGTCCAAGAGAAGTGATGTCCATGAAAACATCCTCCAAACCATAACAACCGCAACCCGACTATTTTTGTCTAACCGTGCAGTCTCGTTGCAGCTGTTCACCAGCTGCCATCGAATACGCACCCATTCATCGGCACAACAGAGTTGGAACCTTGATTCATCAGACCGGATGACTTTTTTCTAGTTGTCCAATATCCAGGAACAGTGCTCCCGTGCTCGTTGCAAGCGGAGATGCCGATGACTGTCAGTCAACAGGATATATGAACAGGTGGCTTAACTGCAAGAGCGTCCACTGGATGGAATGCTCGAAAACGTTTCCCCAGACAGCACGTGCCAACTGCCGTTTACCTCTACTGTCAACCATAGTTCCCCCGCCCCCGTGCCAGTATGCTGGATGATTTTGAATCACTCCTTGGACCATTCTGCCACACCTTCACTACGACGGCCCTGGAAAAGCCAAAAATGCCCGCGGTTCTGAAATGTTGCCCACCACCGCAAATCATTCTCGGTTCAAGCTACATCAGGCCCTTCCCTTTACGCATTTCAGGGGCTTCATACTGTCGAACTGACTGACACTACCCGTGTCGTCACTGTATATGCTTGTCGATAGGTGTTTTGGTTTGTTCGTAATGTTTTGGATCATGAGCGTATGTATTCGTGTGCTCACGAGAAATTTGCATGTTGTATGGCTAAAGAATCCAGAATAACTTCCGAGGAAACTACTTCCTTTGCCTCAGCTCGGCTAACTACGACTTGGATTGAAGGGGGAAATTCGACCACAGACCTCTTAAAGGAGCGTTAAAGAGATTTCGTGGCATCTAAACTGCCATACGTCAAACAGAAATACAACAAAATTATTGAAGCTGTACAAGAAGTATTCATAATGCTTGTCGCAGTTCAACTGTACAGTTACTTTTGCATCCTCACCATGCAGAGCCAACTTTCTGTTGAGTATTTTCTCCTTTGCCAATTTAAAAAACGGATTGCTACAAATCGAAATGCTGATCTGTTTTGGATGTGCTTTCTCTTTCAAACGTAATACAAAAAAATTCATACACACAACTGTAAACAAATAGCAAACGAAACGAAGCAGGACTTGTTGTTGACTGCAAAATATCTACTGATTTATTTTTAAAAATTTAAAGAAACCCTAAGATATAAATAACCAAAAAAAAAAAGTTTATAATAAATAAATTTTCAATTTACTGTGTCGATTTTATTTTTATTTCCATCCATACTTCAAACCAGTGCTAGTGGACATCATCATCAGCATGGCAGGACTAGAGCCTGTGGTTTATTCTTACCATTGTGGTCCCTAAATGGAATACCAAAAGGAGGTTCTTTCACACGTGCGGTGAGATTTTATCACCAGTCCTCAAAGAACCCCGCTTTCGTTATCCCTTTAGAAAAATCAGGGACCAGATTAAACAGCAAGGAGCTAATCAATGATGATTATGTCCAAAGGGATGATTGAGTGGGAGAAGATAGAGAATTGTTATCAATGGACACTGCTCTTCGTGGACTAATTTATCAGTGGAGTTGCCCAGGTTTTGGTGCTGGCCCCATTATTGTTTTCGGTGTTTATTAATGATATTGACGAAGGGATATCAAGGCTTAATGCCTAAGTCTGCAGATGATATGAAGGTTGGCGGGGTGATTAATCACAGCATGCTACTGCATGCAAGATCTAGAAAAGTTAGGTAGATGGCCTGAGATGCAGCAACTAATATTTAACATTGACAAATGCAGTCTTATCCCAGTAAACCCCGATTAATGTACGTACTGTGTAATACTACAATCAGGGGAGTGGAAAATAAAAAAGAACTGAGGGTATTTGCGCAGTCAGATATGAAATTTTCTGAGCAGTGCAAACAGGCTGCCAAGACAGCCCATGCTTTTTTTTTTATGACATACAGGAATCTTTCTAGAAGGGATAACCGGGTGATTATTCCATTGTAGAAGGCAATGGCACGCCACATCTTGAGTACTGCATACAGGTCTGGAGGCCTCATTTTAGGAAGGATATGGAGCTGTTGAAACGAGTACAGAGAAGGGCAACGAGATTGGTGATGGGAACAAAGGAGTATTCTTACCAATAAAGGCTTCAGTTCTACAAATTGTAACATCTGGAGACTAGGCAACTGCGAGGTGATCTGATTGAGGTGTTTAAAGGCGTTGAATGGATTGAACAAGCTCATTGTTGGTGGGATTCTTCCTCTTGCTCAGATCACACACGAGGACGGCACAAATTCAAATTGAGGAAGAATGGTTGCAGAATAGTTGTGCGGAAGTTTGGCTTTAGCCAACGAGCGGTTGATTTCTGGAACAAGATTCCATCTGTTGTGGATGTTGATAACTTAAATAAATTTAATGACAAATAATTGGAGAGAAGGAATAGGCGAAATAGGAACGGTTTTTTTTTTTTTTTTTTTTGGCTGATACTGCATAAGTCTGCTTTCTTGCATCATTTGCCACTCTTTATACCGCAGGTTATAGTTAAAGTTTAATTTTCATAAATGATGTGACGAGGGTATCCAAATGAAACTTTAAAAGTTTGCCAATGATTTTAAGGCGGAAAAGGTAGTTACCAATCCGATATTAAAGATGCATCTGATGTGGTTTGTTCGGAAGATAACAAAAATGTAGTGGATTAAACAGAAAACAGTCATGCGCGAGGATTGTGGGGGGGGGGGTTTCTACTGTCAAAAGAATAAAAAACCTTGCTGGATTTTATTTATTCAGTTTAATTACAGAAAAAAAGCAATTTCCTTTCCTTCTATTCCATTAGAAAAAGAGGACGCTTCACTCTTATGCGGGCTAGAAAGGGACGATTTTCATTAGAGTGTTTTGCTTCGATAAACTAAATTAGTTTCTCCAAATTGCAGTGATCTTTCCATTGATTTTTTTTTTTTAATTTGGCTGTATGATGGATTAACCAAATAATTTACATTTTAATTTCGAGCTGCGACTCACAACCATGTTAGCCATGAAGACTTTTACAGAGGAGTGCTTCAAGGAAGAAAATATTCCTGGACGGGTACAGACGGAAATATGATTGAAAGATGGCATAGGGAGAGATGCAATCCACATCATACAATATCAGTGTTCCCAACAGTTTTCACACCATTACCACTTTAGTTAAGTAAATCACCAATTACCCAACTACAAAAAGTCTTAATCTTGGCAAATACGTTCCAAGTTGTGTGAAACAAGGAGATCATGCGAAACCCAGTTTGTCGTCATATGTGGGTGGAGAATTTCCAGGAGAAAACTATTGAAAAGTTTTATATTTCTGCAATTCTCGGCAAAACAGACCTTTGGTATCTTCAGTCTTTTCGATTTCATCCTGAAAACATTATCTGATCTTAGATCAGATAACATTTTAGAATTTAATCAGAATTTCTCGAATTTATATCCTAAATTCTGAGACATTCTCAGAATTTAGTGAATTAACTTAGTGGTTCCCAACCTTTGGCCACTTAAGTCAAAGTTAAAAGATGTATATTCATGGCAATCACCTAAATATGATTGAAAAGGGTCACCGTACACTGGTTTTTAGAAAATCAACTGTGCCAGCGATGTACATATCATTCCCTTGTTTTTCAAAGGTTAGCAACAGAACCTGGTCGTCATCCAAGCCTGATATTAACGTACTAGCCAGAAGGATTAAGAAAAGAGAAGAAAGATGGAAGTCCTTTGGAAGCAGTTCGTAACAGAAAGCACCTGCCAGAAGCAACAGAGGAAAACCGTATTCATTCTCTATAATGTCTCCTCCACCACCGAGTCTCTCTTAATAAATAAGAGCCCGACATGAAATAGTGGGTTGCTGCCTTCGGGTTGACACCTTGAATCGCCTCATTTTTTTATCCTGGCTGTAGCAATAGTTTATAACATCGAGATATTTCCCTCGAGTTTGTGCAAAGCAAAGGTGGCGTCAAGCAGCAGTTCTTCAGAAAACAAAAGAAAATTTCGAAAAAATATACGCTGCGTAATGAAAGGATAAAAACGGATTGAGGTGTAGACGTAGATAAATAAAACGAAAAAGCTTCAAAGACACTACTCTGGAAGTGCTTTATGAAAGATTGTAAAAGATATCACTAAATTTTGTTGCATGATTGTGGAATTTCAGTTGTGAGAAGTCTTATGCGTATGCAATCCAACCTGGGGGCAGTCTCAGGCATTCTGCAACCCTAAGAAGAGTAATTTTGCCAACCCTGGAAGGAATATTTTATGAACTTTATTTTTGTATAGCCAATCTAAACTAACTAATACTTCAGTTTTTCCTCTAAGATCTATATAAAGCACAGAACTCCAATATACAACTTAATGCAGGTTAAACTGATCCGAATAACTTTCTCTTTCCACCCAAATAACTTTAACAAAATTACAAAAACAACATGCAAATCAGACGGGATATAAAAGTTCACAGTACAACAGCAGTACTCTAATCTAAAAGATATGTTGCGCGTCTGATTAATAATGTTACTTGGGTGTGAGAAGAACAATTGTAAGCGAAAGTTACATCCGGATCTTTGATTTGCATAACTCGATTTAAAGGGATTTGATTGTTTTTGAACGCACAGTTACTAAAAAGGTGTAAAGAATTGAAGAAAGTGGCACCGTTCCTGGTTATGAGAGGAAGTAAATATCTTATATTGTAGTTATACATTATGGTTCTAACACCATATGGGAAAGTAATTTTGGTGAGGTCATTGACGTACATTTTAAATAACAAGGGTCCGAGCAAAGACCCTTGAGAAATACCTGTAAGGGGCATGAATTCTTTTGAGTAGTGGTCTACGATCTTTATTTAGTATTTTCTCCCAGAGGTATAGTCTTAAACTAAACCTTAATAAACCAAAGACGGGCTAAGGGAGGAGGAACACCTCTTCTAGAAGAAGGGGATTTGATCTGGATCTCCAGAATAATCATTTTTTAAGTTCAATAATACGTTTGAGATGTCTGTCGTATTCATTAATAGTGAATTTTAATAATTGCTTTGAAGAGTATACAGAATTTTATTGAAATTAATATTATGTAATGGGTATTAGATAAGGTTTTCGTAGTAATCTACAAACAACTCAGAAATCCGATCTGGAGAATGGGCAGTTCGATTACCAGGAATCAGTTTCGGTACGGAAAAATGCTGCTTACGTTTAAATGTTCTTACGAAATTCCAGAATAATCTTGGGTAATTGTTCTCAGTTAAGTTTTTATTAAATTGGAATTAAATTGACTCTTTTTCAGTTTAATTCCAACATCTCTTCCACAATCATCGTCCTCCATGATAGTTTCGTCATTTGTCACTCGTTTGGAGAGGTCTGGGTTCAATTCCCGAAGACTGGAGAAGGGTAACGTGCAAATCTCCTTAAAACACACTTCTACAGATATAATACACTTATTGGAATGTAATTCGGGGCGGTTATTGTAATAAAACATCCACAAACAATTAATAGAGAAGGTAGCAAGTAGAAGGAAAAATGTCAACAATCCTGATGTATTGTTACACCTCCATTTTAACATTATTGTGCGAAATCGTTTTGTTAATATAAAAGAAAAAAAAATCAGACGCCGTTGGGACATCAGAAACAGTAGTATTTAACGTAAATTGGACTGGATTTTATTGCGTACATCTGAAGATAAACCAAATTAAAGCGGTCAACATTTAGCAAAATAATGCAAACTTTCAGCGAAGTGTATAAAATTCTCACGAGAGATATGGAATCACTGATGGTGAATGCGAACTCATATATGGGGAATATATTTCCAACCTGGAACTCGTCGCAAACAGTGGAAGGACAAAGAAGCTCTAGTGAGATAAGTAACAGATCCAATTTGCCTTCGGGAATAACTTCTTCAATAAGGAACAGCGACCAGTGCTCTGGTTCCCAAATAACTTCAACAGCACCACCAGATATCAATCGGCTGAAAGAAGAATTCCTCCAGATAGCCACGGAAAGGATGTTGGATCGAATTAGGGGAATCCGCGAAGGGTGCCAAGAAGCCTTGTGCCGAAAATATGAACCAACTAGATCAGCTCCAGTAGCTTCAACGTGTACACGTCAGAGGCCGTATTTTCCAACAGGTAAGACTAAAACGTTTTTTGGCATCGATAATTTATCCACCAGACAGTGCGGGAGTTCATCAGATGAGGTGGAAGAACTGTCGATTCCAGTGAAGCCTAAGATACGTAAAAGAAGACACCACTCTGAATCTTCCGTCCTTGAAAAAAACTGTAAAAAAAGGAAATTTGAATGATCCCAGTACGAACGCAGAATTTCTAATCTTTAAATTTTGTTTAGAAGTTGACTGTCAATGCGAAACTGAATCTTTTAAAGGAATGGCTTGAAAATTGCATATATATTAATCAGTTTCCTATATAATGTCTGTATTAATACTAAAATCGAATACAATTTGTAGTAACTTAAATAAACAGTGGATATATTTCATAATGCTTTGTCCCAATGGTTTGCTGTTTTGTATCAAGAATGATCAGTGTCATTCTTCATCATGATGTCAACTCAATCTGATGACTGTTGGGTTTGGCGCGGCCCAAACCAACCATGTTATAATTCACCAGGGTGAATTATAACATGTTATCCATACCCGAATTTTTGGATTATGCAAATAGTAGAATTGACCAAATTCCAGCATTTCAATAATTCTATAAAATAAATAAATTCTGTTTTTACTCTAGGAAGGCTAAGAAAGGTCAGTGGAGTTTATCACGCAGAGGGAATACAAAAACAGCACCACGTTTAGCAGTCACGTTGCTTGGAACCACGGTGAACTCTAAGGCATTTACCATCGGGCTTGGTACGAATTCGCCTCCGAGAAAGGAATTTTAAATAAAGGAACGTGTAATATTTCTTAATCGTTATGAGATTTGAAACATCGATTTTGATTCCCCCCATAATTTTAAACTACGGGAGAGGGGATTTTATCATTGAGGTTAATGGAACTTGGCCATGTGGCCATTCCAAAATTATCTTGGAAGTAAACAAGTCATAGAGAGCACTCCATTGAGAATGGAGTGCTCTCTATGACTTGTTTACCTCATTACAGACTAGGATTAAAACCATTTGCTTCACTTTTTCAAAGGAATTATGATGGCCAGCCACTCACTTTTGTCCTCTGAAGATGACAGAAGTGGGTAGCGATCACAACAAAAAACCGAGCTCAATTTACATCTTAATGAATTCGCTTAGACAAAAGATAAGTGCTCGAAGGAGCAAAGGATGAAGCAACCGATAATAAGATCAATAACAGGACACGATTTTTTTTTATATAGCGAAGAATAATTTAATGAAATCCCTCACTCTTGACATTTGGGTATCATATCAGGTTCGCGAATGATGTAGTACAACGAAAGAAACGGTGTGGGATTTTAGCCAGTCACAGTAAACAACTTATTTGTTGTTACTCGTGGCTCTGCTTCTGGTATCTACCGTTCAATTAAGACGCCATTGGGCCTTTTTCGGGGGACTTCAATTTACGCCTACAGGATTCATCGAAGTTTGAAATTGGAATCCAAGTAAAATTATCCATCTTCGGGAAGTTGTTGAGAACGTTGTGAAATTCAAAAGGGAGAAAAGAACACGGTGCATTATCTCGGGTATATGATACGCGTGAGTTGGGACCGCATTTTATTCAACTGAAAAAAAAAACAACGACATCTTTTTGCTAGTAACACTGACCATTTTTAATTAGTTAACATTAGTAGAGGCGTATGATACAAGAAAGCAAGCATGTAAAGCATCAACAAAAAAAAATAATAATAAATAAATAAAAACCCTTCCCATTTCACCCATCCATTCGCTCCAAAAGTTTGTCCAGTTCTCACTTGAATTTATTTAAATCAAGCATCCGATGGCTAAAGGCAAATTTCCGCACGTGTATTCTACAACTGTATTTCCTTAATTTGAATTTATGTCCCTTAAAGTTCGCAATCTGGGCAAGAATCCCCACCCATTAGTAATTTAGCTTGCTCAGACCATTCAAGGCCTTATACATTTCAATCAGATCACCTCACAGGTGCCTAGTCTCCAGACGCTGCAATTTGCAGAACTTAAGCCTTCTTGGTAAGGGGACCCCCTTCGTTCCTTTCACCAATCTTGTTGCCCTTCTCTGTATTCGTTCTAGCAGCTCTATATCCTTCCTAAAATGAGGCCTCCAGACCTATACGCAGTACTCAAGGTGTGGCGTGATCATTGCCTTATACAAAGGGGATAATCATCTTCTTTTCCCTACTAGCAAAATCCGTGTATATTATTGACAAGATCCCATGAGCTGCTCTGGCAGCCTGTCTGCATTGCTCTGAAACTCCACCACACAGTTGGTACATTCTCTGGGGTTGCTGCTACCCATATGCAGTACTTTGAATTTGTCAAAGTTAAACTTCAGTTATCATTTCAATCCATCTGCCCAGCTTTTCTAGATCCTGTTGCAGTAGCGTACCTTCATCACTGTCAAAAAACCCTGCCAACCTTTTCCGTATCGTCTTGCCTCTTTAAAACATCCATTTTCTTCATTTCAGATGTTTTGTGTCAGCAGATGTCAGATCTCACATTGCCTTCCTGTGAACTGGTAACAATATTCTATATTTTCCTGCCAAAAAAATAAGCTTTCCTCACTTGCTGATTTAAGATAAATATGCCCTTTTGGGTAGCATAGTTGGTCACAGTCCTCCCCACAGCGGGTGGAAAAGATTGAGTTCGAGTCCCGTCAATGACACGAGGATTTTTTTTTTTAACACGTGGCTGAGTTAGCATGTTGAAAAAGTTGTCCGCTTCTTTTCTTCCTTAGGAAATGTTTTTAAATAGTGCCCCTGGCTTCTACTACTGTTGTGGTGATTTTCTTCAGTATCCTCAGAGAACTCTTCCCGAAATAAGATAGTACTGGAAGGGCTACACAGTAGACTTCAACTAAGAAGAGAGACTTCATCGCACTCCGTGGAAGGAATCCGCAAAAAAGAAACCCCACCGTGAAAGAGAATGAACTTAGGTCCTCTGAACTGTGATGCAATGGAAAGGGTTCTCAGATAAAATTGTAGATTATTTAGAGTAAGGTTGAAGAAATTACGAGAAATAAGGAAATGTTTAGTATTGAGTTGATTTATTGGTTGAAGTCGTCAAGAAAATTGACATTGCTAAATTAAGAGAGATACTGTATATGGGATTGTTAAGTTAGCGTATGGTTAGCTGTTGCGAAGAGAATTGATATTGCTGATTAAGAGAAATATGAGGAAGTGATTAAGATTGAATGTCTGTAGCTGTAGCGAGAGTTGATATTCTTAATTGAGAGAAATTTTATGGAAATAAGAGCATGTTTTAGGTACTAATAGATTAAATGAGAAAAATATATATATGATAAATAGATTAAATGTAAATGAATACCGGTTATGTATATACTTGTAAGTAGTTTTGTATAATAAATGACTGTTTTATAATGTGTCGTTGCTCATGAAAAACTGACAACACACACAGCCAGCTCCTGGAAATGCTGTACAAGGGGAAATAATATTTAATTAAATAAATAAAAAACCTCCCACAACTGTGTCACTGGCCTTCTGTTTGTCAATTGTCTTCCCACTGTTCAGAGGCTGCTGCGATTTCTTCCTCGTTCAGGTAATGCGCAACTGGAGCTTTCACATCCACCTCAATCCAATTAGCCAGGTTATTTGCTGCAAGACTGCCACCAAGCATGTTACATTAGCATCAATAGAGGTATATGATGCAAGAAAGCAAGCTTAAGTAGCATCAACCAAAAAAAAAAATAAATAAATTTCACATATCCATTCTCTCTAAATGTTTGTCCAGTTCCTCCTAGATTTTATTTAAGCTATCAACCTCTACAAGGACAAATGGAGGCTTGTTCCAGCAATCAATTACCCGATGGCTAACGGAAAATTTCTGCACATCTATTCTACAACTGTCTTTCCTCAATTTGAATTTATGCCCCCTCTAGCGATTAATCTGAGCAAGAGGAAGAATCCCATCAGATTTGAGCCTGCTCAATCCGTTCAAGACTTTATACACCTCAATCAGATCACCTCGCAGGTGCCTAGTCTCCAGACGTTGCAATTTGCAGAACTTAAGCCTTTCTTCGTTAGAGCAGCCCTTTGTTCCCCTCACCAATCTTATTGCCGTTCTCTGTACTCGTTCAAGCAACTCTACATCCTTCCTAAAATGAAAACTCCAGATCTGTACACAGTACTCAAGGCGTGGCCTGACCATTGCCTTTTAAAAGCAAAGGTTACAAGCAACCTTTGCTTCTTGTTCTGAAAATGCTGCTAATTCAAGATTATTAGTGATCTCGTCTGTTCCAATACATTTTTTCCAGCAGTTTAATTTCAGTTGAGCTTTCGCCCCTACTTATCAACTTGAATTTCTAAGTTTACCACACCGGCAAGTAACTCACCACGATAGACCTGGAAGGTTGAAAAATACCCAAATCATTGTGCTGAAGTACTGTAGTTGTGTTCCTTGGCAGAAACGCGACTCTGATCTTGCCACCTTTCGATTTCAGGACAGCAGCGGGAGAATGAACTGGGCAGTGATCCAACAGTAACAGAGCTTTCTCTTCAAGTTTTCTTGAAAGCAAGAGGCGTCTCATCGATGGTACCAACTCTTTCAAACCATGAAACAAAAATATCACTGGTCATCGTATCGTTGGAGCTATTTTTATAAATCACAGGTAGAGATTTCATGTTACCATGCTAAAAACACCGGGGACTTCGCCTTTTGCTGATCCATAAAGGCTTTAGCTTGTGATTTCCAGTCTTGTTTGCACACACAACGCACATTCTTTTTTTTTTTAGTTTTCACGCCCACTCTGTTGGGTGCCATTTTAATATGCAGTAACTTGCCAGGGAGAAGTTTATACTAGGCTGTTTCGTCACAATTGTACAACTGTTCATCTGTGAATTCACCATCTTGAATCTCATAATGCAGAAATTCATGAAACGCATCTGCTGCTATAATATAACCAATTGTAGATTCGCCTACAAGATTAAGCTGGGATATTCCATGACGAACCTTCATCTACCAGCCACCCTTCAGAAGCTTTAAATGCATCATCATTTCCATCAAACAGCTTATGAAATTCAAGTTCCTGTGAGTTCAAAACTACCTCATTTATTGGTACTCTTTCACCGTGCTTCTGTAGAAACCACTTTTATTAGTTCACATCACTGTTTTTATGAAGTTTAGGTTTCTTTCTTTGGAAGCATACTTCATCTTCTACTGAGTCTACGAATGAATGCAATTTTTCTTCCTCTTTCACCCAACCGGAGATTGCGCCTTCTGGAATTCCACATTCGCGAAATATAGTGCATTCAGTTTCTCCACCTTTCGATAATTTTCTTCAATTGTGTAATTTTCTTTTGGTGTTCACTACTTCAGTCCTACAGATTTACTAATTTTGCCGTCTGATGCCCCAGAATTTACCATGTTTTGAGAAAACCAAGCTGTGCAGCCTATCATAGTTCCGAAGTGAAGTCTGGTGGTTTCTTCATAAATCACTTGTCAGTTTATGTATACTGTTTTTGTCTGGTTTAGCCCATAGCAGTTTTTGCCATCCTAGGTGTAACTGCTAGTAGAAGAAAGGATGTCGTGGGCTTAAAAAGATTTATTTTGTAACGCACTTGACGAACGGGAGCCGCATTCCCCTCCACAGGTAGCTGTCCGTAATTAGCATTCTACTGATATATTCTTTTATTGTATCTTTAGCTGAGGGAAGAATGGTGTCTACAATAATTAGGTTGTCCTGTATTTCAATAAGAACTTTTTGTTCAGGTAGTTCAATGCTGGCTTAGAAATTAAAGCGCCACGTAGAAAGGCCCAAGCCTCCCCTTACAAATACCCTGCCAGTTCGTCCTTGAATAGCGACGCTGAGAGCTTGAGGGTCGGGCAGATTTAAGCGGCAAACTATGTAATCCTGTGGCTTAACTGGGGTTAGGTCAAGACGCTATGTTGCTTAAGGGAGTGGGGAGAGGCGTCTACGTTCAAAGGAAGTCGTTGACACCCGGTGTGGCAAGCAGCATTCGCTTGTTGGTGTACTACCATGCCAACAAAATAGAAAATACAACCTCTAAATTCAGATAAAGATCGATTAGCGGATATTCTAATTTTACGCATTCCAAAGAAGTGTGCAAATATCCCTCTACTTTTTTTCTTCTTTAAAGGGAAGTATATTAATAGTTTCGATCAAATTAAAAGCGAACAGAAGATGACTTATTCAAAATGGCTGAAAATACAGCAAAGAGTGATAGAGATTTAATATTATTTGCAAATCAGTTTTCTGATTTTCTAGCTAGGTTTCAGTGTCGTGTTTCATCTGGTGCAGCTTGGCCAGGCCATTTGAGAAATGAGCCAATGCTGCAGTTTTGTTACTATAAATTCCATGGTCTGATTCTCCACAACCACAGAAGTGGCTATTTCTGAAGGCCGCTTGGGCATCAGGTTTCACGTGAGCCGGATGGCATCCTAACATAATTATTTATGCGCGATGTGCAGTTGATTACAGTTACAAAACTCATTTGCTAATTATATACTGCTTTATTGTTTAACTGATGGCGATACACCGCTGGATGTCTCGATGGGATGGATTTATTAATAACCAATTGCGAGTGGAAGGATGCTTTGTTATCTTCTATGATAAGATGAAAGCACTATGAACTAGTGTATTTCTGAAAGTTACTGCTCTTGATCTACTGCAGTGGTAAAGAGCACTTTTGGACCAATTTTCCCAACTAATGCGACAGAATTGGTCCTATTTCTGTCGCATTAGAGATCCCCTAGTATATTAGGGGACTTTTTCTACATCTGCCAAAAAAAAAAAAAAAAAAAAAGAGAAACATTTCACCAATCTTATACTTCCGACCACCATAATTTATTTCAATAATCTGCAACGACGTGCTGCCTACATGAGTCTATCCTTCTGTTACTCTACTGTTGGCATTCTTGGCGAACAGACGTGCCTATTACAGCTCTTCATAGCGACATTAAAGAAGCATAGATAAGAGGGAATTAAAGCAGGATTTCAAAAGGTTTAGTATATTGTAAAGTTTATTTTAATAAACTTTTTTCTTTTCTTGTAATAGTTTGATTTTTTTTAATATTATAAATATAATTATTTGAAAGTTTCTTTTATTAAAAATTTGTAAATTTTAAAATGGTTATTAAAAGATCCGCCTTGAACACTTCGTCAGAGGGTATGATGACTCATATGGAAATTGCCGATGACGATTCCCGGGTGAGTCATGATTTTATCCCTTGCAGAACCTGTGGGATGTATTCCAAGGTCGACCTAGTAGATAATCCTAGCTCACTTGGAGATTCTTTTCTTTGTCACCGTTGTAAGGAGTGCACCGATCTTAAGTTACAGTTTTCCCTCCAGAATAATGTAACTAGGAGCTCGTCAGCGACTCAAGACTTTAGCAACCTACCGAGTGATGCACTCCCGATTCTGGTCCCAGAACAGAATAATCAAGTGCAAACTACTCTGGTTCGAAAGGACTTAGTTTTATTAGGGGACTCCATTGTCATGGAAACATTTTCTGTAATAAGGATAGGTGGACTAGAACCAGGGTATGTCTGCCGGGAGCAACTATTAATGATGTCACCAACAGATTGTCGGATTTTAATGGAGGTAAAGAGAATATTATTATTCATGTAGGGACTGATGACATCAAGCATACACGATCTGACGATTTGTTAGGCAAATATAGGACCATGCTGAAGAAATGTCCCGAGTTAGGTCACAATGTGTCTGCAATTCTGCCCAGGCACGATAGGAGGGATTATATGCTGAAAGCCTTGTGGATTAACTCAAGACCTGAAGGAATCTGCAAGGCTTTTGGGGGGAAATTTCTATCAGCTTGGCCCCCCACTTGTAGGTAGAAGGAATCTTATGTAGAGATCGAATACATTTAAAAAAAGGTGATGCAAGAGTTTTTGCCAGTATTGAGGATACATTAAAGATTCAGGGAAACTGCTAGTTTGGGGGGAGGGGGCATAAGGGTAATATAGATAAGCGTTTATCTGATAATATTGGTCAAATTAATGCTTGCATATACCTGAACAGTTCTTGTTTGCTACCAGAACAGAACATTATCAAGATGTTCTGAGGGAAGAAACGTTTCAAATGAGCGGTCAGCTAATACCAGTGAAGCGAGCTTAAATAACTTTAAGGGGTGTGTCAGGGTAGTTAACTATACAAGAACACCAAGTCTTAATTGTTTGTACAGTAATGGCAGAAGGGTCGTCAATAAAAAGAGCGAATTCGAACTGCTGGTTAGGACAAGTAACGCTGACATAATAGGGCTTACAGAAACGTGGTGCCACCCCGAGATAAGGGTGGATGAGTTTCAGTACGGTATGTATAATGTATTTAGGGAAGATAGAAGGGGTGGTAGGGTTATGCTTCTTATCAAAAGCAGCCTGAGCGCGACGAAAGCCTTCCCGGATTCAGACGTTTCACATGCTAGTATAGAATCTGTATGGTGTGAGATAGTTGTAAGCAAAGGTATAACGAGAGTGTGAGTAATCTACAGGCCAGGTGATTGTGAAGATTATGACAAAAGCCTCTACATGCAAATGAATGGGCAAGTAAGCGTGAATGTCTTATTATGGGTCATTTTAATTTGCCTCTATTTGATTGGAGCAAATAGGAGGGAAACTCCAAATGGGAGATAATTTTTAAATCAACTAGATTGCTATTTGTATTAACATGTCAGGGAAAAGAATACTCGAGACCTCATCATCACCCATGAACCAGATGACATAATACGGCTGACAGTACAGGAACCAGTAGCAGGAAGTGATCACGGAGTTCAACGGTGGACGATGAAGAAAGAAGTAGCAGTAGTTAAAGGCAAAGGAAATAGTTATAATTTCAGGAGATGAAATTACGATGCCTTAAGG
The DNA here is from genome assembly GCF_048544385.1 of Mastigoproctus giganteus. NCBI lineage: Eukaryota > Metazoa > Arthropoda > Arachnida > Uropygi > Thelyphonidae > Mastigoproctus > Mastigoproctus giganteus. The sequence continues at coordinate 155,032,397 of NC_143586.1, read as the reverse complement.
TGCTTCATGGCCTCTATTAACTGGGTAGATATCTCACAGAGAGCGAATACAATTGGACTATGATATACCTTTAAAACATTAATCACAGAAGCCTTGAATGGTATTAAAAAACAAAAACTCCACGAGGAGGATTCCAAGTTGGATGAATAAGGAAGTTTCCAGATCATTGAACAGAAAAAGACAGCATGGAAAAGTTAGAGCAATAAAAAGTACAGAAGCGTATAACAACTACAAATTAATCTGTAATAATGCCATGAAAGGGTTAAGCTGGCAAAGGCAGATTATGAGAAATCGCTGGCAAAGGGGAGGGGATAATGAATTCTTCACATATAAATGCAAAGAAGAGAAGAACAAACCAGATTGGATCCTTATGTAATGGACGTAGGATAGTATTAGATACCCCCAGCTGAACTCAGTTACTTTGCATCGATATTTACAGAAGAAAAACCCTTCACGTCAATGAGAAATTCTGGGATAGAGGTTGGAAAAAAAAGTAATTCATGATGTTGAAATTACGTACATTTATTTAATGAAAATAACTTTCGGGCCTACAGGCCAGTAAGGCTCCTGAGGTTGATAACATTTACCCTATAATCTTAAGGGAGGCGGCAAGTGAGTGCATTGGACCATTGAGACTAATTATGCGAGCATCACCGGACTCAGCAATTATTCCGTTGGATTGGAAAAGTGCAAATGTTTCTCCAATACTAAGAGTGAAGTGGGAAATTACTGGCCGGTTAGTCTAACTTCAGTAGTAGGGAAAATCATGGAGACAATGATCAAAGCTGGAATTCTGAAGGATACTCAGCACGGTTTTGTAAAGAGAAAATCATGTTTAACTAACCTGGTTAGCTATTTTGACAGGGTCACTCAAGAGCTGGAATTTGGGAATAATTTCGACATGTTTATTTGGATTTCAGCAAAGCATTTGACTCAGTCCCACGTGAGCAGTTACTTTATAAGCTGGAACAGGTTGGAATCACAAGGAAAATCCTTAGATGGCTTTAGGGCAGGAGGCAGAGGGTTATGATAAATGGTTATTCCTCAGGTTGGGTTGATATAAGGAGTGGGATTCCCAAGGATCATTATTAGGACCACTGTTTTCATAAATGACATCGATGAAAGAATAGAGGGCGTGATGTCTAAATTTGCAGATGATGTAAAGATTAGTAGAGTAGTTAATGATCGCCGCCAAGCACAGCTTCTTCAGAATGACCTAGATAGACTTCAGGGATGGTCAGAAAAATGGCAGCTATGCTTTAATCCAGCAAAGTGTTTAGGTGTTGCACCTGGGGAACAGTAACTCCAAAATAACTTATACATTTGGTGGAGTTGAACTAAAGCCTGTAGTACGGTCAGACATGAAATTCTCTGAGCATTGTAAACAGGTTGCAAGGAAGGCCCATGGTGTTCTATCGAACAATTGCTAGTAGAGATAAGGACGTCATAATCCCATTGTATTGTTAGACCACACTTGGAATACTGTGTTCAAGTATGGAGACCGCACCTAAAAAAAATACATTGTTCTTCTTGAAAAGTTCCAGAGACGGGTAACTCGCCTGGTGAGATCGGCAAAAGGGCGTCCATATGAGGAAAGACTTCGAATATGTCGGTTGCAGAGCTTGGAAACTAGACACCTTAGAGGAGATTTGATTGAGGTGTTTATGGCTCTGAGAGGCATAAGCAAAATGAATAAGGACGAAATTTTCACGGTTATAAATGATTCTAGAACTAGTGGCCATAATTTCAGGTTACAGGGGAGATGTTTAGACTGGATTGCAGGAAGTTTTATTTTAGCCAGAGAGTTATAAATTACTGGAATAAGTTGCCTACATGGGTGGCAGAAGCTGAAAGTTTGAGGAAATTAAGGTCAGCTGGATAATTTTCTTCTTATTATTCTTTTCATTTTATTTTTTAGCTGGTGCAGCATAAGCCATAGGCTTCCTTGCTGAATCCACGGACATGGTTCACCAATCTCCAACACGTCGATAAACTCCAGAATTCCGCAGACATTAGATTTTACAGTAAAATATGCAATTGCATTGATTATATAGAAGACTACCCAACTTTCGAAACGTGCTGTGTAACGCTATATTTTATTGTCAGATGAGGTATGAGACTAATTGTAGTTTCACGTTATATTTGCAGTGAACTGTGTACTTCTGAAAATACTGATGAATCGTTAAAGGGCGTTACCGGAAAATACATATCAGCTTAGATGGTATAGGTACAAAAGTTCCAGATTCAAATTTTACATTTTCCAGCAACAGACTTCCTTTTTAAATTAAGTACAGACGAGCTGACCTTCAATTACGGAGTATTAGAAAACAATAATGGACAATACTCGAGAATACTTTCAAAGAGAAGTTCTCTGATATTATTGTTCATTGGAATCAAACGGAATATTATTATCCAATAATAATATTTCGTTTGATGGAGATAATCCCAGAGCTCTTCCACGCTATCCGCTTTGCCACCCGAGGGAAGTAGTAGTGGCCACATGAAGCCTAATTAGGGTCATAATGAAATTGTTATTCGACAGTAATAAATATAAGACAAGGCTCAGTGGAAAGCTTTCATAAAACTCAGACTGCAATGCATGCAAAGCTAAAGAACTCCTTTGGCGAGGCTTGAGGGTTTAAGAGAAACTGGACCAGATGGAACAATTTAGACGGAGACCATACGAACTTGATTTGTCAAGTTCAAGAATGCGACTGATTCGATCGAAAACCAGTTTCATTGTTCTCATAAGAGGAGGCAGAGTTTTTATCACAAGGACCAGACTAATATTGCAGCAACTCATTGGCTGCGGCTAATGTAAAAGCAGGATTCAGTTTACTCTACACTCATAGTCAAAACATTATGACCACCCCTGTCTCCATGAGTGGACGCATCACACAGTAACTAGGAGTGAGGTTACCGATCGGCTAAGAATAGTAGTGACGGCACGATAGTTCGTCTCTACATGTTCGTCAGTAGGAAGCCCGTGCAATGAAAAGGACTTGGAGTTAGGTCGCACTGTTCCACCAGTGAACGAATGGACGGGTGCGTATTCGACGATAACATGCATGGTGGACGAAAAGAGGCCAGCAGCGGTGTAATCATGGTTTGGTGAATGTTTTCATGGACATCACTGGGTCTCCTCATCCCCATTGAACACACCCTCACCGCCAGATCCTATCCCAGCATTGTTTTGGACCAAGGTTTGCTCTACATGGTGACCGTGTATTCAGGTTGCACTGGACTCTTTCAGCGAGACAATGCCCTGTGTCATAAGGCCCGCATTGCGCAGGGATGATTCGAGGATCATGTCCAAGCATTTATTGTGCTCACCTGGCTGCCAATTTCCCCCGACATCGAGTCCATCAAACATTTGTGGGATGCGGTGAAAAGCAGCATTCGCGCATCTATGCCAGTTACTTGCTCTGTTGCTGAACTCCGAAACGTCCTTCTGTCCAGGATACCTGAGGACACCTTCCGCGGTTTCATGGAGTCGGTATAAAGAAGAACAACAACTAATTACAAAAGTCATTACATGGTTACATAATATCAATATTTAATATGTATAATTGTTCACAGGGGGTTTCCAGTGAGTTACTATACGTATTCCAGCCGACACAAAGTGCAAATCGGCCCATGGAACAAGATTTCGAGAGAGTATAGAATAGTAAAAACACTATCTTCCAATTTAATTAAAGGAGGCACTAAAAAGGGTTTAGGGTCGAAAAAAGCAGTAAATAAATCTGGCACCAGATTTATTCAGTATTCCAGGTCTACATCAGTGCAAGTACATCTAATACAGGACCCACTTGTACATTATATCAGTGATGTGTTAGGAGTGACGTAATCAATTTACAACCATTTGAATATATTTTTTAAAAATTTTCATTAAGGTAATAAATGACATCTTTAAAACATGTCCTGATTTATTCAGCACTGATGCTACACATTAGGCCTCGACCAATTTCAACTGATTCTCTGGCTAAATACCATTGCATTACATGGTAGGAACAATGAACCCGTTGATTTCAATGGGTCCTGAAGCCAGGTAGTTATTTTTTTTTACTTTATGTACGATGAGCATTGGAGAAAACGAAGATGACTTTGATAGGTGTATGGAACTTGCAGTAAGTTAGGTTGAACATTCCAGACCAACGAATTTGGTTGCATCAACGTCATCAGTATAAGAAATATTTCAACAAGGCGGATAACATTTGTTTTATTATGTACCTTCTTTAAAATATCCGTTTTATTTTAAACCTTGAAAGATGGATTACTCATGTCCAGTGGTGTGAAAGTGTTCCATGGTATGTGAATGCCATTGAATTCTAACGAATTTTCTTTAAGACGTTTTAAAGAAAGAATTCAATCCGCAGATTCCTATGAAGTTTATTCCACAACAGTCGCACCATTCATCGTAACAAATTTCTGGAAATTTATGGTGTCATGAAGAAATGAGTCACTACGTTGGCTGCAATTTCCGGTAGTTTATAGGAGGCAAGTAAAGTCACCCTATGATGTCATCACAGCACATCAAAATAAAGAATATCCATGTGACTAACTGTCCTTCCACACTAGGCGAGAAAAGAGTAGATGTGAATCCCGTCTGAGGAGGAATTTTGATGGAATTTTTTCATACAACCACGAAGAAGGTCAGGAGAGGGTCGTAGCCATTATTATCAAAAATATAAGTTCCAAAGGGATGGGTATGAAAAACTAATACGTAACTTTCTACAGGTATTCTTTGCATCTATCGACGAGATAAAATATCCCACGTGGATAAGAGAAGGAGCCAGTGAAAGGCGCGGACATGGGCATGCCCAGAACATTTCGCTGGCTGCTATCCTTGAACTATCGCTCCATCTTTACAGGAAAGCCATAGAAGTAACGGAAAATGGTTGCTATCTCGAGAAGCTTAAGAAGTGCAATATTGGCTGTTTGAATACCACGGTGAAACAGAAATAAGCACGCACTGTGCATCGTTTAAACTTTCACTCAAATGACTTGCGTGACAAAGAAATAAAAATAACTGCTGACTGGGAGGTCAGATTTATTTTCTGTACGTATTATGACCAACTGAGTCGTTGTCAGAAATCATGTTCCTGGGTTGGTTGTTCTACCCAGAAAAAGAAAATGTTTTTGATTGTCTTATTCACATGTCCATTCATTTAATGTTGTAATTTCAACACTTGATTGGCCAATTCACGCTAGCTGAAGCCTCTTTAATTCTCCCGATTTCAGTTCTCAATTAAACGAATTCAATTTTTTTTTGTAATCTTAAGCGATTCTGATTACCCACTCAGGAAAAGGATAAATCATCAAATAAAGCTGCTTTGAAATTTTCTTAACGTCCATCGGTCTTGAGGTTAACCGGATCAAAATCAGTCAAGCTGACGTTGAGTCCATTTCGGAAGCACAAAGATCAAGTTCCAGATTAGGCACGAGCCAATAGGGAAAGACTCCAAATTGATCAGAAAAAAAAAAAAAAAAAACATCCACGAGTAGCTGTTCCTATCCTGCTCTACGCTTGTCTCTATCCTTATCAAATTACAGACGCAAAACATCTATATGTTGGTAAAACTAATGATAAGGACAGTAGATGTCTTTTATATTTCAATCCTTGTTATAAAAATAAGATACTAGCTATCGGGCCGGTTAGGTTCCGTATCCTATGAGCTGCCAAAATCGTTCGTAGAGACTCTGGCCCATGCAACTTGATTGTATTCCACAGTTTCCTCAGATTGGACCGCGATGTATCCCAGCCGAGAATAGCTCTTTCCACTTCATCTCACAAATGCTCAATTGGGTTGAGATCCACTGAGTATGAGTATGCCAACAAAGTACGGTAAATTAACCCTCATGTTCCTGGAATGTAGTGTATTAATTTTAGTGTGGCTGCCATAGCCAGTGGTCAAATCAAAGGGTACACTACTACAGGCATTTGACTTGACCGTGGTTCATGCCACGTGAATACTAAATACAATGCTGCCTTGCATTCTCTCTATATATTGTGAACACCTTTGATCTTATGTGGTTGTCCTGGAGTATAAATAAAATTTATACCTAGCAAGATGGGTCCACCGACTCATGTTTTTTTGCCATACTCTGTTCCTGCCATTAATACCCGATAACTGAAACCAGGATTCGTCTGACTAACCGACCTCTTCTCATTCTTGAAATGTCCAGTGTTGGCGTTGATGCGTCCGCTGTTTCCACAGCCATTTGTTTTCAGCAAACCAGAGTGGAATCCGATGAAGTTGCTCGCTATATCTAATTCGTGACACTGTCCTAAGCATTATGCAACATTTTTTCGCACCAGATTATGCGCATACTTTGCAATGCTTCATTTTCACCTCGAAGGAAGTGGATACTTTTCAATGAAAATGCGATTGTCCATCACTCTAGTCATACTCATGAGCACTTCAAACAATATCGAAGCGATTTCATTTCAACAAATATGACCATATATGAATCATCCCCCCCCCCCTATCCAGTACAGTGTGGTACAGAAGAATGGGTGGGAGTACATGCTCAGATGTACATCTTTCTAGAACTCCGAAAGCTCTTCCCTCTGGACAGCATTATCCAGAAATCACTTAACTATGTATTCGTTTTCTGAATATTTCTACAAGCAAATTTAAAATAATTTTACCCTTCTTCCCAGATCAATTACGTCATAATCCGACAATGGGGCTCGAATCAGTGCCACTGTAGGGAGCTAGGAGTTATGACAGATTTTAAAAATAAGCCGCACAGTTACAGATTCAAAATTAATTTAAAAATGAAGTTATCCAATGCTGGAAGGAAGTAGGTGTGATATGTGAAATCCTTCATACAGGGATTAACGTTTAAACCCATGTACACTCCTGAGCCAAAACATTATGACCGCGCCTGTCTCCACGAGTGGACGCATCTCACAGCACCTAAGAGTGATGTCACCAGCCGGGGAAGCATATATAGTAACGGCATGGTAGTGCCTGCCAGTTCGTCACTACGAAGCCCATGCAATAGGGAAATGGAAGGACTTGACACAGTCTGAACGGCGAATGAAAGTCAAGCGCCAACGTCTCAGCAACCGCAGGCATTGTCGGCTGTTCGAGGGCTGACGTAGAAAGTGAGGTGGAAATGGTTCGAAGAAGGACACACAACCACCTGTTCATGTACCCATGTTGACCGACCGTTCCTGGACATTGTATAACAGGAAAAAGTCTTCTGTTGTGAAAAATCAAGATTCCAGCTTCATCCTGCAGATGAACGGATGCTCTCCTACGTCCAGGTGAACAGCTGCCACCAGACTGCAGGGTTGGATGAAAACAGGCCGGCATTGATATCGTGATTTGGGGGGGGGAGGTTTCTTCCATGGATATTACTGGGTCTCCTCATTCCCGTTAGATCTCACTTCGACATTATTTCGGACCAAGTTTGACCCTACATGGTAACCCAGTATCCAGATGGCACTGGACTCTTTCGACAAGACAACGGCCAGCATTGTGCAGGAATAGTTCGAGGATCATGTCCAAGCATTTAGTGTGCTCTCAAGTCTGCCAAGTTTCACCGTCATCAATCCCATCGAACATTTGTGGAATGGAGTGAAGCGCAGCATTCGCTAGTCCATGCCAGCGCCTTGCACCGTTGCGAATTCAGGGACGTCTTCCTGTCCAGGATACCTGAGGACATTTTCCCCAGTCTCATGGAGTCGATGCCACGGCTGGTGCAAGAGGTTTTCACGCGAAAGGCGGCCCAGCTATTAGATAGGTGGTCAATGTTTTGGCTCATGATTGTATAATTAACCAATAGAAAGTTGTACTGTTGACGAAGTTGAAAAAAAATATATGTAGAATACATAGAGAACAAAACAAATTTTTGTTTGTATACAAAGGAGACCAGATGGGACATACCCCGCATTAATTTAGAAGAGTATGGATGTTCGAAGTTCGCTTCCCTTCAGCATTACGCCAGAAACTGGAAAGATTGTGGTTTTCACAGACCGCTCTCTGATAACAAAGAATTCATTGTATTTTGATAGTAATAGCTTTAATCTGTTCCTGGTTAAAACGTTGGTATGTAGGTAGATGTTAAATTAAGAGAGGCATTCAATAAATTATCTACCTATCTATGAAGGAAATGAGATAGAGGCAATAATCTTCATTTCATTTTTCAATGCAACTCCCCTGAATTTCGATACGCTTATTCCATTTTGTTGGCAATGAGGAAATATCAGACAAATAAAATTCTTTGCCCTGTTCTTCAAAGAACGCAAAAACAGCAGACTTCAGTTCATTATCATCAGGAAAGCGACCTCCACGTACGTTTTTCTTGATGTGGAAACAGGAAATAGTCACTGGGCGCTATATCCGACCTGAAAGGTGGATGGCTAAGTTCTGTAAAGTCATGGTCTTTCAAAGTAGTAGCAACAGCATGTGATCTCTGCACTGGTGCATTTTCCTGAAGAAGCAGCACACTTCTGGAAAGTTTTCCATAGAGTTTTTTTCTTTATGACATTCCTTAGGTTGTACAGTAGGGATGCACATGACTCCCCAGTGACTGTCTACTTGTGTTCCAAGTAGTGAATGTACAAAATTCCCTCAGAATCCCAAAAAATGGTGACCAGCTGAAGGTTGTCTGAAATTTTTTGGGTGGAGAGAATGCAATGGAAGCACCCTTGTGCTTCCATTGCATTGATTCTCGCTTGGTCTTAGGATTCCAGCGATGAACCCATGTTTCATCACCCGTAATAATTCTGAAGATGAAAGTTTCAGGATCCTTTCCATAGACCTCTAAATTCTCCTCACAACGCCGTACTCTGAATTGCTTCTGCATAGGAGTCAGAAGTCTGGGGAGCCACCTTTCACTGACGGTAGTCATCCCCAAATGTTCAATAGGATGGCTATAACTGTTCCCTCAGATATGACACATTCCATAGAGATTTGGGACACCTTTAAACGTCTGTCATTCAGCACAAGGGTTTCCACAGCTTGGCACATTTCTGGAGTGGTCGCTGTCACAGACCTTCCTGGACGTGGATCATCTTCGATGGACTCTCTACCCCACTTGATTTGTTTTGACCAGAATTTCACCTTGTACTCTGAAGTGCACTGTCGCCATACACAGCCACAACCCTTTCATGAATGGTCTTTGGCCCATTTCCTTCTTTGACGAAAAACTTTATGACTGAACGATGCTCCAATTTCGGCAAACCCATAATTTGATACAGGTGTCTTCCTTCTTTCTGTTACAGCAGCACAATCTAAAAACATAGTGTCATCAAAATTAATACGATTCAAGTTGAGATGTGTAGGAACATGGTAAATCATGGATCATTGAAATGTAACTATTGGAAGTACTTAAGGTAGATAATTTATTGAACACCCCTCGTATTATTAACGTTTGTATATCCATTGCAGAATACACAAGCAATGTTTAAACATTACAACCATTCTGTATTATGTAATTTCTTAATTTATGAATAAAATATATTGAAACGTTTTCTTTGTTTATGTCTTTTCAGAGTTGAAGAAAATTTTATCTGTGCGTAATTGGGCTGCCCAGAAAGTCGACCGTGAGAAGAAAAAAAAAAAAAAAAAAAAAACAGAAACCCATTGGCAGAAGAAAACCTTAAAAAGAAAATTTCCTGGTTGGTCACACAGCAATTTAAATTATCAAAAGTTTCTTTTCCAAGCAGTCACACCCATGGTGGAACTAGGAAGGGTGGTTGAAAAGTTTGCGGCCTGAGTATAAAAGGGTAGTGGTACAATGTTAAATATTTCTATACTTGAAAGTATAACGCTTCAAATAGTAACCCACCAATTTTCATACAATTTCAATAGTCTTTTTTTTTTTTTTAATTGCAGGTCCTGAAGTCCGCAAAGGTGTGTGAATGAGGAAAGACGGACAAAATTATCCAATATTTGGGGGAAAAGGAACTAACGCCAAAGGCAATTCATGGGGATGTGGTTACAACATTGGGAGAGGTTGTCCCTACCTATGCCATAGTTGTGAGCAGCAGAATTTAAACGAAAGATCGAGAGCCTGGACGATGGCTGACGCTGTGGAAGACCTACTACGCACATCATTCCAGAAGTTGTTGACAGTGTGCATTATACGGTGACAGTTCGGAACATTGCCAGCATCTTGGGCGTGTGTACCACATAATAACAGATGATCAAGCAACAGCAAGATAATCTATGCTGTCGCAGACCTGCAATGTCCATCACACTAGAAGTTGACGGTGTGCACGATCTGATGATGAGTGATAAAGGAATCATAGTTTGGTACATTGCTAGCATCTTATCTGAATGGGTGTACCACCTAATAACAGAGGTTCTAGCTATGAAAAAGCTGACAGAACAATGGGTCCCAAAGTTGTTGATAGCAGATCCAAAACCCACAATTCAAGTAATTTGCATCATTTTCAAGCAGATTTGTGATCATGGATGAGACACGAGTCCATCACATTTAAAGCAGCACAAATCGTTGAAGCTCGTCTCCTCCTCCAAAGAAAGCCAAGTCGATTCCTTCTGCTGGCAAGGTGATGGCTGTGCTGCACGAGTGCGGCTTTGAAATCTTGTACCATCCTCCATTTTCATAAGATCTAGCACCATCGGACTTTCACCTATTTCCTAATTTGAAAAAATGCCTGGTATCTATTTTCTCACCGGCAGTGAAGTCATTGCTGCAGCGGATGCATTCATCGAGGTCCAGGAGAAAACTTTCTTCGCAGCTTTAATCAATGCATTGAAGTATGGGTGGAAATTGTGTCGACTCTAAGGGTACTGAGTTGAAAAGTAAAATGCTACCAGACTCCTCAAATTCTTAATACTCAGGCCATGAAATTTTCAAACGCCTTCCTTTTTAAGTTAGTAGAGTTTTCTGGAGAAAAAAAAACATGATTAGCCTCAAAGTAAAATAACCCTGTTTTATAGGTGAATAAATTCTATACAAACTATTTCTAAGAAAAGAATTGCATGGTCCCCATGCAATATATCTCTAAGAAAATAAAAATATACATTTTAAAAATATGCACTTACAGAGGTAGTATTGAATTAACCCAGTTCCATCCCACCAGAGGCCAGATTAATAAAAAATTCCACCCCTCCCGAACAATATTATAAAAGCCATAAAAACAGCGGCCTGAGGACCATAAAATTTTAATAGGGGAAATTAGTTAAAACAATACTACTACTAACGCTGACATAATGGTAGCTTATGTTAGTGTATTTTTGTCCTGGTATATAATGGTACCAGGAGAAAAAGTCCCCAGTAAAAACGGTTGACATTTTTCCTAGATTCGACATAATAGGGCTAACTGAAACGTGGTGTTACCCAGAAAAAGGGAATAATCAGTTTCATTATTTAATGTACAGAGTATTCCGAAGGATTGGGATTTCCTTATTGAATGAAATAAGTGGGAGAGTAATTCACCACAGGGGACTCTTATAAATGATTCCAGAATTAGAATCTATAAATTCAAATTACGGGGAAAGAGTGTAGGGACTCGAGTGCAGAAAGTTTCCTTTTAGCCAGAAAGTTTTAAATCACTGGAACAAGTTACTTCCATGAATAGTTGAGACTGATAGCTTGGAGGAAATTCACAGTCAGCTGTGACATAGAGGTTATTTATTTTCTTATTTTTGGCTAGTGCAGCAAAAGCCTGTGGTTTTCTATATTTCGCTTTCACTATATGCCTAATAAGTCATGAGTCTTCCAAGATGGCTCTCAATGCGGCTAAGAAGTTCTTTCACCAACGAATTAGAACACCGATGTCTGTGTACTTAAAGGTTATTTAAACCAAAAAGTAAACGATTGTCTTAAGGAAAGAAACAAAAACTGAACATGGTTATCTGGAAACAGAACCCTGGACTTCGAAAAAGCTTTAACATTTCCAGTTGTAAATTCCGAAAACAAAAATTAAAAACCAACAGTTTGTTTTTCTTTCTGTTAAGTGTACTGAAACGAATATAGAAACAACAAGGCGAAGATTAATACCTCGCTGGAGAAACTATCTCAAGAGATAAGACATGTATCTGCAAACTCAGCTTGTCCCCTCCCTAAGTTTATCCTAATAAATCTATATATTTAGCAAGTATTACCGTATATTCTATCATAGAAGATAAAAGTTGAACATAAAGGAAATTGATGCAATTACTTTATATTTGTCTAGAAATTTCGCCATTTGACTACTTGCAAAACATTTCCAAACTACTCAAAACAACTGTCAAGTTAGGCAATTAAAAAAGGCATTTTGGAGCAATAGGCGCAAATATTGCAGACTAATAACCCACTTTGGAAGAGGCCAATCAATCTTTCCTCTATCGCTATTTTCATTTTAATTTGTTTCTTTTTTTATACTCCAGTACCAAATTTTGCCAGTTGAAGCGTCAGACAGAATGGTTCGTTGTAAGCATAAATTTTCACTCGGTTAAATAAATAATTTGTTTTCTCTGTCAGGTGGAAGAATTCAAATCGAATTTCCATTTTATCTCATTTCATTGCGACATACGATTTTGTATTGATGTCATGCATGAAAACACCAACTACGCCCACAAACATATGCCACACGGGTGGACAGTTGGGCGCAGTTCCTTCCTGTAGATATAGATACATTCTGAAGCGTGTTCTACACTGAGGAACAAAAAGTTAAGTGCCCAAAATAATTAACTCTTCGATTTCAGTTTATGAATGGTATGGAAGTACATTATATTATGAGACAATAGTTAGTTGTTTTAGGAGTTGGATAGTAAGGTGTCAAAGAGTCAATGCCATTGTAAATCAAAAAGGTTTTGTTGAACAGATTTTACAAAATGTGATGTATATAGAGGATAAATGCCTAAACTGTGGTGGATATACACATTTTTTGTTTGAAAAATGTTCTAATTCATTTGACTCGCCCTCAGCTTTCACAAGCTGACATTACCCAAACTACAGGTATTTCGAAAATGGTTGATCTATAACTGCTCAGAGAACACGATAAAAATCACTATCAGGGGTGTGTACAAATACTGTGGCCAGAGTTGCAGGCGCCCGACATTGAGAAAACTCAAGTACTTTTAACAATTGCATGAAAATGTTTAATAGAGGGAGACAAAGACGAACGATTATTTCGAAATACTGATGGACAACTGACAGGTCTAAAAACATTATACACAGATGGAGAAAAGCGTATCCATGGGGAAAAAAAGATTCATTCCTAAGGTCTTGTAATTTAAAACTGGAAGAAAAATAATTTATGATCACACCGTGGTATAAAAAAAAGATTGGTGTAATAATTGGGGGTCTTCCAAGGGAGTCTAATTGAGATCGATGCAGGCAATTAATCCTAATTAGATTCTCTCGGGCAAACTAGCCGAAATCATTCTTCTGTTCAGTTATTCTTTTTGAGGCTCAACACTCGCTGAAGGTTGAGCACATTTGAAGTTCTAAAAATGAAAGGATCGACATGAAAAAAAGAAAATGTTGACTCAAATACCCGATTTTCGAACACAGGAATGCAAATAATAAAAGAAAATAAGGCATCCGGCTATGGTAGAGTTAAAGAAAGACGGAGAGAGAGGCCAAGAAGAATAAAAGCACATTAAATTGGATCCGCTGCTCTCCCTTCCAGCACTGTCTGTCCTTTTGTATTATACAGCAAGCATAAGTACAATGCAGGTGCCAGTCTACTTTCTACTTACCGTCCTAACATAAAAATTCTGCCTCATTTCTCTCGTTGCCTAGCAACGGCCGAAACGCATGAGGGATTGAATAAATCCAAGTCACGCCTCCAACAGTGCAGGCAGGCTATGAGACCAATGTACCTGCGCGGTTTTATTCTCGTGTCTAAGGAACAGCAGCATGGAGCATATTTATTTTCGTTAATAAAAAAGGCGCATGCTTTCTCAGATGTATTTCGAAATGATTATTTGGTTTCTGAGCTTTGGAGTTTTACTTCCTTTACTGTCCAACAAACACACAAGCACTCTTATGGTTTGTAACCTCCATTCCATCATTAAATCACTACTTTTTGCTCTGATTGCCTGCCTTCGCAAACATTTTAATAGTTACACCAATCATCTAGGAAAACAGCAATGTCATCGCCCGCATGTCCTCCCAAGGATATTTAAACATAAAAGAAATCACAAAGCAACCTTTGTAATCAAGTACCACACTTCCTACATTGAAAAACCAGTTTTGTAAAGAGTCAGACATGAATAATGGAGTCATTGTTTTTCTTCTTAGACTCCCAAATAGCAGTCCAATAGCAATTAGTCTAAAACTTAATTGCTTTGTGGCAGCCTATATAACATCTTAGGTAATGGACTGTGCGGATTCAAACGCTCAAGTACTGAATCTGCACTACCCAAGCTGACCATAATAGCAGGAAAACGAAAGACTTGGAGCCGTGTGGTGAATCCATTTAAGTCCACTCCCTTTCTTTTAATCAATATCCATTTCAGAATCACCCTCATATGAAAAACCGAGTTCTAATTCCACGGTCATTTAAATGACCTTGCATTTTATCAGTGCCCTTACATCTGTCACTCTCAGAGTCAAGACGAAATGAATGTGCGTGTTCTGTGTTATCAGTTCTCTTTTCCGTTCTCTCTAAGAAACTTGTGACCTCTGGACACGATTCCATGCCATGCCGAAACGACATAAGGCTTCTCAAAAAAGCAAAGAAAGGAGCTCTCACATGGAACGTAAAATGAGTCAGAGAAAACCGGAATGCATGTGATCGCGTCACTTGTGACAGGATGTTCTTAGAAGCCTCCAATCGGCTGCGCTATCAGGAAACTGCGTGAGAGGAGACGAAAGCCTCTTTGGCACCCGGAAATTCGCACACTGAATGCTTCGAGGATGGAAGGAAGGCAGTGAGAGAGGCACAGCACACGTGGTGAGGAGAACGAAGGAAGTCAGACCTCGTTTTCAGTTAATGCGCACTGCTCTTGGATTAGATAACAATAATTAAACAGGTTTGAGATGGGAAGTAGGAGAGGCATTTGAGAAACTCGCAGCCAGAGTTAATAAATGCAGGAATCTACATCTTAAAAACTCTCAGAGCGCATTCCAAATAAATCAAATTTATTTGAAAGTGGCAGGAGACCTCCCCTGGTTCGCTGAATAGTCAAGAATATAATAGATTAGTCTTCTGCCATTTTTTTCTCTTCCGCATACATTTTTAAATAAATAACAAGGAAGAAAAGTCCAGAAAAGTGAGGAAAGATGGATGGTAAAATCGTTAGGTTTTTTTTTTTTTTTTTGGATTGAAAGAGAGACGCAAGTCATCTCTGGCCACTGCATTTTGATATTGAGAGAAAAACTTCAAGAAAAACAATTCAGGGAATTTACAGAAGCGATCTACACCATCTTTGTCCATAATGATGAATGATTTGTCGGTCCTGAGGATTAAATAATCGAATTTAATTCGACGATGAGCCATTACTTATGTTCGGTTATGTTGTCAAACAATTCACACCAGGGCAACTAAAGACACGAGGGGTCGGTACATATCGTGTTCCTCCAAATTTCGAGTATTCCGTGGGTGTTATACTGAGACAGATTATAAACAGGAAGCACGAAGAAATTAATCATCGTTACCACAATGATTATGATCTCCGTCCTTCTCGAAGGGTGGAAACGTTTAAGGCATTTTATTCATATCGTCTCCGGCGTTATTTGGTATCCAGGGAAGATTGCATGGTGTCTTCGCCAAGAAACTCTGGGTTTTTTTTATCCATAAAATGGGCAAATGTGCCATAGAATACAGTCCAATTTCGAACACGGTATAGGACTACTGACACCTCATGACCGTAGTTGCAAAGAAAAAAAAAAAATCAGTTTACTCCGTCTTGTGGACAATAAAAGGAATTCCGAGAGGGTAGTACCATGCAATTATTGCCAAAGACCGACTAACTAGGCCATTGTTCAAAAAAGTCCATAAAAGTCTTGTCTAGACAAACTATTTCTCAACTTCCATCGGCAACAAGAACTGCACCCAGGCGTTTTGCATAGGGTACGAAATAGCAGTGATGTTCTTCACTGAGCTACTCCAGAAATTCACTGGCCGGCATGAATCATTCTATGGGGGAAGATAAAGGGTTACCATCGATGGAATTACAAGGCGAATTTTCAGATGCAAATCATGTCAAGACCTTAAGGATACAGATCCCAAAGCAAACAAGAAATTTCTCCCTCCCCACACCAAAGGTTCCATTACTGATGTTGGGACCTTTGATGGTCCTCGATATCCCGACTTGGAAAGACAGTATTTCAATTATTAATTAAATGAACTTCCCTCAAGAGTATTAACTAATATCTGATTTTAGAACGTATTCGTGGATCCAAAATAACTAAAAGTCCTATAAACATGTGTCCGATTCACAACGTTACAGAGCTATGACTTTTTTAAATTACAAGTTAAAATAAAGATTTCGCGCTCCTATAAAATAACCATGCTACCTTCTGAGACTAACTAACTCAGCCACTTTGTGAAAAATACCCATAAAAAATTCTGGCATCATTGACGGAATTTGAACTCTAGTCTCTTCCACCTGGTGTGGGGACCACGGTGATTATACCGACTGTGCTACCCAAGAGAGCTAAACATTCTAAATTAACAATGAAAAATACTGCAAAATGTTTGTTGTTCAATTATTCAGTTTGCGGTATCTAAAAGTTTTAAAATCAACAACATATGTTATTCTTAAATTCTGTTTTTTGGCGCTCCTAGTTTTGATACGCCTAAGGCAAGTCCCACACTGTGCCCAAAGTCTCACCCAGTGCAGGGCAAGTCCACAAAAGCATCCAATCCTTTAACCAATGGTGAATATCTGGTTTCCAATTCTTTGTGCACTTTCTGGGCAAGAACATCGTTCGGGTTGTGAAGTTAACTTTTTAAAAATTAAGCTGAAAATATTCTTGTTGTTTCCAAAATGTTAAGATGGCTGGTCTATAATAAATAACGCTCATTTTAAAAATAAAATTAACTCAAATGAAAAGCAGGCCAATAACCCCAACCCCAGGGGCTCAACATCTGGTGAGTATGAGCTTGACATACCCAGGGTCCTGAGCTGGATCTCTCTCTCTCTCTCTCTCTCTCTCTCAGGGTAACTTGGGAATTTTTTTTGGGTAGGCCATATATTGGGTTAATGCTATGATACCATTACTATCTTCGCATGAAAGAATGGTTGGAAAGAGAAGGGTTTGCAGGTGCATCCTGTTATCGCAACCCTAACAGTTGGGATTTTTGCGGTACCTACCGGTCAACTAATTATTTTCTGCGAACCAATCCCAACCTATATGTCCAGTTCCCTCCCTTTTTCTCCATACATGGAATAGGTCATAAAAAATTACCACGAAATTCGGTTAACTGGAAATATTGGTGAAAGTCCTGCGCGTTTCATATTAATCGGTTTCCACTGTAGTTAGTACACAAGTCTTATGATTCTATAAAATTTGAACCAAGATTTTCTTCACATTTATACATAATATCATAAAAACAGGCGCGGGCCGCGCTTTGAGAACCCCTGGTTTAGAGTATATTTCGATATTTACCAATTTTTGCGATATAACCCCACAATGACCTTGTCATAATTTCAAATTAAATTAAAAGGAAAAAAAAAATGATTCTTTAAAAAACTGCGTTTATGAGTCAACATTGGCTATTAAAGAAAGGAAAGACATTTACAGTATTTTTGCAAGCGTACTGGAAGAGGAACCCTGTCACAAAAACAAGTATTTCAACATATTTTTTATAAGAAAGCATGGTATAATGGAAATGTAGACTGGTTTTCAACTCAATAATTCTCAAGGCAGTGCGCTATTAAATGACAGAGCCATTGTCATCTGAATACAAGTGAGGTCTCCATAGAATCCCCACAGTGCAGGTATTGCTGAATTTCCAATATATCGCGATGGGCATTAGCATTCATGGTTCCATAAATCAGCAATTGAGCACAGGTTAAATCAACAAAAAGGGAAAGAAACATGTTGGATCTCTTTTGCATCATGAAACAAATTTGCATAATGCACGTGAAGTAAGAGAAGAATTGTGAGGTGGGTTTTGTAGAGAATTAGGAATATACGATTTAATGCATAAGAGAGTAAAGAATAAAGCATAGAGGAAAGGTCAGGATGTTATAAAGGGGAGAAATGGGAAGATACTAAGAAAACGAGAGGAAATAGGAATACACAAGGAAGTTAAAAATGGGTCAAACGGACGGCAGGAAGCCAATGATTTTGAAAATGTAGAAATAATGGATCAGGACAGCTTGGAATGAGTCATAATGGAGCAAGAGATGATAGTAACTACAAAGGAAATTAAAGGAGATAAGACATTGATGGAATTCCAGTGGAGTTTATAAGGTTATTAGGGTAAGTGAGGTTAACAGGATCATGTAGGTTAATATATGAGTAAGGGGAATAGTCAAGAGATTAGAGGATACTAATAGAAAACAAGAACCATGCAGTGAAATGCAAAGATTTTGAGAACCATAAGTTTGATACCCCATGCAGAAGAGAATTCTAAGAATATTAAATATATGTTTCATAGATTTGGATAAGGTTTTTAATTGGGTACCATGGATTAAAATATTGGAAAGGACAAAAGATTATTTGTAGTTATGGCAGGACAAGGTGACACTAAAAGTGTAACATAGGAAGTGGTGTGAGACAGGGGTGGTGTCCTGTCCTGTCCCTCACTTTATTTAATATGAAGTGTATAATAAATGGTTCGAAGGCATTTGATAAAAGGAAATATGAATATGGGAGAGTTGTATGGCAAAAAGATGAGGGAAAAGTTATTGAGAGTGTTAGAGTTGCAGATGATACGGCACTGATAGCAGATTCTGAGGAAGAGGTTGCAGAAGTTGGTTAAAGAAAGTGGTGATATGCTTCAAGGAGAATAAACACAAAGGTTATGAGAGTGAGAAGACATGGTGTGAGTTAAATATTGAAATAGGAAGGAGAGAGAAAAAACAAGTAAGCGAGTACAGGCATTTGGGAAAGACTAAGGTGGAAGCAGCCAAGAGCAGCAGAGAAATAAGGATAAGAAAAGCAATGGATATAAACAAAACACTTTTCAGAAACGAAAATGAATGTTATTTGAGAGATTAGGAATTGGTTTAAGGAAAAGATTGGTATGGTATTTATGGAGCAGAGACATGGACATTGCGTGTTCTGTGGTCCATTCGCCTATTCTGCTGCACGAAAAATCCCGTTTCCGGGAGAAAACCTTGCTGCCTACAAGTTAGACCAACTAACTCAACCAGCCAGTGAGAAAAGCCCAAAGTTCGTCGCATCACTGACAGGTTTCGAACTCTGGTCTTTACCACCCGGGTGTGGAGAGGACGGTAATTACACCAAGTAGGTCTTCTGAATATAAAATTGTTGTTACGTTATTTTGCTTCTAATTATGAACTTTGCACTCAGTGCTTCAGAATTAGAAACAACCATACAACCGAAAGAACAGTAAAAGTTTTCTAAAAATTGCAGATACAAAAAATACTAATTTAGGATTGCAGTCATCGATAAATTCAGAATTATTGCATAATTTAAGTAGTTTCTCATCATACGTTGGTTGAGAGTACAAATAATACAGGTCGGATTCGAGTGCTGTTCCAGTTACTGCAGATTGGCATCTGCAGTAACTGGAACAGCACTGCAGATGCACTAATGCGGTGTACCCGCGCAAGACTCTATACTACGCCTCATTGCCTAGTGTGCTTTGGCGATTAACACGCGCCAATCCTATGTAACAAATACCAGTATAAAATTACGAAATTCTCATTTCGTAAAACAATTTTCTAATAACATCGTCACAAAAACTGAAGGTCCAATGATACAGAAGAGGATTGGTTTATTCAAGGCAAGATTTTTGGTTTCAAGCTATAACTTCCAGACTTCCTTGGATTGCTTTGGAGATTGGTCAGATTTTACTGGCGCATTAGGGGCTTTGGAGATAACGAACACGTTTACTGCAGGGACAAAACTGTCACCACAGTTGCGATGATCTCGAAATTCTAGAAGATATTTTTTTAAAAGAAAAATAAGTCATTTGTTTTCATCTGAAGAGGACTAAAATATGATGGTTTTATTTTTGAGATTTTTACCCATGATTTTCTTTATATTGCAAATTTTAATTTTCTTTATACTCCTGCATTTTTATATAATTATTGGCAATCCCAGTTCTAAAGAGGATTTCATATTCTCAGACATTTATGAAGATTTGCCGAGAAATTTAGAATAAGCTGTATAGAATTGTATGCGAAACATCTTTTATATCGCAGTCGAAACATGCGCGACAACTGTGGACATGTGGTTGTCCAGAAGGGGCTCCCAGAACGTCAGTTCAATATCTCACTGAAGAACAGTACCGCTACAAAAGGTCACATATACGAGTGACGTAGGTTTGTATGTAATGTATGTGTTCTGGTTACTTGGCTACCCAGAAGCATCAGTCACCTGGAGAGATGATTCTGGGTACTCGTCCATACCACGGGAAGGTGGGCCAGTCCCAGTAAAGCTCGTACTGTCTCAATTCGAGACTCTGTCCCACCTAATGTTGCCAAAAGGTGGGACAAATTCCTCTAGGGGCCCATTCCAGAGTTGGGGAGGAGGGAGAGAGAGAGAAGCCCGTGGTGTTAGGAAAAGAAATGAGATCCACGGAATATATCTGTAGCAATCATTTATCAATCAATTGCAAAGTCCTGAAACATCTCTTTGATTCTCAGAAAGATCACATCACATGAATATGATCTCGAGAATCAGCAGAAAGGAAAGCCATGCGAGGATAGGCTTCGACTATGTAGGCTACAGAGCTTGGCAGCCAGGCACCCCTCAGAGGTCACCTGACTGGGATTTATAAGGCTCTGAGAGGAGTTAGTAAAATGAACGAAGGCGGAATTTCATTATTATATTGAATTCCAGAATTCGGGTTTAAGTCTAAATTACAGGGGAAGTGGTGTAAGTTTAGACTAGATTGTAGAAAGTTTTCTTTTAGCCACCGAGTTGTTGATTGCTGGAACAAGTTGCCTTTGCAGATAGTCGAGGCTGACAGTTTGATTAAATTCAAAAGATCAAGTGGATTGAACACCACGCGAGGGAAGCAAATATATATGTACACTATTTTTGTTTTTTCGGCACTGCAATGAAAGCCTGTGGATTCCTTGCAATATATGCCTATTAGTATTACTATGTCCTGGTATGAAGTTGCAAGACATCTGGCCTTACAAAAATTCGAGTTTACCCCAGGGAAGAGATGTAAAGCTTTTTAATTATGTTCCAAGAAAGACAAATGGAATGCAAAGAGCAGTATAATCTGTAAACAATTGAAAGAGACTGTGTTCAAATTCAGAGCCGGAAAGAATAGGATTATGGTTAGGGATAATGAAGCACTTTAGGTGAGTAAAGACGCTGTTAAAAAAATGTAAAAGCTAATCTAGAATTAGAAAGAGAAAACTTTAATTTCAATGATTCCAATAAAAGCAGTGTCTTTATCTGGGTGAGATTAAGAAAGGTTGTGTGGAAAACCATCGGAAGTTTTTGGGGGGTGAAAGTGGGGAAAGGACGCATGACGTTCCGCCCTTGGAATGCAACAGAATGTGGAAGAAGGATTTGATTGGCCCAGTGGAAACATTGAGGAGAAAAGAAAAGAGGTGTGGAGTGGAAGAGTGGTGTTCGTAAGGATGCATTTCGTAAACGGGAAAGTCGAAAATGTGGTAGGAAACGGATGCCGGGGATAAATGGAAAAATTAAGAACTTTGGCTGTTAACTATTTGAAGGCGATCTTCCCATAAAATTCGTATAGAGTAGGGCAAGAATTCTAGGAGGGACATTCTAGTTATAAGCGCCTCCGCCATACTAAGAAAGGAAGGATCCAGCTGGGAATAACCCCCTCCCAAAAGGAAGAATGGTGCTGTTAAAGAAAAACAGAGAAAGGTGTGTATGACAGTTTGGCATCTGTTCAAATCACGCGTATGACACTTGAATGATACGAGCAAATAACTGAAGGAAAAGAAAATTGAGAAAGTAAACAGGATAGTGTAGTTCCCCATAAATTAAGGAGATAAAGATTAATTGAAGTTGAGTGTATAGATGGAGACTTTATACAGAAGAATTTCGTGTAGTAAGTTCGGATTTAAATAGTATGCGAAACAAATTACTGATTGTAATGTGAATACAACTATAGAATTTTCTAATTTGCTGAGGAACTGGATAGAGAAAGGACTGACTGATTAACTGAACAAGAATTTAATTAGGAGTTCTCATTGGTGGATGAGGAGAATGGCTTATCTTATGAAAATTTGAAATGAAGGAATTAATGATTTGTAGTGATTGCTTATTAATTAAGTACATATGTAGATAACTTATCTTAATTTTTTTTAAGTTATTTTGCGTCCCCTAAATTGCACATCAAAGTACGTAGGGCCTTCTGATAAAAAAAATAATAATAAGCGCTCAGATAGCATGTGGGCAGAATGGTTATGGTTAGAAAATATAAGTAAAGAAAAAAAATAATAATAGTAAACAAAAAAACATCTCCCACACACTATGGAGGATATTCATAGAACACGTTCCCAATTTTCCTGTGCTCCACATGAACATAAGTCATTACCTGTTAGAAGACCTAACTGAAAAGGTCTTCATTTCGAGATCCGTGTCCAGTTACGATGAATGAGGTGTCCAAATCCAGAGAAAAGCCATGCTCTAGTGACCTTATTACATAAATATGTAACATCTGGTATAACAACCTAGTAACTTGACCCGTATTTGACGTATCCCACCTTGTCTGCCAGACGTTGACCAACTCATTTCAGCAACCTTTCTTCTCGACCCCAGAGTCATTCTGTAAATTTATTTAAATACCCAATATGCAGTAGGAATCTTCTTTTTAATCCTGTAACAGATCACGACAAATAACAAACAAATCCAAAGGGATGGCTCCAGTCGGCACTTGCAATTATAACTCCCAGATACTTCTTTCCTTAAGACCTTAACCATAGGAATCTTTATAACATTAATTTTAATCTGAGGCGGTCTATTGTGGTGGAGCGACCACAAAGAGCTCCGTAATTTCGACAGTGAATGGTAATGTGATTTCGATAGCATAAGAATTTAATTTGAATTCTCTCAAGTCTGTGAGAAAGATATTCCTGCTGTGGGGACCAAATAATATCACAATAATCAAAAGTGGGAAGTATAAGCTGCTTGTAGAGAAGAATTATAACCTTGTCACTCTTGAAAACAGAAGAACGCTTGATTAATCCAAGAAGTTTAGAAGTGTGAGATATTACGTGATCAACGTGGGAAGAAGATCAGATCGAAATAGGACACCTAAATCCTTGAACGTATCAGTACTTGCAATTAAAGAGTTTCCAATATAATAATCAGTAAGGAAGAAGGGTCTAACTACACGATTCGAGCAAAAGCGACAATTTACATTTTAACGGGTTCAGAAAGAAGTTATTTTTATTGAGCCAGAATAAGAGAGAATCAAGACAGGACTGGAGTTCAGCTATGTCAGTTGAAGAACGAATAACTTTGTAAAGTTTAATATCATAAACTTTGTAAAGTTTATACTATAAAGAAGATGCATCTGCATCTTCTTTATGCAGATTATAAACAATAAAGAAGAGCGGACCCAATGGTGAGCCTTGAGGAACACCTTGCAAAAGAGTAAACGGAGTTGATGAAGCACCATCAATTAATACGGATAGTTTACGATTTCTAAGCAGTGAATCAAGCAAATCTAGTAAAGGGGATCGTAGCCCATACGATGACAGCTTAAACAGCAAAAGATCTAGGACCACAATGGTCTCGAATTGAAATTCCGAGAAGTTCGGGATTCCAACAATGCCCTAGAATCGCCTTCAATAAATAACAGTTAAATAATCTGTAAAGGCAATGATTTTACAGTTAGCAAATGATCGTTCTATCCAATCATAAATAACCATGTCCAAACCCAGTGGACCGAGCACCAAATCCTGTGGGCATCCTCTCGTAACCTGCCTCTTATTGTATGATACTGTGACTTAACAATAATATATCTGCCTGGAAAATAACTGTTATTACTGAAAAAGATTGATGGGGTATTCACCTCTTCGCAGACGCCCAAGAACTCCCTCCCACCAGAGGGAGCCAAGCCAAAAGCTCCTTCAAAGTCGATGAAAATTCCAAGCTTGTATTTTTCGTTCTTGCATTTTAACTGAACTGACCAAAAGGGCAATAGGCCGAATGATTTTAGATTTGACTCAGCTTTATTAGGTTTATAATTAATTTGAACAAAGCAATATTCCAGTCAGAGATAATTCATCACTTAAAACATTTGATATACAGCAACAGTGTGGATGTCAAAGAACTTAAGAATATTCATAAGTTATATATTCATTGTATAACATTTATACCTCCGGATGCCAATGCCTGTGTCTCTTGTACCTACATTTAGCCTTATGCTTAATGCTAGGTACGTGTAAGCTCGTTTTTACACCAAGGACAGCATGCGCAACAACTATTATCCTTACAGCCACACTCATGATTTTCAATTATCATTACTATTTATCAAAGATGGACTTGGTTAGTGACAATGTCGGATGATTGTGAAGGATTAGACTTCACTTAACTATGGAAAACGTTTTAAAATAATCAGATGGTTCCCAAATTTATGATTTCAATGTGGAATATCGCCCTTCAATTCGTCACGCCACTTAATAAAAATACAGAGCTTAAGCAGCTTCGATCGAAATTGGACTGAATTCCACAAACTGTAGATGCAATCACAGTTTTTTCCTAATCTTTTCAAACCCACGCCCAAGAAGATTTATTTTTCGTAATGCGTATTTGATGGACACTAATTGCGTCAATATAGTCTTCAAAAAGATGGACTGCTATTTTTGATCATCACTTAATGAAGTTCCAAGGTTTGCAATGGATTTGTAAATAAATTACGTTTTAATAAACACACGAGACAAAAAAGAAAAGAACGAAGAATTAATTGTGTGGCAATGAGATGTCTGCCACGCTGTTCTCTTTCGAGACCAGTTCTCCACCTTCAAAAGGGGACTGCTATAATAAGAGGTTATAATACCCTGCAGGGAAGGAGGATTAAATCAGAAGGGCTTTTCATGATGTTATTCGTACAACTTTTATTTCTGCTATCGTTAAGAGGGTGAAACGCAAAATGGGGTGGCATAATGACGTAGCCAAATATAGATTTTTTTTTTTGAATGCACTTCGGTAACCTAGGAGACAAATAGTTTTCTTCTTCTCCCTTAAAGTCTGCTTCGTTATGCTGTCTACTTCAGGGAAAACAAATCACACAGTTGTGGTCACAATACGTGCTGTCAGTACGCCGATACACAGCGGAGGTCATTTACGCGAAGTGGATTTTGCCACCCTCCCATTTCACCCTCCCCGTCAGTCTGCAAGATAAGCTGCAGCAACGGTCGTTTCGAGTGGAGGTAATTGCGTACATTGCAGCTGTACATGCACAGCTCGTGCAAATGGGACGAACAAGAAACGCTAGCCCGGCGTCCGGGCCAGTCATTGCTTCGCTGCCATTGGCTTAGCGACATCCCCTCGGGCGAATTTATTGAATTTGGAAGCTAACCCATTTAGGTCGGCGTCATGGACTGACTGGAACGCAGCAGGAAAGGGCGGGGGGACAAAATGGGGGATGGAAGGGAACGCGGCGTGTACGCGCCATTCTCATTCGAAGTTTGAAGGGGTGGCGGGTATGTCTGAGAAAATTGCCTTCGACTGTGCTCGCTGCTGCTGTGCGGGGGCAAAGTACGCGGTCGATCTTATCGCTTCGTTGAAGGACACGCACACAGATTGGCTCCTGCGATTCGTTGTCCGTTCCCGTTCCGAAGGTCACGGCACCGTGAACATAATGCTAATGTAAAAATTCTGCCGGTTCTGGCTGACTCACTGTCTTTATTGAACTCCCCACGGGCACTATAACACTGATCCTATGCAGTGGTAGTAAAGGCACTGCAGACACACACGCGCACTTTGCACTTCGAGTGAACCAAAATAAACCCCATTTCCTGTTTCTGTTGTGTTTGTCTGTGAGTCATCCGGTTGGAGGGAGGGAGGGAGAAGTGCGTGAGGTTTCGACAGAACTCCCCGCCTATTCGACAACACTGTCGATATAAGCCATTTCCCGTCCGCGTTTATCGGAGCACGTAAACAGAAAATTGGAACGGGCTCAAATTGGACTTAGGAATGTTGTGCAGTGCATTAGGGGTTGTACTGTTTTTAACCAGCTGCACAAACAGGTTTTTAATTCGGCCACGTCATTAGATTTTTCGTAACGCTCACATATTATTTGTTACTTTAATGCAGAAAAACATTCTGCAATTACTTTTCCAATTCACGCACCATAATCTGATTGTAATTTAGATTTAAGGTCTTTGGGATTCATATTTTGAAAAATGGAGTTGTTTCTTTTCCAAATTATTTCCAATTCAACTGCTGCAATTTGATTGCAATTTTCATTAATTTAGTCTTTTGGATTCATGTTTTTAAAAATGGAGTTTTGTTTCCTTTCCAATTCGTGTGCTGTAATCATTTAAATTTTCATTAAATTCGGATTGAACGTCTTTTAGTTTCATACTTTTAAAATTGGAGTGCGTTTTGCTTCTTTTCCATATTTTTTTTCCAAATCATCTGATTGTAATTTTCCCTAAATTTAGATTTCAATTATTCATATTTTTAAAAATCGAATTGTGTTTTCTTTCTTTTCCATGTAAAAGTGATTTTGGCTAATCCATCTAGACCTGTCTCTAATGGGTTCTTTCAAAATGTGCGTCTCAAAAGAGACTAATTTATCAGAAACTAAAACTCTGAATTCTGAGTATTAAAATATTATATTTTTTTGTGAAATTCTTCTTCTCGGATTGAAAAGGATGGTTGCTGGATAGGAGGGAAAATTTGTTTTCAGTCAGAGAGAGTGATTGTTGGGACACTACCATCTGGTGTTGTGGAAGTGGATAGTTTAAATGTAAGAATGGATTAAGAAAATTATTATGGGGGAACGGACAGATGTGGACAATATTTTTCCTCCTTTTTTGGCTGATATTGTATAAGAGTGGTTCTTGCAATTCAATTAATTATAATATTAATTAAATTATAAAATAATTTCAGTTATTAGGACTGGTGGCTATGTGGTCAGCGAATTGTTAACCGACATTCCTGAGGTTTATCAATTTTTAGGAGGGGTTTGTGAATCCTTGAGTACATGGTTTATTAGAAAATGCAAGCTAATTGGCAGAGCTATGCTTCTCCCCCCCCCTCCCCCGAAAGACACTTATTTTTGTGCAGACAGTATGTGGTACAATTCTTAACGATCAGCCACCCAGATGTAAGTGCACAGTCATGGAAATACGTAAACATTTGCAAAGTACAGAAAAGTAAACATCAGTGGAATATTTCACAGACTATTCATATACCACTGATTGAATGAAATCAGAATCAGTTTATTCTTACCTTCCCACTGTTGGGATGGTAAGAATAAACATGACTACGAGGTTATTTAAGAAATAGGGTATTTGATGAATCAATTATCGAAATGGACCCACTTTAATTAATCTTTATCGCTGAGATCTGTCCATCCTCTTTTATGAAATAATCTCCATAAACCTCTGACATTTGTCTCAGTCTCCACGGCACTCAAAACCACATTGAACAACAGCACGTGACTTAGGCCACTTTACAACAACCAGACAACGTGTCAAAACTTGACAGTGTCAAGCATATTCACTGAAACTTGTACGGTGGCACTGCCATCAGCGAATTAAATGATCACCTTGTGTAGATTCAAAATGTACAATAGATATTTTAATGAGTGTCGTTGGAGTAACAGAACTATTTTAAGAATTTTGAATACTAAATTTAAATCTTAGAATTATTTGGGTAAACGCCATTTTATGGCTTCAATTAAAAGCGCAGTGGTTTAAAATCGATTGTAGTAGCATCACGAAACTTTTCAAGCCGCTTGGAATTTGATTCTGAACAATGCTCATAATTATCGAACATTAATTTGAGGAGTGCACAAGATGGTTCGCCCAGAGTACCTTAGTGTAGGGCCAGTTAGTGCCATTTGTGATCTTATTTCATAGCTCCATAACCTATTTTAATCATGAAAACAGCGCAGATGACATGTAAACCTAAAGTTCACCATATGATTCTAATACTGTGATAGTTTTAATCTGAGCACACACCAATGTGTAGATCTTGACCTTTATATTATACTACAATTACAGAGGTGTCGTATATCACCTCTGCCCTGGTAGAGGTGATATACGACACAAAGAGGAAACAACTTCAGGTACAACTTTTAGGGTGGTGCATCATTCTCATCTTTTTTTGAGTAAACCAAAACTTGTGAGTGTTGTTGTTTTTTGGTTTTTAGGAGCATTAGCAACTAAGGCCATATTGCTCCAGGATATGCGGTGGTCATTCCCTGACCTTTCCGCATCCTCCGTATTTGGTGGTGACGGGCTCGAACCCCGGTCCAATCAAGAAGCGTGTGCTATGCACTGCTGCTCCTTCCCACCTGGCTACGGAGGCGCCACTTGTGAGTGTTCTATAATTCCCTTACTGATACGAACATTGTTTCCTTCTTCATTTGTGACGTTATGCGTTTCTTATCGTAGACCAATGTTTTCTCTATGTTAACTGAATTACTCCAAGCATTTTGGGGCGAGGGGAAGAGGGAAAAGGAGAGGGAGACGTCCCCAACAGAATAAGACCAGCGTAGCAGTTAGGAATCTTGGCGTCCAAAGCCTAAAAAATATCTTCCCCAAATCGTGACGCTTCAGAATCTTACTGTGCCTGCTCTTATGACATTATTGTTGTTGTAGTTGGGTTTTAGGAGCATCATAAGGAGGGTAGAATGGTACCCTCGCCTGAGACAGCTAACTCAGCCACGTTGTGAAAAAGGCCCATAAAAATTCCTCACGTCATCGACAGGACTTGAACTCGGGTCTTTTCCAGCCGGTGTGGTGAGAATGGCAATCCTAACTGTGCTACTCACGAGGACTACTCTTATGACATGCTTTGGTAGAACAGTGTCTCTGCTGGAATTGGAAGACCTTTCGATTCCCCTTTTTGGGGTAATCGACCCCCTCCATCTTATTACATCTCTTTGCGTGATGTAATTAGATGTGATCTTGTCACATCGCACTATAAAGTTTCTCTTGGGAAATTTTATAGGACCCCTAAATTCTAAGCACTTTTTCTGATTGTTCTTTGATAGTTTGCCTGAAGTCATTGAAAAGGCAATCCTCCAAACAATAACTATGTACATCCTAAAACCACGACGCGAGCCACGAAATCGCTAATTTCTCAATCACCACTAAAATTCTTTGCATACTGGAATGAAGATAGTAAATGGTAGTCATACGTCGACCTGCAAGAAGCATTTGATGCTCTGATCTATCTGCTCGAGAATTATTTCCCAATCACAGATGATGCACTTTGGTTCTACAGTGCCATCAAGAAAGAACGATGATTTCCCGACATAATCAGTTCAGAAGGAGTATCTCAAAGGTGAATCTTCTCCGGATTATTATTTGTTGCCAAACTCATTCCTTTTCTGCAGTGTACAAGCATACTTTCATAAATTTAACCTTAAAAACAACCACATACAAATCATCCATAATGGTTTACTCCCAGAAGAATCATCTCTATCTTTCCTAATAATCTGGAAATACCGGTCGTCTCAAGCCATGCAGAAAACTAGCGATAATATTTGACACCAAGCTCACATTTTGGACCCAAATACAACAATCATCCAACAGGTTTAGCAAACTCTGTTGGTCTACCAAAAAATTACTGCATGTGGTCCGGAATGAGCAGTCCCTTGGAGATTCTGCTAAAAGAACGCCGCCCCACCTTCATGGTCAAGATTCTGGGAACTGGGCTCATGGGACCACAGGCCAGCCTCAGAAAGCACACGCTTACTGTTATAATAATATACGGATACTCTAAAACTAAGGATGGCATTCAATTAATGATAAAATGCCAGAAAGGTTTGCAAAGTGTCCATGTGACACTTACTATCAGTAAATGAAACCTCACTTAAGCGACATCTGTTGTCGGAAATGCAAACTATATTTGTTGCGCCTTGTAACTTTAAGATAAGAGATAGCTAACAAAATATAGATAACAAAATATTTTTATTTAGATAACGAAGATTTTTGTTTCAGATATAGATAACAAAATACAGTAGCTGTGAAGAAAATTAATGTAATTTCGAGTGTAAAGCTAATTAAGATATTAAAAGAAATTGAAATAATTATTTTAACAATGCATAATAATATGTAGAAAAATTATTTCTGAATAAAGTGTTTAATAACCACAGAGTTTTGATGTAATTAGATTCGTCTGTTGGCTTTCACTCTAACGCTCAGTGCTGCTTTGATAATCTGGGGCACTGGCGCACATATTTTTAGAGGCCCTAAAAATAAGATCCGGGAACCTAGTCCAACACTAATTGCATTTTACCATCCTCCATCTGGAGCAACAGCCTCCCAGTGTTTCCGGCCTTGAAAACAGCATTCAAAAAATGGTACGAAAAAGAAAGAACACTAAAGCGAACGCTGACTTGGTCAAGAAACTTAAAAGCTCAATAAGATGAAAAGGAAAAACAAAACAAAACAGGAAATCGAATGCACATAAATGAAGAAAACTTTCATGTAATATGAAAGGAATCCACAATAAATGGGGATCCAGACGGTTCCCGTTATTTATTGTGAAAATTTGCAGCTGGTACATTTTGGATTTATCTGTCTAAAGTCCTACATATTGACACCATTATGAAATCATGTAGATGGAGCTTTGAGACGCACACTACTAGAAATAAATCATACTTTGATTGCACTTGTATAGTCGCCAGGGACGTTACACAATGAAACATCTGATCAACAAGTCTTCTGGTGTAGTCCTCCAGCCACATCTAAAAGCCAACGCAGAATAGCTTTCTTGCAATGATGATTCACAGTATTTTATCATCAAAAGAATTTCGTAACTTCATAACCATCAAAGAGCAACATATGATCAATTGAGAACTATTTCTGCACTTAGTCTAGAGCAGCGGTTCCCATTTTATTTATTTTTTCTCTTGGCGAGTCACTTAAGTAACAAGTTCTCGCAGCGAATCCCTTGAGTAATAATACTTTTTACAAGGAACTCCTTTTAACAGTTTTAAAAACTCCTTGAACGTATTTAATTTATTAAAAACAAAGCTTCTGTAATTCAGTATGTAGTACGTTCCAATAAACTTTGCATCCATCCCAGATACTGTCATCAGTTTATAGTTAGACACCTGAAAGTGGTGTCATTGCCAAAATTTTTCCAGAGGGTGGGAAACAATGAAATCAATTACTGACGGGTAAACTAAAAAGAGCATGCTAGCATTTGTTTCAGAGGACATCAGAAAGGTCAAAATTCTGCACAGACCTTGCCTTACGTGGTAAGAGTATTATACAAAGCATTTTGACGTCACAAGAATCAAGACTTATGGATTATGTGGACCTTGCGAAAAGAACTGATGGGGTTACAAACGCTAAAGATCCCTAGAAACACTATGCCTTTATAAAGTGCAATCTTCTGGTCACCTGAATCGTACCAAAGTGAATTCATGGGTCCATTGGTTAAGAGAATACCAATTCCATGGCAGTTTTCGATGGATCTCTATTTTAGGAAGACATAAATCGCATTGTGGGTGAAACTGAGCTCGGAATCAATGTAGAAGCTATCAATTTTCATAATGAAATAATCTAAAGCACTACATTTACTGCTTTTATTATTAAAAACCTAAATTAATTTAAAAATATGATGTAAAGAAAGCGATTTCATGTGTTTGATACGAAGACAATCTTCTTATAAAAAGGAAACAAACCCATGAAATCTAAAAACCAGAAGGGTGACTCCACTTTATCAAAATACTTAATATTAAACCAGAGAGTTGGAAAGAGACAGTGCTGATCTTATGTAGGTGCTATCGTGTAGTACATAAAGGACCATGCCATCAGAGGAGAGACCTTCACTAGTGCACTGCAATACACGTCATACCTACTCTCAGGAGTGGAGCGCATGTGACTGGTTGGCTGGGTAATTACCAGAACTTTCGCGCTAGTAATCTGTCTTCTTTAACAACCAAGTAAAGTTCTCCTTCCTCTGCACTGCAGCGTGCTTATCTGGCAGATCTCTGAGAGCGGAAGATTGATAGAGAAAGTATTTCTCTCGCAGCATTAGAACATGCTTTCTTTAGGTATTGGGAAGAAATTGAGGAGCCAATAAAAATTCAGAGCAGCGATATCCCTGGTGTGCAGCCACAGAAGAGCTCGTACATGAAAGGAAATTTAGAGGTCACTCGGCTTATGATGATTAGGAGAACTTTTATTGCAATGTGAAGCTTGGTTTAGATTTGGGAATCATTTTTATTTATTCTGTCATTTGGATTTCTTTTTTCCCTATTAGCT
Organism: Mastigoproctus giganteus; assembly: GCF_048544385.1. Taxonomy (NCBI): domain Eukaryota; kingdom Metazoa; phylum Arthropoda; class Arachnida; order Uropygi; family Thelyphonidae; genus Mastigoproctus; species Mastigoproctus giganteus. Next base: position 154,999,938 of record NC_143586.1, on the reverse strand, counting down.
ACGTGCAATTAGTGTATAGTTTATGTCCAAGATGACGTCAGTTTTAGTTAAGTGCTCTTGTTTTTTGTTTGTTATTACGTTACTATTATTTTTGTTTTTCAGTTTTATCTTTCGATTAATTCTATGGAATTTAAAACAATACAACTGCCAAAACTATTCGAGAAACTTTTTATAAATTGGTATAGGATAATATGAAGTGAGAACTTTATTCGCATGAAAATAACTTCGACTAAAAGAGTGCTAGAGACATGCAATTTACAAGAACAATCTAATTTAAGAGACTTAAATTTAAGTCCCTTAAAAGTTTCAATTTCGGGGAGAAAAAAAAAAATCACTAAATTTCAAAAAAGAAAAATAGAACGACATATGAAAAGAATAAATAATAAAAACGGTACAGAAAATTTTTATAAGAACTATAATTATTTTATAATTCACAGCACTATTGTGGCATTTATTTTAAAATAAAAATATAAAATTGTCAGTTGCATTTTTTACATACGTTAAAGGACTAATCTGCATAAAACTGTGCCCTTGAAAGGTCAGTAACTGCGCCCCCTCTGAGGTATGAGTTCTAGGCAGCTGCCTAGTTGGCCTAATGATAGCTCCTGCCCTGGCTACACCATGAGCACACGTTCTTCCATATTCATTTACCGCTTACTAGTTTCTAGCACTGTTTTACCCGAAGTTAAGAATTTTTATATGTCTGTTAGAGTATATATATGGATATGCGCTATTATCTTCACCAGATCCGTCTGTCCGTCCACATGTAACAACTCGACTCCTAGTGGATGGATTTTCATCAAATTTTATATTTGGACCTTCTAAAAATATTTGTAGAGCCGTTCCAAATTCCATTAAAATTATCAATTATTTTTTTTCCCATATAAATTGTATGTAAAAAACGAAATTTAAAAATTAAATGTAGTTTTAAACAGTCCATACATGCTTTGCGAGTTATGCATGTGAACACATGCACATTTAAAAGTATATGGGAAAAGAGTAATAAATATTATACAGTTGTAATTAAATTGAACGGCTAAGCTTAGAGAACATAGAACTATACAGTTTTACTAAATGTTCTATAAAGTTAAATCTTAGTAATTAATTGATAAGAATAACTATATTTACTTTTCACTTCTATTAATCACAGAAAAAAAAAAATTCAAATTTTAAAAATATCGAGCGTGCTCGAAATGTAACGAACTGCGTACATTAAAACGTTTGATTAAAACTTTTTAATTAAAAGATTAATTAAACTTCATTACGCAGTTTTTACTTCATGTTTGATTAGCGTATACTAAATGTTAGTCATGGTGCAGAGAAGCGAATATTTTTTGCCAGAAATTATAACCATGGTTTCAACCGTTGGTCCTGATGTAATCGATTCTGTTAGCACAACCCTCGCTGGAAATTTACGCTTAATACTTTAGATACGTTTAGCGGTGCAACTAAACCCCCATCTTCTGGCTTAGAGGAGGAGTTAAAGTTGTTTTATTTAATATTTCCTTTCCCATTATTACTCCTTGGTTGTTGTAGTAGGATTTTAGGAGCATCAGCGACTTGCATATTTTCTGTAAATTGCGTGTGTTCCATGGCCGATTTTCTGTTTGTTGGACGAAAAACCTGAATTGCTGGAAGGAAAAACCATGATATCCTTTCGTTGTGAAAAAGGCCCATAAAAATTCCTCATGTCATCGATGGGACTCGAACGCAGGTCTTTTCCACCCGGTGTGGGGAGGACGGTGACGATACCACTGGAGGACTGGAAACGAGTGTGCTGGTCGGATGACTCCAAATATCCAGTGCAACACATCGACTGGCACCTTCGTATGTGGCGCAAGCAACACGAGTCCATCGTGGATGGTGTCCATTATCCAGGCAGGTGGCAATGATTGCTTAATGTGGGCATGTTTTAGGGGCAAGAACTAGGACCGCTGGTACATATGGATCACGTTTCACTGGTGAGGTCTACTGGCAACTCTTCAGAGACCATGTGTACCTTGCCATGTTGCATATTTTCCAGGAAGGAAACAGGATCTTCTAGGACGATAATGTGCAGTGTCATCGGGCCCGCACTATGCACAAGTGGTTTGAGGAACATAGTGATATAACCCATCTTGATTTGTCTCTTAAGCTCAATGGAATTGAACACCTGTATGATCTTTTGGAACAGAAGTGAGGCATATGGAGATGCAACCGTCATCTATTCCATCTAAAACCATCCCTAATTTGGGATGAGTTATGTTGTTATTTGGAGCATTAGCAACTAAGGCCATATTGCTCCGGGATATGCGGTGGTCATTCCCTGACCTTTCCGCATCCTCCGTATTTGGTGGTGACGGGCTCGAACCCTGGTCTAATCAAGAAGCGTGTGCTACGCACTGCTGCTCCTTCCCACCTGGCTACGGAAGCGCCTAATTTGGGATGATCAGATTTCCTTATGATAAAACGACTAGTATTGAAATGGTTACTCTAAATTTCTTTTTCTTTTTTTACTAAGATCTAAGTTTCCATCCAGCAAACAAGATAAAATAATAACAAATTGCGTACAAGAATTTACAAACAAGATACGCCTCGTGATTTTAGCTGCCTTGATGGTCATCCAAACAATGTTGATGCCATTTGGCTGAAGGCCGGTTCGCCCCTAAGGAGAATTTCACTGTGACTAAGGAAGTTTTTCTTACGTGATCTGTGTGTCTTAGCTCTTGATCAGGAAACCTTTTTAGATAATAAAGATAACTTCCAAGTGCTGAAAAATTTTGAACAGCTGACTATTTCGGAGAATTTTAATTTTAGCAAGCCTCTCTACACGTTCCTTGAACAGCAAACATATGTGGAGGATTTAAATGCTAGCCTTGTATAATACATCTTCTGTATAACCTGTCTCTCCCGCGTTTGTACTTTTTATGCATCTTTGGTGGACCTTCGGATAATAACTTTTAGTTTTCATCAACTTGACTTGGAAGGAAACCTTTACAAGGTCTAATTTATAAAAACTTATCTATACACTGAAAGGACAGAATTCATGGGACACCTGGTTCCTGGGCAACGCGACGCTGTCACCCCTCTCGCTAGTGGACGAACCCACCGCTTGGCAGGTATATAGGTACACTTCATTCACATAGACGGCAATTCGATGTCAGTCTGGATAAACGTTGTGAATTAGAGTTAATTGACTTTGAAAGAAGGATGACAGTGGGTGCCCGACGCATGGGTCACTATCGCAGAGGTGGTGCAAAAATTACACTATCCCCGTTCGATTGTATCAATCAAATGAGTCCCGTTTCCAGTTATTTCGAGTGGACGGGAGGGTGCATATTTGTCAGAAACAGCACAAAGCTATGCACCCATCATGTCAACATTGAACTGTTCAGAGAGGGTCGGTAATGGTCTGGGGCGTGTTCAACTGGCATACGTTGGGACATCTGGTACGTCTAGACGCATCTCTAAATGGTCCAGGTCCATCCTTGCAGATCATATGCATCCCTTCAAGGTCATCGTGCACCCACAGGGCAGCGGACTCTTCCAGCAAGACAATGCACCTTTGCACAGAGCCGTGGTGACTAGAACAATGTTCGAAGAGCATTCCGCAGATTTTACCACCATGGAATGGCCTCTCCATTCACCGGACATGAACCCTGTGCAGCATCTTTGGGATGCTGTAGAAAAGTCAGTTCAAGCTTTGGATCCTCTATCCAGGAACGTGGCGGAATTACGGACAGCAAGCATGGATGGAAATATCTGTGGAATGTTTTCATGAGCTAGTAGACACAATGGGTCGCCGTGTGGTTGCTCTTATCCAGGCGAAAGGTGGGCCTACCCGTTACTAGGCAGGTATTCCGTGATTTGTGTCCACTCAGTCTACATTATGTACTAGACTGTCCTACACTGAACTTTCCCAATTGCACATATGCTCAAAGTTTTGAGCGTATATGCGATATTGGACTTACCAAATTGTATTCTGTTATGTACTCTGTCCAAGGAATACTTTTGTTAGTGATTGACTACTTTGGGTTTTTGGTGGAATGGAATTTTGCTGACTGTACTAGGAGATTTATTTTTTGATATTGCAGGATTTTTATGGTAAGGAATTTTTGGTGCCCACAGGACTTGCACCACTACTTAAGGGTGAGAATTTGTCCGCTGAGGGAAATATGTGTATAGTTGTGGGGTGAGGTGGACTAGAATAGGGAAGCAACCTTTTTGGTGACCACTGCTGCCTGGTAGCAAGCGTCCAGAAACAACATAACAACCCACGCACTAAACAGACAAATCACCATCTACTTCTCGCCATTTATAGAGTTTTGTATCATCGCAGAGTACCAGGCACAGTTGAAATACCGTTCAGGAGTCACCTTTGTACACATATACGTCTATGTGTGTTCATCGGGTTAAAGAAACAGAGCCAAAATACAGGAGTTTCCCATCGAAAACATTTTTTTAAAATTTAGTAATTCATGTAACCCTCTCCCGACCAATTCGAAATGTGAAAGAGCCCATTCAAGTGTCTTCCTTCCAAATGAGACCCGAACACAGGCCTTTTATATATGGTATGTTGTTTAATGGCACAAGAGCTGCTGAGGCCATTGTGCCTTATATGGTATGGAAAGACGGGAGTTGCAACAGCTGCGCTACTTAGCTGGCCTGCTAAGAGGAGATGAAACAAAAGGTGGTAATTGATGTAGCCAACCATCACATGCCACCACACATCAGACTACCACTACAATTTTTTTTACTTCCTAGTGTTAGAGAGATGAGAGTGAGATCCGCATCTTCTCCTGATGAGAAGATGTAAAGGCATCAGTTTCAAGTCAGAATCTTAATCAATCCATACAGAGAACAATCGAGCTATTGCTCTTGGCCCCCAAAGAGTATTGTTTTCTGTAGCAAGTCAAACTTTCCTGTGGGTGGGGGATGAGAGAAATGCACCATTTCATATAGCGTTTTTTCTTGAAATCATTCATATACAGTCTGCTTTTAAAGTGTTGCTCTTTGGCGGCTGAAAGCCACCTGGCTGTTACCGTCCCAGCGGCTCCTGCTATTTAGGGTAGGTAATTTTGCGATGTTGTTGTCATAATTTCGAAATGATAATTTTTGGCATGGCACGTTATTTTGCAACTGTTCTGATATCTTGCTGCCACAGCAATTGATAAATCCGAATCTTCCAAACTCCTGCATTCTACAGAAAGAGCAAACTTAATCAGCCTTCTGTAACGGTGTTAGATTAGAAATGAGTAGTGCGCTTGTACATAGAGCGTGATAAGCACTTTATAGCCAACCTGGTCTGTACGTTGTGGAAAATCGTATTCTGACATGTTCGGATAGTTAAATTATATCGTTATGTCACTTAAGTTAAAAACTCAAGTGACTTAAAAACTTGCATCTTTTTGTATTTCCTCTTGAGGGGCATTTGAAAAGTTCGTGGCCTGAATATGAAGGGTTTATTTGAGCAGTTATTGAAACTGCATTAAACTTGGTGGTTACTATTTGAAGTGTTATATATTTAGTACAGAACACTGTACCACTGTCCTTTCATACTGAGGCCAAGAACTTTTCAAACGCCCCTTATATTTTGTAGTTCCTCTCCCATCGGAACGAGCCTTTTCATCTATCAGAACGTAACTGAGATTACACGTGATTTACATACGCCTCATTACGTTATTTAACCCCGGGGGCTCACATCTGGTGAGTATGGGCTTGGCACACCCAGGGTCCTGAGCTGGATATCATCATTCTTCTCTTTCTTGGTGATTCCCTTCTACTTTTGACTCTCTCTCTCACAGGGTAACTTGGAAATTTTTTTTTTCCCCTGGTGCAGCATAAGCCACAGGCTTCCTTGCACCATATGGGTATTAATAATAATAATACTTCGTGGAAAATTTTAAACCACCCGATGTAGCATGCATCCAGGCTTTAGTTGGTTCCTGTTATAAAATTTGAACGCGCTTACAAATTTTTTTACAAGTTGTGATTTAATCACTAGCACATCTATTAAGCTATTTTGAATAATTTGAGGAATCTTACAGAGAGGGTATGGGGAAAGTTGTAACTTCATCTCTTCATCTCGCAAACAACAGTTTTATTAAATGTATCTTACCCTGTAAGGATATCCTAACTAGCATTAGCATTAGTAGAGGCATATGATGCAAGAAAGCAAGCTTATTCAGCATCAGCCAAAAAAAAAAAAAAAAAAAAAAATACACACCACTCCCATTTCACCCCTCCGTTCGTTCGAAATACCTGTCCAGTTGAGCTTTAAATTTGTTTAGGCCATCAACTTCAACAACAAGTGATGGAAGTCGGTTCCACCAACCAACCACCCGCTGGCCAAAGGCAAATTTCCGCACATCTATCCGACATGCGTCCTTCCTCAATTTGAATTTATGCACTCTGAGGTGATTATTCTGAGCAAGATGAAGAATCCCATTGGCATTGAGCATGCTCAAACCATTCAAAGCCTTATACACCTCTATCAGATCACCTCGCCGGTGCCTAGTCTCCAGACTCTGTAATTTGCAAAACTTAAGCCTTTCTTCGTAAGAGCAACCCTTTGTTCCATTCACTAATCTTGTTGCCCTTCTCTGTACCCGTTCCAGCAGCTCTACATCCTTCTTGAAATGAGGCCTCCAGAGCTGTATACAGTATTCAAGATGTGGCCTAACCATTGCCTTATACAAGGGAATAATCACCTCCTTATCCCTGCTAGAAAAATTCCTGTATATCATTGACAAGACACCATGAGCTACTCTTGCAGCTCGTCTGCACTGCTCAGAGAACTTCATATCTGCCTGCACAATTACCCCCAGGTCCTTTTCATTCTCCACCACTGTCAGTGTAGTACCGCAGAGTTGATACGTTGCTCTGGGGTTACTGTTTCCCATATGTAGTACTTTACATTTGTCAATGTTAAACTTCATTTGCCACCTCTCAGCCCATCTGTTCAACCTTTCCAGATCCTGTTGCAGCAGCATAGCGTCAGTAGTGTCCTTAACAACCCTGCCAACCTTTGTATCATCTGCAAACTTGGACATTAAACTTGATATCCCATTATCAATATCATTCATAAACACCGAAAACAACAACGGACCCAACACTAACTAACGTAACATTAAAATTTGCAGTCTAATCTATAGCTCACTCTAATTAATCAAATCAATCCATTTTATTATTATGGCTCAGCTATCATAAGCTAAGAGAGCCAACCCTTAGAAGTACTGTACCATTATTCCACTTCGTTTTCACTATTTATTTATTTATTATTTGTAATATCTACGCTGTGCCAGTTTGCTTTGAGAATAATAGATGGCAGTAATTTCCAATCTCCTTTTTATAAATATAGAGGACGTCTGCTTAATTTTCTGGAGGGAATGATAAAAATTATAAATCTGATTTCTTTGGTAATTTTGTGGTTTCATTATTTATCATTATTGCTTAATAAATATCATAAATTTTATACAACAGGTGATTCTGGATTTTTCTTTGAACGGAATCTTTGAATTTTTTCACAATACTTAAAATTTGAAAATTAGTTAATACTTCTTTGAGATGTGGCTAAATGTCAAACTAGAGATATTTATTTACTTGTCACAACAGGCACGTCCTGTTTCGCTTTTTGTTAATTATAAAAAAACATTATCATACATCGTTGCAAAATCCTAACGTGTACATAGTTTTTTTGCTAGAAATGCAGCGATCTGTTTGCTTAGCGCAAGCTATATGGTTAGCAGTAGGTAGACCAGACGTCCCAATTTTTTGGGCGTAATGTACCGGTGTTGCCACAAACGTTTTGAGTACACTGTTTTTATTATTAGCCATATGGCGCAAGGAAGCCTGAGACTTATACTGCACCAGCCAAAAAAAGAAGAAGAAAAAAAATCTGAGTTACCCTGTGGTGTGTGTGTGAGAGAGAGTCAGAATTAGAAGGGCATCACCAAGAAAGATGATATCCAGCTCAGCACCCTCGGTGTGCCAAGCCCATACGCACCAGATGTGAGCCCCGGGGATTAATTTTTTATGGCTTTTCGTTTTAATTGTACAGTATTTTAGCTAGGACCAATTCAAGAGGGGAAGGGAAAGTAAGGGTTGGAACGCGGGATCCTATCTGTAATGGAATGGGGCATAATTTACTTATACAGTATTACAATTATAGTACTTATAAATTGTAACTATCTAGTTCCTTCCTACTTTTAAAAGTTAACTGAAAAGCTCTAAGTCGTATCAAAAAGCGGTTTTGTTTTTTTTTTTTTTGCATTGTACTCAGTTAAGTTTTTATTTTAAAAATAAAAATTAAATCGAATATTGACCAACAGTGGGCGCGAAAATGATTACTTTAGAAAAATAACATGAAGATAAAAATTTCACTCACTGTTGATGATTAAATTCAATCTCGCTGGACCACTTCTGTGCTTTAGGAGTTAGCCATCTTCGAAACGCCTTACAATATTTCACACAGTTCTACACAAACAAGACCTTGCGATATTTTTCTATTCGGGCTACAATAACACTATTACTATTCTTCTAATGAAGTTTTTAATTAAGTGAACATTTTTAAAACGAACTTGATCGGATTTAATCTTAAGTTAGGACAACAGATTCAAGCTGATTTATTTTTAAGACGAAGAACAATCACTTCAATTTTCCCATCCAAGTGTCATTCCTTTTTATGACAAATGCGATTTTTTTTTTTTTTTGCTAATTTGTTTAATGGGATAAATAAATCACTTAGCCACCTGGTGGCCAAATTCCAAACTAATTTTTATTGTTAAAAAAAAAAAAACTTCACCCATACGGACTACAATGTAAAAAATCATTTTTTGATATGACCTGTAGCTTTTGACTTCATTTTTAAAAGTTGGAAAGGACATTATAATCATTTGCAATTTAGGGGCGCCAAAATAGTTATCAACCTGGGACTAAGGGAGTGCTTAAATGGACCTTGATTTTAGCTACATTATGAATTAAATAGGCTTTTCTAATAGTTCTAAGGAACTAATCACTATATACTACACAAGAGGTAAGCCAACTCTGTATTAATATATAGAGTTCGCTTTGAATTAGCTATAGGTGGCCTTGTAGGGCCACCTATTGCTTGTACAAAAAATTTGTAATACAGCCCATACACATCTTGGTATGTACTCCACAAGGTGTTGCTGGGTCTCATGATATTGCTATCCATGTGTTGCACAATGTGCCCAGTAATGCCTGCACATTGTCAGGTAGATGGTAGTAGCATTGAATATCCTTTTCCAGTAGGTCCAAAACATGTTTAATTAAGTTGAAGTCATTGAGTTGGGAAGACATGGAACTGGAAGGATGGAGAATTCATTGCCACGTTCCTGAAACCAACACTAACCTGCTGGGCCTTGTGGCATCGCACGTTATATCAATAGACACTGGAATGTCTTTTTTTCGTTTTTTACTTTAAAACCGTTTTTACTGGTGTTATTCCAAAAATTTTGTAACGAAAAGCGTTACGAAAATTTATTCCAGTTCAATTTATCTTCTACTGGACCAAATTTAATGAAATTTTGCACGGAGCTTCATTTTAGCTCTATAGAGGAAAAACTTTCAAACCTCTGAAAATGCGAGTAGTTTTTCCAGGATAGTGGAAAATATGAACATGTGATCAAGGAAATTTTCTCACTTAATAAACGGGATAATGTGGACGTATAGCATATCGTTGGAAAGCTAAGGAATTTAGAAACAGAAATATTAAGGTTTTAAGATACAAAAAACCTTTCGGAAACTGGGAAATGCGTTAATTCGAAAACACATCTGGTTTCAAGTCACCTGGTGTTTTCAGATTGAATGTATTTTTTTTTTTACAATTAAACTCTGAGACTGGAAAAGAGTTCTGCACATTTATGAAAACATTCTTCAACTTGGACATGTCATCAGATCTTTCGATAAATACTACAGTAACGGAACTATAGATGGTGTATTTAATAGTGAACTCTTCAATGTAAAAATTATATATCCTACTTTAGTCATCACAGACCGATACTTCCAGTAATTGTACTTCCAGATACTTCCAGTAATACCTCCACCAACAACAGATGTTGTTGGTGGAGATCCCCATTGTTATTTTATGTATTCATAAATGATATTGATGAGGGTGTATCAGGATTGATGTCCAAGTTTGCAGACAATACAAAGGTTGGCAGGGTTTTTAACGACAGTAAAGACAGTATGCTGCTCCAACTGGATCTAGATAAGTTGGTCAAACTGGCTGAGAAGTGGCAGCTGAAGTTTAACATTGACAAATGCAAACTACTGCATATGGGTAGCAATAACCCAAGAGAAACATTCCAACTGTGTGGTACTACACTGAGGGAAGTGGAAAGTGTAAAAGACCTGGGGGTAGTTGTGCAGTCAAATATGAAGTTCGCTGAGCAGTGCTAACAGGGCAGGTCATGGAGTCTTGTCAATGATATATAGGAATTTTGTTAGCGGGGACAGGGAGGAGATTATCCTATTGTAGAAGGCAATGTCAGGCCAGACCTAGAGTACTGTGTACAGATCTGGAGGCCTCATTTTAGGAAGAATGTAGAGTTGCTAGAACGAGTACAAAGAAGAGCAACAAGATTGGGGAGGGGAACAAAGGGGTGCTCTTACCAAGAAAAGCTTAAGTTCTGCAAATTGCAGTGCCTGGAGAGTAGGCACCTGCGAGGTGATCTGATTGAGTATAAGGCCTTGAGCAAGCTGAATGCTGATGGGATTCTTCCTCTTGCTCAGATTAAGAACCTGAGGGGGCATCGATTCAAATTGAGGAAAGACAGTTGTAGAATAGATGTGCGGAAATTTGCCTTTAGCCAGCGGGTGGTGGATTGGTGGAACAGACTTCGATCTTTTGTTGTGGAAGTTGATAACCAAAATAAATTTAAGGCTGAGCTGGACAGGCATTTGAAACAAATGGAGGAGTGAAATGGGAGAGGGTTTTTTTTTTTTTTTTTTTGTTTGGCTGATGCTGCATAAGCTTTCTTTCTTGCATTGTATGCCTCTGCTAATGCTAATGCTAATGCTAATGTAACCGATATGTAATTATTATTAATAAAATAAGAACATTGTTATATTATTATCCATGAATTTTATTAATATCTGAAAATTAAAACATTTTTAACGCCTAAATGTAAAACATGTTAAATATGCTAGCGGCAGGACACATTATGTACCTGGTAAAGAATTTTTTTATGAAAACCCCAAACACAAGAGGTATTAGAACCTAGTACTTAGTACCGCACATGGGCTGAAGGCTGAGGTCTGGAACTGTCATCATAAAGGGATGTATTCATGAGTGCCGGCAGGATATTTTGCAAGGTGGTGCACGTGGGAATAAATTTTTTGTTCACTAAATTTTCGAATACATGCAATATCTTATGTTTCACATAAGATATTGCATGTATTCAAATGCAATATCTTAATGAAAATGTTAAAAATTCTGTATTACTTCGAAATCCAAAGGCGGTGGTGCATTTGCACCACCTTGCACCATGCAGCTGGCACCTACGGATGTGTTTGGTCAGCGTTGATAGAAAGCAGGGTTAGACTGGGAACTATTTTTCTGCTGGGCTCTGGTACAACCCAACAGCCAAATGGAATTTTATATATTTTCATAGTTAAATTATGCTTCTTTTGCTATTTTACTTTTCTCACCAAAAATTTTAATGTAATAAAAGAAATACAAAAATGTAACAATAAATAAATTAAAATACATTTGTGGAATTCTCTTGTATGTTCACCTGTAAAGTGGCCCCAATGTATACCAGCCCACTGGCCTTCATCTGGTGGACCTTATGGCCACTCTGCCCTTGATAGAAAGGTAGGTATTCCCATCGAGTCATAAATTAGCAGTGATCTGAGGATGCAGGGCATGCCATGAAAACATTCCTCAAATTATAACACCATCACCTCTGGCCTGCTGAAAACCCACCCTGCATCCAGGTGACATGGCCTCATGTTTTTTTCTCTAAATGCAGTTATGACCACCTGCGTGACAGAGTTGGAAACGGGACTCATCAGATCAGGCAACAGATTTCCACAACGGTGGTGCTGTGTTGGTGCTGATGTTCCAACACAAGGTGCAGGTTCTTGTGTCTTGCTAGGGTACTAGTAGTAGTAGTAGTAGTGGCATGTAATGCAAGAAAGCAAGTGTATGAGCTTATGCAGCATCAGCCAAAAAAAAAAAAAAAAAAAATCACACCATCATCATCTTTACGACTTTGAATATGGAATGATTGTGGAGCAAGATATGTAGGTGCCAGTATCTCAACAACAGTCAAAGTGGTGGCTTGTGATGGCCATAACCTGCCATAGTCTATACAAGCTAATGTCTGGCAGAGAGTTTATGTAGACATGCACAGTCCATGTCCTGCTGTTCCTACATTTTATACAAGTATATATAGATACATAGTAGCAGTAATAAAGGCATGTGATGTAAGAAAGCAAGCATATGAGTTTATGCAGCATCAGCCAAAAAAAAAAATTTTCACACAACCATTCCCTCTAAACATTTGTCTAGTTCCTCCTTGAATTTATTTCAGCTATCAACTTCCACAACGACAGATGGAAGTTTGTTCCAGCAATTAACCACACGCTGGCTAAAGGCAAATTTCTGCACATTTATTCTACAACTGTCTTTCCTCAATTTAACCTCAGCAGCTCACATCTGGTGAGTATGAGCTTGGCACACCCAGGGTCCTGAGCTGGATATCATCATTCTTCTCTTCCTTGGTGATTCACTTTTATTTCTCTTTCTCTCTTGGGGTAGTTCAGAAATTTTTTTTTTGGCTGGTGCAGCATAAGCCTCGGGCTTCCTTACACCATGTGGCTAATAATAATAATAATAATAATAAAAATAATAATTTATGCCCCCTCAGGTTTGTAATCTGGGCAAGCAGAAGAATCCCATCAGAATTCAGCGTGCTCAACCCATTCAAGGCCTTATACACCTTAATCAGATCAACTCGCAGGTGCCTATTCTCCAGTCGCCGCAATTTGCAGAACTTCAGCCTTTCTTGGTAAGAGGACCCCTTCGTTCTCCTCACTAATCTTGTTGGCCTTTGTACACGTTCAAGCAAATCTACATCTGTCCTGAATTAGGCTTCTAGACCTGTACTCAAGGCATGGTCTGACCATTGCCTTATGCAAAGGGATAATCACCTCCTTTTCCCTGCTAGAAAAAATCCTCTATATCATTGACAATACCCCATGACCTGCTCTGGCATGCTATCTGCATTGCTCAGAAAACTTCATTTATCTGGCTACACAATCACTCCCAGGTCTTTTTCATTTTCTACCACCCTAAGTGTAGTACACACAGTTGGTACATTCCTCTGGGGTTACTGCTACTTATATGCATTTGTCAATGTTAAACTTCAGTTGACCCTTCTCAGCCCATATTTTCAAGATCCTATGTGCAGTAGCACACAGCCGTTATTAACAACCCTGCCAATCTTCGTATCATCTGCAAACTTTGACACTAAGCCTGATATACCTTCATCAATATCATTGATAAATAGACAAAACAACAGTGGGCCCAACATCACAAATGTTATTAGTGAAGTCCCTCGGGACTCCACTAATAACATTAGTCCACGAAGGGCAGAGTCCATTGATTACCACTCTCTGTCTTCTGCCACTCAACCACCTTTTTATACATTGTAGCAACTTACCCTTAATACCATACTGCTCCAATTTGTACAATTTGTTCCATGCGCAACAGTGTCAGAAAGCTTTCCTGAAATCCAAGTATATGATACCAAAATAATTTTTTTCATCTAGTTCCTTTGTAACCACATCATAGTATCCAATTAAATTTGTCAGACAAGACTTTCCCTTAACAAACCATGATGTGTCTGAATTATTGCTGCAGTCTTGTCTAGATGATCCTGCAAGGCATCTTTAACCAGTGACTCCATTAGTTTACCCAAAACAGAAGTTAAACTAACTGGTAACATGATTCACTAGGGGCATTGACCACATTTGGCTGTCCCACGTGATCTTTGGCTAATTGTTCAGCTGCTGTTGATCAGTTGTTTTAGACGGCTGGCTCACTACAGAACAGGAACACTTAGCCACTTTGACTGTTGTTGAGATACTGGCACCTACATATCTTGCTCCACAATCATTCCATATTCGAAGTCGTAAAGATGATGCCAACCTATTCTTCCTTGCAGATACTCAAAACTGATTGCCATGTGTGAAAACTATAATCTTATATCAGCCTTTCTCGAATTGAGCCTTCAAGAGCTTCTTAGACCAGTCCATTCCTATGCAAGGGGGTATTTTGTAATGCAAAGTCAACTTAGTGTATATCATTATTTCTATGGGAAAATGTATTCAAAACAATCCACTTAATGAACAAAGTTTTAAGAACCCATTTTTAATCTTTACCAGGTCAAATGTAACAAAATGTGATATCTAAGTAAGAATGAAATTTTGCAAAACTTCTTGAAATTTTGAGAAATTTAGGAATAAAAGTGTTTTCTCGGTAATTTTATATTGGATTACTGGTTACACTAACAGCTGAAGAAATTTCCAATGAAGTTTGGAATAAACTTCTTTGAAGAGAAAGGAAAACTGAGGTGAACATAGGAATAACGAGTAACAAGTTGATTTGGAAATATACAACTCTTAATAATGATTTAACCACTTCCATAAATTTATGTTTTTCCTCTGATTATAACCATTAACCTCATTGTGGTAAAATAATTTCAGCACACTGGTTCTTCTGCTTCTTGTTTCCTCACTTTTGATCTGCTTGTGGGACCCAGCCCACTTCCTTGGCTGCTTTGCCATTACACTACTGCACATACACTGGTGTTCAAAGAAAGTGCATCACCCCCTTAAAATTGCAATTGTCGGCTGAATAACATAAGTATATAGCAATATTTCTTACAGATTGCATCAGATAAGATTGACAAGCATAGGTGATGATGTAATATTGCATCAGCTGTTACTTTCAGCTATATAAGCACACTCTGCAAGAGTTGCAGTCATTCCTTGCTTGTGTCAGGATGGCGAGTTACGTGCAGTTGACGCCACGAAGAAAGAGTGCTGTTGTTGCTTTATGCGAGGAAGGATGTTCTTCCCGTCATATTGCTTATAGAGTGTCTTGTAATCAGTTGACAGTGAGTAGATTTCTTTCCAAACTCAAGAATACTGGTTCTGCTGATAGGAGAAAAGGAACTGGACACAAACGAGCCTCTACACCAAAACAGGACCGCGTTTTAAAGCACTTATGCCTTAAAAACTGTAAAGCTTCTTCGTCTGAGCTGAAAAGAGAATGGGAAGAACATACAGGAGTGGTAGCAAGTGCAGTAATAGTCAGAAGACGCCTCTTCAAAAATGGACTTGTAGCCCGTCGTCCTAAGAAGAAGCCCCTCCTCACACAAAAAATGAAAAAGGCCCGATTAATTTGGTGTAAGGAGCATGTCAAATGGACCCCCAAGCAGTGGAAGTCAGTTATTTTCTCGGATGAGAAGAAATTCAACCTGCATGGCTCTAATGTGAGACGAATGACTTGCCGTACACGTTGTGAAGAATGCCATCCAGACTGTATGGTATCTACAGTGAAATTCCCTACCAGCCAAATGATATGGGGGTGCATTTTGTATCGTGGAGTAGGTCACCTGCAGTTTATAAAAGGTTCCATAAATGCCAATGGATATTTGGCTATAATTGCTGCCAACCATTAGAGACCATTTCAACCTGCCAAGTAACTGCATCTTTCAGGATGACTCTGCTCCTTGTCATCGGGCGAAAAGTGTATGTTGGCACTTCTGTAGTTACTTTAGCTTCATTTCTTCATTAGAAGTTCGACAGTAACTTGTTTACATTTGTTACAGGTGAAAAAATGGTTGGAAGAACTGTCCATTACAACTCTTAGCTGGCCAGGAAACAGCCCGGACCTGAATCCTATGGAGAACTGTTGGCATCGTGTGGAATCTGCAGTTGCCAGAAAGAAACCAAAGACCCTTCGTGAACTTCAGGAAGCCATAGTTTGTGTTTGGAACCACGAACTATCAGTTGATTATCTTCAGAAATTGATTTTGTCAATGCCTCAATGGTGTGCTGCTGTCATCAGAGGTGGTTCAACTAAATATTAGTTTGGACCTGATGAACTTTTCATTTTGTTTTCCATTTAAAATGATAAACTGAAGAAAACTGAGGGCTTCTGATAACATTTCAGCCATAATTGTCGTGTTTACCAAAACTGTTGTATAAAGGTTGCAAATGCTCATTTTGTTGTCAATGTGCCAATAAACACCAAAACAACAAACAACAGCTCATTTTGAAATATTTTGAAAGCACTTGTCAAATATCACTTAGCTTTGCCTTAACTATTAATAAATATGTTTTGTTTATATTTCTATTTGTTATGCTAGTCATTAATGTAACATACCATCACGAGAAAGGGTTAGAAATGTCTAGGTGATGCACTTTCTTTGAACACCTGTGTATATTGCATATCTAACAGTGTCTAAGTGCAAGGATGTTGTTATGTGCCACTGCAGGCATGGGCTGTGTCGTCTTAAGCACCTGGATGTGGTAGCTTCCAGGCTTCATGTTAACGTGGCCCCGACTGGATGTTCTTCAGAATCAATCAACTGCTTTTTTACTGATTCCAAAATTAAGCACAGTTTTTCTCATGCATTTTTCAAACTCGATTTTCTTAACTATACTAATAAAAATGTGGGTCCAGCACTTTCAGTCTGAATTAAAATGTGCATCATTGCAATTCATGCATTCTGGTTCACAACAAAGTTTCAGGCTGTGCCGTCAGCACAGCTTTCTTGTGTGTTTTCAAAATACTTGGAGATATTGTGAAAGCTGTATTATCTTGAACACTTCTGAAAGAATTTAGGAATTCAATTCATAGAAATGGCCTGACCTATTGAGGATATGGTGTGCAGCTACAGCATGACAATGCTGTAGCTGCACACCATATGCTGTATGCAGCTGCAAGGCTGCATACAGCATGCACAACCCAAGAGACAATGATTTAGGGCAGCCTTTCCCAACCTGGGGTCAGAGGAACAGTTCCAGAGGGTCCGCAAAACGGACCCTCTGGAACTGGTCAAATTACTCGTTCTATGTATAGTAAATTGACGTTAAATAAAGTTATTATTATATATTTATGTAAAAATAAGAATAAAATTGAGTTGTTTTAATTCATAGAACTGAATTTTTTTTCAGAAAACTCAGTGTTCACACACACACACACACACACACACACACACACACACACACACACACACACACACACACACACACACACACACACACACACACACACAGAAACAGGTGTGTGTGTGTGTAATATATATATAGAGGGGTCCGCAAACGATACATATTGCTGGTCAAAACATCAGTCAACATTTTTTAAGCAACATGTCATGTAATTTGATATAAAGCAATGGGAGGTGTTTTTGGGATTATGCTGGAAAATAAATGCTGAACACAGCATTTATTTTCCATCCCCTGTTGCTCATTTTTTCCCCTTACTTTATGACTTACCCACTTTCTGTTCTGAAATGTATTTTGATTTTTGTGTTCTTATAGCTAATGTTTTCTTAAATAAATCAATATAGTTGTACCTGGATTGTGATTTTTTTGTTCCTAAAGGTGACTGATAACTTTACTTGAAGCATAAAATTATATACTCATTTGAACATTTTTTATGAAATATTAGGGTGTTGTAGAAAAGCTAGGGAAATAAAATTACATTGGTTTACTGGTCTTGGAATGTCCTGATCTTTCTTCTGGTTGCATTACGCTCTGATTTTTTTATCCTTAGAATTCATTTTGTCTTGGTTTGCTTCTCTGAAAAATTAGCCATCGTGGTTATTAATACAGTAGTGTTCTGTAAATCTTATTTCTCCTTTTACTTGAAAAAGACTTCATCAAAAAAGATGGTATGTTGATATCAAGCACAGATTTACTTCAATGATTATAGTGGAAGGGGAAAGGGTGCAGCATGTCATATGCACTAAAGTTCTTTCCAGTGAATTTCCAAAACTAAATAAATTTTAATATAATTTAAATACAAACATGATCCATTTAAGAAGAGTGTGCCTTTTTTCCTTCTTTGGTGTAATATGAATATGTTATAACAAAGCCTTCATTTGGTACCCTAACATTTTCAAAAAATTTTCTCAGTGACAAATTCCCTTCTATAGGTTTGAATGGACTTGCATTTTCAAAAAAATTGGGAATTGGTTTTTAGGAGTTTTTGATGCATTGACTACCTTAACTCAGAGCCTGTTACCTGCGGTGGATGAGACCCTCCAGACAATATTTCAGCAATTTGTGCTCTTCATCTACTCAATCCACACAGCTGAAACTTCTAATGGCAGTTTCTAAATATGTTTTCTTTGATTTATATACTGAAAATTCCAGAAATCTCTCCTAATTACATATTAGGAAAAATTCAGGAATTAAATTAAACATAGTTATGTTTAGTATTGAGTGACATGTCAGTCATTTACAGTTATTAATAGGTGACTGATAACTTTACAGTCACCTATCAATATCTATTTGTTATAGCAAACTTTCAGCCATCAGCTCTCTTGTTTTGTGAGATTGAAACATTGTCTGGAACCACTGTTGATGCTTGTGTTTGTTGAAGTACATGGGCCTTTCAATTTGCACCTAGAAGAAAGGTAGACACCTTTACTCACTTGGTGTCTATTAAATGCCAAACAAAAATTTAATGTCTCATAATTCATACTATATTGAAATGAAAACAGAAGATACAGTATAAACTAGTTAAAGAATACTGGTGGAAAAGTACATGAGAGGATTTTATTTTATTTCCAGATTCTAAAAAAAAAAAAAAAAAAAAAAAACAGAAAAAATTAAAACAAAGTAGTGCCTGTCAGATGGCATGCTAGCAAAAGAAGGTAAGGTTAAATGGTACTGCTATCCAATTGTCACGTGACTTTTTGGAATTAAAAGTTTATTTATAGGATTGGTTCCCCTGGGAATAAACAGTTAATTCCAGAAGTCACATGACAAGTAGATATCATATGTGTCTTATGAAAGACTGATGAACAGCAGCTGTTATTATTTATAATCGCAAAAATTTTTGAATGTAATTGCTCAAGCAACACAATTTATGAGTTGGTTTCAAACAATAGAAATTTAGTGGATTCAAGTTTGTTTTTGTTACTCTGTGGGATGCATATCTGTGACTTCCACAGGAGGTTTAAGGACTGAGCAATGTAAAAAATGCTAAAAAAAAAAGGTTCTTTCAGTTATAAATTTGGGTCACAGACTTTGCCACAGCAAATGCATACTAACAGTGTTTTAGTCCAAGTGAAAAAAAAAAAAAAAGGAAAGTTTTAATATGCTACTTTTAGCAAGGATTTAGTTTATTTCCAGTGTAAAGACAAGTGAACTATACAGCTTTCTCACTATAGTATTTATCAAATTTTATTTTATCTACTTTAACAAATTTTATCTACAACTTAACTCCAAATATAATAAAAAATGTAAAAATGTTCACTCTCTATATATATATGCTATGGAGATTTCTATAGGCATATATGAAATAAAGCACAAACTTAACATGATAAATTTATATACAAGTTGGTACATGTGCATAAATTACAGATAATACATAATACAAAATAAGTATTCTATAAAATCATTACCATTTTTTCTCTAACGTAATTATATTTAAGAGGTATACAAATTTGAACAACTTTTTAAATGCTTCTGTTACAATTACAGAAAGCAATTATTGTGTAAATTTTAGACAAAAAAAAAATACTGTATCTTTAAAATACTGGCAATTAAATGTAGAAAATAATATAAAGCTTCTGTTTTCCATTTGATATCTATTTTACAGTTTCCCTGCTCATAGAATATTAGAGATTTATTGGTTAACCAAGTTTTTAGAAATCAAATTTACCATTTTTATGCATTAGCAAACTCCACTTCTTTCATTAGTGAAATGTTTAAAGCTATTTCAATAAAAGACCAAAACTTCTAATATCCCAAATTTGCAGCCAAAATTAGTTAAATTAGTACTTGAAGTTAAAGGAGATAATTCTTTGAAAAAACAAAGTCAAATTTCCTTTAAGAGTAGGTTAGGCAGTGTATGCGTGCAATCTTCTGAAGCAAGTATTTAATTGAAGTGTTATTTTCAAGACTCTCTATACATCATAATTATGAAAGAAACTTATTACAAACTTAATGTGCAATAGAGCTATGTATACTGTTTTTTTCACTATTTTAGCTTCACTATTTTGGTTATTTAAAATACTTCATTATTTAGCTTCACTATTTTGGTTATTTAAAATACTATTACTGTATGCAAAAATTTCAGGCAAAATAAATATTGCAGTCATTTTTGATTATATAATTTTGTTTAGTTTATTTTTAAAATAATAACTGTTTACTAAACACAATCCCATTAAGTTTTCTAAAATATCTTCTTCTGGTAGAAAATGAAAATTATTTTTCTAAAAAGCATAAATCCCTATTTGCTTAATAATCTAAACTGACTAAAAGTTAATAAATGCTGTTTTATATTATGTAATATGTAACAATTTTTATGTAGCTTTTTCTAATATACTGTATTAATATCTTTAAACAATAAAGAAAACAGTCAAATAATACCTTTAATATAGTGTAAAAACTCAATAAAGATACCAAATTGAGTGCTAATTATAGCTTACGATATCTTCAATTTTTAAAAGAAGAAAATAAAATCTGTGAATATCTGCAAGATAAAAAATATCTTCTTAAAATAAATTATTGTTTTGTATGATTAAACTAGTTCAATATGGTTTTTATCTATATAAAAAGACTATTCTATTTCAAAAGGAGACAGTGTTAAAACCTTGATAATTAATGATGAGTTTTTCTGAAAGAATTTTTGTGAGAAAAAAAAAATTAAATTAAAAATATTAAATATCAGCAGATGAAATATTACATGTTAAGTGTACACATAACATACAAGGTGTGATTAAAAAGTTTAGGGACTGACATTATATCTTGAAATTGCAGCATTGTAGCGAGTCACAACATGTTCAGCGATTCATCTAGGCATAGTAATGCACAAATCACTTATAATGTTTAAGTAAGACTAAATGCAACAGGGCATAATATTTTTAAGAGTTATAATTATCTATATAATATAGGTGCAAAAACATTATAGACAACTCTTAAAGGAAAAAACTACGATAGTAGTGTAAAGGGCATCATTTAAACTTATCTCATTGTGCTCATCCTTCACAACGAGTTACCAGGTATTGCACTACCTTGAATAAGTAATGCTTCACTAATAGAGAAGACTATTGTTACATATTCTCAGCAGGCACCACCACCCAGACGGCACCGTTTCAAGCGATACTTCTTTTTCTTTTAAGAGTTGTCTATGGTGTTTTTACACCTATATTATATAGACAAATTGCTCATGTATCTGCAGTTTGCATGGGTGTGTGTGTGTGTGTGTGTGTTGGGTAGGTGTCTTATGTGTTTTGTCACATCTTAATGAGTAAGCAGTGATTTCCACCAAATTTTTTTTCAATTAGGGAAAAGCGCAACAGAAACCCAAGAAATGTCAGGACAGCTTTCAAAAAAGCTGCTATATGTTGTTTGAAGACTATTTGGTAGTTCACAAAGTTTAGAGGGCTGCTTGTCCACAGAAAACAATCCTTGCTCTTTGCATCCATAACCAACAATTAAATGTTTGTGATCTGATAGAAATAATCTATGCTTAACTATCCAAGAAGTTGCTAATAAAACCAGTATTTCTTTTGGAACATGTCAATCAATTTTAATGCAAGCTTTGGTAATATGATGCATTTCAGCCAAGTTTGCATCCTCACTGATGGTCACAGAGAGTTCTCATATTTTTAGGATCTTCATCAAAATGTTGCAGCTGGCCCACACTTTGTTTCTTCCATTATTACTGATGACAAATCATGGGTGTATAGCTATTACCTAGAAACAAAGGTTCAAAGGTTTTTTTTTTTTTGACTTGCACAGCAGCATTGTTCGTTATGAATTTCTCCTGCATGGTGAACCAATGAAAGAGGAATGCTACAAAAAATTCTGTGGTGATTTCAAGATGCTGTTTGGGAAAAATAGTGTGCATCATGAAAATGCCCACAACTACTTGATGGTTTCCATTTAAGAAAATTTTGCAAGTACATGTACTCCAACTTCACAGATTTAGCTCCCTGTGATTGTGTTTTTGTTTTGGAAACCAAAGCCCCATTGAAAGGCCACAGATTTGCAGTAACTGAGGAAAACTGATAAAGGAACTATTAGCAATTCCAAAAAAGAAGCATACTGGAAATGCTTCCAGAAGTTGTAAAAGCATTGGAATCAATGTATACAGTGTCAAGGAGAATACTTTGAAAGCAATTTATTTGAATAGCCAATAAAGCATCATCATTCCCAAAATATTAGTTCAGTCTTTGTCCTTTTTTGACAATACTACATAAATTGCTATTTATGAATTACTACTTATGACTGTAAGAGTAATAAAGCTCAATATGTCCTACGTTCTATTAATATTTTAGAAATAAACAAGGAGTTACCTTTTATTCAGTTAGTAGGATTTCTTCTTTACCAATTCTCCTTATGCAAATAAATTATGAAATGATTACATAATACAGATGGGGGGTTTGATATTTCTGGGGTGGGGTTGAGGTTCACCACTATGATCCTGGAGTGTTGGACTGCCTGTGTGTCAATAGTGAGGAACACATTATGAGTTTAAATTTTGTGTACAGTTTTGAGTTTTACAGTTTTAAATTATGTATATTGTTTTAACGTATCATTTCGTAATTTATTCGCATAAGGAGAATTGGTAAAGAAGAAATCCTACTGACTGAATAAAAGGTAACTCCTTGTTTATTTCTAAAATAAAGTTATTATTAAAAACTATAATAATATATGAGGTTTCCTCTTATTTTAATAAATGAGTTTTTAATAAATAAACTGCATACAGAAAATTAGACTTACTGAATTACAAACTAAAATAGAAACTGTTATTATTCATTAAAAAAAAATTGTAAGAAATAATTAGTGTCAAACAAGCAAGTTACACTAAATGGCTTCTCCATTCTTTACCCTAAGGGTCTCTGTTTAACTAGCATAAGACCACTAAGAAGGGACCAAATTCAAAAGGGTGCAAATGCTTGTTTTGTAAAATCTCATGTAGGCAAGGTTATTTTATAACCATGCAGAGTTGGAGGAGATAATAGTAAGAAATGGCCCACCTTTAGTAGAAGTTCTCCCTTTCTCTGTTTATACTGTATTTTTAAATGCTCTGGAATGATTATCTGAAGCTCATGGAAATGTCAACTGCACTTATAAACTAATAATGCAGTTTTATACTGATAAGCTGGCATGAATTGAAAGATTTTTTTCTGTGTGTGTATTCTTGCATTACACTGAACTAATTCTAATTTTTCACTGCATTATTTTATTTAAGGGAGGGGGAAATTGCACAATAGTTATGATCCATTTGAGGTCCATATGACAACGTGCTATCTCCTCTGAATGAAGTAAGACAGAGAATCCTTTAACATGCTCTTTGAATGTTTTTCATTATTTTTATATGAAAAATCTGAAATTGGCTTGAGTAACAGTTATAATTATTTAATTATTTGATTAAATAATTAAATAATTAATTATTTAATCAAATAATGAAAACAGTAAAATTATTTGATTTAATTAAAAAATTAAATCAAAAATGACATTTTTTATTAATAACTCGATTATATTCTCCCTCAAAACAGACAAAGATGCATCTTTGCGAGTCAGATTTTATTGCATGCTATGCAAAAGAAATTAGCTATCAGATAATTAATGACCAACTTTGAAATCAACTATGATATTCCAGTATTAGTGGTGGAAGCAAAAAGAAAATCTTAACCTTCTATTTGATATCTTTAAATCCAAAAATAGAAAAATATGACCTCTACAAATTCATAAATATAGTATTATATTTCTGATTGATAGGTATAGTTGAAAAAAGCAAATTTTAATATACTGAAAACATCAAAGGTAAACAATCTAAAACACTGAAGAAAAAAATCACTAATATAGTAGTAGTAGTAGTGGCATGTGATGCAAGAAAGCAAGTGTATGAGCTTATGCAGCATCAGCCAAAAAAAAAAAACACACCATTCCCTCCAAATGCCTGTCCAGTTCCTCCTTAAATTTATTCAACCTAACAATGACAGATGGAAGTTTGTTCCAGCAATTAACTACCCGCTGGCTAAAGGCAAATTTCCACACATCTATTCTACATCTGTCTTTTCTTAATTTGAATTTATGCTCCCTTAGGTTCATAATCTGAACAAGTGGAAGGATCCCATCAGAATTCAGCGTGCTCAACCCATTCAGGCCTTAATATGCTAGGTTCAGATTACTCAGTATCAGCATAATTCTTGTTGCTTGTATTAACAAATATCATATGCAAGAACAGTAGAGGACAGGGGAATAGAAGCTTTATCTCAGTGCATTTACTTCATTTATACTGCCAGAGATCCATAAAAAAACAGGAAAAAGAAGTTATGTTGATAATATAAAAGAAAGATTTTTACATTTGTTAATTTTTTACTTAAATTTTTTTTATTTCCATGGTGTTTTGTAATATTCTATTAGTTTGTTTAAAAGATATTGTCAGTATATAAAATAAAATTGTTCTAGACACACAGACACAATTCAATTCAAAATTAAAATTAATAAAAATTAAATTTTGTTTTGTTTCTTGGAAAAAGATTGATAACCAAAATAAGATAGAAATATACATAAAAAATTACTGGTAACAGCAATCATTAATGACCCATTAAATAATAATTTGTATGAATTTCAAAATAATTTCTGCTAAATATTGAAATATCACGAATAAAATGCACAAGTTTTAAAAGAAAAAAGCTTGGTGTTATGAGAATTAAAAATCATAAAATGAAATGTAAAACAATATTCCAAAAGTGGCATTCAACAACTGCAAAAACTTTTTACACAGGAAATTCTCTGCATGCCTTGTGACCAGTTATTGCTATTAAGTGCTAGCAAGAAGTTCAATTAAAAATAAATTCAGCTATTAGTTAAATATAGTCATATATAAATTTTTCTACAGTGAATCTCTACAACTTGTCAAGATAACAACCAAAAGAGATCACATTGAATTATTTAAGAAAAAGAAATATAAATCAGTATTTCAAGAATTTCTAAAGGCATTACCCAGAATAGGTCATTTTGCAACAATTTTCTCAGAATGTGCAATTACAAGGAGGGGGGGGGTTGAAAACTTTGTGGCCTGAGTATGAAGGATAGTGGTATAGTGTTAAAAATTTCTGTATTTAATGTGTAACACTTCAAATAGTAAACTGCCAAGTTTCATGCAGTCTGAATAATGTCTTTTTTTAATTACAGATCCTGAAGTCAACCAAGTTGTGTGATGAATGATGAAAGGTGGACAAAACAGTCACCATGCAGTCATCCAAAAAAGGGACTAAGCCAAAGAGAATTTATGGGAATATGGTTACAACATTGGGGTAGGATGCCCCTTCCTATTTCATGGTTAAGAAGTGGGCAGCAGAATTTAAATGAGGGAGAGCCATGCTGTGGAAGATCTGCAACATCCATCACTCCAGAAGTTGTTGACAGTGTGCATAATCTGGTGAAGAGTGATTGACAAGTGACAGTTCAGTATTACCAGTATATTAGGCATCTCATCTGAATGTGTGTACCACATAATAACAGAGGTTCTTGCTATGAAAAAGGTGCCAGTACAATGTGTCTCAAGTTGTTAACAGTAGATCAAAAATGCACAAAAGTTGTTAAGTCAAGTGAAAATTTCCATTAATTTCAAGCAGATCCAGCCAATTTCCTTGTAAGGTTTTTGTGACCAAGGATGTTATGTGGGCCATCACTTTTGGCCAGAGACAAAGGAGATGTCCAAACAGTAGAACCAGCTCTTCTTCCCCTCCAAAGAAAGCCAAGTCAATTCCTTCTGCTGGAAAGATGATGGCATCAGTTTTTTAGGATGCTGATGGAGCATTGCTAGTGGATTACCTTCAGAAAGGCCAGACAGTCACAAAGGAATATTATAGAGACCTTGCAAGGCATTTGCACAAAAACATCAAAGACTCCCCAAATAAACCTTTCTTAATCAGGCCATGAAGTTTTTTATAAGTAGATTAAAAAGGAATATGTTAAGCTTAAATGATAAACTGAAATTTATTGCACACTAGTGTAAAGGAAATATTTTTAGAAATAAATAATTATCATTAATAATATGAGTGTTATAGACTATAGATTTATGGGGAAAGGCCTCATGCTATGAGGTAGAATGAGGCATCATTTTAAAGTAGTCATCTACCAAAGTAGTTAAATTAATTAAATAAATTAGCATTGTTTTGGTTATATCTCATATTGTGAATGCCTTCACAACAAGTTACCATGGTATTGTACTACCTCGAAGGCGCCTCCGTAGCCAGGTGGGAAGGAGCAGCAGTGCGTAGCACACGCTTCTTGATTAAACCGGGGTTCGAGCCCGTCGCCACCAAATACGGAGGATGCGGAAAGGTCAGGGAATGACCATCGCATATCCCCGGAGCAATATGGCCTTAGTTGCTAATGCTCCTAAAAACCAAATAACAAACAAAACAAACAAACATACTACCTCGAATAAGTAACACTTTACCAGTGGAGAAGACTACTGTTATTTATTCTCGGCGGATACCACCACCCATTTGGCACCATTTCAAAGCTTGTTGGCTTCTCTTCGGTGGGTGGGCAGGTACCCTGGTGTTGCAATAGTGACAACCCAGTTATGAAGTATAACTTCACAATATGAGAGATGCCTGATGGTGTGCAGTGATATAGACTATAGATTTATGGGCAAAGGCCTCATGCTACGAAGTAGAATGACTAACATACAGATTAGTGCAAAAGCATAATTTTAATGTAGTCATCTACCAAAGTAGTTAAATTAATTAATTCAATTGGCATCGTTTTGGTTATATCTCATATTGTGAATGGCATTACGAGTTGGTATTGTACTACCTCAAATAAGTAACATTTCACCAGTGGAGAAGACAACTGTTATTTATTCTCTGCAGATTGTGACATTTTAAGATGAAAATTAAAGATTAAAATGAACGAATTTAAGGAAATAGTAAATAATTCAAGAAAATAAGGGAAAAGATAAATAATTGAAGAAAATCTATTATGCTACATGTAATATAATAGTATACAATAAATATATATATATATATATTGCATCTTCTGTGATAAATCTTGCAAACCTTCTTGAGACTGATATCACAAAAGTGAGAAGAAATTAAAAAAATGTATTCAGTGCATAAAAATTTTATCTTGCAAATTACAGTTTTGTTATAAACATAAAACATATTTATAAACATTATAAAATATGTTATGATTAATACTACTCCTGAAACAAAGTACACAATTTGGAAAGCCAATATGAACAATATCAAACAATTAAATGGTTAATCATTGCTTTCTGCTGGTGGATGAATGAAATAATCATTATTATACGTGTTGGATTATGACATATTTAGCTAAGATGGATGTGAAAAATAATTTTTTCCTAAAAATGGAGAACGAAATGGTATGCAATGGGGAAAATTTTCTGATAAATAAGATATATTTCTGATGCATATGTATGTAGATTCAGGGCTACACTTTTCAGGGTAAAATTGTAAACTCTGGGAAAATGTAAAACACATATATATTGAGATTCATGTGGAATACAGGTTATATGGGTTTAAACTGGAAGGGTTATGTAGGTTAAATGAGGGAAGATTATATAGGAAAAAAGAAAGAAAAAAAAGCAAACACACTCTAATTGTATATATCCTTCATTAACAATGAGTCTTTCTTCAGCCCTTATTGTGAAGTAACTGTTAATTAGCTTTTCTTTTCTTTCTTTCTTTTTTTTTTTTTTAAGTCTGCATTTTGAATTAAAACTAAACTAATGTGGACTTAAAATCCTTATCAATTATATGCTGAAATAAATGGCCTTGAAAAGTAACTTTGAGATGGGTAGTGTGGTCAAAAATATATAAAATGTTAATTGAATATACAGTACTTTTCATTACTGAAACTCTACACAAAATATACTTTCTGTTAAAATAACCAGAAAATATTTTTAAGCTCTTGATATTTTTTAAGCTCCTTCTATTACAGAGGTTTTTATAAAATATGATATAAATTACAAATTCTTTTATGATATATATACAAAATATCGGAATCTTTGCAGGACAAATCACCTTGAAAATCATGAATTTTAATGGATCATTACATTTCCATAGCATTATTTAGTTTTATAGGCAACACAAATGGAATCAAACTTTGTTAAATTAATGAAAATAGAATGTCTAAAAATATGCATGTAAATTTGGCTAAATTTTCCAAACAGATCAAAAATGTTAGTGATAATTATTTTAACACACTAACATTTTTGGCCTTATTTATTCTTTATTTATTCCTTTTACATTATTTTTTTACATTATTTTACTTTATTATTATTTTTGTACATTATTTATTCTTTTAAATAAAGAATAATATATAAAAACTTTAGAGAAAACCTCAATTGGTATCAAAAGAACAGTAAAGTTTAAACAATTTCTAATGGTTTTGTTCTCTACTTAACCTAGGATGGAGAAACAGAGTTGGGCTGCAGAGAATTTAACACGCATTTAAAATATTGGGCAAACATTCAATTTAAGGAATTCGCCATTCAGAAAAGACATTTTAAGACCATTTTTTTCTTTAAAATTAGTTTTAATTTTTTTATCAGTACAAACACACTGAAATGCTAATTTAAGATTGTTAAGAATTCTTTTTCTCTGTCTTTCCTATATTGCAACTTAGAGTTTCATTCCTATTATTTTCCTCTTCATTATGAAATAAATTTACTGTATTTATTCAAATACCACATGCCTCTGAATAAGATCCACACCTCATTTTTTGAAAGGAAAACAAGTTTAAGCAGCATCTTCCTTTTTAGAAATATGTAGCAATAATATATAAAATATTATTGTACACAATTACTCCTCATTTCCACCAGTTCCTATGATCACATCATAAGAACTGGTGACATTTTGAAGTCAGAGGTATTTGATATGTATTTATCCTATCAAAAATACATTTATCATATATCAAAAATCAGGAATAGGAAATATAAATGCTGATTCTGCAAACATATGATACTTCAGAAAACAATCTATGAGAATTACAAGACTAATGGTTTAGAAAAACCCTATAAACTTACATCTTTTTTCCTTTCCTCCAATTCCTGTTACAATTTTTCCACAATAAAAATAAAAAATGCAATCCTTTGATTTACTTTGATCAGCTGTTTGATCCACATTTCCAATATGTGATAGGATATACAAATGCTAATTTTTAAGAGAAAATTGTTCTCACACTAATGATGCCTTTGTGAAGAACTAAGGCATAATAATGAATACTGATAATCCAAATTAGAAGGTCTTGTGTTAGATTCACACCAGGGTTTCTATTATAAATTTTTTTTTGGAAAGAAGTACAAATGGTATTAGAATAAATTCAGTAATTACAATAATTATTTACAGTACTTCTAAGTTTCATTTTTTACATGATGAAGTGCACAACTCATTATATATAGCTATTATAGCTACGACTATACAGCTAATTACTTTATCCCCTTCCCCCTCAAAAAAACACATTTCCTTTAGTTCAATAATCAGCTGCATGTCTGACCAAAATTAAAGAAAAATGGGAATGACTATAATGCTCATTTTTCCTTACTGTTTTAAAAACTGTGATAACCATCAAAATCCAGCAAGTAAATACTATCATAACTATTGTGATGTTTTTTTTGGATACTGTCTGGATTTTATGGTACTTCTACAGTACTTCATGATTTACGTAGTACTATTGTTTTTATATCAGTTCTATGTTATAAGTAGGAATAAGTAGGAAAATGGTAGTACAAAAGAGCAGTGCAAATGGTAGTGCAAATTTGGTCTGAAGCAGTGAAAAAACTATTTTAAACAACAACATGATGCAAGCATAGTTTTACTAACAAAATGTAAATTTTAAACAATGAAAAATTTTCCAAAAAATACTTCTCATGAAAAATACACATCTGTATTATCTAAAACTAAAACAAGACATAAATAATGTCAGACTTCATTATAAAATAATAGGAAAGTAATAGAACAATATTTAGAGGTTTTTTTGTATTAACTGTTTAAATTTTTTTTTATAAATATTATGAGCAGTTATTTCCTAATTATAATTTCCGTATATTTATTCCTATTCCATAGATATCCTGTTATTATTTTTGCTAGTTAAAATAATTCAGAATAACAGAGGTATGTTTTTGGTGGGAGACAGTGCCAACATAAAAACATAAAAAAACATCATCTAAATACATATTTATACAAAAGTAAATAAGATCAAGTTCTTCACTGTACATTAATGTCACTGTTATAAAAACCAAAATATAAACATAAAAAAATAGAACATTTATTCCCAGAAACAAACAAGAGGAGTGCTTTAAATTTTCAAATACCGAATAAAAGATAATTTATTATCAATTAAAAAAAAAAAAAAACTGATAATCAACTCTGAAACTTAAATGTTTATATTCTAAAATTTTAAGGCCTGACTGAGACCTAAAAATCCTGAGACCTCCTTGACATGCAAAATACAATGATAAAAGATATATAAAATAATAATAATAAATTTCATTTTATACCCTGTACAGTCATCAATTGGCCAAAAGGTTTAATGCTTCACTGTAACTGTTTATTGATATACCAATAGCACAGTGAACAATGGGCCATGCAATTTTTGTGGCAGCATAGAGAATATGATCTTTACAGGAATATCTAATTTAAAACAAATTAATCAAACAAATTATCCAATTCAAATCTAATTTAAACTTGGCTGTAAATTGAAATACAGAAAGAAAGAGTAGAAAATTAGATGTTCACAAACAAGTAAAATATATACCTATACACTAAACTTTTTTGTAAAGAGTAAAAATTTTTGCATAAAATGAACATTAAAAAAGGAAACTCCAAACACTGGAAAAAAAAAACAAAAAAAAAACAAAAAAAAACTTCCCAGTAAATAACATAAACTATGAAAACAAAAATCTTTATATTCATAACTTTCATTATAATTATGAAAGTTAAACCTTAATCAGTAAAAACATTAACATGTTACATGAAATTTCATTACAAGCCACAATAATATATATTAAAAGGAGCAGTATGGGCTAAACGATTAAATTTCATTAGGAACAGATCCGATCAAAAGGACAAGCATATATATGGTAGCGACATTTTCAATGTGACATGGAGTAGCATCTGATTGAAATTTGGTTCTAGAAAATAAGAGACAATACATTCTGTTCAAATAATAAAGATTATGATTCTAGTTTCATGAATCCCCCATTCATATTTATTTTTCTCTTGATATGCCATTTATTTAAACCTTACTATAAGGTACATGGAATTGATTAACACTGTAAAAGTACTAATTTAAAAGGCAAGAAAATTGCTTGATTTTTAAATTAGTGGATGGGACAAACTTAAAATAGAAATAATTACAAATATTTATTAATATTTGTAAAAAAGCAACAGAGTACTCTGATAAACAACAAAGAGATGCTAATACCAATGAAAATGCAACTAGCTTAAAATTAAGTATTTAAAATAAATAACAGATTAATGAATCTGAAAAAGGATTGACCTAGAAAAATGGATCTAATATAAAGTAAAATAATATTGAAAAATCTAGAGGAAACAGAAACTGCCGCACTAGTATGAAACAGAATGAGTCTAAACTGAACTGAACTCAAATAATTCAGAGTTGAAATGGAGAGGCCTATAGCACAGCAAATTATTACTTCTTTTGTTCACATAAAAATTTTAAAATACTTTACACAAAAAATTGTAAATATAGGTAGAACATCCAAAATCCAGCTGTCCATATACCAGAATTATCAGAAAGCTAAACTTTTTTTTTTTTTTTGTCATTTCAATTTGATGCAAAACTTGTTCTCCAAACAGTGCTGACAAATTTGTTCTCCAAATTCAATTACAGGCAACCCCCATATAACACGGTACTTCTACAATACGGTTTTGCTCTAACACAATTGATAAATTGTGGCAATCCTCACACAACACTGTACTTCTACAACAAGGTTTCACTCTAACATGGTTTGAGAATTGCTGGAAATCTCGTATAACACAGTATTTTTCAGCTTTTGTGCTGGAAAAACCCTGCTATTACGTTAGATGTAATTTTCAATGTTTCCATTCCTTTATATGAATCTCCGCTGTTGACTCGCTAGTTGTTATTGCCTTCATGATATTTTTTAAAGCACATTTCTGGAGGTTACTACCATAAAACAATAAAAACAATTTGCAGTTTCCAGTTCATTGGTCTTTTCTGTTAGTGTAATCAGTTATAAACGGGTAGTAAATTGATCTTCTTGCATTTGCTATAGTACCAATAGCTGGAATTCTGTGGGTTTTCACATTATTATAGTGAAATGTGTTTCCCCTTCCATGAAATATTCAATCATATAAAAAGCATAAATAAATTTTTGGAAACTCATTGCTCCATATCGTGTTTGTTGCTACTTGTGCATGCCGTGTTCTTTGTTATTAATTGCTTATCATTTTTACTGTTTTAAATTTTACAACCAAAAAAAAAAGTCAGTGAACAGAAATATCAATTAGTATGTACATATTACAGTATGTATTAATTAAGCTATGTATGCAAGCGTAAATTTATTTTAATTTTGCTAACTGGAAAATATTTTTCCAATTTTCAACTATCATTTAAAGTGGGGTTCCACTGTATTTTGTTGGGAGATCCCTGGGTTAGGTTTTGTGCTACTGAACTTGTGCTTGTTTGAGACCATAAAAAACAACTGTGACTTCAAAGAGTGCAGTTTTTGACTTTCAAACAGAGCAGAAGGTACATGAAATCTAGATGCTGCAGAAGAGATTGTGCTTAGCAGCGATGCAGAGGAAGAAAATTAAATGAACATACATTATCTCACATATAAGTATCACAGTTTTTAAGGCAAGACGTTTGTTCAGTTATTACTATTTAAGTTACTACTATTATAAAAATAAAGTTAAGAATAAAGTTAACTTAAAATATTAAGTTATTACTACTATAAAAATTAAGTTTCCAATAGTTATAAAAAAATGGTGTATTTTTGTTAGCTTTTGGAACGTAACCCCCTTTTTTGTATTGGTTCTTAGTCCTGTATCACACGGTTTCACATTACATGAGATTTTGTAGGAACCAAACTACTGTGTTATATGAGGGTTACCTGTATATTAAAGTTAAACAATATTTAGCTTAATGCTTTTGAAAACTCCATTGGTAGCTTCATATGTATGTAGTTACTTTTGGTGATCAACACTTTCAGCTGCAGTAAGTAAGCACATTATAGTGTTATTTATTTAATATTTTAGGATATACTTAGGTAAAATTTATCGGGAAATGTTATGCTATGATCAGCTCATCACCTATTAACCTATGTGATGTTCATATCCCTGTATTCATCTTTCACTGGTATTTAATAATTGTTGTTGACAGAGGAGGTAGCCTTTATTAGATTGTGTTAATAAGGGAGGGCAGTGTTTTGGTTCATATTTTTGAATTTCTGACTCCACTGGCAATGCAAGTTAGAGTTGCTATTCCATGCATTCATTTCCTTTGAAAACTGATCTTTATTGATATTAACTTTTATTAATCTTTACTGCTTTCCAAAGTGAGGGAGAGTATCATTTCTGGGCCATACTGTTTGTGCTTCCCTGTAAATAAAAAATTAGCAGAATAAAATTTGCTCGATGGCTCTTGGCAATCTTTTCCCAGGTGTTTATTATGGCAGTATTCATTATCTTAGTCCTGTATAACACGGTTTCACATTACATGAGATTTTGTAGGAACCAAACTACTCTTGTCTTTCTAATTATGCACTGTATAGTTGCTTACATTTTAGTAAGTAAAACAGGCATGCATATACTGTATTAAAGGTATCCGAACACAGCTAAAGAGAATTTTGTTTGCAATTTCCACTTTCGGCCAATGTTTACAAGTGCATGTGTATCATTCAGAAAAATGAAAAACTCTGAAAACTGGCTTGTCTCCTATCTTAAGTTTTGTTGGATAATGCTGGATAAATTTCCACCACTGCATTACACAATAAAATATTATTATTTAGACTCACATAAAACATATCATAATGTTTCTTTTCTGGAGAAACTGTTTTTTGCAGTGATTTCAAGACAATTGGAATCTATGCAAAAAAAACAAAAAAACCATAAACTTTCCCATGGCTGCCAAAGCAGTGTTCAGTGATGATCATGCAAAAAGGGTGGGGACCTTAACGCCTTAACTTTCTTAAAGTATAAAAAATCATCTTGTAAAATATATTCTGTGCATTATTTTGTTTCTGTTTATTTTTTCTCTTTGTTGTTTTATTTTTTTAAAGAAATATTACTGGAAAATATTTTAGGTAATTGCTTCAGTAACTTCATCATGCCAAGTTTCTTGTTTCCAAATTTTAATTAATGGCCCAAGGGATAAAAGAATAAGTAAGAATAAAATAAAGCTGTTAATAAAAATAAACTGTTTATTTAACTATTAATAAATAATTATTAAAATAAAAATAAACTGTTTATTTAACTAACCAAACTGTTACAGAACTCACAACTCACGCTAAAACCACACCCCTCTTATTGATTCTGCCATTTCTATTATTAAACTCAAATCCAGTTATAGGATTCTTCAATATGAAGCACTAGCCATCGAGTGGTATCGACACCATTCCAAACTTAAAGTCTTAAACACTAAACTTCCCTTCAACCTTTCACCGATTTGGAACCTCTCGCGATTGAGGTTACCGCATGTCAAAAAGTGCATCACGAGAGTATAAAAATTTTCTTAAATATCGTGCACGTTCTCTACCCACTCAATTACCAACTGAAGACATTGTAATCCAACGAAAGTCTCCGTAATGACTATTGGCCCACTATATTATTTATTTAATTTCAACTATTTTTCCCTACTTTAATGACAAACAAGGATTAGATGTGTACACACCTGCTTCCTTGCACCTATTCTAATTTCCGAAATAACACTATTTTTGCCCCTCCCTTAGTCTTTTTAATTCAACTATTCAACCTAAATATTAACCACTAAATATTAACTAATTAAACCATGCAGATTTATTCAAGGTGAATACTGCTTTTTTAAGCATTTGCTATTTTATTATTAATAAACTGCTTATAATCAGATAGAACAAGAAGAATCCATCAGTGCTGCTGAAGCACTCACCCGTCATCTGTGAATTTTAGCATTTCACGTTTGATTAGATTTATTATCCAAAACCCAGAAAAATCCAAGTCCTGCAGTTGCCAGATTTCAGACATTACACCTGTATTTACATTGCATTTTATATAATGTCTTATTTTATCTAACATAAAATTATACACTTATTTATATGTACATGCTTAAATGTTAGGAGAAGGAAGGTGCCATGAACTGATTTTTTAAAGCACAGAGACAAGTGTGCACAGAATGAAAAGAGATAAAACACTTAAAAGTGGAATAGATTTCATATCCTTACTATACACAGTATTGATATATGATCATTAATTGCAGAAACTTTAACAAAACAAATCAGAATTTAAATAAGAATTCATTTAGTTAAGCAATGCACAGTAATTATATTAACCTGTAAAAATACAATATGTGAATGCAATTTGGCACACATCTATATAAAACACAGTATATCTGTGTTTAAAGTATTCGATAATTAATGGGAAACAGTAGAATTTATTACTGTCAGAATAAAAAATATATTCTAAAAATTTCTAATTAAGAGTAATCAGAAGTTCTAAAAATAAAAGGTCCAATGACATACTTCCAGGATAATATTACATTTCTTAATTTCATTCATATATCCATTTTTAAAAGACAATAAAAGAAATAAGTACAGTACAAGATGATTAATGAAGTTGGTTACTTTGAGAGCAAACATGTAAAACTTTAATAAGAACAAACATTAAACATGTCCGACTAGAAATATTATTTCGAGCACCTCTAAGAAATGAACAGAGTATTTAACCCTCTAAAATGTGTATGTAAACTCTGTTATAGATATGTCTGTGCCTACTTTGATTGACATCACTTCACTTCATTTCATTTGTCAGTTTTTATAAAGGCAATATTCATGCACATTTGTTTGTATGATATATGAAGCTGGTTCAGAAAGTTCCAATAATAGATGCACCACAGAAGTCCTGGGCAGGAAATTGGGAAATAGTGATGGTTTTATGAAGAAGCACCACTGGGAAATGTGATTTGCTGGATGTGCTAACTGCTTTGCAAATTTGTCCACTAGATGGTGTTGTATGCTGAATTCTTCCATTGGTTGAGCATTTTCCTTGTTAGTAATCAAGGTGTCAGCATTGGAGCAGTACGCTAACTTGGAAGTTCTGCCATAAACTGAGTAAAACTATGATTTGCCGATGCTTCAACAAGTATATAGAAATGGTACTATGAATCAGGCAAACGTATTTGTGTGGCACAAAATATTTGCTGATGGCAAAGATGAGGTGGAAGACAACAAACACTCTAGGTGTCCCAGTACCTCCTGAACACCTGGTAAAATTGAAGTGTGACAGCAGTGTCTATATGCTGATTGTCAACAGGGAATATTCAGGAAACAGTGCTCATCTCTATTGGATCATGCTGTTGCCCAAGGACACTACTTTGAGGGGCAGTATTGTGTAATCTCGAATTTGCATTAGAAGTTGAAGACTATAATACCATTATCAGAACTTTCTGAATGAACCTTGAATATACAGTGGAATCTTATTAAAAAAACTAATATGGAAATTTAAGTGAAAGCATATAGATAAACAGAATTTAATACTTAACAGTATCAAAATTCAGAAGAAATAAACTCTTAAGTATTTTGACTGAGTTTTATAATTATTGCTATACAAAATCACATTAAAAGTACAATGGTACTTAGTTTTATTTCTCAACTTTTATTTTAGAGTATATAATCTGTAAAACTACATACATAGTTATTTATTTTATATCTGACAATCTGCATATGATGTTTTTAACCCAATAAAACTACATCTTTTAAACTTTTCTTCACGGTAACACTACACTAAAATTAGCTATTCTGTTTTTTAAAAAACTCAAATTTACTTCTAACTTGAATTTTGAATTTATCAAAAATTTATTTTAAAAAGTTTTACTGATAGCAAAGCAGCTTTGCTAATATTTATGATGAAAAAAAATATACATAAATATACATAAATTCCTGAAATGATATATTACAATTAGTGTTTTTTGCCTCTTCACATTCTGTTGTTATTAGAGGAGTAAAGTTGAAATCACATGCAAATGATTTTTTTTATTTTTTTGATTTAAATGTAGTTTCTACATTTATATATTTTTGTTATATACAATTCAGGATGAAATATCAGCAAAGATCAACAAAAATATGCAGTCAATATATTTGAAGGTTTTGGATATGTACCATTTTCATAACAAAAATCTAGAAACAAACTGTTCAAGGAAAAAATTAATTAAAAGTATATATAAGCTAATTTGAGTTTCTGGACATGGCCTATCCCATTTAACTAGTTTTGGATATATTTACTTTGTTATTAATAGAAACTATGCTCTTTGTTAACTGCTAAATTATACAAGATTTATAAAATATTTTTAAGTATGATTATTTTGAGTGAAACATTATATGGATGAATTCTTTTGTTAATTAAACACTTCTTTTTGAGGGTTTAAGTTGCTGTAGTCTTTCTCTCTTTTAAAAAGAGGAAACAAGAAATCTTACATACAGGGTGTCCCTGAAATAAGTGAAGTATATTGGATAGTGTGTTGTATGACTAAAACAGGAAAAAAAAAAGTTATATAAACTGTGGATCCAGAAATGCTTTGTTAAGAAACTAGAGCCATTCAAAAATTTCAGTGCACTCTTCCACAGCAACTGTTTATACACTTCTTTATCCATGGTCTATTGTAGAAGAGTGAACAGTACTGGTCTCCCTGATGTGATAACTGATAGCATGAAGCAGTCTATAGCTTTAAGGAATATAAAGAAGCTTGTTAAGGATACCTCTTTGCATGCACCCTTGCAGCTGCTTTAAAATTGCAACAGGTTTCACTGGGAATTAAGTGCACATGGGCATACTCTCAGATTGCGTAGTTGTCCATTTTAAGTACAGACTTACAAATCAATCTACAAGAGATAAAGAACAGTATTTTACTATATGCACAGTGCACTGGAAATGACCACCTGCTTACAATGACTGAGACACATACCGGTTTGTCTGTTTGTTATTTGGTTTTTAGGAGCATTAGCAACTAAGGCAATATTGCTCCAGGGATATGAGGGGGTCATTCCCTGACCTTTCCACATTCTCCGTATTTGGTGGTCATGGGCTCGAATCCCTGTCTAATCAAAAAGTGTGTGCTACGCACTGCTGCTCCTGCTCACCTAGCTATGGAGGCGCCACACATACTAGTACATATGGTCAACACACTGTCATTGTAAACATAATGTCTGTATTTTGTTTGTTAAATGGGGAAAGTGGTAGTGATAGGAGGAAATTTAATAATCTGCCTACTGTTGTAAAGGAAATTTTCATATGGCTCTGGTGTGTTACAGAATTTCTGAATCCATGTTTATATAAAATATTTTCATTGCTTTGACCCACAGAACATACCCTTCAATTTCAGGGATACTTTATATATCAAGCTTTGCATTTTTAAACCTTCTAGGCATTTTATTTTACTTTCTAAATTTTATAAGTTATATGCATTGTCATAGTCACCACATCTTATATCAATAAAATAAATCAAATTACTTGAAAACAAAGAAATTAAAGCATTGGATTACATATATGCAGCAGTATATTTAAGCAAAGGTAATGCTCACTAATTCATGTTTGGCTGATCATGTATTAATAAGATTCCACAGTATATAAAATATGAAAAACAAATTATAAAATGGAATATATATTTTGATAGGTTATCACAAAACAATAATCAAAATGACAACATAAAATATAAATTAAATAATGATTTGTTGCATATTAAATAAATACACTTGGGTAGTTTTTTAAATTTAAAGTTCGTTATAATTTATAGAAATATATTTCCTCTAAACTTAACTTTATTGCAGAAGTGATTCTAAATTATCAAATATTACATTCTATCTCTAGCTTTCTAAAACTATTCTAAAACTATATTCACAATTTATAATTCAAATTTTGGCTTATCTAAGTCATTATTACATGCTCCTAAAGTACTACTGATTTTCTATGATAGTGCAAGATGTACAATACATAAGTATATTTACAAATATACTAATTTAAATATACAAAACAAAAGTTATTTTTCTAGTACAAGAGAACCTCTTTATTCTGTACAAGTTTTAAATAATAAAATGGGTTAGGTATTTATAAACAGAAAATTTACAAAGTTCAGAATACTCATTTTTACACTTACAGTTAATAAGAAACAAGGGTACATTTGTTCAATAGGGTACCCATTACCAAGTCAATCTTAAAAATAAATAAATAAATAAATAGCTATCTGCATTTTGAATTTTGGAAGGAATGAATAATTTGAAGTGATAATTAGGAAAACAAAACTATATAGATTCATATGGTGCACTGACTAGTTTGGTCACAGTGCAATATTTCATATGGTATGCTAATATCGTGTATTATATATATCTATTGTGTATTAAGTGTGTAGAAGTGTGTTTACAGGGTAGTTTGCATAATATTCTGGTTTAAGAACTCAGAATAACTTAGAGGAGAACCTTACTTCCTGCCTGAGACTGGCTGACACTGGCTTAGTCTTGACTGAAGAGATCTTTAAGAATTTCTGCAGTCTCTAATAGGATTCGACCCCATATCTCTTGAAATGAATGACAAATGTCAAACCCATTATATACTGTAACAGAGGATATAGGTTTTGGAATCAAATCTAAGTATATCTTTTTTATCAATCCAATAATGGGATGGATATTTTGTTGAAAACATTACTGGTTGTCTGAGGGGGGGGGGAGAAGAATGACAAGACCCTCAAAATTAAAAACTCATACAGGTATTTATGTAATAATTAAGCGCTTCAAATATTACACTAAGTAATTTTAGGTGGAGGTTTTTGCTGCATCTCCAGAAATCAAGGATTTTCCTCATATGTACAGGCAGGCCACATGCAAACTGATCAAGAACACACAATTTATAGACATGATTACTGATATCCCATGGTCATAGTAGATTTTTTTCCAGTGTTTACTTTAATAACTCAAACCATATAACATATCTCATCAACAAACCCATTATGAAGTCAATCTTATCAAATATATCAATAAATCACTAGTACATGTTTTGTCTTCATTCTAAATTTCAGCAACCATGATTGAACAATTCTGCATTTTTAAAACTAAACTTATAATTTTATAACCTTTCACTTATAGTTTCATGTATGCATCTTAATTTGTTCATTAAATCTGTTGCTTATTCCATTAATCATGTCAGATTGTTATTGGTAAGGAGAGGATGCAAAAATCTTAGGATTAAAACTAAAAGTCTATGGTACATAAAATGTTAAGATGAAGTGTTTATTTTTAAAATATTTTAATTAAAAATTATATTAAAAAACAACAACAATAACAGAAACTAATCCTGCTGAAAAGCTTAATTCACTTTGTTAAGTGTAAGGTCCCTCAACTTATTTCTACCACTTGACAAACATTTTTCAAACTAGTGCCAATAGCATGGTCTTTATTTCTACTCACTTAATATTCTAATCTAAACATACTATTCACTCTGAAAACCTACATATGAAAGGTTCTTCTCTCTCTATTCTTAACAAGAAATCCCACCCCCCTAATTATTACTTGTCTTCATTACTCAATTTGTTTATTCTGCTATTTATTTGTGTTCATCCTTTATATAACTTTAATTTATTAATCATCAATCATTATCTTAATCATTAATTTTATCTTAACTTTATATTAATTTTAATCATTATTAATCATTATCTGACACTGTAAATTCAATATAAGAATTTGTGTGCCTCTGTCCTATATATTTATTTAATTTTTACAGCCATAGTCTAATAAGCCAGTTTAACTGCCTTTATTTAATTTCAGTTCTACTTCCATCTTCTAATTTCATTATATTTTTATTTCTCACTAGCATTTTAATCACCAGACTTCATTTCTATTCTTGAGCCTAATACCATCAATTTCATATATTAAACTTATATACGGGTATTACAAAATACTTCAAAAATTTATTAATGCAAAATGCTCTGCTTAGCATTATATGCACCTTCAAATGATTACTTTTAAAACAATTACATGGATTCTTACAGCTTAAACAAAAAGGCCAAATAAGTTTTAAACAAATTGTTTTTTTATTTTATGAAAAATAGTTTCTAAAGGCATAACTTTCAAACTAAATCAAAGCTGGGAATCCTGAACTTTATATACATACATAATTTTAACTTTAAATGTTTAAAACGGCTTTGTTCCAAGATTTACAGAATGGGTAAAGAAGACCACTTGTACTAGATAATGTATTAGTCTTTGATAGACTGCTAGAACTATATAAATTAAGTTTAGTGAACATTTTGAACGTATTACTCATTCAGTTACTTGTTTTGCAAGTGTATTTACATAAAGCAGTGCTATTAAACAGTGCTATTAATCAGAGTGATATTATCTGGCACTATAAATTGAATATAAGCATTTGTGTGCCTCTGTCTTATATATTCATTTATTTTTTAAAGTTTTACAGCCATAGTCTAATAAGCCAATGGAGTAACACCTGTACTAAAATTACAGCTGCAATTACAGTCATATCACCACGTTGAGCAAGCTGTTCTTGAATACGTCTCTGGTGAGCCATTACACTTTCTAGATGGTGCTGTATTGTTTGTAAGGTTTGGTTTGATTCTTGTTGGAGTTGTAGCAAAGGCTGAAGAGATTGTTGTAATGTGGCTATAGTAATAACTGCTTTTCCTTGCCATTGACTGCTTACAGGCCCTAATGAAAATATAAATAAAAGAATGTTTATCCATCATTGCCCAATTCTGCATTTTTTGTTTAACATAAGCCATAATTTCTAATATATAATGGGGTGCCTCTGTAGCCAGGTGGGAAGGAGCAGCAGTGCATA
Organism: Mastigoproctus giganteus; assembly: GCF_048544385.1. Lineage (NCBI taxonomy): Eukaryota > Metazoa > Arthropoda > Arachnida > Uropygi > Thelyphonidae > Mastigoproctus > Mastigoproctus giganteus. The sequence goes on along the minus strand of NC_143586.1, from coordinate 154,957,672 downwards.
GCACATGCTTCTTGATTAGACCGGGGTTCGAGCCTGTCACCACCAAATACGGAGGATATATAATCTATCAGCTTCTGTGATAATATAAATAAGAAAAGAACAAAAAGTTGAAAACTTAAATTTAATCTAATACCATGCTTAATAATATTCACTGTTTTTATTATTGCAGATTAAAGATGTGTAAACTAGATATAGTCAGATTTTATAAAATTAAAAAAGCTATTTGTTATGATGAGTACTTGTTGTTATATATGGTGAATGCCAGTTAATGTTATCACTGGTTATGATTATCAGCTGCTTATTATAAAAAAAAATTAAAATCCAATATTTATATTATAATGTATGTAAATTGTGCTGCTTTATATGATCTTATCACCATTTATTGTTATCATTTTTAATTTCGATTATGAGAAATATGTCTTTCAGAACCCCTAAAATTGTGTATAAGTCAGATATTTGTCGATTATTTACAACCCTGACCATGTCAAATAATGTTTATGATCTTGTCCCTTGCTGTGGGAAAGCAGTACCTTTTAACTTATAATCCCTGCCACATGTCTGTAGTTTTGAGGAAAAGCAGGAGAATGCCTGTAGACAAAAACAAGTGGACAATAAAGCAAATGATGCTTTTGCTTTCAGGCTATATGGTTGGAGAAAGGAATAACCCACTATTGTAAAGTTTTACAACTATGTACAAGTTATTGGTGTTTAAGTACACTGTCCAAACATTTGAAGTTTTCCCACAAGCGATCACATGATCTCATAGTGCATATGTGCAGTACTATATCTACTGTCTGCTTTCCATGAATAGACTTGAGTTTAGTTTACAATTGATGTCTATTGAGAATTGAACCACAATTTATTTTTTTCTCAGAAGAGAAATGTTGCAGAAATAATAATCATCTAGTTCATTTAAAAATTTTTGTTCCCCATGGTGAATTTTCCTCCCACATGTTCCAATAAAATAGGGGCAGATTGAAGTAACCCATAATAAGACATACATACTTGCTTGCCCATTCCATCTACATGTTGACTCCTGTCATACTTTTCACAATCCTCTTATAATTATCACAATAAAACTTTTGTTGGAAGCAAAGGTGTAAAACATTATACACCTTTGCCTCCAATTAACTCACACAACATAGATTAGCATTAGTAGTGGCATATGATGCAAGAAAGCAAGCTTATACAGCATCAGCCAAAAAAATAAAATAAAAAACACTTTCCATTTCACCTACCCATTCCCCTCCAAAAGTTTGTCTAGTTCTTCCTTGAATTTATTAAGCTATCAACTTCCACAATGACAGGTGGAAGTATGTTCCAGCAATCAATCACTCGCTGACTAAAAGCAAATTTCTGCACGTCTTTACTATAGATTCTATACTAGCAGGTGTAACTTACAACTCAGCAAAAGCTCTTTTTGTGCCAGGCTGCTTTTGATAAGAAGAATGATTCCAACACTTTGTCTATCTTCCTTCTCTCTCCTAAATATATTATACATACCATAGTGGAACTTGTCATCCCCAATTTCAGGTGGCACCAAGTTTCTGTTAGCCCCATTATGGGGCGCCTCCATAGCCAGGTGGGCAGGAGCAGCAGTGCCTAGCACACGCTTCTTGATTAGACCGGGGTTCGAGCCCATGACCACCAAATATGGAGGATGCAGAAAGGTCAGGGAATGACCACTGCATATCCCCGGAGCAATATGGCCTTCGTTACTAATGCTCCTGAAAAACAAAACCAAATAACAAAATAGCCCTATTATATCAACATTAGTTATCCTAATCAGAAGTTCAAATTCAGCCATTTTATTGACAACATTCCTGACATTACTGTAGACACAGTTAATACTAAGTATTTTATAGTTTAATACCCTGACACGCCCCTTGAAGTTATTTAGGATTGTTTCTCTAGCTTTATCTTCCTGCTCATATGAAACATTACCACCCTCAAGAACATCATGCTAATGTTGGCTGTTGCAGCAACAAACAAGAATTCTTGAGATATGTGCGAGTATTACTTTGACACACATCATCAGATAAATGCATGCCTATATTACCTTTCTCTCCTATAACTAGCAGTTTCTCTGATATCCTCAATGATACTAGGTAAAAAAAAAAAATTTCACCACCTCCTTCATTCAAATGAATACCATCTCTACAAAATAGATTCCTTCTCCTATAAGTGTGGGCCATGTTGATAAAAATTTCCCCCCTAAAGCCTTGCAGTTCCTCAAGTCTTGAGTTAATCAAGGATTAAACAAGGCTTTCAGCATATAATCCCTTCTTTGTGTCTGGACAGAATAGAAGACATATTCTGACCTAACCTGTGGCATTTTTTCAGCATGGTTCATCTACCTAACAAATAATCAGGTCATGTTTGTTAGTTGTTAGTCCCCCCCCACATGAAGAATAATGCTCTCTTCACCTCCCTTAAAATTTGACAATTTCTTGGTAGCGTTATCAACTACTGCTCCTGGTTCTAGTCCACCTATCTTTATTATGAAAAATGTTACCCATTTTCATTAGAGTCTCCCAATAACACTAAATCTTCAACTAGAGCAGTATGCACTTGACTATTCTGTTCTGGGACCTAAACTGGAATGCATCATTTGGCAGATCATGAGACCCTCAAGTCCCTCATGATCCCCCAGTTCAATTTTACTTTCTAGGGCAAGCACCTGTTTCTTCAGTGACTCAAATTCTTCTAGCAATGCAGTTTTAATTTGATATCGGCACACTCCTTACATCAGGTGTAAAGAAAAGAATTGTCAGCTGGGCTTGTTTTATCTACTAGCCCAACTTTAGAATATGTACCACAGGCTATATAGGTAATGAACTCATGACTCATACCAGAAATGTCCACAGGCATTTCTGGCTGAATTATGAAGTCTTTGGATGATGTGTTGAAAATGTATCTTGTAGCAACCATTATTTAGGTAAAATTTGAACTTAAGAAAGATTATAAAATTTAAATTTTCAATATATTACAGTATTTAATTAACAAACTATTACAGAAATTAAACTGTTACCAAAAATTTATTCACTAGTGAAGTTAAAATTAAGCTACCAAAGTTACTGGAAAGAATTTAACTTAGCAGAAATACTTTAGAAAAGTTAAGAATTAAATTTACAAATTATTTTAGAAATTAATTTCACAAAATTACTGAAACAAAATTTAAAAATTACAGAAATTAAATTTAAAATATTTTAAATAAAAATTATGTCAACCAGACACCTAATCATAATCCCCTTCAGTTAATCGCCAGAGCCAACTGAAAACATGTCTGCTCTTTTCGACTACCTACAGTAGTTGGATACGTAAGCTATATATGATATGTATACAATAATTTGAAATGGAATAAAAAATTAAAGCATTCCAAGCAAATGCATATTAACTTCTTTGGCAAATTTTCTGCAGTAGGCAAAATAATTTCACAGCCAACTATAACTAATACCTTAGCACACAAATTGTAATCTGAAACATCTTAATAATGAACTGAGCATCAACTGATATATGCAATTTGTTTTACGAATTATTCTGATATCATATATCAGATGTATACATACCATAGTACAGTCTGTACTTGTTAACAGGAGTAAACACCTAACACAGTCTATATATAAACTTTACCTCTGTTTGAGTTCCTAATAAAAGAGATCTCACTGTAACTACACTTTCCCCCTATATGTAGTACCATTAAGTCCAATTACTAGCTATTCTACATTGCATTCACACTACACTTTTCCCCTTCTCATTAAAAATCTGTTAGGCTAAGAAACTCACTGCTTAAGTAAACAGTTCACACCATGAATTATGTGGTGAAAGGTATACAGAATGAGAGAGAAGAGGGCAGCTAATGAATAACCGTGATCTGTCTATGGAATTTCTATCCACTTTAGAATGAAGATGAAAGTATAGAATAGCATAATGAAAGTGATTAAACAATTACTTAATAATAAAATTGAAATATTAAAATAAAATTAATACTGAAATGAAATTGAAATATTAAAATTTCATTTTAGTTTATATTTCTTTTATCCCAGTTATACTGCATTTAAAAATGTACATATAGAGAGCAGCAACCCCCAAGGCAGAATGCACTGGTCCCACAGGAACTAGTAGTTGTTGGTTACTCTATTGTCAGGAAAATGGGGAACATGCTTTGTAAAAAGGATAGGTCGAACACGACCAGGGTATGTCTTCCAGGGGCAAAGGTTGATGACGTTGTAAAGCAGATATCATCTTTTAAGGGCACAAAAGGTGATATAGTTGTAACGTTGGCACTAATGATATTAAGAGTAGGAGACCGGCAGAAAAAAGCCGTGAATTAGGGTTGAATTTGAAAGTGTCTGCAATTCTGCCCAGACACGATAGGAAGGAGTATATGATGAGAGCCTTGTCGATCAATTTGGCCCTGGAAAGATTGTGCAAGGCTCAAGGGGTAGAATTTTTTTCAGCCTGGTCTGTACTTGTTAACAGGAGAAACTGCTTCTACAGGGATGGGATACACTTAAATAGAAAGGGTGCAAGAATATTTGCTGATGCTATCGAGGCAGTGTTAGGTGGGTCAGAAAACTGCTAGCTTGGGGGGATACAAGGGCTAATAGATTAACAGTAGCCACTGGCAGAGGTGAAAGTGATTCTTGCACTGCTTCTATTGGAATGAGCAGCAGCCTGGAAAACAAGATGCAGGATATTTCAGAGACTGCTGGGAGTCATTGCGGTACAAGTAAACACATGGGTTGTGTTAGGATAGCTAAGAATAGGAACAGGTGCATGTATAGTTGCATGTACACCAATGCTAGGAGTTTGGTAAATAAATTTGATGAATTTGAGGTATTGCTCAAAACAACAAAGGCAGATATTGTTGGGATATCAGAGACGTGGTGTCACACAGATATAAGGAATGCAGAACTGGAATTTGTGGAGTACAATATGTACAGAAAGGATAGACAGGATAGGAAGTGAGGAGGGGTTATACTATTAGTTAAGAAACACATAAAATCCAAGGAAGTGAAGCCAGTCGACATCGCTGGACAGTGCAGTGTCAAGTCAGTTTGGTGTGACATAAGCATTGGGACATCAAAATTGAGAGTAGGAGTGTGCTATAGGCCTAATGACTCTGATGCGTATAGTATAATAAGAAACTGTACAGGGAAATAGAGTGGGCTAGTAAATCAGAGAGTCTTATAATGGGGGATTTTAATTTCCCAGATATTGACTGGAATTTGTGGGTTGGTCACTCACACACTAGCAAGACTTTTGTGGATTTAATGGATGATTGTTTTCTACATCAGCATGTTCGAGATGCAACTAAAGGAAGTAATACTCTTGATCTGATTATCAGTAGTGATTCTTCATGCATTAAGAATATGCAGATAAAGGAACCACTAGGTGGCAGTGATCACAGTGTGCTGAAGCGGGATTTACTCAAAGAGGTAACTACCATTAGGGGTAAAGGGAAGGGTTTTTGCTTTCGTAAAGGCGACTACGATGGTCTGAGACAGTATTTAAATTCTATACAGTGGGACCAACTGATGATGTTACCAACAGCAAATTCAAAATGGGAAGCATTCAAAGAACTTATCTTGGAAGCTACTAGGCTTTACATACCAACTAGCCACCTCCGTAGCCAGGTGGGAAGGGGCAGCAGTGCGTAGCACATGCTTCTTGATTAGACCAGGGTTCGAGTCTGTCACCACCAAATACGGAGGATGTGGAAAGGTCAGGGAATGACCACTGCATATCCCGGAGCAATATGGCCTTAGTTGCTAATGCTCCTAAAAACCAAATAACAATAACATACCAACTAAGAAATATTGTTCAAGGTTTAGGCCTAAATGGATGTCAGATGAACTAATGAGACATATGGCGGAGAAGAAAAATGCATGGGATACATATAAATTAATGGGTGACATGGAAGCCTATGATAGATATAAGCTGGTCCATAACCAAGTCACAAAGGAGATTAGGCAGGCAAAGGCAGATTATGAGAAATCCTTGGCAAAGGATGCAAAGAAAAACAGAAAAGAGTTCTTTACCTATATAAACTCTAGAAGGAAAGGGATGAATCAGATTGGCCCACTGGATATTGATGGTTCAACAGTTGAGGATCCTGCTCAGGTGGCTAACAAACTAAACGAGTATTTTGCATCTACATTCACACATGAGGAGTTATTCAGAAAGGAGAATGCCAGAGGTGAAGTAAACTCTGGCAGTGAGCTAGATGATTTTGTCATTAATGGAGGCACTAGTTAAAGAAGCACTGCAGGATCATTTAGACAAGACTTCAGTTATAGCTCGGACACAGCATGGTTTTGTTAAGGGGAAGTCTTGCCTGACCAATTTGATTGGATACTATGATGCAGTCACAAAGGAACTGGATGCAGGGAATAACTTTGATATTATATACTTGGATCTTAGAAAGGCTTTTGATACTGTTGCATATGGAAGACTGCTGCACAAATTGGAGCAATGTGACATTGGAGGCAAATTGCTGCTGTGGATAAAGGGGTGGCTTAGGGGGAGAAGACAGAGAGTGGTAATCAATGGACACTGCTCGCCGTGGACTAATGTTATTAGTGGAGTCCCTCAGGGCTCAGTTGTTGTTGTTGTTGTTGTTTGGTTTTTAGGAGCATTAGCAACTAAGGCCATATTGCTCCAGGATATGCGGTGGTCATTCCTTAACCTTTCCGCATCCTCCGTATTTGGTGGTGACGGGCTCGAACCCCGGTCTAATCAAGAAGCGTGTGCTACGCACTGCTGCTCCTTCCCACCTGGCTACGGAGGCGCCTCAGGGCTCAGTGTTGGGTCCATTATTGTTTTCTGTATTCATAAATGATACTGATGATGGTATATCAAGCTTAATGCCCAAGTTTGCAGACGATACAAAGGTAGGCAGGGTTGTCAAGGACACTACTGACACTATGATGCTGCAACAGGATCTGGGAAGGTTGAGCAAATGGGCTGAGAGGTGGCAAATGAAGTTTAACATTGACAAATGTAAAGTACTACACATGGGAAACAGCAATCCCAGAGCAACGTATCAACTCTGTGGTACTACACTGACAGTGGTAGAGAATGAAAGGGACCTGGGGGGTGGTTGTGCAGGCAGATATGAAGTTCTCTGAGCAGTGCAGACGAGCTGCAAGAGTAGCTCATGGAGTATTGTCAATGATATACAGGAATTTTTCCAGCAGGGATAAGGAGGTGATTATTCCCTTGTATAAGGCAATGGTCAGGCCACACCTAGAGTACTGTATACAGGTCTGGAGGCCTCATTTCAAGAAGGATGTAGAGCTGCTGGAACGAGTACAGAGAAGGGCAACAAGATTAGTGAATGGAACAAAGGGGTGCTCTTACGAAGAAAGGCTTAAGTTTTGCAAATTACAGTGTCTGGAGACTAGGCACCAGCGAGGTGATCTGATAGAGGTGTATAAAGCCTTGAATGGTTTGAGCATGCTCAATGCTGATGGGATTCTTCCTCTCGCTCAGAATAATCACCTGAGAGGGCATAAATTCAAATTGAGGAAAGACAGATGTAGGATAGACGTGCGGAAATTTGCCTTTAGCCAGCAGATGGTTGGTTGGTGGAACAGACTTCCGTCCCTTGTCGTGGAAGTTGATAGCCTAAATAAGTTTAAGGCTCAGCTGGACAGGTATTTTGAACGAACAGAGGGGTGAAGTAGAATTTGTTTTTTTTTTTTTTTTTGGCTGATGCTGCATAAGCTTGCTTTCTTGCATCAAATGCCTCTACTAATGCTAATGCTAATGCTAAAAAACTCAGAGGAAAGTGGAGGAGAAATTGTTGAGGATAAACATAAAAAAGGCATCTGGAGTGGATGGGATCTATCCAGTTATATTAAAGGAGGCAGCTAAGGAAGTAAGCAAACCCTTAGCCATAATTATGGGAGCTTCTTTGGACTCAGGGAAGGTACCCATAGACTGGAGATGTGCAAATGTGATCCCAATTCACAAAGGAGGATCAAAGGCTGACACAAGTAATTATAGACCTGTGAGTTTAACTTCTGTTCCAGGAAAATTAATGGAGGCACTGGTTAAAGAAGTACTGCAAGATCATCTAGACAAAACTTCAGTTATAGCTCGGACACAGCATGGTTTTGTTAAGGGAAAGTCTTGCCTGACCAATTTGATTGGATACTATGATGCAGTCATAAAAGAACTGGATGCAGGGAATAACTGATATTATATATTTGGATCTCAGAAAAGCTTTTGATACTGTTGCATATAGAAGACTGCTGCACAAATTGGAGCAGTGTGGCATTGGAGGCAAATTGCTGCTATGGATAAAGGGATGGTTGAGGGGGAGAAGACAGAGAGTTGTAATCAATGAACACTGTTCATCGTGGACTAATGTTATTAGTGGAGTCCCTCAGGGTTCAGTGTTGGGTCTATTATTGTTTTCTGTATTTATAAATGATACTAATGATGGTATATCAAGCTTAATGTCCAAGTTTTCTGACGATACAAAGGTTGGCAGGGTTGTTAAGGACACTACTGATGCTATGCTGCTGCAACAGGATCTGGAAAGGTTGAGCAGATGGGCTGAGAGGTGGCAAATGAAGTTTAACATTGACAAATGTAAAGTATTACATATGGGAGACAGCAACCCCAGAGCAACGTATCAACTCTGTGGTACTACACTGACTGTGGTAGAGAATGAAAAGGACCTGGGGGTAATTATGCAGGCAGATATGAAGTTCTCTGAGCAGTGCAGATGGGCTGCAAGAGTAGCTCATGGTGTCTTGTCAATGATATACAGGAATTTTTCTAGCAGGGATAAGGAGGTGATTATTCCCTTGTATAACTCAATGATCAGGGCACACCTTGAGTACTGTATACGGGTCTGGAGGCCTCATTTCAAGAAGGATGTAGAGCTGCTGGAATGAGTACAGAGAAAGGCAACAAGATTAGTGAATGGAACAAAGGGTTGCTCTTATGAAGAAAGGCTTAAGTTTTGGAAATTACAGTGTCTGGAGACTAGGCTCCGGCGAGGTGATCTGATAGAGATGTATAAAATCTTGAATGGTTTGAGCATGCTCAATGTCGATGAGATTCATCCTCTTGCTCAGAATAATAATCACCTGAGAGGGCATAAATTCAGATTGAGGAAAGACAGAAGTAGGATAGATGTGCGGAAATTTGCCTTTAGCCAGCAGGTAGTTGGTTGGTGGAACAGACTTCCATCCCTTGTTGTGGAAGTTGATAGCCTAAACAAATTTAAGGCTCAGCTGGACAGGTATTTCAAATGAACGGAGGGGTGAAGTGGAAGTGGGTTTTTTTTTTTTTTTTTTTTGGCTGATGCTGCATAAGCTTGCTTTCTTGCATCATATGCCTCTACTAATGCTAATGCTAAATGCTATTATACCAAAAGTAACAAACATTACCATTACACCTGCAGTTAGTGTGCCGTTGCACTCATTTCACCATCCACACTTAAATTAGTTATCTATTCTTTGTTAATAAGGATGTAGAGCCCTACTACTCACGAGTTTAACTAATTTCACCTCAGAAGAAAGCACACACAGAGATGTGCTGAAACATGAGATGTCTTTTAATGTTAATTTTCTTTAAAATTTATTGCAAAATTAATTCAGACATTCCTCTTAATTCAGAGGAATGTCTTTATTTCTACAGTCTTATTTTTACATTCAGTATGCCCTTTCAGAAATACATCAGAAGTGAATTTTAAAATGTGTCAAATAATTTCTTCAAAAATGTGCATTGCCATATAAAGTACATCAGTCACCAAGTCCAGTGTATCATTTTTATTTGAAAGAAAATGTACCCATAATGAAGCTTTGATTTCTTTCCCTTTGCATAGTTGTGTTTTGAAAGTGAGACAGTCAAAAATAATTATTTTTTGGTTAACTATTCTGCTATTACTAAAGATATTATTTATTTTTATTATCCAATAGTGTCAGAATTAAGAGTAAAATTTTGAAGTGAAATAAAGTGAACGAATTTCAAGAACTGGTCAACACTTCAAATTCATTCATTCAAATAAGTGATGAATTTGAAGTGCTGGTCAAGTCATCAAATGCAGACACTGTGGGGATGTCAGAAATGTGGTATCACTCAAATACATGGGATGCAGAATTTGAAAATATGGGGAATATAATATGTACAGAAAGGACAGACAGTATAGGAAGGGGAGATGTGTTATGTTCTTAGTTAAGCACATAAAATCTAAGGCAGTGCACCAAGTTGACATGGGTGGCCAGTGCAATGTTGAATCAGTCTGGTATGACATAAGCATTGGGAAAAAAAATATGAGAGTAGGAATGTGTTATAAGCCTAATGACTCTGAAGAATATAATAAACAACTGGACAGAGAAATAGAGAGGCCATTAAATTAGAATGTCTTATAATCAGGGATTTTAACCATCCAGATATTGACTGGAACTTGTGGGTTGGTCACTCGCACACTAGCAAGACTTTTGTGGAGTTACTGGATGACTGTTTTTTACAGCAGCAGGTTAGAGAGGTAACAAGAGAAAGCAAATATTCTTTATCTGATTATCAGCAATGATTTTTCATGCATTAACATCTGCAGATAAAATGGACACTAAAAGTACTGATGTGGGATATACTTAAAGATGTAACTACCATCAAGAGTAAAGGAAAGGGTTTTTGCTTCATAAAGGAGAACTATAGTGGTCTCAGACAGTTTTTAAATTCTATACAGTGGGACCAACTGATGATGTTATGATCAACAAATTCTAAACGGAATTCATTCAGGAAAATAATCATAGAAGCTACTTTTCAAACCAAATAAGAAATACTGTTCAGGTCTTAGACCTAAATGGATGTCAGATGAATTAATGAGACTTGTGGCAGAGAGGAAAAGTGCATGGGATGCATGTAAATTATAAGGTGGTACACAAGACAGTGGTAGATGTAAACAAGTCTGTAATCAAGTCACAAAGGAGGTTAGGCAAGCTAAGACAGATTATGAGAAATCTTTGACAAAGGATGCAAAGAAAAACAACAAAGATTTCTTTACCTATGTAAACACTAGAAGGAAGGGGATGAATCACATTAGTCCATTTGATATCAATGGTTCAACTGTTATGATCCTGCTCAGGTTGCTGACAAACCGAATTGGCATGCTGCATCTACATTCATACAGAAGAATTCTTTCGAAAAGTGGATGCCATTAGTTATTGAAACTCTAGTAACAGGGTGCTTAATAATTTTGTAATAATTGAGAGGAAAGTGGAAGAGAAATAGTTGAAGTTAAACATAAGAAAGGAACCTGGGATAGATGAGATTTATCCAATTATATTAAGGGAGGCAGTAAAGGAGGTAAGCAAACCTTTAGCCATAATTATGATAGCATTCTTGAATTTAGGGGAAGTCCTCAATGGACTGTTGTTGTTGTTATTTGGTTTTTAGGAGCATTAGCAACTAAGGCCATATTGCTCCGGGATATGCGATGGTCATTCCCTGATCTCTCTGCATCCTCCGTATTTGGTGGTGACGGGCTCGAACCCCAGTCTGATCAAGAAGTGTGTGCTACGCACTGCTGCTCCTTCCCACCTGGCTACGGAGGCGCCTCAATGGTGAAAATGTAAACCCAATTCACAAAGGGGATTAAAGCATGATACAAGTAGTTACAGCTGTTATCTTAACTTCTATTCCAGGCAAAATAATGGAGTCACTGTTTAAAGAAGTAATACAACACCATCTAGACAGGAGTGCAGTTATATTTCAGCCACAGTATGGGTTTGTTAAGGGGAAATCTTGTCTGACCAATTTGACAGGATACTATGATGCAACTGCAAAGGAACTGGATACAAAAAATAAGTTTGATATCATATACTTGGATTTCAGGAAAGCTTTTGATACTGTTACTCATAAAAGACTGCTGCAAAAACTGGAGAAATGTGGCATTAAGGGCAAGTTACTGCTAAGGATAAAGGATTGGTTTAGTGGGAGAAGACAGAGAATGGTTATCAATGGACTAACATTATTACAGGAGTCTCCCAGGGTTCGGTGCTGTGCCCATTGTTGTTTTCTGTAATTATTAAAGATATTGATGAAAGTATATCAAACAATGTCTAAGTTTGCAGATGATACAAAGGTTGGTAGGTTGGTCAATGACAATAATGATGGTATGCTACTGCAACAAGGAATAGAAAAATTAGATTAGTGGGCTGAGAAATGGCTGTTGAAGTTTCACATTGACAAATGAAGAGTACTGCATATGGGTAACAGTAATCTCAGAGTAATGTACCAAATTTATGGTACTATACTCAGGGTAGTGGAGAGTGAAATGGACTTGGGGATAGTTGTGCAGTCAGATATGAAGTTCTCTGTGAAGTGCTGACAGGATGTCAGGGCGGCTCTGGAAGTTTGTCAATGATATATAGGAATTTTGCTAGCAGGGATAAGCAGGTGATTATCTCATTGTATAAGGCAATGGTCAGGTTACATTTTGAGTACTACATACAGATTTGGAGGCAACATTTTAGGAAAGATGTAGAGCTGCTAAAAGGAGTACAGAGAAGGGCAACAAGATTGGTGAAGGGAATGAAAGGGTAGTCATACCAAGAAAGGCTTCAGTTTTGAAAATTTCTGCACCTTCAAGTGATCTTATTGAGGTGTTGAATGGATTTAGTAAGCTCAGTGCTGATGGCATTCTTTCTCCTGCTCAGACTACACATATGATGGGGGCATAAATTCAAATTGAGGAAGGATGGTTGCAGCAGGATAGATGTGTGGAAGTTTACCTTCAGCAAGTGGACAGTTGATTGGTTGAACAAACATCTATCTGTTGTTGTGGAAGTGGAAAGCTTGAATAAATTCAAGGAATAACTAGAAAAACTATTCGAGGGATGGATAAGTGAAATGGGTTTTTTTTGGTTGATATTGTATAAGCTTGCTTTCTTGCATAATTTTCCACTACTAATACTAAAGTGAAGTAAAATTTTAAACTATTCTTGTCTTTTTTTCCCAAAAATATTGAGTCCTGTATGCAATTCATTGGCATGCTAGGTTGATATTTTTTGCCATGTCCACTAGTCCACTAATAGCAAAATATGTAATCAGGGGTGAATATTCCATGAATGTTTGGCATGTATTTGAACTGATGTTCTGATGTTCTTTAATCACACTATTGAAAGAATAATAAATTTTGATGTTAGGATGGTTGCCTGGTTAGTTGCTTCTTGGCACATCAGCTGCAATGGGCACAATCTGCAATTCTTATAATAGCAGTAGTAGTAAATGGCTATGCTATTTTTTCTCTTCAATGTATGTGTTTGTAGGCTGATTTGCATGTTACATAGGTTGTAAAATATGACATAATGAGAATAGCTTACTCCTTCTACCCAAGAATGCTAATTTCAACCTCAACTGAAGAGGGCTTTAAGAATTAATTCTTCCAGTTACTAATGGAAATTGAAAAGTGGAAAAACCACTATATTGTCACAGAGGACACCCAGTAAACTATTATACCAGAAAAGATAAATGTGACAGAATTTATACGTGCTGTGCAACTTTAATTTAGTTAGCATTTAATTCTGAATTTTAAGTATGGTTAAATTTGAAAGTGACTTAATTGTAACTAGTAATGAAGGTGCAACAGTGGGTACTTCTCCACAAATTTACTTAATAAATTTAATGTTAAATTTAATTTCCATTAAAGAAAGCCTGGAAAAAATAGTGCCTAACGTATCTTCAAGATTCAAAACCCTATGTGCTATTGTTTAGGAATTACATTAGGTGATGTTATTGTAATTTCAATCTAGATCATTCAGTGAAAAACATGAATAAATTAAACATGGGAAGGATTTCACTCACATATATATATTAAAGATACTTATACGAGACTATGGCTTCATCCCTAAGAACTGCATTATTGAAATTGAACTGTTTTAATATTCAGTATATATACCACTGATAAACAGAACTAAAACCTGAGCTATTCAGTAAAAGCACAAAATCTGCGCGGAATTATTAAATGTAGTTAAACCAACACTAGTGCTTCGCCAGGAGTTTCCAAACAGTGAGTTTCAATTTGGGGGGAGGGTCCAAATTTTTAAAAATTTTGCCTCAGGCTTAACTAGTCAAGCTTGGCATTCAGAATAAGAGCTTAAGAATCATAAGCAGTCATAAACACTCAATTGTAAGCACATAAAGGAAAGGGCTTATGCAAAAAGTAAGTAGGTTTTCTACCGGCATACTTTTCTTAGCAAAGGCACAATGATTCTATGAACTGCCAACAATATTGTATTCTTTCAATTATTTTTTACGTAATTTTAAAATGAACTTTTTTATATTCAATATCTGTTTCTTTTACAAAATGTTTAAATTTATCTGTTAAAATCCATTATGTCAAAAATATCGATACAGTCGTGCAATTTTCCTTAATTAAAGTGTAACCTATTTTGTGAATTGAAGTTTTAACTTAATTGAAAAGAACAAAGCTATAATTTCTGCAGAATAACACCTATTGATCATGCAACAAACTGTTATCGGATATTGGCAATTGACTGGCAGTGATCACTAATAGTTGAGTTGAAATCATCAGTTTATGGGTGAGGGGGGGGTCACAAACTCAGTTATCATTTTAGGGGGGTCACAAACTCAGTTATCATTTTAGGGGGGGTCACAGTATCACAAACTTTGATAAGAACACTAAGCAACTAAGTAACAGTTCATGCACAGTAGATATTCTAAAGTTTTTAAACAGATTACAAATTTTAAATGTAATGAGCAGACTTGCCATCACTTTCTGTAGAATCACTTGCATGATTATTTTCTCCATCAGGTGAAGAACTCTCACTTTCTCGAGATGTTGTGCTAGCTCTGTGTCCTTTCTGAACTAATAATGGCTGTGTTCTTCCAGCTAAAACACAGTCTACAGGAACATGACGTATAAGGTCTTGCTGAGAGTCACTTACACTCAGAATACTACCTGTTTGAACTACAGGTGTTCTATGGCGGGTTTTAGTTTGAATGACATAATCATACTCAAACTGCAGAACATCATTTCTTGGATCCCAAGGACGTGAGCTGAAAAACAAATAAACAATCACATTCTGTTTCGAGCTATCCTGGTAGCACTGTAAAGGTTAATGGGGAGTGTCAACTAGTCTACTTCAAAGTTGTTTACACTGAAAAAAAAAATAGCATCACTGAGAAATTAATTATATGTAATATATTTTCAAACTTTCATAGATTATCTTTCATTGAATATTCTCATTCATGGCTCTTGCAGAGGATTTTGTTTAAATTAATGACATCAACAAAAGAAAACTATTCTGTGTAATTCCAAAACTAGCTGTTTCTTCTGATATATCAATCATTTGTATTAGTTATCTACTGTAAAAGCTGTTAATAGTCGACAATGGTAGGACTGCTATCACCCAAACATTGTTTGGAGATGTATAAAGCATGCTTCCTACAACTAATTGTTTTATGGAACTGTTTTCCAGCACTACGGCACAGCCTTTATGTAGCTCAATTGGCATCCTCACAGCTTCTCTGGTGATGCCAAGTTTACTTCAAACAGATTATAGATAGCATTCTATATTCTACAAACGACATCACAAAAATAGGATAACTATGAGATCAGACATTTACTGCTCAACTGTATTCTTATATATGTAGAATAAGTCAATGAAATTAATTAAGCTGGACATGATCTCAATTCCATAAAAGCTTTCCTTTCTTTATGGAGCTGAAATTCTTTGAATATATCATATGAAATTATTTAGCATGACTTTAGTCAACACTAAATTTATTGTAGAATTTTAAATTATGATTTAAGCAAAAAAGACAGAGAAATATTTTTATTATAATGATTTATGGCGATAAATCTGTAGGAAAAAGAATTTCCTAAATGTCTGTTAATGTGAGAAATCTTTTGCAGTTATTTTTATAGTATATTTGTTGATATTTTAAAAAGGATATTATAGACTTCAATGCACTCTGCCATGAATTAATTTAAGCAAATCTACCCTGATTAATTTCAAATTTATAATGTTTAATATATTCACAAGCAGGGTTAACAACTATTCATTAAAAGAGCTAAAACTGGGCATGCATGAAGGCCATAAAAATACAATAGAGTAAAAATGAATAAGAATTAATTACCAAATTTATGTTCCAATTCTCATTTATGAAATTAGCAAACTATATCAGTTGATTTAACAGATTATAAGGGGTTTACTAACTATCTATCAAACTCAACAGAAATGCATATAGTCACCAAAGTTAATGAATTATTTAGAATATGTTACTACACTTATCAGTTATATGGTGTAGAGGAGCTTTCAAGTAACACCTCTGGAGGTTCACATGATTTTTTTTATCATCATCCTATTGATGTGTGATACACTTGGTATGGTGGTGAAGGATGATAAGGAAAATCATACCTGCCTGGCACTCTTTCTGATGTGAATCTTGTAAACATAATAGGCTGGAAGAAAGAATACTGGAAAGAATAGGGAAAATAATGGTGTCACTGGTTATAAAGCAGTAATGCAGGATCATATAGACTGGAATGCAGTTATTATGACAGTCACAGCATGGATTTGTTAAGGGGTAATAATGTCTGACAAATCTGATTAGAACTATGATGCAGCAACAAAAGAATACTGGAAGCAAAAAATAATTTTTACTTCAGATACTTAAAGATTTCAGCAAAGCTTTTAATACTGTTGCACATAAAAGACTGCTGTACAAATTGGAGCAGCATGGTAATAGGGGCAAATCACTGGTATGGATAAAGGGATTGTTGAGTGGGAGAAGACAAAGTTGTTATTAATGGGCACTACTATTCTTGGACTAATGTTATTAGACCCATTATATTAGGGGAGGCAGCAAAGGAGGTATGCAAATCCCTTAGCCATAATTAGAAGAGCATCTTTGGATTCAGGGGAGATTCCTGTGGATGTACAAATGTATCCCCAATTCATAAAGGGGGGAGAGGGATAAAAAGGTGACATGAGTACAGACCTGTTAGCATAACTTTGGTTCAGGGAAAATAATGGAATTGCTGGTTACAGAAATAATGCAAGACCATCTAGGCAGGAGTACAGTTATACTACAGTCACAGTATGGATTTTTGAAGCGGCAATCTTGTCTGACCAATCTGACTGGATACCATTAAACAATAACTAAGGAATGGATCTAAAAAGTTATTTTGATATCATATACTTAGATTTCAGATAAGCTTTTGATATTGTTGCACATAAAAGACTGCTGTACAAATTGGAGCAGTGTGGCATTATGGATAAGTTACTGCTATGGATAAAGGGATGGTTGAGTGAGAGAAGACATGGTGTTTAATTGTTTAATTGTGCCCACTCCAACACAGTGGAGTGCAATGTGTATTACCAAGGCCACACACACTACTTTTAAAATTGAAATGGAGAAGAATATAGTCTGAGAAATATATTTGGAATCTATGGGAGGGCAATACATGCACTCCCAGTTAGCAGCCCTCCTTCATAAAGCAGTTCAAGATAGCACACTGAATTTCCCCAACCAAAGTTGGTTAATTCAGTTAGTATGTATAAAATTTCGATATTTATGTTCCCATTCCCAATTATGAAATTAACCAACTATATCATTTATAGTTGGTTATACATTTTGGCATCTATATGAATGTTATTTAACTATTCGGATCAGGGTAGTAGTATGTATATATATTTAAATAATTCAATTGTTATCCTGCTTTTATTTAACCTGTTCAAAGTTCTGAATTTGTGCACCATACCGGCATCATCCTTCATATATACATTCAATCTTCTCCTGCCTTAAAAACTATAAATATTCTACAACAGGTTCCCTTTGTATGTATTTTATACTGAACAGAACATTTTACACAACACTGCACAAATTTGTCTATATCCCCACGGAGCAGGGACAGTAACCAGATGCCAGCAGATGTTTGGGCTAAATGCAGAATCACTCAACATCAACAACATAACCCAACATTACACTGTTGCACATAGATACCACTTCACTGATTGGCGTTGTCTAGTATAATATCTATACATATTACACTTCAAGGTTTGCCCACTGGGCTGGAGCCATATATATTTTAAATAAAAAAGAAAAAAAAAACAGTAAAAATGTATTAAATAAATTAGAAGGAATAATTTGGAAAACACTTGCAAAATTACAAAAGTAAGTTCTTTCAAATATATTCCCTCTGATTCAGTGCAGTAAAATACATAATTGTTATTCTTGCAAATAACACCTTTTGCATACATATATATAGCGAATATCATCTTTTAAGGGCACAAAAGGTGATATAGTTGTACACGTTGGCACTAATGATATTAAGAGTAGGAGACCGGCAGAATTACTTAACAAGTACACGTCACTGTTGAACAAAAGCCGAGAATTAGGGTTGAATTTGAAAGTGTCTGCAATTCTGCCCAGACACGATAGGAGGGAGTATATGATGAGAGCCTTGTCGATCAATTCGGCCCTGGAAAGATTGTGCAAGGCTCAAGGGGTAGAATTTTTTTCAGCCTGGACTGTACTTGTTAACAGGAGAGATTGCTTCTACAGGGATGGGATACACTTAAATAGAAAGGGTGCAAGAATATTTGCTGATGCTATCGAGGCAGTGTTAGGTGGGTCGGAAAACTGCTAGCTTGGGGGGAGACAAAGACCAATAGATTGACAGTAGCCACTGGCAGAGGTGAAAGAGATTCTTGCACTGCTTCTATTAGAATGAGCAGAAGCCTGAAAAACAAGATGCATGGTATTTCAGAGACTGCTGGGAGCCATTGCGGTACAAGTAAACACATGGGTTGTGTTAGGGTAGCTAAGAATAGAAACAGGTGCAGGTATACTTGCGTGTACACCAATGCTAGGAGTTTAGTAAATAAATTTGATGAATTTGAGGTATTGCTCAAAACATCAAAGGCAGATATTGTTGGGATATCAGAGACGTGGTGTCACACAGATATAAGGGATGCAGAACTGCAATTTGGGGAGTACAACGTCTACAGAAAGGACAGACAGGATAGGAAGGGGGGAGGGGTTATACTATTAGTTAAGAAACACATAAAATCCAAGGAAGTGAAGCCAGTCGACATCGCTGGACAGTGCAGTGTCAAGTCAGTTTGGTGTGACATAAGCATTGGGAGATCAAAATTGAGAGTAGGAGTGTGCTATAGGCCTAATGACTCTGATGAGTATAATAAGGAACTGTACAGGGAAATAGAGTGGGCCAGTAAATCAGAGAGTCTTATAATGGGGGATTTTAATTTCCCAGATATTGACTGGAATTTGGGGGCTGGTTACTCACACACTAGCAGGGCTTTTGTGGATTTATTGGATGATTGTTTTCTACATCAGCATGTTCGGGAGGCAACTAGAGGGAGTAATACTCTTGATTTGATTATCAGCAGTGATTCTTCATGCATTAAGAATCTGCAGATAAATGAACCACTAGGTGGCAGTGATCACAGTGTGCTGAAGTGGGATTTACTGAAAGAGGTAACTACCATTAGGGGTAAAGGGAAGGGTTATTGCTTCCGTAAAGGCGACTACGATGGACTGAGACAGTATTTAAATTCTATACAGTGGGACCAACTGATGATGTTACCAACAGCAAATTCAAAATGGGAAGCATTCAAAGAACTTATCTTGGAAGCTACTAGGCTTTACATACCAACTAAGAAATATTGTTCAAGGTTTAGGCCAAAATGGATGTCAGATGAACTAATGAGGCATATGGCAGAGAAGAAAAATGCATGGGATACATATAAATTAACACATGACACAGAAGCCTATGATAGATACAAGTTGATATGCAACCAAGTTACAAAGGAGGTTAGGCAGGCGAAGGCAGATTACGAGAAATCCTTGGCAAGGGATGCAAAGAAAAACAGCAAAGAGTTCTTTACTTATGTAAACTCTAGAAGGAAGGGGATGAATCAGATTGGTCCACTTGATATTGATGGGTCAACTGTTGATGATCCTGCTCAGGTAGCTAACAAACTAAATGAATATTTTGCATCGGCATTCACACATGAGGAGTTATTCAGCAAGGGGAATGCCAGAGGTGTCTTCAACTCTAGCAGTAAGCTACAGAATCTTGAAATAACTGGGAGTAAAGTGGAGGAGAAACTGTTGAAGATAAACACAAGAAAGGCACCCGGGGTGGATGGGATTTATCCAGTTATATTAAAGGAGGCAGCAAAGGAAGTAAGCAAACCCTTAGCCATAATTATGAGAGCTTCCTTGGACTCAGGGGAGGTACCCATAGACTGGAAATGTGCAAATGTGACCCCAATTCACAAAGGAGGATCAAAGGCTGACACAAGTAATTATAGACCTGTGAGCTTAACTTCTGTTCCAGGAAAATTAATGGAGGCACTGGTTAAAGAAGCACTGCAGGATCATTTAGACAAGACTTCAGTTATTGCTCAGACACAGCATGGTTTTGTTAAGGGGAAGTCTTGCCTGACCAACTTGATTGGATACTATGATGCAGTCACAAAAGAACTGGATGCAGGGAATAACTTTGATATTATATACTTGGATCTTAGAAAGGCTTTTGATACTGTTGCACATGGAAGACTGCTACACAAATTGGAGCAGTGTGACATTGGAGGCAAATTGCTGCTATGGATAAAGGGGTGGTTGAGGGGGAGAAGACAGAGAGTGGTAATCAATGGACACTGCTCATCGTGGACTAATGTTATTAGCGGAGTCCCTCAGGGCTCAGTGTTGGGTCCATTATTGTTTTCTGTATTTATAAATGATATTGATGATGGTATATCAAGCTTAATGTCCAAGTTTGCAGATGATACAAAGGTTGGCAGGGTTGTCAAGGACACTACTGACACTATGCTGCTGCAACAGGATCTGGAAAGGTTGAGCAGATGGGCTGAGAGGTGGCAAATGAAGTTTAACATTGACAAATGTAAAGTACTACACATGGGAAACAGCAACCCCAGAGCAACGTATCAACTCTGTGGTACTACACTGACAGTGGTAGAGAATGAAAGGGACTTGGGGGTGATTGTGCAGGCAGATATGAAGTTCTCTGAGCAGTGCAGACGGGCTGCAAGAGTAGCTCATGGAGTATTGTCAATGATATACAGGAATTTTTCCAGCAGGGATAAGGAGGTGATTATTCCCATGTAAAAGGCAATGGTCAGGCCACACCTAGAGTACTGTATACAGGTCTGGAGGCCTCATTTCAAGAAGGATGTAGAGCTGCTGGAATGAGTACAGAGAAGGGCAACAAGATTAGTGAATGGAACAAAGGGGTGCTCTTACGAAGAAAGGCTTAAGTTTTGCAAATTACAGTGTCTGGAGACTAGGCACCAGCGAGGTGATCTGATAGAGGTGTATAAAGCCTTGAATGGTTTAAGCATGCTCAATGCTGATGGGATTCTTCCTCTAGCTCAGAAAAATCACCTGAGAGGGCATAAATTCAAATTGAGGAAAGACAGATGTAGGATAGACGTGCGGAAATTTGGCTTTAGCCAGCGGGTGGTTGGTTGGTGGAACAAACTGCCATCCCTTGTGGTGGAGGTTGATAGCCTAAATAAGTTTAAGGCTCAGCTGGACAGGTATTTTGAATGAACAGAGGGGTGAAGTGGGTTTTTTTTTTTTTTTTTTTTGGCTGATGCTGCATAAGCTTGCTTTCTTGCATCAAATGCCTCTACTAATGCTAATGCTAATGCTAATATATTCCCTTTTTAATGATATAGTTGGTTAATTTCATAATTGGGAATGGGACATAAATATTGAAATTTTATACACACTAACTGAATTAACCAACTTTGGTTGGGGAAATTCAGTGTACTATCTTGACAGTCCAGTATTGAACTGCTTTATGAAGGAGGGCTGTTAACTGGGAGTGCAAGTATTGCCCTCCCATAGATTCCGAATATATTTCTCAGACTATATTCTTCTCCATTTCAATTTGCACACATGGACGCACACACACGGAAGATTTGTTTAATTGTGCCCACTCCAACACAGTGAAGTGCAATGTGTATTACCAAGGCCACAAGCACTATTTTTAAAATTAAAATTTTAAAAATGTTGGGTAATTCAGTTAGTATGTATAAAATTTCAATATTTATGCCCCATTCCCAATTAGGAAATTAACCAACTATATCATTTAAAAGGGAATATATACGTATGCAAAAGGTGTTATTTGCAAGAATAACAATTATGTATTTTACATTACACTGCACTGAATCAGGGGGAATTTATTTGAAAGAACTTACTTTTGTAATTTTGCAAGTGTTTTTCAAATTATTCCTTCTAATTTATTTAATAAATTTTTACTGTTATTTTTTTTCTTTTTTATTTAAAATATATATGGCTTCAGCCCAGTGGGCAAACCTTGGAGTGTAATATGTATAGATATTATACTAGACAAAGCCAATCAGTGAAGTGGCATCTATGTGCAATAGTGTAATGTTGGGTTACGTTGTTGATGTTGAGTGATTCTGCATTTAGCCCAAACAACTGTTGGCATCTGGTTACTGTCCCTGCTCCGTGGGGAGATAGACAAATTTGTGCAGTGTTGTGTAAAATGTTCTGTTCAGTATAAAATACATACAAAGGGAACCTGTTGTAGAATATTTATAGTTTTTAAGGCAGAAGATTGAATGTATATATGAAGGATGATGCTGGTATGGTGCACAAATTCAGAACTTTGAACAGGTTAAATAAAAGCAGGCAAACAATTGAATTATTTAAATATATACGTATACTACTACCCTGATCCAAATAGTTAAATAACATTCATACAGATGCCAAAATAGAAAGTTTGAGATTACTGTAAAAGGGGACATATTCCTATATATATATACAGCATATTAAGTAAAATTAAACTATAAGTAAAAAATAAAATAAACAGTCCACTAACAACTTACTCTGCATGTTTATACACCCATTCTCCGGTGATAAAGTCTTGGGCAAAGTGACTAGAGACCCATTTTTCCATTTTTGCTTGTCTTTCTTTAGCAGCCTTTCTTTGGGCCTCTTCCAGTAATGTTTTTTCTTCTGTAGCTGCTAACTGATCTCCTCTTAGAATGGCCGATGAAACATGCTGCCACAACCTATAGATAAAAACAGAATGAGGAAAATAATGCATAGCACTACCAAAATTTTAGACATTTTGAGATTCCCATACTATCTGGAATCTTAAGTTTCTACATTTGAGTTACTGTTAGACCTCCAGATTAAAACATTACTGTTTTAATCTGGAGGTCTAACAGGCTTTTTGATGAAATATCTTTTGGATGTTAATTGCCTAATAGGGAAGTTTTGGAAGTAACAGGTCTTGTTTTACAGAGTTAAGGGAAATATGCAGAGCAATGAGGCACCATTATTATTACAATTATGTTTGTTTACAATTTTTTGTGAAGAAATAAAGACGTTTATATTAGTATTAGTAATGGCAAATGATGCAAAGAAGCAAGCTTATAGAGCATCACCGAAAAAAAAACTATTTACATAATCTGACGACCATTCTAATAATTTGTTTAATCCTTCTTTAAATTGATTCAAACTATCACTTCCACAGCATTGGGTGGGAGTTTGTTTCAACAATCAATTACTCTCTGGCTGATGAAAGCAAATTTTTGTACATCTATCCTGCAACCATTCTTTTTAAATTTATGTCTCCTTATATGTGTCATTCAAGCAAGAGCAAGGAAGGTTGGTTGTTATTTGGTTTTTAGGAGCATTAGCAACTAAGGCCATATTGATCCGAGATATGCGGTGGTCATTCCCTGACCTTTCCGCATCGTCCGTATTTGGTGGCGATGGGCTCGAACCCAAGTCTAATCAAGAAGCGTGTGCTACGCACTGCTGCTCCTTCCCACCTGGCTAAGGAGGTACCGAGCAAGGAAGGGATGCCATGAGCATTTAATTTACTCAATACATTTATTTCATTAGTGAGCATGCATATCGTCTTCCTGCCCCCAAGCATGGCATCTGTTGATTGTTCCCTTTTTAAAATCTTAAAACTGGCAAGAAATAATTCAAAATTGTTCACTTTTTTGATGCCACCCTATATTTTAAATCTGTTATGAATGCAACATTGTTTATTGTTTATTTATACTGAAACCTTGTTTATTTTTTACACTGAAAACATATATTTTTAAAGGGAAAGAGAGGGTTTATTTTATTTTTCAAAATAAACCACCCTCTCTCCTCTTATGGAATGCACATTTGTTTTTGTTTAAGCTGACTTCCCTCCTTTTTGGCATGACATAACTGTTACTATGGGAAGAAGAATGTATTGCTAAGATTTCTGTTACTATAGATATCAGAGAGTATCGCTTGTGAAAAACAAATTCCCATATTCTCATAGTGGACAAATGCAAGATACTTCATACTGGGGAGAATAATTCCAGATTAACATATCAGCTGTGCAGTACCACACTCAGAGCAGCAGAGAATGAAAAAAAAAAAAAAAAAAACTGGGGGTAATTGTGCAGATATGAAGTTCTTTGAGCAGTGCAGACAAGCTGTCAGGACAGCTCATGGGGTTTGGTGAATGATACACAGGAATTTTGCCATCACGGATAAGGGAGTGATTATCTCATTGTATAATGAAAATGTTTAGGCAACATCTTGAGTACTGTATAACGGTTTGGAAGCCTCATTTCAGAAAGACTGTAGGTATGTCTGAATGGGTGCAGAGAAAAGCCACAAGATTGGTGAGGGAGCAAAAGGGTACTCTCACTAGAAAAGGCTTAAATTTTGCAAATTGCAGCATTTGGAGAGTAGTCACCTGCAAGGAAATCTGACTGGGGTATCAAGGCCTTCAATGGACTGAATAAGCTCAATGGTGATGGAATCTTTCTTCTTGTTCACACATGAGTGGTGGTCATAAATTTAAATTGGGGAAGGATGGTTGCAGCTCAAATGTGTGGAAATTTGCATTCAGCCAGATGGTGGAGGTTGATTGTTGGAACAAGTCCAATGTGGTGATGTAGAAGTGGACAGTTTGAGTAAATTCAAGGAAGAACTAGATAAACTGCTAGAGAGGATGGTCAGGTGAAATAGTAGTATTAGTAATAGTAGTAGTAATCATGGCATGTGATGCAAAAAAGCAAGCTTATGAGCTTATGTAGCATCAACCAAAAAAAAAAAAAAAAAAATTCATTCACACAACCATTCCCTCTAAATGTCTGTTCAGTTTCTCCTTAAATTTATTTAACCTATTAACTTCTACAATGACAGATGGAAGTTTGTTCCAGCAATTAACAACCTGCTGGCTAAAGGCAAATTTCCGCACATCTATTTTACAGCTGTCTTTCCTCAATTTGAATTTATGCCCCCATAGGTTCGTAATCTGAACAAGTGCAAGAATCCCATCAGAATTCAGTGTGCTCAACCCATTCAAGGCCTTATACACCTCAATCAGATCACCTTTAGCATTAGCATTAGCATTAGTAGAGGCATATGATGCAAGAAAGCAAGCTTATTCAGCATCAGCCAAAAAAAAAGAAAAAAAAAAACAACCACTACTCCCATTTCACCCCTCAATTCGTTCGAAATACCTGTCCAGCTGAGCCTTAAATTTGTTTAGGCTATCAACTTCAACAACAAGCGATGGAAGTCTATTCCACAAACCAACTACCCGCTGGCTAAAGGCGAATTTCCGCACATCTATCCGACATCCGTCCTTCCTCAATTTGAATTTATGCCCTCTCAGGTGATTATTCTGAGCAAGAGGAAGAATTCCATCGGCATTGAGCATGCTCAAGCCATTCAAAGCCTTGTACACCTCTATCAGATCACCTCGGCGATGCCTAGTCTCCAGGCTCTGTAATTTGCAAAACTTAAGCCTTTCTTCGTAAGAGCAACCCTTTGTTCCATTCACTAATCTTGTTGCCCTTCTCTGTACTCGTTCCAGCAGCTCTACATCCTTCTTGAAATGAGGCCTCCAGACCTGTATACAGTACTCAAGGTGTGGCCTGACCAATGCCTTATACAAGGGAATAATCACATCCCTGTCCCTGCTAGAAAAATTCCTGTATATCATTGACAAGACACCATGAGCTACTCTTGCAGCTCGTCTGCACTGCTCAGAGAACTTCATATCTGCCTGCACAATTACCCCCAGGTCCTTTTCATTCTCTACCACTGTCAGCGTAGTACCACAGAGTTGATACGTTGATCTGGGGTTACTGTTTCCCATATGTAGTACTTTACATTTGTCAATGTTAAACTTCATTTGCCACCTCTCAGCCCATCTGCTCAACCTTTCCAGATCCTGTTGCAGCAGCATAGTATCAGTAGTGTCCTTAACAACCCTGCCAACCTTTGTATCGTCTGCAAACTTGGACATTAAGCCTGATACACCATCATCAATATCATTTATAAATACAGAAAACAACAATGGACCCAACACTGAACCCTGAGGAACTCCACTAATAACATTAGTCCACGTTGAGCAGTGTCCATTGATTACCACTCTCTGTCTTCTGCCACTCAACCATCCCTTTATCCATAGCAGCAATTTGCCTCGAATGCCACACTTCTCCAATTTGTGCAGCAGTCTTCCATGCGCAACAGTATCAAAAGCCTTTCTAAGATCCAAATATATAATATCAAAGTTATTCCCTGCATCCAGTTCTTTTGTGACTACATCATAGTATCCAATCAAATTGGTCAGACAAGACCTGCCCTTAACAAACCCATGCTGTGTCTGAGCTATAACTGAATTCTTGTCCAGATGATCCTGCAGTGCTTCTTTAACCAGTGCCTCCATTAATTTTCCTGGAACCGAAGTTAAACTAACAGGTCTATAATTACTTGTGTCAGCCTTTGATCCTCCTTTGTGAATTGGGGTCACATTTGCACATCTCCAGTCCATGGGTACCTCCCCTGAGTCCAAAGAAGCTCTCATAATTATGGCTAGGGGTTTGCTTACTTCCTTTGCTGCCTCCTTTAATATAACTGGATAGATCCCATCCACCCCGGGTGCCTTTTTTATGTTTATCCTCAACAATTTCTCCTCCACTTTCCTCTCAGTTATTAGAAAATCATCTAGCTCACTGCCAATGTTTACTTCACCTACGACATTCCCCTTCCTGAATAACTCCTCATGTGTGAATGTAGATGCAAAATACTCGTTTAGATTGTTAGCCACCTGAGCTGGATCCTCAACTGTTGAACCATCAACATCCAGTGGACCAATCTGATTCATCCCTTTCCTTCTTGAGTTTAAATAGGTAAAGAACTCTTTTCTGTTTTTCTTTGCATCCTTTGCCAAGGATTTCTCATAATCTGCCTTTGCCTGCCTAATCTCCTTTGTGACTTGGTTACAGACCAACTTATATCTATCATAGGCTTCCACGTCACCCATTAATTTGTATGTATCCCATGCATTTTTCTTCCCTGCCATATGTCTCATTAGTTCATCTGACAACCATTTAGGCCTGAACCTTGAACAATATTTCTTGGTTGGTATGTAAAGCCTGGTAGCTTCCAAGATTAGTTCCTTGAATGCTTCCCATTTTGAATTTGCTGTTGGTAACATCATCAGTTGGTCCCACTGTATAGAATTTAAATACTGTCTCAGACCAGCATAGTCTCCTTTACGAAAGCAAAAACCCTTCCCTTTACCTCTGATGGTAGTTACCTCCTTGAGTAAATCCCACTTCAGCACACTGTGATCACTGCCACCCAGTGGTTCATTTATCTGCAGATTCCTAATGCATGAAGAATCACTACTGATAATCAGATCAAGAGTATTACTCCCTCTAGTTGCCTCCCGAACATGCTGGTGTAGAAAACAATCATCCAATAAATCCACAAAAGCCTTGCTAGTGTGTGAGTGACCAACCCACAAATTCCAGTCAATATCTGGGAAATTAAAATCCCCCATTATAAGACTCTCTGATTTACTGGCCCACTCTATTTCCCTGTACAGTATCTTATTATACTCATCAGAGTCATTAGGCCTATAGCACACTCCTACTCTCAATTTTGATTTACCTATGCTTATGTCACACCAAACTGACTCAACACTGCACTGTCCAGCGATGTCAACTGGCTTCACTTCCTTGGATTTTATGTGTTTTTTAACTAATAGCATAACCCCTCCTCCCTTCCTATCCTGTCTATCCTTCCTGTAGACGTTGTACTCCCAAATTCCAGTTCTGCATTCCTTATATCTGTGTGACACCACGTCTCTGATATCCCAACAATATCTGCCT
Source organism: Mastigoproctus giganteus (assembly GCF_048544385.1). Classification (NCBI taxonomy): domain Eukaryota; kingdom Metazoa; phylum Arthropoda; class Arachnida; order Uropygi; family Thelyphonidae; genus Mastigoproctus; species Mastigoproctus giganteus. The sequence goes on along the minus strand of NC_143586.1, from coordinate 154,929,467 downwards.
TTGATGTTTTGAGTAATACCTCAAATTCATCAAATTTATTTACTAAACTCCTAGCATTAGTGTACACGCAAGTATACATGCACCTGTTTCTATTCTTAGCTACCCTAACACAACCCATGTGTTTACTTGTACCGCAATGACTTCCAGCAGTCTCTGAAATATCCTGCATCTTGTTTTTCAGGCTTCTGCTCATTCCAATAGAAGCAGTGCAAGAATCTCTTTCACCTCTGCCCGTGGCTACTGTTAATCCATTAGTCTTTGTCTCCCCCCAAGCTAGCAGTTTTCCGACCCACCTAACACTGCCTCGATAGCATCAGCAAATATTCTTGCACCCTTTCTATTTAAGTGTATCCCATCCCTGTAGAAGCAATCTCTCCTGTTAACAAGTACAGTCCAGGCTGAAAAAAATTCTACCCCTTCAGCCTTGCACAATCTTTCCAGGGCCGAATTGATCGACAAGGCTCTCATCATATACTCCCTCCTATCGTGTCTGGGCAGAATTGCAGACACTTTCAAATTCAACCCTACATCACGGCTTTTTTTCAACAGTGACCTGTACTTGTTAAGTAATTCCGCTGGTCTCCTACTCTTAATATCATTAGTGCCAACGTGTACAACTATATCACCTTTAAATTGCAGATGCCTAGTCTTCAACTGCTGCAATTTGCAGAAATTAAGCCTCTCTTGATAAGAGGATCCCTTCTTTCCCCTCACCAATCTTGTTGCCATTCTCTGTACACATGCAGTTCTCCTACTCTTAATGTCATTGGTGCCAACATGTACAACAATATCAGCCTTTCTGCCTTAAAAGATGATATATGCTTCACAATGTCATCAACTTTTTCCCCTGGCAGACATACCCTGGTCCTATTCCATCTATCCTTTTTACACAATATATTACCCATCTCCCTGACAGTAGAGTCACCAACAATAACTAGTTCCTTTGGGACCAGCGCATTCTGCCTTGGAGATTGCTGCTGTGTTTCCTGATGCAGAGGAATGAGCTCTGGCATTGAGTTGGGCAGCTGAGAGCTTGATGGGCCCCTCATATTAATTTCTTTGAGGGAATCTACCCTACACCTCAAGCTCTCATATACGCCCATTAGAATGCTGAGTTGACACCTAATTTCTAGACACACACACAAAGGCACACACAAAGACATCCTCCTTGGCTAGATCATGTTCTGTTCCAGAGAGTTCGGCAAACATTTCACAAGTTTCACATTTTTTTAGGCTGTGATGCGTTGGAGAGTTGCCCCCCCTCAGTTCTCCCCCCGAGTCAAAGCACTCCTGCCACTTTGTGCCTGTCGCTTTGCTGCTCTAGTCTGGGGCATGATATTTTAAATTAATAAGATCAATAAATAAATAAATTAATTGTCAATACTACACTATCTAATAGAGTCCTAAATGCAGTGATGTGTATTATACTATATAATTTTACGTTAGAAATGGGAGGTGCTGGCTTTTTTTTTGACTAATGTTGCTGTATAAACTTGCTTTCTTGCATCATTTGTCACCACCACTACTACTACTGCTACTACTAATAATAATAATTGTTGCTTAGTTCATGGTACCAAACATGAATAATGGTTTCTTGCAATGTTATCTTGCTTAATGGCTTTTTAGCAGTAATTTTTCTGTCCCATAACACTTTAGCAGTTTTAAATCGGGTTCAAATTGGGACCATTTCTTGACCACAATAAGAATCAGATTGCAGTCTTGCATGAAATTATTCACCTAAAGATTAAAAAAAAAAAAAACGTGTGTGCCATGTATGTATGAAAGATGTTTTATGTGAAAACATCTCTGACAAAAATCAGAACTGTTTTAAAATTGAACAGCTAGAACCGAAGTTATGAATGTTGTAACATTTTATGTTCATGCCCGCTAACTTACTCTACTGAATCAACATTAGTGACATTAGCGTCATGCTTCAGTCCAAAATATTTAGTATGAATGATGTAACATTTGGAAGAGGTTAGAAAAATGAGTAATTAGGCCAATAGCCTAATTACTCATTTGCTTGTAGCCATTTGTTGAACAGTATGATTGCAACACAAGTATTTGTATTGTTTCAATTTGCATTTTCGTTAAATTCCATTGTTAGGGGCCAGTATAGATGGTTTCACATCAATAATTTTCTGATTAGTGAAAGGGAATGCATGCTACACTGCTATAGCTGAGTGTTCAAAGATGCCAAGGTCAAATGCAGAGTGTTGTCGAGAGTATCAAGGAAGCCAACATAAGAAAATAAAGACAGGAGTAGCAATGAGTGTGCAAGAACAACAAAGACTATCAAGATTGCATAAAAGACAACAGAAAATCAAGTATTAGATTTAGCAGTGCCTTCAACCAACAATGCTGCTGCTCCATCTAACAATGATGAAACCAAAGTGAGTATTAATTATGCACAATAGAATATTTCTCCAATTTCGGGGCAGATGAGTTTAAATGATCAAATCCCTTTTCCTTACACTGACTATTTACATAAGAATGCGTGTCGAGAGTTTGAATGGATATTTATGAAAAATGATTTCCATTCTGTATGCTACATATGAGATCATTATCAGTTAGAAAACAACACAAATAAACCAGCTGAAAAAGATACACCACTGATATGCACTGCATTTCCTGATGTTGACGACGACAGGATCCTTGTGTGTAATAGCTGTAGAGGATCATTAAAGAACAAGGATCTCAAGCGTTACCCAATGGCCAAGTGATACAATGGTTGTCTATATTTCTCCTAACAGTGACATACAGGATATAACTAACTTCATTCATTTTGTTAGGTTGCTGTACTTGTACCGTTATACCCCTGATCACGAGCGGCATATCATATCGACATATCACATACCCATGAGTGGTGATTTCAACATTAACTTTGGATTGGAAGAAACTAAACTGTTAATTACTATCCTGCAAGAAAAGTTTGATCTGTCGCAACACTAATCACTCAATTTCAACTACAAGATCTTGTCCCTCAATCAATGCTGTTTTCCAGAGACATTTAGATATGTTGCAATTGCAAGTATACGACTCTTACTTCAGCTATCATAAATCCATTGTATACTTGTCTTCCAGCTGAAATTTGTGAATGATCAATAAAATATTTACAATACAAAAGCTCTTTTATTTCATAATCAATATATACAAATCAAAATATTTACAATAAAATATTTACAATACAAGAGCTTTTTTATTTTGTAATCAATATATACAAATCAAAATATTTACAATAAAATATTTACAATACAAGAGCTTTTTTATTTTGTAATCAATATATACAAATCAAAATACCTAAAAGAAATGCAAACATTAGTAACTTTTACAGAAATGATGTCATTTGCATCATTTCCGTCTCTCATTTTCATCAAAGATGCGAGACCAAATTGAAGCAGATGACATCATTTCCACATTGCATTTTCGTTACAAAATGGTTTTACTTCAGTCTGAAATTTAGTAGGTGCTGCCAAAGATGTTTTCACATCAAAAATAAAAATAAAAAATAAGAAAACAGTCAGTGTTAGAAACAAGTTAAAATCAGCATATTAGAAATTGTATTAAATTATCATGTAATATTGTACTAACCTTATGGGCAGTGTAGAAACCTGCATAATCATGTTGGAAAATGCAATTTTCTGTTCCTGGAAAGAGCCCTCTTTAAAATTTTTGTGTAGTAATCACCATTAATATTACTATTTACAAAATGTATTCTGCCAGCTGCATTGTGCATTGTGTATTATGCATCCCCAAACGATCTGTCCCAGTGGAAACTTCACAGTTGGTTGAATACAGTCAGGGTGATAAGCTTCATTAGATCTATGCTGAATATTGAATTTACCATCCGATCAGTGGAGGCTACATTTGGATTCATTGGAGGATATTACCATTACGGATTCCCATTGCTCAACTGTTCAATGGGTATGTTCTTTAGCCCAAATTAGTTGTCTTTTCCTCATGGATTTTTGTCAATAAGGGCTTCTTATGAGGTGAACATGCTTTCAGACTACTCATCAGAAGTTTTTGTTAGGCAGTTCTACTACTTTACCCCATTTACCCCTTCCACATAGATTTTTAGTCCTGTGGAACTGGCATGAAGGTCGTGGAAGCAGACATGATACAAAACTCTGTCCTGTGTTGCAGTACTTTTCTGTTTCAGTCCAGTTTCAGATTTTATTTTGATATCTCTGATCTCATGTTTCATTTTAAGTAACCTTGACACAATAGACTGATTACAGTCAACAGCTATATGTTGACTAGATAAGTCCTCCATATCAAAAGCAATAATTACGATTTTATTGCTTTGAGTTAATTAAGTGTATGCCATACTGCTGCTGAATAGGAAGGGATGACAGATAGGAGTGGGTAGATGCTTTTATAAACAAGATGATGCAATACCACCAATTTTACAAACTGAATGCAACACACTTCAGTTTTTCTGGTTTTGTATCGAAGTTATTGGTGCAACAGCATCTGTGGCTATATTGCACATATGTACCTGATGTTGACACATATGTGCAATATCACACTTGTTTTATGGGATGATGTAATAGTGTCTTGAGATGACACATTTTTACCTATAAGGAGAGTTATTAAATATTAAACTTTAAGAGGGTGATGCAATTTATGTAGCTGCCACTGTATGTATTCATGACTTTTTTTATAGAAATATTTACTTTGTTATGCAAGAGAATTGAATGAATAAAGTCTTCTACAATTTTGTTTATCACCAGTTTTATTTTTATACATGTATGTGCATGTACAAACCTTACCACACCAACAATGCAGCAAATATCATTTAAAGGTAGGACATGGTACTGAAACTGAAAAAATGACTCAAAATTTTTAGATATTTAATCATTTAATCAATCACTTTTCTCTAAAAATGCAGTGTAACTTATTAGGCAAGTAAAATAATAAAATACAGTTGAACTTGGTTATAACAAGCATGGAAATAATGATATCACGGATGTAATGAGCAAAAAGCCATGATGATTTTAATTCATGTATATTCCCACACAATTGCCCACTGATATATCAAGCATATTACATGGATATACCGTACAAATTCTGTTAACTATGCAAACATGCAAACATTCTTAATTGCTCAGGTAGTTGAAAAAACCCAATTCTTGGAATCAACAAAAATGAAAGGGGTGACTTAGCTTTTATGATCACCAGCATCAGATTAGGGGCAGGTTTATGACTTAACCTTGTCCTTTCAGGGATGGGGGCTATACAGTAGAGCATTTGCATTCCGCTTGTAATTTCTATGGTCGCATTACCCTATTTACAGATTGTCTTTTATTCACTGAACCATAAATTTATTTCGGGACTTCTAAGAATTTTGGAAATGATAATTGTTTGTATGCAGATCACTTTACTGTCATTTTAAAGTAAAATCAGCTAGAAATGAACCCTTCCTTCAGAAACATGTCTACTAACAAAAGAAAGCATCTCTCAATTTGCGAAAAAGTCGATATTCATGAGTTACAACGTGGTGCAAAAAAATGTTGAAGTGTGAAAAAAGTTTTCTTTGTCCTCTTCAACAGTATTGACATTGTGGAAGAATAAACATGTTTACATATTGGCACTGGAAAAGAAAATAACTGAAGAAAAAAAAAAATTAGAAAGTGCGAGGTTACAAACGTAAATTTTAAGATTCATAAATAAAAAGGCTAATTGAAATCATGTTTATTATTAATTAGTATTGCTTTAATTATGGAGAAATAAATCATGTTTATTATTAATTAGTACTGTTTTTAATTACAGAGAAATAATTTGTGTTTAATATTAAGTGTATTGTAGTTTATACAAGCATATTAATATAAATAATATGTAGGTATATACTTATATTTTTTTTCTCTCTAATATTTCTTTTGTTTTTTGAATCTATTTTTTTATCAGGTTATTGAGAATTAAAAAAAAATAGGAGGTAGATTTAACCCATCACTGATATAGTGAGTAATGGTTATAACAAGGAAATTTTGTCGATCCCTTGATGCTTGTTATAACCAAGTCTGACTGTATAAGATTTCAGAGCTGTTCCATCCCATGTCATTAATAACAATATAATAACTCATACTATCTATTTATTTTATATAAATATAAGCCTGAATTAATTACTGCAAGTATCACATTATGAAGTTAATTATGGTGCTATCATGAAAATTAAATTAACAAATGAACTTTACTATTTTACCAATGTCTTGATTTTTTTTTTTTAAAAAGCAATTAATTGTTTTCTAAAGAAAAGCTTTTATTTTTATGTTACTACTTCTATCCAATTGGCTTTATCATTAATTCAAAACCTTCAAAGCTTTTATGCCAACGAAACAAGAGTATATAAAAGGATTCAATAAGCAAAAGTTGTGTACTCTTTATATTTAAATAAAAATATTTATTAGTACATACCTTTGAGATTCAAATTCTTCTTGGTATTCCACTGGAACTATGCATCTTTTTAATCGTCGACTTCTTATCTCTGCAGTTGGATTCCAAAATAAGGTTTCTTCCTACAGATTATAAAATCAAGAATAATTTACTAGTCAAAATTAAAAATTTAAGAAAATTAGAAACTAATTTAAATTTTTAAAACTTCCTAATAAATTAAGAAAAGAAGCAGGTATACTCTTTGGATTATAGATATATAAAGAGTGTATATTAATATACACTTAATTTTTTAAAATGGAAAGATTTACTCCACCTCAAGGAAGTGAAGTAAATCATGTTTAATTAAACAGATAAAAAATTACATTAAATATTAAAATTTTGAACTTATATTTTAAATATCAGTACTATCAAGCTTACCTTATTAAAAAAAAGGTCAAAACAATTAAAAATATTATTTGCATTTACACAGCACTGCATTCCTTATTATGGAAGATATTAATGGAAGTTTTTGGAAAAGCATATACAAAATGACACTAATGTTTACTGAGACAATATAAAGTCATTTTATAGGTGCTTTCCAAATTCACAGTTGAATGAATATACAAATAACTGGAATTTCTGGACTTATGTGCACTTCAACTGTATTATATTTAAATTAAAAATATGGCACTGAAATAATATAAGGGAAACTATAATATCAGAGATTAACAAGAAGAAGCTAATCTTAGATGCTAATCAACCAAACAAAATAAAAAAAAAAGTAGCATGGTATTATAAATGCAAAAAAACAAGCAGATCAAGTATTTTTTCCAAGTAGTTTTGTTAAGGTGGATTGAAACTTAATAATAATCATGTGTGACAACGTATAAAGTATAGCAAGGATGTTTTAAACAGGGAAGGTAGAAAGTAGATGACAGCTTGATTACTCAATTTTTTTTTAATGGTGGATGCTACATTAGTTTTGGTTCCTTGAGCTGTTTTTAAAAATCAGTGAAGTTTTAAATTGTGGGTGAGTGGGTCTTAGTGCAAGGAAACTGCCTGTTGTTAATTTGAAAGAAATGGGATCACACAGGGCAAGTAGGGATTTTTGTAATACATCTAGGGAGCTTCCCTTTGAAATTAAAATGGAATACAGTCACCTATTCCTGTCTCTGTGGTGACTCACCACAATACCTTGTTGGAGTGATTAAATGAAATAATCTCATGCTGCCATTCAGGTCTTTGGTGTTGCCTTTGGCACCAGTACTGTAGGTTACCAATCCATGGTCTATAGCAGTGAGAAGTTACTAAGTCATGTTTGAACAAAATACAAAGATTTAGCACAGTTTCATAATAACACGAATGTTTGTATTTCTAAAAATATACTGTAGGGCAGAAATCTTATTTTGCCTATCCAAATTGAATAATATCATAATATACTGTTCAATTTGGATAGCCAAAATAAGATATTTATGAAGACCTCTGCCTATAAACCCATTGGTCAGTTTAGGTTCAATATCAGATTGTATACTATAATATTAAGAATTTACATAAAGAAAAGGAGCAGTCCTTTTCTTTATGTAAATTCTCAGGAAATGGTGGTAGAATTGCAGGAATAGACACTGGTAGAATTGCATAGAATTGCAAGATTTGTTATATCAAGTCACTGAGGGTAATAGCATAGAAAAAAAAATTAAATACAGCCACTCCCAGATTAACATAAGGGTTGCGTTCCACAGAACGCTATGTAAGTCGGAATTTCCCTAAATAAGCATTTAGGGAAATTTCACACTTGCAACTATGCATACTGAATTTGATGGAAGCAAAAAAGAAATGTTCAATGAACATGTAAATAGAATTATTCAATTTTTTTTATCTCATGCACAGGAAAAATTAACTGTACAAAATTACAAAAAGAGAGAGGAGACAGGCATAACATCAGCAAGTTTTACCTTTTGAGCATCATTGCCAGAATTAACTCTCCAGGTGATAAGCACACTGCTGTGGAGATTAAAAAGGGGTTTTTTCCAACACATCACAAAATTTCTCTGCAGCTGCAGAATCGGCACTGCCGATTTCACCGCATACTTATATGTTTTAGAAACCAGCGTGATGCTTGAACCTATTAAACCACCCGTTGCTTGCCAAGAACTTGGCTTGGGGTTTGCCGTATTTATCATTATCTTCATAAATAATTCTTACTTGAATGGCCATTAGATTCAGGTGCACTTACTTCTGAATCTGATTTTCCATTCATATTATTAATAGCTTTTCCATCTTCATTATAGCACCTGAACACTGTTTTGTGATCACTGTTGGGGCAAACTGGCCCCGATGTGAAATATGTTGATCCTTTAACATGTTCTTTTATATACGCACTGTCCCTTAAAATAGTATTCACTGTTGAAGCAGTGAGACCTAATTCCATGCAATAGATGACAAACCTTGTCCTGTTTCGTACTTAATCATTTTCATCTTCATTTCTAAATCAATTTTGTTTCATTTCCTAGCAGTGCCAGCACTTGCATTTTCCATTGGTCCCTTTCCCTTCACCATTATAATAAGTAAATAGGAATGAAGAGAAGCTTCTGAAATTTTATTTATGTTTTTTATATGATTGAGATTTCAGTGAAGGGGAACTCATTTCACAATAATAACCTAAGGTAAAAACCCACACAATTCCAGTTATCGGTATTATCGCAAATGCAATAAGATCGAGTTTACTACCCGTTTATAATAGATTGCGCTAACAGAAAAGCCCAATAAACCGGCAAGTGAAAATTGTTTTTATTGTTTTATGGTAGTGACCTCCAGAAATATGTTTTAGAAAAATATCACAAAGGCTTTCAAAATTGATTCTTATAATGGAACATATGATAACGATGAGAATGTAGGGCAATTTCCATTATAAAAATGACCTTTTAGAGAGATAAATAGATTAGTTATATTTCCAAGACCTTGAAAGTTGAAATTTTCAACTTCCAAAGTCTTGGAACAAATTACCAAAAAAACCAATGTGCTATTGAGTTCACATTATGATATTTTCACGATACCTCCATTTATTCCTACGGGCTACAAAATACATTTCCACAGTTTTTTTAAGTTTGCGCCGGCTGGCAAAAACTTACGTAAAGGCGAATTTGCATAAGTTAATTATTACGTAAGTCGGGGAGTTGCTGTATATATAAAATGGAAGGATAAGGAGAATTCAATGCATATCTGATGCTTGCTGTTTAGGTTACCACCTCAGTTTGCATGGTGAACTCTGACTTCACAAGCTACTATAGTGATAAGGTCTGACATTGTGGCTTCCCTTCCTCCAGATACTCACTGTACTTGATCGTACAGTGAGTATCTGGAGGCAGCTCCTAGATGACTCTCTAGCCACCAATTAAAAGATTTCTCCTGCAAATCCTTTTGTCATCCGAGAGCCTTGTAAATCTCAATCCAATCTTCTCTAAGGTATCTAGTTATCAAGCCACATAATCTGTAGGCCACATAATCAAAGCCTTTCCTCATATGGGTGCCCTTTTTCCAATTTCACCAAGTCCACTGCCTATCTTTCAACCTTCCTTTTCAAGAAGTTTGTTTCCACCTCTTTTCCACCTAAATACTTGTGTATTGGCTAGCAAAAAATGCATCCTCAGTTCAGTTCCAAACTCACCAAAAAATTTACAATTTATAGAAAACAAGACCCAGTGTTAACGTCTTTTGGGTAATTCTCTATTACTTATTTTGGAGATATTGGTAAAAAAAAAACACTTAGACGTTATCCCTCATTATGATACAGTGAAAAAGATTAACAAAATAAATTCCCACTTCATCACTTATTTCATTGATGCCTGTATCAAGAAATCCATTAGTGGTGACCTATATATGCCGAAATAAAATAGGATTATTTGTCTATCTGAACTGTTTTTACTTTTAATTGCAGACTTCCCCTGCATGACACTCTTAATTGGGGCTGTAAAAGCAGTGCTAAGTGAATTCAAATTAAGCAGGGAGGATTTTTCTGCAGAATATTATGTAAATAATTTTAATTCACTGGTGTCACCAGTGATTCTTGCTGATTTTATAGCACCATTTCTCTAGATAACAATATTAAATGCAATGGAAACAGTTAGAGCTTTAAATATGAATTTTAAATACATAAATCAGTCAATAAAACATAAAGTATATGTTCAATAAAATTAATAAAATGCAAGAAAGCTTACCTTAAAATTACAGAATCTTATATGCATACTGTATTTATATTATTTGCAATAATAGTTTGTTTGATTTTAAAGTAGTTCAAAGCCACTAAATGCAGTATAAACATAGCACTCATCCAAATCTAGTCTTTTTAGAATGACCAATATAGTTTCCATTGAAAAGTTTTCCAATAGCTTTCAACCTTTTTTACATTATTAGCATTAGCTGACTCACCTGATCTCTTTGATTTCATAAAAAAAAAAGTTCAAACTATACCGCAATCTAAAATCAATCACCCAGACAAAAGGTACACAAACAAAATGTAAACCAAATCTAAACTGAAAACAGCATTGTTAAGCAGCTAACATGCTCTGTGCAGCTCAAAGCAACTTCCTATCAGGAAATGACAGTTCCTAAAGAGAAGTTTATAAACAACAACTCAATAAACTTCAGCTAATTACAATCCCTGAGCAGATATTCCTTGTTCAATAACACCACCAAGCAGGAGGATGTATAAAGTGTATATTTTTGTAATATGCAAGAAGTAGTGCAGTGGAGACTTTGATATATTTGCCACCTATAGCACTGAATGACCATAATGTTTTACAACTCTGGACACAGGGAACTTGTAGAAATACAAACAGCTACAGAAAATGAACACAGAGATGTAAACTGCCAATGGACATGATAAATAACTTTTGAGGGGAAAAAACAGACAGCTTTCAAAATATCTCCTTGTCATAAATTAGAAATGCTTTGCAGCATTTTTAAGTTTAGTCAGCAATTCACCCATTTTCTTGTTAATCACAGCATCAGTTAAAAGTCATTTTAAATCAACACACTCTTTCAAAGACAAGTACTGTGAATTGCAGTTGATAGGAAAAATGAACAGAAGGGCATTACAGTAAAAAAAAAAAAATTTTTTTTTTCAAGGTGGTTTCTCAGATACCCAAACACCTCTTAATGGGTAACTCCTCACAAGGCATTTAGCTGTTCTGGGTGAACTGAGCACAATTCTGGAGGAGAATATCAAAATATACAGAGAGCTATAGAGAAAATCGCATGATAGCAGGGGATAATTTTTTTTTTCACTGACAGATAGGTGGATAGATTGAGAGACTTATTATTTCTAAATCTTCAAAATATTGAGCACTTTTAAACCAATATTACTACATTCAGTAGCAACCAATAATTTACTACTTGAAATGGAATTTACACAGTCAGCAAGTGAAAGTAGCAAAACTCAGATCTCTATGAATTAGTTGGTAACAATGCAGGCCTAACAAATAGAAAGGTCCATGTTTTGAATCCGATTGATGGCTAGAGAATGTTATCTATTTTTTTAAACACTTAAAATTAAGTCTGCCAGTCTCATGTGGAGACAGTAAGACTTCCATACATATATATCAAATTTTTAATAGAAAAGAGATAAAGAAATCTATAAAAGGATTATCAGATGACTCTGGAAATTATTTGTCCATGATCTCTACACTGTGTCCCTGGAAAGGTGTGACTCATAAGAATTGTAAATCATCATATTGTTGACACTTTCTTTTTTCGAATCAATATTCTGCACAAAATGCAATAAGTTCTATGAATGCAGATGGCATAAGTGGGGTATGGAAAATGTGGCCTCAAGTTGCAAAACAAGCTGTATATTCACAATCAGTTTTCCTGGTATTGCATTGTTTCACACAAATCTTTTTAAATTAGTAGCAGACTGACCTTTTATTGAAGCCATCAGATTTCCAAAGGTTAATTTTATTTAGCCACTATTTTGCTATTCAAATAAATGTAAGATTAACCTTTTTGTAATAGTAATAGAGGATTGTGATGCAAGAAAGCAAACATATGGGCTTATATAGCATCAGCCAAAAAAAAAAAAAAAATCACACAACCATTTCCTCTAAACGTCCAGTTCCTCTTTGAATTTATTTAAGCTATCAAATTCCAGAACGACAGATAGAAGTTTGTTCCAGCAATTAATCACCTGCTGGCTAAAGGCAAATTTCTGCACATTTATTCTAACTTTCCTCAATTTGAATTTATGCCCCCTTAGGTTCGTAATCTGAGCAAGCGGGAGAATCCCAGTAGAATTCAGCATGCTCAACCCATTCATGGCCTTATACATCTCAATCAGATCACCTCGCAGGTGCCTAGTTTCCAAATGCTGCAATTTGCAGGACTTAAACCTTTCTTGATAAGAGGACACCTTCGTTCCACTCACCAATCTTGTTGCCCTTCTCTGTACATGCTCAAGCAAATCTACATCCATCCTAAAATGAGGCCTGCAGACCTGTATGCAGTACTCAAGGCGTGGCCTGACCATTGCCTTATACAGAGGGACAATCACCTCCTTTTCCCTGCTAGCAAAATTTCTGTATATCATTGACAAAACCCCATGACCTGCTCTTGCAGCGTGTCTGCACTGCTCAGAAAATTCATATCTCACTGCATAATTCCTCCCAGGGCTTTTTCATTTTCTACCGCCTTAAGTGTAGTACTAGACAGTTGGTACGTTTCTCTGGGGTTACTTCTACCCATATGCAGTACTTGGCACGTGTCAATGTTAAACTTCAGTTGCCACTTCTTAGCCCACCTGCCCAAATTTTCTAGATCCTGTTGCGGTAGCGCACTGCCATTACTGTCATTAACAACCCTGCCAATCTTTGCATCATCTGCAAACTTCGACACTAAGCCTGATATACCTCTACCAATATCATTGATAAATATACAAAACAACAGTGCGCCCAACACCGAACCCTGTGGGACTCCACTAATAACATTAGTCCACGAAGCGCAGCACCCATGGATTACCACCCTCGGTCTTTTCCCACTCAACCACCGTTTTATCCATTGTAGCAACTTACTCTTAATATCATTCTGCTCCAATTTGTACAGTAGTCTTCCATGCACAACAGTGTCAAAAGCTTTCCTGAAATCCAAGTATATGATATCAAAATTATTTTTTGCATCCAGTTCCTTTTTAACCACATCATAGTATACAATCAAATTTGTCAGACAAGACTTTTCCTTAACAAACCAATCTTGTGTCTTAATTATTGCTGCAGTCCTGTCTAGATGATCCTGCAATGCATCTTTAACCAGTGACTCCATTATTTTACCCTGAACAGAAGTTAAACTAACTGATCTGTTATTACTCATGTCACCCTTCAATCCCCCTTTGTGAATTGGGGATACATTTGTACATCTCCAGTCCGTGGGGACTTCTCCTGAGTGCAAGGCTGCTCTCATAATTACGGCTAATGGTTTGCTTAGTTCCTTTGCCGTCTCCTTTAATATAAATGGATAGATCCCATCCACCCCAGGTGCCTTTCTTATGTTTAACTTCAACAATTTCTCCTCCACTTTGCTTTCAGTTATTACAATATCATTAAGCACCCTGTTACAGTTTGATAAACTTTTGGCATTTTCCTTCCTTAATACCTCCTCATGTGTGAATGTAGATGCAAAATACTCATTCAGTTTGTTTGGTATCTGAGTAGGATCATCAACAGTTGAACCATTAATATCAAGTGGACCAATCTAATTCATCCCCTTCCTTTTAGAGTTTATATAAGTAAAGAAATTCTTGCTGTTTTTCTTAGCATCCTTTGCCAAAGATTTATCGTAATCTTCCTTCACTTGCCTAATCTTCTTCGTGACTTTATTACAGACTAGCTTATATCTGCCATAGGCTTCTATGTCACCTGATAATTTAAATACATCCCATTCATTTTTCTTCTCTGCCATGAGTCTCATTAGTTTATTTGACAACCATTGAGGCCTGATCCTTGAAAATAATTTTTAATCAGTATGAAAAGTCTAGTAGCTTCCATGATTAATTCTTTGAATGGTTCCCACTTACAATTTGCTGTTGGTAACATCATCAGTTGGTCCCACTGTACAAAATTTAAAAACTATTAACTATTTATATTAAAACTAAAAACTATTTATCTTTTACAGAAGCAAACCCTTCCCTTTACCCCTGATGGTAATTATATCTTTAAGTAAATCCCACATCAGCACACTGTGATCACTGCCACCTAGTGGTTCCTTTACCTGAAAATTCTTAATACAGAAATAATCACTGCTGATAACCAGATCAAGAGTATTATATCTGGTTGCCTCTCGAATGTACTGTTGCAGAAAACAATCATCTAATAAATCCACAAAAGTCTTGCTAGTGTGCGAGTGACCAATTCACAAGTTCCAGTCAATATCAGGGAAGTTAAAATTCCCCATTATATGACATTCTGATTTACTAGCCCTCTATTTCTCTGTAAAATTGTTCATTGTACTCATTAGAGTTATTAGGCCTAGAACACACTCATGCTCTTATTTTTGTTTTCCCAGTGCTTATGTCACACCAAACTGACTCAACATTGCACTGTCCATCTATGTCAACTGGATACACGTCCTTAGATTTTATGTTTTTCTTAATTAACAGCATAACCCCTACTCCCTTCCTATCCTTGCTGTACACATTGTACTCCACAAACTCTAATTCTGCATTCCTAATATCTGTGTGACACCGTGTTTCTGATATCCCAACAATACTACTATACTTCTAGCATTGGTGTACATGCAAGTATACATGCACCTATTCTCATTCTTAGATACCCTAACACAGCCCATGTATTTATTTGTTTCTTGATGACTGCCATCAGTCCCTGAAACCATCAGCACCCCTTGCTCCAGACCACTGCTCATTCTAATAGAAGTAGTGCAAGAATCACCTTCACCTCTGCCTGTGATTATTTTTTTTAAACTTTTAGTCTGTGAATCCCTCCCAAGCTAGCAGTTTTCTGACCTACCTAATGCTTCCTTGATAGCATCAGTAAACACTCTTGCACCCTTTCTATTTAAGTGTATCTCATCCCTGTAGAAGCAGTCTCTCCTGTTAACAAGATGTGATGTCCTTTGTTTGAAAGTAGTGGAATAACAGTACAACTCATTGACAGAGTTATACTATTATTGCACTGTGTTTTTCTGTAGGAATTAAAACAATTGCATTAACTATTACTTCTAGTCTGAAGTTATAAGTTTACATCTTGCTAGCTACAAAAAAACACAGAACAGTCCTCCCAACTCCATGTAATTTAATAATAATTTATTTTTATAATAATTAATATTTATAACTAATATTATAATTGATTAATTGAATTATTATCAGTTAATTCTGACCTCAGAAATACAAAATGTATATATGTTTATTTTTATTATTCTTTATGTTGAAGATATATTTTTTTTTGTCCATGGATTTGAAGGAAAGAAATGACAGCCCAAATCTACAGAACTTATAATTTAAAAATACAGTACATAAAATGAATTATAGACTTAATCAACGATAAACTTTCTAAAACTACTTTATTGATAAGAATATTGTAACTACTGACCTGAACATTGAACAATTTATTTAAAAATAAAATACATAGGCATTAAAGTAACTATAAAAATAAAATTTTAAATTTTATAGTTATTTTAATGCCTATGTATTTTATAGTTTTTTTTTTCATAGTTATTTTATAGTTCTTTTTTATAGTTATTTTAATTTTTTAATGCTCATGTATTTTATTTTTAAATAAACTGTTTAATGTTCAGGTCAGTGGTTACAATATTCTTATCGATATGAGTGTACCTGATGCACGAGGTCTCTTCTATTACAAATTATGTTTCTAAATCATTATGTTCTTATAAAGTATTTTACATAACATTTGTTCACACCTCTGTTCTTCTGTCTTTGAAAAATATTTCACCATCCCAATGACCCTCAATTGTAGTCAAGGTTTCTTTTCCTAATTTGATTTTGCCTGTAACAAGATTGCACTGTTCTGATCCTCCTAGAAATGGCTAAAAAAAAAACTTAATAAATTATTCATCTAAAAAAATATGCCTTTATCAAATTTATTATTAGAAATTCAAATTATTATCCACTTTTGAGTAATATATTCATGAAAGTTTAATGTTTTCTTTTTTTTCTTTTAACATAAAAAGACAGCAAACGATTTAAAGTATAAATTTAGCAAGTTTAATATTAAAACACCTACAGTTGGAATATCCTGAATAACAAATTCATACTTTAGCATCAATTGGTAAATCTGTTTTCTCATGACAGGTTATCTTTTTAACTGTCCTTGTACTCTTTCTACAACTATAATCTTAATTACAAGCTACCTTTGTAGAACGATATTTTTTTACAATATATGTTATGTAAACAGATGTGATGGCAGTCTTTGAGCAACTGACCAAATATAGTGCACACTACAAAGATCTGATTGTTATTATGCTTTCTTGAAATATCTGGCTATATGTGCCTCAGTTATGATCATTAATATTCAGTTTTATATATTAATATTCATTATATATTAATATTCATTTTGCTGCAATATGTTTGGGCTTTCCAAAGATAACAAAGCTGATTCTGCAAGACATGTAAGAAAAAGGGTTCCCTGGTCAGAGGCACTGAATGGAGTTAAAGAAAAGCCTTGGAATAATCAAATTTATCATTCCTTTAAAAATATAACAAATTGTTATTATATAACTCAATAACTATTTATATAAAATAGTTATTGAGTTATATTATTATTATTATTCATTATTTATATAAAAGCCTGCAGGCTTTTATAACAATGTGACAGGCTTTTGTATAATAATTTAACCTACTGGTTAAATTATTATACAAAATATAATTTTGTTCGTCAGAATCTAAATATAGACAAAGTTATATTTTCTCAGTTTTGGATGTGACCAGTTATTGTTTACTTGGAATGATATGCATAAAGCACCTGTCAAGTCCAGTGAAACTGTAACTATTGTCTCCTTCTGCTTCACTATGAAAGTTTTGGAAGCTATTGGTTTTAGTGTAATGTAAACAAATGTTACTCAACCACTGGTTGATGCAGTGAAGTCTAAGACTTCTGAGCACCTGAGAACGGATAAGTTTTTGAAAAATTATACTGTTTAATTAACCTAATTAGTATATTAAATTACCTTCTATAAATAGTTTTATAGTCCTAGTCCTAGTCATGTTCGTTAGTTTACTTTTTAAATTTAGCTAGAGATTTTGTAAATAACAAATTAATATACATCATCAGCCATTTTCAATCCACTATAGGATGAAGGTCTCTTGAGAAACTTTCCAGTTCATTCTGTTTTGTGCAATAGACATCCATTTATTACCCACAAACTCATGAATTTCATTTGTCCATCTCCGTCATTGTCTTCCAGGTTTTCTTCTAGCTCCGCTTGGAGATACCATTCTGTTATTTTCTTAGTCAATCTGTCATCATGTCTTCGAGCTTTGTGTCCTGCCCAAGCCCACTTTAGTTCTTTAGTTTTGATAAGAATGCCCTTTACTTGGGTTTGCTGCCTAATCCACGTGTTTCTCTTCTTATCTAACAGTCTGATTCCTAATATAATTCATTCCATTCTTCGCTGTGTAGTTTTCAGCTTCTCTTTCATTCTTTTGGTGAGTGCCCAAGTTTCACTTCCATAAGTCATGGTGGGGAGTATAGACTGGTTCATTATTTTACGTTTCAGACAAATTGGAATATTGCTCCTCAGTATGTGACTATATTTCCCGAATGCTATCCATCCAAAATTTATTCTTCTCTTGACTTCCAGCCATTTATTATTACAACTAATGACTTGTCCCAGATAAGTATATGAATCCACCTTTTCAATTACTGCTCCTTCAATGATTATATCCCTTTCTGGGGCATACTTGTTCATCATTACTTTTGTTTTAGCCATATTCATCTTTAGTCTGAAATCCTTACTAACTCTGCATAACTGATTAAGATTTTCCTCTAATTCTTTGGGATCACGGCTTATGATCACAATGTCATCTGCAAATTGTAAATGGTTTAGGTACTCTCCATTAACATTGACTCCTTTCTGCGATCTGTCCAATCTTCTGAAAGCTTCCTGAATGACAGTAGTAAACAGCTACAGATTTATTGTCTCCCCTTATTGAACTCCTGTTGAAATTTTAAACTTGCTACTGTCTTTGTCTAGTCTAATAAAGGAGGTAGTGTTCTCATATACAGTAAACCCCCGCTATTCACGGGAGTTACGTTCCTGAGAAATGTCGCGAATACCGAAAACGCAAATACTGAGTTATGGCTCCATAGTAATAAAGGGGTTCCGCTCCAAAGTATGAAATATATAAGAAAAATTAGTCTAAAATTTTGTCTATGTATGTATTATATGTACCTTCATAATATGACTATGTACATAGACAGTACATAGTGAAATGCAAGCATGTGGCATTGAAATGAAAATAAGAAACAATTTAATATTTATTAGAAATTTCAAACCAGCGCCTTTGCTATCTAAAAAACTTATTCCGCCAGTGCTATCACCAGTTTCGCGAAAGTGTTGATAAAGGAGTTTTGCCTTTTCACGAATGATGAGTGAACTTACGGAATTTTATTTTGAGTTTGGTCTTCTATCCACAGATTTAAAGCTTTTCCATTTTTTCTAATTTAACATCACGAGTTACAGAGCAAATTTTTGAAGCAATTAGCGTGAAAAGTTTTCACGGACACTACGGCGGATTTTTTCTTCTGATTTCTTGATTGATCGTACTGTTGACTCATTGATTTTATAATGTTTTGCCACTGAGGAGACACTTTCACCATTAGAAATTTTGTCTAATAACTCAATTTTATTCGCTAATGTCATCACCTTCTTTGATATTTTCACATTTCCCTTGTTATTCCCTTGTTCAGGACGGTAACATCATTCACGATATATCTCCTGTTAGTGAGGATAAAGCCGATTTCATTAGCTGTTAATCCATTTGGGCTCTTCCATGTCCACTTTCTGTTCACCCTTTTCTTGAAAAAACTGTTCATTACTGACATTCCTCGAGATTCTGCAAATTCCACAAGTCTTTCACCTCTCATTTCTTTCACCAATTCCAAAATTTCCTATAGTTCCCCTTTCTGTTCTGTTTTGTCTCTTTCCGACCTTAGCATTGAAATCCCCCATAATGATAGTGTAGTGGGTTTTTTGCTCTTCTAGAAGACTCTAAATTTCGGTGTACATTTCTTCAACCTCTTCATCATTATGGCTCGATGTTGGTGCATAAATCATTATAACTTTTAACTTGTACCTCTCAGAAATCCTGAGTAGTCTTAACACCCTTGGTGATGTACTTTTGAATTCCAAAATGTTGTTTTTTATATCTTTATAGACCAGAAAGCCAACTCCACCTTTGCTCCTTTCACTGTTTCCATTGGTGTACAGCAGATTTCCACTTGATAAACTTATAAGTGATTCATTTCTTCTTGTTTTAGCCAAACCAATGATATTCCAATTCACATTTTCTAATTCCTTTTCCAGCTCTAATATCCTATCTTCACCAATAATACCCTTTCTAATATACATAGAAACCTATGTATTGATGATTTGGCACAAATATCATATCTTATATGTTATACTGTGGTGTGTGTGGTAGGGGAACTGTAGTGTTTTAACTGTGGTAACTAGGCATCTGGAAAGTACGAATAACACAGGTAGGTATTAATAGATAATTTTATAATTTTGTTATCTGTTATAATTAACTTATAAGTTTAAAAGCATAATGGTAAACATACAGCATAGCGTAATACAGTGTACAAGTTAACATAATTAAAACACTAGAATTCCCCTACCACATACCACAGTACAAGTTTTTTTTTTTTTTTTTGGCTGATGCTGTATAAGCTTGTTTTCTTGCATCATAGCCATTAAATAATGTAAACTTGATAGCATAATACATATCACTACTGCACAGCTGGTGCATAGTGTTATTATTGCATTTTAGTATATTAGTTTAGTATAGTATTCTCAATTAAATTGAATTTAAACGGAAATCATGCCTCACACCAAAGCAGAAAAACAAAGAGCTCAAAGTAGTGGGAGTGGTGTGTGGCTCGTGAGAGAACTGAGAGGGGAGGCAGTTGTCCTCCAAATCAAGTCTTACAAAATGTATTACTTGTTTGATGTTTATGGATCTATCTGGAATGGGACATGATACAGACAAGAGGGATGGCTCTTCATGTGTTTGATGTAAAGAGTGTGAAGATGTTAGATGTTAACTCAGCATTCCGATGGGAATTTACGAGAGCCTGAAGAACAAGGTGGATACCCTTGGAAAGAATTAACTGGGGGCCCATGAAGCTCTCAGCACTAGAGCACGCACTTGTGCATCAGACAATATAGTGGCAATCCCAAGTGTGTCCCATCCCTGTAGAAGCAGTCCCAAGGCAGAATGCACTGGTCCCGCAGGAGGTGGTAGCTACTGTCAGTGACTCTGTATTGTCAGGGAAATGGGAAATATATTCTGCAAAAAGGATAGGTGAAATAGGACCAGGGCATATCTACCAGGGGCAAAAGTTGATGATGTTGTAGAGCAGACATTATCTTTTAAGGGCACAAAAGTTGATATTGTTGTACATGTTGGCACTAATGATATTAGGAGCAGGAGGTACATCTGCAATGCTGCCTAGACACGATAGGAGGGAGTATATGATGAGAGCCTTGTTGATCAATTCGGCCCTGGAGAGATTGTGCAAGTCTCATGGGTTAGAATTTTTCTCAGCGTGCTCTGTGCTTGTTCACAGGAGAGACTGCTTCTATAAGGATGGGCTACACTTAATTAGTAATAATGCGAGAAGATTTACTGATGGCATCGAGGCAGTGTTAGGTGGGTCAGAAAATTGCTAGCTTGGGGGGGGAGAGAAACACAGACTAATAGATTAACAACAGCTGCAGGCAGAGATGAAAGTGATTTTTGCATTGCTTCTATTGGAACATGTGGCAGACAGGAAAGCAAGGTACCAGGTATTTCAAAGTCTGTTGTGGGTGACCTTGCAACAAGGAAATACATGGACTGTGTTAGGGTATTTAAGAGAGAGAACAGGTGCATGTATACATGCATGTACATAAATGCTAGGAGCATAGTAAATAAATTTGATGAATTTTACGTGTTGATCAAGTCATCATATGCTGACATTGTGGGAATATCAGTGATATAGTTCACTCAGATATAAGGAATGCAGAATTTGAATATGGGGAGTACAATGTATACAGAAAGGATAGGAGGGGTTATGCTCTTAGTTAAAAAGCATATAAATCTAAGCTAGTGTACCCAGTTGAGAGAGGTGGCTAGTAGAACACTGAGTCAGTTTGGTATGACATAAGCATTGGGAAAACAAAAATGAGAGTAGGAGTGTGCTATAGGCCTAATGACTGTGATGAGTACAATGAATAACCATACAGAGAAATAGAGTGGACAAGTAAATCAGAATGTCTTATAATGGGGATTTTAATTTCCCAGATATTGACTGGAACTTTTGGGCTGGTCACTCACACACTAGCATGACTTTTGTGAATTTACTGGATGACTATTTTCTACAGCAGCAGGCAAGAGAGGCAACAAGAGAGAGCAAATATTCTTGATCTGATTATTAGCAACGATTCTTTGAACATTAAGAATCTGCAGAAACTAGGGAAACTAGATGGCAGTGATCAGAGTGTACAGATGTGGGATTTACTTAAAGATGTAACTACCATTAAGGGTAAAGGAAAGGGTTTATGCTTCATAAAGGAGAACTACAGTGGTCTCAGAGAGTTTTTAAATTCTATACAGTGAGACCAACTAATGATGTTACCAACAAGAAATTCTAAATGGAATGCATTCAGGGAAATAATCATAGAAGCTACTAGCATTTTGTACTAACTAAGAAATACTGTTCAGGGCTTAGGCCTAAATGGATGTGAGATGATCTAATGAGACAAGTGAATGAGAAGAAAAATGCATGGAATGCATAAAAATTATCAGGTGATACAGAAGCTTATGTTAGATATAAATTAGTCTGGAATCAAGTTACAAGGAGGTTAGGCAAGCCAAGGCAGATTACAAGACATTTCTGGAAAAGGTTGCAAAGAAAAACACCAAAGACTTCTTTACTTATGTAAATACTAAAAGAAAGGGGCTGAATCAAATTGGCTACTTGATATCGATGGTTCAACTGTTTTGATGATTCTGCTCAGGTTGCTAAAAAACTAAGTGAGTATTTTGCATCTACATTTACACATGAAAAGTTCTTCGAAGTGGAGGTCAGAAGTTTATAAAACTCAAACAGGGAGCTAAATGATTTTGTAATAACTGAGAGAAAAGGGAATTGAAACTGTTATAAAGTCAAACATAAAAACAGGCACCAGGAGTAGATGGGATCTATCCAATTATATTAAGGTAGAAAAGGAAGTAAGCAAATCCATAACTATAATTACAAGAGCATCTTTGGATTCAGGGTAAGTAACTGTGGACTGGAGATGTGCAAATGTATCTCCATTTCACAAAGAGGGTCAAAGAGTGACACAAGTAATGACAGACCTGTTAGCTTAACTCCCGCTCCAGGGAAAATAATGTAGTAACTAGTTAAACTGAAGTATAACTGCAACCATCTAGACAGGTTGCAGTTATACTTCAGTCACAGAATGGATTTGTTACGGGGAAGATATCAACTGACCAACCTGATTGGATACTATGATGTAGTGACAACAGAACAGGATGCAAAAAATAATTTTGATATCACATACTTGAATTTCAGGAAAACTTTTGACACTGTTGTGCATGGAAGACAACTGTACAAATTGGAGGAGTGTGTAATTAAGGGCAAGTTACTGCTACGGATAACGGGATGGCTGAGTGGGAGAAGACAGAGGGTAGTTATCAATGGCCACTGCTCTTCATGGACTAATGTTATTAGCGGAGTTCCACAGGGTTTGGCGCTGGGTCCATTTTTTTTTTCTGTATTTACTAATGTTAGTGATGAAGTTATGCAAGCTTAACATCTAAGTTTGCAGATGGTACTACACTTAAGGTGGTAGAAAATGAAAAAGACCTGGGAGTAATTGTGCAGGCAGATATGAAGTTTTCTGAGCAATGCAGACAGGCTGCCAGGGCAGGTCATGGGGTTTTGTCAATGATATATAGGAATTTTGCTAGCAGGGAAAAGGAGGTGATTATCCCTCTGTATAAGGCAATGGTCAGGCCACGCCTTGAGTACTGTGTACAGATCTGGATGCCTCATTTTAGGAAGGATGTAGATTTACTTGAGCGTGTACAGAGAAGGGCAACAAGATTGGTGAGGGGAATGAAGGGATACTCTTATCAAGAGAGGCTTAAGTTCTGCAAATTGCAGTGGCTGGAGACTAGGCACCTGCACGGTGATCTGATTGAGGTGTATAAGGCCTTGAATGGGTTCAGCACGCTGAATTCTGATGGGATCCTTCCACTTGTTCAGATTACGAACCTAAGGGGGCATAAATTCAAATTAAGAAAAGACAGATGTAGATTAGATGTGCGGAAATTTGCCTTTAGCCAGCAGGTGGTTAATTGTTGGAACAAACTTCCATCTGTCGTTGTGGAAGTTGATAGGTTATCTCGAAAAATTAAGAAGATAGCTGAGAGATGGAAATTGAAGCTTAACATTGATAATGCAAAGTACTGTGTATGGATAGCAGTAATACCAGAGTAATGTACTAATTGTGTGGTAACACACAGTCTACACTCAGGGTTGTAAAAAATGAAATGGACCTGGGATAGTGGTGAAGTCAGATATAAAGCTCCCTGACCAGTGCAGACAGGCTGCCAGGCAGCTCATGGAGGCTGTTTAATGATATATTGGAATTTTGTCAGCAGGGATAAGGAGGTAATTATCCCATAGTATAAGGCAATGGTGATGTCACATCTTGAATACTACATACAGGTGTGGATGCTTCAGTTTAGGATGTAGAGCTGCTGGAATAGGTACATAGTAGGCCAATGAGACTGATGAGGGGGACACAGCTGTGTTCTTACCAAGAAAGCTTTACTTCTACAAATTGCAGTGTTTGGAGACTAGGCACCTGCAAGGTGATCTGTTGAGATGTATAAGGATTTGAATGGCTTGAGCAAACTCAATGCTGATGAGATACTTCCTCTTACTCAGACCATGCACATGAGGAGACTTAAATTCAAACTGAGGAAGGATGGTTGCAGAATAGATGTGCAGCGGTTTGCCTCCAGCCATTGGGTTGTAGATTGCTGGAATAAGCTTCCATCTGTTGTTGTGGGCATGGATAGTATGATTAAATTCAAGGAACAAATACTCAAATCATTGGAGGGAATCGATAGGTGACATGGGAATTTTTTTTGGCTGATTCTGTATAAGCTTGCTTTCTTCCATCATTTCTCACTACTAATACTAATCTTCTTGTTTATTACTATATAGTCTTTGTTCTTCATGTTTATTAGCTAGATGTTCCAGAAATTAAATATTTTTTTGTTTCTATTAATGTTATTACTTTTTCATTAATTCCTTTATTTATTTGACAATGTATATTAGTAATGTGCACATGCATAAGTTTGAATTTTTTGAGCTTAACAGTTTACTTAATTGTGATATTAAGTAAACTGTTACCATGGAAGATGGAAGTGACTAATAGTTTCATGTTTATAATTCTCAACTGTAACTTTTTTTTTGCATTTTCAGCAGAATTAATAAAAGTTCTTTTTCATTAAAAATAACATGACAGAAACATTTTTTCATGTTATTTAAAAAAATAAAAAATTAATAATATTTGTTATATTTAATATAACAAATAAAATAAATCAATTTTTTATTTTTCTAAATAAAAAATGAAAAAAAAAAAAAATGAAATCTATTATTAAATGGTGAAGCACTGTGGTACTCCAAACAGAATCCAAAAAGAATCAGCAACTATTTTCAGAAATTAAAAAAAAAAAAAAAAAAAAAAAAGGGCCACCTATCAGATGTTACAATTAATGTTGCTGGTAATGTAGCCATTACATGCCATATTACCAGCAACATTAAAGCATAATTATGATGGCAGATATATCAGTATAATGAATTTATGTGGGCAAAATATATTTGTTATAATGTAATTTTTATAGTGAAATGCAGCAAAAAAGAAATATCATAACAATAAGATGCATATTACAAAATAATTATAATGAAACTTATTAAATGTAATATTATATTTTTTAGCAGAAAGTTTAAAATTTTTTTACACTTGTTGTTTTCGACAAAACAAATTTTTATAAATTTTTATTAATTTTGCCTAGAAACATAAAAACTAGTCTCTTCCATTTCCAAAGTTATAAAATCATAATATGCACAATCATCAAATGATACAATGTAAAAAACCATACTTGCTCACACAAAAGTTAAACAAAATATTTTCAACTGCCATATTTAAAGTAAACGTCATATTGTTTAAGGATTTTTGTTATAATTTTTAGTAGCAGTATGAATTTCATTGTGCTAAACTGATGTTTTTGTTTCAATGTTCATTAAAATTAAACATTTTTACATAAAGATACATAGTAAATTGGCAGCAGATGGGAAGTGATTTTGTTATACTGAATATTTTGCTACATTCATTTATACCAACGTTTTACTGTGTGTTTATGCGTGTGTGTGTGTGTTGTGTACATGCATGCACAATATTTCAGTATTATGATATCTTGTTATGAATGGTAAGTAGTTAAACATTATTGCAATTATTTTGTGGACTAAGGTCACTGCTAAAACAATTAAACTTCACAACCATAATGAGTATATAGTAGAGTAAGCATATATAGGTGGGTAAGTGTCTCTGTGTGTGAATTTACAGATCACACACACACACACACACACACACACACACACACACACACACACACACACACACACACACACACACACACACACACACACACACACACACACACACACACACTTTTAATGACTTTTTCAGGGGTCAACACCAAAATTCAGAGGAAAGACAACACAATATACAGGCTTTGTTTCTGTAGTGAACTATATTCAGTAATAATAAATAAATAATTAATATACATATAAGGATCTTAAATTATGCCAAATAGATGTCAAATAAGTTTATCATTATTATTACAAGTATATAGCTCAAAGTAACAGTGAGCACAAATTCATTTATCATTTTAGTGGGTTGCAGTATCACAAAGTTTAACAACTCCTGACATATAGACTGTCCAATTAATCTGCAAATGCTTAGTGAAACACAAACTAGTGAGATACACATGTACAAATAAATAAGTTGTAAGTGGTCATCAGTCAGAACAAAGAATGGAACCTATAAAATCTACACTGATATTGATTTTATATTTTTACTTATATTTACATTGATAAAAAAATATCATATTAAAATAATTTCTCACCTTTGGTTTAAATTCTAATTCTGTATGGTAACCTGTTTTTTCACAACAGATATCTACTTTTCCACCCAATTCCATTGTCAAAGTACCCATTAAAATTCCCTTACAATGAGCATATGGCATGGTAAGGGTGTATTCTTCACCACGAGTTAATAAGCTCAATGTGGCAGTGCCATCTAATAATGCTGACAAAGAATTACCTGAAAAAAGTGTATGAAAATTATACAGCATAATACATAAATATAGTAAATTTATGTTTTCACATTAAAATGATTCTAACACTAGGCAGAATGATTCTATTATTATTAACTCAATTTACAAACACACAAATCTTCATGGATGACGAGTGAGTGAGTGAGTGAGAGAGAGAGAGTGAGAGAGAGAGTGAGAGAGAGAGTGAGAGAGTGAGTGAGAGAGAGAGAGTGAGAGAGAGAGTGAGAGAGAGAGTGAGAGAGTGAGTGAGAGAGAGAGAGTGAGAGAGAGAGAGTGTGTGTTGTTGTTGTTTTGGTTTTTAGGAGCATTAGCAACTAAGGCCATATTGCTCCAGGGATATGCGGTGGGCATTCCCTGACCTTTCTGCATCCTCCGTATTTGGTGTTCACGGGCTCGAACCCCGATCTAATCAAGAAGCGTGTGCTACGCACTGCTGCTCTTGCCCACCTGGCTATGGAAGCGCCGTGTGTGTGTGTGTGTGTGTGTGAGTGAGTGAGTGACATGATCAAAAAGTTTGGTAGACTGACTTTGAAACTACTGCATTTTAGTGAGTTGCAAATTGTCACAGCATTTTTGATGACTCATCTAGCTATAATAGTAGTAGTAGTAGTAGCATGTGATGCAAGAAAGCAAGTGTATGAGCTTATGCAGCATCAGCCCAACAAAAAAAAAAAAAAAAATCACACCATTCCCTCCAAATGCCTGTCCAGTTCCTCCTTAAATTTATTTAACCTATCAACTTCCACAATGACAGATGGAAGTTTGTTCCAGCAATTAACCACCCGCTGGCTAAAGGCAAATTTCCGCACATCTATTCTACATCTGTCTTTTCTTAATTTGAATTTATGCCCCCTTATGTTTGTAATCTGAACAAGTGGAAGGATCCCATCAGAATTCAGCATGCTCAACTCATTCAAGGCCTTATACACCTCAATCAGATCACCGTGCAGGTGCCTAGTCTCCAGCCAATGCAATTTGCAGAACTTAAGCCTCTCTTGATAAGAGGATCCCTTCATTCCCCTCACCAATCTTGTTGCCCTTCTCTGTACACGCTCAAGCAAATCTACATCCTTCCTAAAATGAGTCCTCCAGACCTGTACGCAGTACTCAAGGCATGGCCTGACCATTGCCTTATACAGAGGGACAATCACCTCCTTTTCCCTGCTAGCAAAATTCCTATATATCATTGACAAAACCCCATGACCTGCCCTGGCAGCCTGTCTGCATTGCTCAGAAAACTTCATATCTGACTGCACAATTACTCCCAGGTCTTTTTCATTTTCTACCACCTTAAGTGTAGTACCACACAGTTGGTACGTTTCTCTGGGGTTACTTCTACCCATATGCAGTACTTTGCATTTGTCAAGGTTAAACTTCAGTTGCCACTTCTTAGCCCATCTGCCCAAATTATCTAGATCCTGTTGCAGTAGCACACTGCCATTACTGTCATTAACAATACTGCCAACTTCGACACTAAGCCTGATATACCTTCATCAATATCATTGATAAATATACAAAACAATAGAGGACCCAAAACTGAACCCTGTGGGACTCCACTAATAACATTAGACCACGAAGTGCAGCACCCATTGATTACCACCCTCTGTCTTCTCCCACTCAACCATCCTTTATCCATTGTAGCAACTTACCCTTAATACCATTCTGCTCCAATTTGTACAATAGTCTTCCATGCACAACAGTGTCAAAAGCTTTCCTGAAATCCAAATACATGATATCAAAATTATTTTTTGCATCCAGTTCCTTTGTAACCACATCATAATAACCTATCAAATTTGTCAGACAAGACTTTCCCTTAACAAACCCATGCTGTGTCTGAATTATTGCTGCAGTCTTGTCTAGATGATCCTGCAATGCATCTTTAACCAGTGACTCCATTATTTTACCTGGAACAGAAGTTATACTAACTGGTCTGTAATTACTCGTGTCACCCTTCGATCCCCATTTGTGAATTGGGGATACATTTGTACATCTCCAGTCCGTGAGGACCTCCCCTGAGTCCAAGGATGCGCTCAGAATTATGGCTAAGGGTTTTCTTAGTTGCTTTGCTGCCTCCTTTAATATAACTGGATAGATCCCATCCACCCCAGGTGCCTTTCTTATGCTTAACTTCAACAATTTCTCCTCCGCTTTTCTCTCAGTTGAATGCATGGATCATTCAATTATCTGCAATCAATGCTTAACTTCAACAATTTCTCCTCCGCTTTTCTCTCAGTTGAATGCATGGATCATTCAATTATCTGCAATCAATCTGAATTATGCATGTTGAACAGGTGTTTTATGTGTTTTATTGTATTTTAAAATAAGTTATTTAACTGAACAGCAAATTTGTAACAAATTTTGTTTCGAATTAGGGGAAAGTGCAACAGAAATGAAAAAAAAATTTTAAAAACAGCTGTTGGAGAAGGTATTATTCTAGAACTTTCCTAATCTTAAGTGGTTCACAAAGTTTAAAGATGATCCTCACTCTGAACCTTCAAAAAGCAATGAATCAACTATGATCTGATAAGGAGTGATGGATATTTAACTATCTGCATATAAGTTTTTAATGAAATTGGCATTTCTTATGGGACATAGTCAGGCCTTATTTGGGGAATTAGTTAAAACAAGCATAACGAATATCGTTATGTGCTTGTTTTAACTGAGTGCAACTTAAAAGTAAATGTGTCTGTAGGTTTTCTGAACATACTGTGCTAAGGCATGATTAGAAATATTGGTATTAATGTTGAAAAAATCATGTTACTGGAAGAAGAAGAATGTGGCCACTTCATGAAGTAGTTTTCCAGACAGATACAAAGCTCTCAAGAAAAAGTACTCTGAAATAGTAATTAAGCAAAAAACTACAGAACACAGTACAAACAACTGGAAATAATGACCCCAAGGGAAAATCATATGTACAAACTTATGAGAAACAAAGCACATCCAGTTATGTGGTCAGAAACTGTTAGCTCTTAACCTAAATAGATGACCTGATCTTGATTTTCCATTTCCCCATAATATCAGAGAGGAAGTGTTTGGGTGGTTTAGATCTTTTGATAGATAGGTTTGTTCTATTAGTTTGACTATTCATGATGTATTCAGTATATAGTAAAATTAGAGGAGGGACATATATGAAGTAATGATAGTTTTGGATATGGCTTACACGCAACAAGAATGTACCCAGCTCCTTGACATATCATGGCCTTGACAATCTTGATGATGTTCCCCTCTTGCATACACTCTACTTGGACTCCCTCTGCTCTGCCAAATAGTTGGCAGAGCAGAGGCAGTGAGATCGTACACAGCTGATTTGGATGTGTCCTAAAGAATTACCATTTGGTTCGGTCTGGTGGAATATTTAGCGTCCAGTCTTCCTTACAGTCATCCTGTAAGGAAGACTGGACCTCATCATGATGCTTATCATAATCTAGAAAGACAGCAATTATACTGCACGATGGAAGAGATGGCAGTTTACAGAGCTTTCCCTGGAGACTAACATGGGTTTCACAACTTCAAACCTCTAATAAGCAAAGTGATGAAATTGGACAGGTTGATGAGAGCCATATAACACCTAGTATTAGCATTAGTAATGGTATATTAAGCAAGAAAGCAAGCTTATACAGCATCAGCCAAAAAAAAAAAAAAAAAAAACTTCCCATTTCACCTGTCTATTCTATTCACTCCAAAGGTTTTTCCACTTCTTCCTTGAATTATTTACTTAAGCTATCAACTTCCACAATGACAGATGGAAGTTTGTTCTTGCAATCAACCAATCGCTGGCTAAAGGAAAATTTCCACACATCTATTCTGTAACTGTCTCATTTGAATTTATGCTCACTCTAGTGCATAATATGAGCAAGAGGAAGAATCCTATCAGCACTAAGCATGCTCAAACCATTCAAAACCTTATACACCTCAATCAAAATGTGCCAATAAAACCCAAGCAACAACAACAACAACCTCAATCAGATCACCTTGCAGGTGCCTAGTCGCCAGATGCTGAAATTTGCAGAACTGAAGCCTTTCTTGGTAAGAGCACCCTTTTGTTCCCCTCAACAATCTCATTGCCCATCTCTGTACTTGTTCCAACAGCTATATATCCTTCCTAAAATGAAGCCTCTACACCTGTCTGGAGTACTTAAGATGGGAGGATCACCTATTTATCCCTGCTAGAAAAGTTCCTGTATATCATACATGTACTGCCTGGTAACATACATTGGCAGCATTTCTCTGTGTACTATGAACACCACACTTGACTCCTGCTTATGTTGGTTCACACCTGAGTGGTCACCTCCAGTATAATAGGTGCAGTATTTTAAGGTTTGCAAATGTAAGTTATACCCAGAGTTACTAAACAGTTTCACCACTGTGAAGGAGTTGGTTGTCACAGATGACTGGACTTCACTGAAATTTGGTTCACTTGACTCACAAATGTCACCTGAATATCAGTTCCATCAGTGTTTTAGACTCCCATGTAAAAAGCCCAACTTGTCATATAGCTGAGAGAGTCTGACAAATTCAAGACTAAGGGCAAGGATAAAGGATGCACTACTTGTTTCTGATGGACTCTGTATGAGATTTAATGCATAAATGTATGCAACTTCAAAAATTAATGAAAAAAATTTGAAAAATTTATAATACCAATGTGTGTGTGTGTATATATATATATAATTTATATTACTAATAAAAAAAAGCTATGAAAATAGGCGCCTCTGTAGCCAGGTGGGAAGGAGCAGCAGTGCGTAGCACACGTTTCTTGATTTTAATTCTGTTTTAGTAATAGACTTTACTAAACTAACTTTCAAAATCCTTCCTGCAGAGAAACAAAACAATAATGAATACTAACAGCTATTAACAAAAAATAGTACAAACACAGGACCAAAATGATCCATAATTAAAGAAAATTACTTACCATAAAATTTTGATTTAGCTAAAATGCTTCCTGTGATACAAAATCCATCATGCCTATTAGTCACATAGAAAGCTGAGATAGGTGGATGATGAGAGACCTATTAAAATTAAAAATTGCCAAATAGTATATATTAGATATAAAATTGAGAAGACACATCACTTTGTTATAATAAAACTTATAGCAAGTATTCTTAATTTTCATATTACATAAATATAAGGCCATTTGCATATATAGGCAGTCAAAGCTCTTTATAGTGACCCTCTTTTTAACTTCCCACACATTATAATGTCCTATGAAGGGGTCCCAGCCAATTTCTCATTAACCTAATGCTAGTTTATGAACAATGGATATAATGCCCTTCTGATATAATGACCATTTTCTCATTCCCCTGGGGGGTCATTATATAGTGCTTTGACTGTATATGAAAGGAATTTATACATATATATATCTTATGATCTCTTGTTTAAAACATTTAGAATTAAATGAATTAAAGAAAAAATAAAAGTTTCGACAATTGATAAAGTGCACATATTTCTCAAATTCTTAACAGCACAAGCAAAATATCTTTTATTCAATAAAAAATATTTAAATAAATATAGTATCAGACCCCTCATCCAGACCCAATGTTTTCTGGATTTTGGGTCCTTGGCAAGAGAAATCAGAATATATGTGAAATAAATAATTAAAAATCTTATATTAAGATTTACTTTATCTAAAAAGTGTGTTAGTAAATAAAAATTTTAATACCACTATAACCAAATCAACCAACAAAACAGCTGAATATAAAAATTAAAATAGTTTATTCACAAAATTAAAATTTAAAAAAAAATTTTAATTGGCGACTATGCACCTGCAAGGAGATCTGATTAAGGTGTTTAAGGCTTTTACTAGATTGAGTAAGCTGAGTACTGAAGGAATTCTTCCTCTTGCTCAGAATACACATATGAGTGGACAAATTCAAAATGAGGAAGATTGGTTGTAGATAGATGGTGCAGAAGTTTACCTTCAGCCAGCAGGTAGCTGATTGTTGTGACAAACTTTATCTGAAATAGGCAGTTTGAATAAATTCAAGGAAGAACTAGACAAAGCATTGTAGGAAATAGACAAGTGATATGGAAAGTGTTTTTTTTTTTTTTTTTAATTCTTTTTGGTTGATGCTGTATAATCTTGCTTTTTTGTATTGTTTTGCACTAATAATACTAACACTAATACTTAGTTCTTAAGTCCACTTCTTTGCAACTTAATCTTCTAATGGTTATAGTTTCAGTAGAATAATTACCACTGCATGTCAATTCCCTGACAAGCACAGCAGGGATCTTATTGATTTAGGTAATGTCCCAGTTCTGATGAGTCTTAACTGCTTTATCCTACCATAGTGATAAGGTTTTAGCCTATAATTTTTCAATTTGGTTGCCTTACTTCCATATTGGCAGCTAATCCTCACTTGTTCAGTAGCCATATAGCTGCTCCTATTAACAGGTTATACTACAAGAAAGTGAGGGGTGAACATTGGGTCTGGACTTCATATGGTTCCCCACAAGTCTAGCTTAGGAGATGTCAGGGCTTCCACCTAGTTAGGTATTCTCAGGCTCTTCAACAGTCCTCCATAGTGAAATTTCAAGAACAACAAAAATCTGTAAGCTGGAGGACCAAAACTATATTGAATTACTAGTCATCGGACAGGGATGTAAGCTTGCAATCTGCTACATTAGAAAAAAAATTCTAACTAAATATTGGAACCAATGTCAATCAAATTAATTATCTATCATGGAAGCCCCTCATCATGCAGGGTTAGCATCATTAAAAGACAATATGCTCCAGAAATTCCCTGAAAGAAGAATATTCACCAAAAGATTATTCTCAAGAATTATTTGTTGTTGTAATTCTTGAGAACAATCATTGTTAGTTGTGATGTATGTTGATTATGTAAATAATTAGAATGTGGTAATTCAAGCTTTAGGTAAAATTAAGCATCACAAAGTTAAAGAAGATTAAGTAACATAAACTTAGATGATATAACATAAAGTATAAAGAAGGTCCAGTTTAGGGAGGAGATGGAGGATAAACAACAGATTAATAAAAAATCATACTAATGTATACTTTCTGAGGTGTCACACCAATACTGCCTGAGACAACCAGTGACAGCTTCCTAGATTAAAAGCCAAGATTAGTATAAGTGACATTAGGAATATGTGACATACATTGTGTGTGTGTGTGCCTAATAAAGTTCTCAGCCAGCTCACCTGTTCTGCAATATAAAATGTTCTAGTACCAGTTTCAGGATGTTTCCAGTAACAACGGAATTTTTCCCCAAGAATGGGATTATATGGCTTCTTTAATCCTTTTGGTTTTTTGTAAAATCCTGAAAGATACCACTGTACAACCATTCTCATTCGAGTAAATGGATCATCTATTAGAACTGCCCTAAAGGAAAAAGAAGTCATAAATGATGAGAAATCTGTAAATGAATACATGAATAAAATTTGAAATAACTTTCACTATCATTACTTTGTTCTGGAAGAATCTTCGTTTAGTAAGATATTTTTAATGAGGTAAAATGTATTTCTTTCAAATAATGAAAAATAACTAAACTGTGATTAATAATGTCATGTTATGAAAAGTATGCAATTAATTACCTTATTTTCTTGATGATAAGGTGCACTGAACAGCCCAGTTTCAGAAGAAAAATTTTGGGAAAAAATATTTTATTGCCAACACTTACTACACAAAATGTGTCAATGTAAAATGAAGCTTTTTATCATCATGTAATGCCAATAACACGTTGTCTCTACTGTCGACTACTGTCATACTCATCATTATTGATGGGAAAGCCACCTAGACATTTTGATCATACTGTCTCTGGTCTAGCTAAAGAAGTGGATTGGATTTTTCTGGCACATTAGCAGTAGTGGCTATTATGCACCACACAGCTACAGATAAAGACATCACAGGTACAATTTCAGACCATAAGATGCAGGGAAATTTTTGGCAATATTTTCCAGGAAAAATGTGTGTTATGGTCTGGAAAATTAGTATTAACAAGAACACAAAAACTTAGAAAATAAAAATGGACACTATACAAAATATAGCACAGCACTGCTACCTAACTACCCTCAATGCCATGACGTTGCTTCAGTAGCATATTTACCACTGCATGGCAGTTAGCTGACAAATGGATTTTATTGATCCAGACATAGTAGTACAAACTGATGTAATTATGTTTGTAATAATTACACTTTGAACCCCTTATGTTCCTATAAGTTATCTGTCTAAATATAATCTGATTGTTTTGGGGCTTACAGTACAGGGTTCCTGAATAACAAAATTAAGTCTCAATAATCCTAACCTGATTGCCTGAGGGTTACTGTTGGTTTTAGGCACATCAGCAACTTACCATATTACATCATTGTGTATTATGTCTGTATAAGTATGAGTTGACAGGCTTTGCATATTGTGTTGGCTGAAAAACCTGGAATAACTTAGAGTGAAAAACTCCACTACTTCTGAGATTGATTAACTATAGTCCTGATTGAAGAGCCTTTTATAAATTTTTCTAATCTATAATGGGATCTGAATCTAGACTTTTCCAAATAATTGACAAGTAGTGAATTCACTGCACTGTTACAGAGGACTTGTTACAAGGAAGACTCTTTGGCAGGCTGCTTAAGATTAACACTTAAGCTATCATTATAATTCCTAAAATTTAACACCATGCATGGTTATGCCAAAATCTGACAGGCCCTGCAGAAAAATATTTATTACTCACAAGTTACTGATTTTGATCAGTGGTGATTATTATTTATTTCTTGATCATGCTTTTAGCACTGTATGTGCTCTTTTTTTTGTCCATTTATATTGTTGTTTACTTTGTAAAAATTCAAGGGGACCTGAGCAAATAGGCGATATTGTTTATGTTACTGTATTGTGTCAAGTATAGCTTTTTGTGTGGTGAAACATTGTTTTTCATCACAATGATAAGTTTTGATTATCAAAAAATCTTCAAAGATCACCTATCTTGCTTACACGAGTATTACAATGAATGCAATGATACTCTCAGGAAAAATAAGAGAAATCCTTAATGAATCTAAGAGGCATCAATTAGCAAGTGATATTTTAGTGAGAATATGTATGTATATGGCAATATGCAAAGATGTCAAATGCAAAATTGACAAATGCAAAGTACTGCATATGGGTATCAATAACCGAAGAGAAATGTACCAACTGCGTGGTGCTGCACTCAGGGAAGTGGAAAGTGAAAAAGACCTGGGGGTAATTGTGAAGTCAAATATGAAGTTTGCTGAGCAGTGTAGACAGGCTTCCAGGGCAGGTCATGGAGATATATAATGATATATAGGAATTTTGCTAGCAGGGACAGGGAGGTGATTATCCAGTTATACAAGACAATGGTTAGGCCACACCTAGAGTACTGTATACAGGTCTGGAGACCTCATTTTAGAAAGGATGTAGAGTTGCTAGAAAGAGTATAAAGCAGGGCAACAAGATTGGTGAGGGGAACAAAGGGGTACTCTTACCAAGAAAGGCTTAAGTTCTGCAAATTGCAGTGCCTGGAGAGTAGGCACCTGCGAGGTGATCTGATTGAGGTGTATAAGGCCTTGAATGGAGCAAGCTGAATGCTGATGAGATTCTTCCTCTTGCTCAGACTAAGAACCTGAGGTGGAACAATTTCGAATTGAGGAAAGATAGTTGTAGAATAGATGTGCGGAAATTTGCCTTTAGCTAGCGGGTAGTTGATTGGAGGAACAGGCTTCCATCTTTGTTGTGGAAGTTAACAGCTTAAATAAATTTAAGGCTGAGCTGGACAGGCATTTGGAACGAATGGAGGGGTGAAATGGGATGGTTTTTTTTTTTTTTTTTTTTGGCTGATGCTGCATAAGCTTGCTTTCTTGCATCGTATGCCTCTACTAATGCTAATAAGTAATCACATGTCCTCTAATCTCTCACTAATTTTGAAATTCTGTATGTGTGATTAAATTCTTTGGAATCAAGAATGTGTGTAATAGACCTGAGTCCATGTCAATTCAGCTTATGACAATTTGATGCAAGATAATTCAGTATAACTCATGACAATTTGATGCAAGATAATTCAGTATAACTCATGACAATTTGGTGCATGTAAGCATACCACATTATCAACAAGAAATTTATTGTACTCAACCTTGAAAGTAGAAAAGTAAATGAAGGTTGCCCTGTACCAGTGGTGTCTAACCTTTTCCTGTACAGAGGCCATATTCAAAGTTAGATCTGTTTCACAGGCTGCATCAAGCGATTTTAGAAAAATTAGTGTGTTACATTTTCCATATCTTGTTATGTGTAAAAGGAAGTTTCTATTTACCAGTTTTTATTTTCAGGCTATATATAAAAAATGCAAATTCCGTACACTTTTATGTGCAACAAATCTATGGCATTGATTTAGTTTTTAGATTTCATTAAAATTATAAAAATGACTTACTTTTTTTTTTTTTAAATGCCTTACTTTTGATTTTAAATGCTCACTTTAGAAAATTTACAACCTGAAAAGTATTGCTGCTTTTCAATATTAAGATGAATAAATAAATATAACGATACACCTAAAATTGAAAATATTTAAAAATTTTATTAGGTACAATACACATTTACTGAACAAAACTTAACATTTAATGAGATGATTGAGGCTGGATATTTTTAGATAAAAAATATCCAGCCTTGTTCAGTAAATTGTTCATTTTATTGAAAATTTACAATTCTCAATACGGAATGAAAATATGTTACTCAGAATGAAAATCTGTTATCTCATCTGTTATTCTGTTTTTTTTTTAAATATTTATTTGATTTCATGCATGAAAAAATTTGCTCACAAACATCAAGCGATTTTAGAAAAATTAGTGTGTTACATTTTCCATATCTTGTTACGTGTAAAAGGAAGTTTCTATTTACCAGTTTTTATTTTCAGGCTATATATAAAAAATGCAAATTCCGTACACTTTTATGTGCAACAAATCTATGTTGATCCGAAGAAAAGTCATTTTCATGGCAGCGTGGGTTGTATAAAAATTATTCACAAGCTGTATCTGGCCCACAGGCTGCAGGCTGGACACCACTGCCCTATGCTACTCTAGTAGCATGGACCTACATGGACTTACCATGGGAAATGATTAGCATAAAGACTAGATGTAAAGAAAATAAATAAAAAAAAAAGTTTTTATGAAATACTACTGAAGTCTATAGAAGAATAAGTTCATTCTCATAGAATGAACTTACTGTTTCTTCTAGTCCTGGAAGAGAGAAAATATAAAGAAAGTAAATAGTGGTTATTGTTTGTTTTTTTATGGGTAGATGTTGAACCTTGAATTATTCTAACAGCAAAGATGGTTTTAGGATTGAGAAAGCTGAGGATCTTTATGGCACAGAGGCCATAAGTAAGGAAAGTAAATGAAGATGAAAAAAGGTTACCTCTTTTTTTTTTATATATATATATATATATATATATGGAAGGAAATTGAAGCCTTTACTATCCTATGCACAAAAGAAATATTCAAACACATGCATGAACCAGTCAGCATTTATTTATAGTTGAAATCTAAATTCACTAACTTTTGTTCTTGTTTCCGTTTTTAGTTTTTGAAACAGTTTTCTTTCATATGTGTTTTCTGAAAATTACAATTTGAAAAAATTTAAGTTCAGTGTGAATAAGTTCCTGTTTTCCAATCCTAAAACTGTTTTTTTTTGTGGCAAGAGGAATCATTTTAAATAAAAGCATAATGCTGTGTGCTTCTAGAGTAGTTTCGAAAGAGCATAATTATACACAGGTTTTAATTTGTTATAATAAGGTCTCTGCATTAAAAGACTATTTAATTTTGAAATAAATTTTACAGATAATTAATAGTAACACTAAAACATATCTTGCATTTTGTCACATCTCTGTGTGCCTTCATCTGAGATTAAAAAAATGAACTTAAAAACCTTTTTGATTTACAAGAACAATAAATTACATGATGGCTACGTTCCTACTAACAAAGAACAATAGATACAAAAGTAAAACAAGGACACTACTATATGGAAACTGGTGAATGAGGGCACCAGGTAGCAAAGTGGTGCTGTGTTCTCTCATTAGGTGGCCCTTTTTTTTTCTTCTTTTTTTGGTAGCAAATTGGTCAGGTGGTTGGTGGCCTGGAAAGGGGCTAAAAAAAGGGGTTATTACTTGGGAGAGATGGTAATTCTGCTGCACCTCATTAAAAAATATGTAAACATGAACAGAATTGCCATCCCCCATGTAATGACCATTTTCGGTCTTCCAGGTTCTCATCATGGTGGTTGCCCCTCTCCTAACTGGGAGTCCACCACAGAGGTCACTCTTGCCCACATGCTTGCATATGTGGATAGACAATGTGTCCAGATAACCTGAAAACCAACATAATACAACAGACAATGTTCTCACAGCTAACTCAGACCACCAGTGGCCAACTGGTTTCACCAGAAGCAGTCCAGTCCAGTCAACTTACATCTACCAAACTCCTGACTAGCTTGCAAGCAGTCAGAAAGGGGCTACTCAGAAGATAGCACCACACACCACCAGCTGTCTCAATTCTGTTTTTGCACATAGAGAAAAAACTACCCAATGGGAGGAATGTGACAAGAGTTATATTTTAGCATATTATTAATTCTTTGTAAAATTTATATCAAACTTTAAACAGCTTATTTAAACAGAGAAATGTCCTTATTGTAATGGTACAATAGAATTCTCTGGACTGTACATGAATGGAGAGAGTCTGCATGACCAATTATATCATGAACTACAATATGTTTACTAAATTTACTGTTTACAGCACAGTACATAAATCATAATAATCCTACCAAGGATAGATAGACATAAAACATTTACTTAACGGTTTGGTCCTTCTTGATGTCAATACAGCTCATTAGTTCCATGAGCGATGTAAATTTAAGTTAGGCAATTTCTATATATATATATATCATGTAACCTCAAAATTATAATAATGCAAGTGAAAAATATTCTAATCTCACACTGCTGAAGTCTCCAAGATAAAGAGGGTATGTAATGCATAGTTTAATACGGATATTTCTCCATTCTAATTGTACAGGAAGCTCTTAAATAAATGTTCTACCACTCAGTGAAATGTTGTTTTATTATGATTTATATCCACTTGTGCATAATCATGACCTTTTCTAACCACATCAGACAGCATACTAAAGGTATGCATTTTTGGCCTGCCACTGTCTTATGTTAAATTCTCTCACAGAATACATTAAATATATACATACACTGAATTGTCATTTGCCAGATTTTTGCATACATTGAATTTTTGTACATCATATTGTCACATATTCCAAATTGTCTGGCATTGAACTGACATCACCTTCTATGTTATCACCTTGTTGAAACAAACATTTTCCTGAGATTCTCCATCAAC
The DNA here is from genome assembly GCF_048544385.1 of Mastigoproctus giganteus. Taxonomy (NCBI): domain Eukaryota; kingdom Metazoa; phylum Arthropoda; class Arachnida; order Uropygi; family Thelyphonidae; genus Mastigoproctus; species Mastigoproctus giganteus. The sequence continues at coordinate 154,889,116 of NC_143586.1, read as the reverse complement.
AGGAAATGCAAATTCCTAAGGTAAGTAGCTATAATGCAATTTGTGAACAGGAAACTGTGATGTATTTGGTTTAAATAGCATTCAACATTTGGTTTCTTTGTCTGCTAGGTAAGTTTAAAGCATTCTGTGTAATGTTTTACACTGATAAATAGAGCAAAATTAAATTCAAAGTTCAAATCTGTAAACATTTAGTGTCTATAATCTTACACACAAAGAAAAGTTTAAATAACTTTTACTTTGTTTTAGTAGAACTAAATTTTATATTGACTTCATTTTCAATAAACAAGATTACCCTAATAAATAAAAAATTAAATTATTATAAATGTGACTAAAATGGACTTAATTTCTATCTACAAAATAAAAACTACAATTTGTGAAAAACATACTTTTAATACTGATAATAAAAACTAGACTTACTTGGACAAAATATCTGCATGGTAATAATAATCTGACAGTTTATCTAAAAATGATCTAGGCTCAAGTATGAAAGTTGGCAACACAACTCTGGATAAGTCCATTCCAGGCCTTACCTAAAAATTTTAATTACTGAGTATCAGTGATCTGAAAGTTGTCATGATTTACATTTAAAGGATTTCTAATAAGTCAGAATGGAAAAACAACTTCATATCCCACTATTTTCAACCTAGACTGGCATATTTTGAAAGATATGAAGAGTTTCCTGAAAGTAAGATGTCCTGTATATCATACTTTCAGATCTTACTATTCTAATTCCTTTAATGATATAAGAATACAAGAGTTTACATAGAAGTAGATGCATGAATATTACTTTTCTACTTAATTAGACATCTGTTGGTCCACCAACAGATGTGTGCATGGATACTTTCTGAGAGAGAGAGAGAGAGCAAAAAAAAAAAAAAAAAAAAAAAATCACAGTTACACAACTGGAGCCAAGCCATCAGTTGCAAATCCCTTCCCAATAAATGTTATTTCAGTTAACTAAAGAGATGATAGTTTGATAGAGCAAGGTCTAAATTACACGGAGGATGTGCCACATCCACCCACTCATATTGCTTGCACTATTCATGGATTTGCATGACTGTGTGAAATATGGCATTGTCACAATGCAAAGGGTTCACATTTATGGAGCAGTCCTGGTCTCTGATTGTTGAAAGAGACCTCGGTGCTTGTGTAGTGCTTTTGGATGCGAAAACCATGTTTCTACCATTATTGCTATATACATTTACATGAGCACACAAGGAGAACTCTCCAAGCTGCTACTCCATTCCATGTGATGTTATCCATACACTGTTTGAGAAAGTTGCACTTTATATTATGCACACCTGTTTTTTTAATATGCTTGTTTGTATCTTACTTCTGGACACTTCTTGTGTTTGCTTCTGTCAAATGTATATATCTAAAACTTTACCTAGTTTAGTATTTATGGAATCCATTTAAAATAATGAAGTAATTGTTCAATAATAAATTATATTCTGCCATGTATCATGTGAAAAATTATGGAAACAGTTATTAAAATCAGATGCAGAACACTATGAACATATAAAATGTTTTGAAACAATATGGTACTTTTCAGCATAAACAAGGATTGTTTTATTTCTGATCATGTTGAATAAAGAAAACAATCAAAAACAGTCTACTAATAAGAGAGTGTAAATTATGACATCAGAAGAAAATATAGTTATATCAAAATTAATTAGTATAGCTATGCTGTTAACCAGGCGGTAGATGATTCATCAACCAGTTATTTAGACTCTAGAGCAAAGCTCTGGCAACTCCCACCTCTTCCATAATGCAGTATGACTAATATCTTTTGACGTTATGATGGGGCATCACGGCAAAATCCGCTCTTCCATTATGATGGTACAGCTCTAAGCCATTGCTTGCAGGCTGGCTGTTAGATAGTCCACTGGACTGAACCAACTGGTAACTCTCCAGAAGGCATTCAGATCAGCTGGTATATAATCTTGCTGCCTATATTTTTTCAGATAGTGATTGGAGGGAATCTGAGTAGTGTGTATGGGGGGAGAAATTATTGAGGCCATGTTATGTCAAGGAGCTGAGTATATTATTGCTATGTGTACATCATACCTAAAAATTTCATTATTTCATACAGTAAGTCCCCCACCTCTCTATTTTACTTTACTACTGAATGCATCATGAATAGTCAAACTAACAGAAAAACTTAACTGCAAAAAGATCTAAAACTCCTAAACTTCCTCATTCATTTCACAAATATAAGTAGTCTCAGTTCCAATCTCAATGATGTCCATTTCCACTTACCATATATTAAGCCCACCACTTACTTTTTAGACAAAATCTCAATTATTGGTTGCCTCAACCATTGCTCATCTCAGTTATCTTAATTATTCACTGTACGATTCCTTTTGCTTCAAAGGTGGCACTTGTGCATATGTCATCTCTGATATTTCCAGTCAGACACTTAGTAACTTGGAATCTCCTCTTTTTGAGTTTCTCTAGCTTAAAAGCTCTTTACCCCATTCTGTTGCCTCCATCATTCTTCCAGTTCCACAAATCACTTGGAACTCTTTGACTTCCTTTCTTTGAAACTCTATTTTCTCCAGACTACTTCTCCTAACAGTGAAGTAATTTTCCTTGGTGATTTTAATATTCATAACCCCAACTGGTTTCAGTTTTCTAGTCACAGAGAGTCAGCTAGTCAAGATGCTAAAGCTTTTGAAATTACTAATGACATTGTACAGATTGTTAACTTACTTACCAGAACACCAGATAATCCTAACAACACTCCTAATGCTCTTGATCTTTTTCTTACAAACAACCATTCAAAGTACATGGTTGGTGTGACTAGCCCTCTAGGCACCTTAGATTACAACTTGGTGATGGTCTCTTCTCCAATGGATCCTTTCCCTCACTGCCATTCTCAATTCCTGTTGTTTGGCATTACAAGGATGAAAAATGGGATAATCTGTAATATTACCATTATTTTTTTCCTTGGCTGGATTATTGTTTTAAATCTTCTGATGTCAATGTCTGTTCTGATCTTGTTAGTCAAATTATTCTTGTAGGGATGAAATCCTTTATTCTACACACCATCTTAAAATGTCGATCTTTATCTAAACCTTGGTTTCCAATAAATATGTTAAGGCTGTTCAAGATAAGAATGCTCCATATTGCAATTGGCTCACATCCAAATCTCTAGGTTCATTCTCTGCCTGCATTAAATATTGAAACAATTGTAAAGCAGTTATTAATCATTCCAAACTATATTTTGAACAGACTTAAGAGTAGAAAACTTGCTTTTTGTCCAAACAGTAGCTGAGCATTCTTGTCTCTTGCCAAAGCTATTAGTTGCAAGTTCTGCCTGTCTATACTCCCACTTCTTTTAAAAACTATTGCCTCCTTAACTAATTATACAGCTGACTTATTAGCATCCTACTTTTCTTACAACTCTTGTATTGAGTATCTTGGGAACCACCTCTTACCATTCCCAGTACACTGAATGCTTCCTGTGGTCTTCCATCAAATGGATGACAACAGAATTTTGAAAAATCTTGCTGCTAGGAAAACTCCAGGTCTTGATAGTAATTCACCACTTGTTCACAACCTCTGCACCTCTTCAAATCTTATTCCACTGGAGTTTTTCTTTCTATCTGGAAATTTGCTCATATTCAGCAAGTTACTAAAAAAGGGTGACAAATTCCACCCATTTAATTAACCTTCCATTACACTTTCCTTTACTCTTTCCAAAGAAATGGAGAAATCTACTTAACATTGCATCCTGAATACAAATATGCAGCTTCAGATTTTAATCCACTTGGAGGAAAAACCACTACACTTTTAGAACTTTTTCTTCCAATTTCACAGAAGAAAAACTGGATATTTTTGTCAAGTAACATTACTGGAGCTGATTAATTCAGTCATGGCGAGAAGAAAGTACAGCAGCTCATCAAAATCTAACACGGATAAAATGATTTTGTCATAACTGAGAGGAAAGTGTAAGAGAAACAGTTGAAGCTTAACATAAAAAAGATGCCTGAGGGGGAGGGGAGGGGATCTATCCAATTATATTAAGGGAGGCAGTAAAGGAAGTAAGCAAACCTCTAGCCATAATTATGAGAGCATCTTTGGATTCTGGAGAGGTTCCTATGGGCTGGAGATTGCAAATATACTCCCAATTTAGCCATAATTATGAGAGCATCTTTGGATTCTGGAGAGGTTCCTATGGGCTGGAGATTGCAAATATACTCCCAATTTAGCCATAATTATGAGAGAATCTTTGGATTCTGGAGAGGTTCCTATGGGCTGGAGATTGCAAATATACTCCCAATTTAGCCATAATTATGAGAGCATCTTTGGATTCTGGAGAGGTTCCTATGGGCTGGAGATTGCAAATATACTCCCAATTTACAAAGGGGGACCAAAAGGTGACCTGAGTAATTGCAGACCCATTAGCTTAACTATATATGGGAAAATAACGAGTCTCTGGTTAAAGAAGTAATACAGGACCATCTAGACAGGAATGCACTTACTCTGCAGTAACAGCACGGATTTGTTAAGGGACAGTCTTATCAAACCAGTATGACTGCATACTATGATGCAGTAACAACAGAACCAGATGCAAAATATAATTTTGATATCATATACTTGGATTTCAGGAAAGCTTTTGTTACTGTTGCACACAAAAGACTGTGTGCAACTGGAGCAGTGTAGCATTAGGGGTAAGTTACTGTTATGGATAAAGGGCTGATTGCGTAGGAGAAGACAGAGAGTGGTTATCAAAGTGCACTGCTCTTTGGGGATTTATGTTATTAGTGGAGTCCCCCATGGTTCAGTGCTGGACTGACTGTTGTTTTCTATATTTCTTAATGATACTAATGAAGGTATATCAGGCTTAATATTTAAGTTTGCAGATGATACAAAGCTTAACAGGGTGGTTAATGACAATAATCAGGGTAAGCTGCTGCAAAAAGATCTAAAAAAATTAGGCAGATGAGCTGAGAAATGGCAGTTGAAGTTTAACATTGACAAATGCATGGTACTGCATATGGGTAGCAGTAATCCCAGGTTAATGTACCAACTGTGTGGTACAGAGTAGCGAAAAATGAAAAAGACCTAGGGATAATTGTGCAGTCATATAAGTTTTCTGATCAATGCAGAGGGGCTGCCAGTACAGCTCAGGGGTTTTTGTCTGTGTTATATAGAACTTTGCTAGCAGGGATAAGAAAGTGGTTATCCCATTGTATATGGAAACCTATATGCAGTACTCAAGATGTGGTTAGGCCACATCTTGAGTACTGTGTATAGGTCTGGAGGACTCATTTTTGAAAGGATGTAGATTGCTGGAATGGATGCAGAGAAGGGCAATGAGATTGGTGAAAGGACCGAAAGGGTGGTATTAACAAGACCACAAATTGCAGTATTTGGAGACAAACTCCTGTGAGGTGATTTGATTGAGGTGTTTAAGACTTTGAATGGATTGAACAAGCTCAATGCTGATAGCATTCTTCCTCTTGCTCACACTATACACATGAGGGAGCATAAATTCAAATTGAGGAAAGATGGTTGCAGGACAGATGTGCATAGATTTGCTTTTAACCAATGGGTGGTTCACTGTTGGAAGAAACTTCCATCTGGTGTTGTGGAAGTGGGAAGGTTGAATAAATTCAAGGAAGAACTAAACAAATTATTGGAGGGCATGCATAGGTGGTATGGGAGGTGTTTTTTTTTTCCTGGATGATGCTTTATAAGCTTGCTTTCTTGCATCATATGCCACTATTGCTAGTACTACTACTACTAATAATAATAATAATAAAAATGTTTCTGCCCTTTTCAATAACTGACCAATTCCTAAGCTATCCTGAAACCTTCCAATGATCAATGATTGCCAATATGAATTCTGTCAGTGTTGATCTACTCTTAATATATTGGCTTATGTTACTCACCTATGGACAAATTCAATGGAAAAGTTTGGAGAAACCAGTTTCTCATGTTCCTTCTAGGGTTACAGTTCATGCTTGGCATAAAGGTCTTCTTAAACCTTCCATCTTATGGGTTGCCAACTGTTTTTTGTAATTGGTTATCCAGCTCTCTCTCTCTCTCTCTCTCTCTCTCTCTCTCTCTCTCTCTCTCTCCTAACTTCTCCACTAATGCTGGTGTTCTTTCTCCCAGTCTTTTCCTCTTTTATATTAACGACCTCTGACTGCTGACTGAAATCCTATCCATAGTTTTACTGATGATAGCAGATTGCAATCTACCTTTCAGTTTGAGAGACCCTACCCTACACAAACAGCTTCAATTTATTGAATATCCACCACCAATTCTTTAAATGCTGATATCCAAGTAATTTTCTGATGGAGCAAAGATAACTTAGCTAATTTCAATCCTTCTAAAACTTTCTTCTGTCTTATATCTTTCAGAAAGGAATCCACTACTCCTATGTTTATCTTCGATGATACTCACATTACTAGACAAGATCACATATTTTTATTACAGATTATCTTGACTTCTAATTTCTCTTAGCATAAGCACATCTCAAATATTGCTTTCTCTGCATCTACAAAACTGGGTTTGCTCTTTCACTTTTGGCATTACTTTTCTTCTAAACAACTACTCACTCTGTACAAATCTTAAATCTACCTTATCATGGAATATCGGTCTCACAACTGGGGTTGTGTCCCCAAAGCCTCTCTGTAGGTGCCAGAGTCCATTCAAAAGGCAGACAGTTAGGTTAATTAATGACCCATCTCTTACGTCTCCTTCACTTTGCCTCATAGATATTCTGTTTATTCTGCATACCTCTTCGGTAGATAGACACTTTCATGGGAACTGTTCTTCTGAATTGGTTTCTATAATTCCCCCTTTCTCTTTCCAAAATGTGCTGCAACTAGTCAGCATCCATTCACAGACCAACTTTTCTTCTTCTTCCTTATTTATCCCTTCAACATCTGTTTTTCTGGAATGTATTTCCTGCAAATTACAACCTACCAAAATTCAAAGATAATATCAACAGGTATCTTTTTCTTTCTTTTCAACTTCAACCAGTTCACTTAGTACTCTAGCAGATTCTAATATCTTTCATGTTTGTGGTTTTCATAAAAAAAAAAAAAATAAATAAATAAATATTCATTACATGAAAGTGGGAGAGAATAAAAAAATTTGAACAAGTGTTTATTCTGATGTAGTTTCTGGCATTCAAGTAATTTGAATGAAAAAAAGCACAATCCTAAGCAGTATAGCAAAAATTAGGCATTTTTCAGTTAACTATTCTTACTTTAAAGGGTAAGAGAAACATAAAAACACTAAAATTAATTTTAAAAATTTAATAAATAATTAAAACTTAATAAAAATTAAAAATAAGTTTAAACATTAAAAGAATATTTTACTTTGGAGGGCAAGAATCATATTACATTTCTGAATTCATTTTTATATACACTTTAAAAACTTTTTTAGAAGTGTGATTTAAATAAAAATGTACTCGACAAATTTTCATGAAAATATATTAAAAAAAAAAAAAAATCAAAATATAAAAATTATTGTCTAATTTTTGCTCTTTGGCAGACTGGCACATAAATGGAATTATATACATGGAAAATATTTCAAAAAACAAGTTCATCTTGGAAGACTGGATAAGTGACAACTTTTTTTGGCTAAACTCTCTTTTATGGGAGTATTTGCCCACAGTATTAAATTTACAATAACTGAAATTATTTTGGTGATCAATAATTTAAATATTAAGCTGAATCTATAAATACCTGTTTAACAAGACTCCAAATAAGACTTTTGTTTTCATCTGCAACTTCTTCTGTTTGTCCAGCATCTCCTGCCTATAATATAAGAAAACAAGCTCTATACATAAAGCCATTCTTCTTTTTACAACCTTTCTAATTTTGCAGTACATGATTTCAAGCAACAGCACATTGGGAAAAAAAAAGAAAACACTTTGAGGTATACCCAGCATGCCAGAGATGAGATGAGAGAAGGGGGACGGAAGCATGATGCAGAAAGAAGTATGAATAAAAATGTATTTTCATAAAGGTCTGTTAAATTCAGTAAAAATATTTAAATGTGTGTGCTGTTATGCATTTGAAAACTACTACTATTACATTGGAGAACAACAAAAAAAATAATTAATATCTCCAGAGAAAAAATTGTAGATTCTACAGGAAATTGATCTGCTGATTCAAAATACCAAAATTATGTCTCTATCACATCACCACCAAAAGATATACTGAAATTTTAGTGACTTAATGAATGATCAATTTTAAATATCATACAATAATACATATGCTACTTAAAAATAAGTCTTAACTCATTTTAAAATACTTTGATCAAATATATAATATACTACATACATTCTATATCCTTAGAAATGTTTGCCACTCAGATTTTCTTATAGTCCATTTGCTTTTCCTCTTAAGAAACTGGCAGCGTATCATGGCAACATTTTGGTTACCTCGGCTGCTTTTCTGTCATGGATAAGTCCTGATGAAAGTCTCACACCCTTGCTCATCACTTATAACACTCAAATTTTGTGGGAAAAAACTGAGATGGAAATGAAGAGAACAAATTTCCAAAGACATTCAGCAGCCTATGTCTTTATAACACTTCAGTAACATTGACACCAGAGATTTGTAATTTTCTTTCCTTCTTCAAAATACCAGCACAACTGCTTTACACAGTCACTTCAAATACATTATCTTTGAGGAGTTTCTTTATTTGAGGCCAACAAAAATTCCTTCTTTCAGTTTTGCATCTGTTAAATTGGAAAACACTTCCTTTAGGTAGCAGAATCCACTTTCTTCTTTATCTAAAGCCTGAACAAAATTCTTTATTAATCCAAGTAAAGATAGAAAAAGGGCCTTTTTTGGTCAACCAGTAGATCATATTTTATACTACTTCTCCCTGGTAAAAATTCCTCTCTCTTTTCCTACTCCTGTGCTATATGTTTTTTGTGTCACAACTATCCCACAAACATAGAGAACAATGGTATTTTGTGAAACTTCCCTGTAGACAAGTGGGTAATCCAATTACCTTAAGATCATCACAGATATTCCAAGCAAAGTCATACTTTATTACACTCAGGATTTTAGACATGATTTCATGCATTTCTTCAAGCCAACAGCATGAAGTAGAGGAACTGATGGAATGCTTTACCATTGTGCAACAAAACTGCTTTTAAACTTAATTTTGAGCCATCAATAAATATATGCCATTCATTAGGATTGTGTTCAATGCCAAGTTCATTTAGAAGACCAATATCTTGATGGAAACACAAGATATTGGTTCACTAAAGTTACTGTCTTTCATAATAAAATATTTTGAAAACATTTTGTGCCATTTTTGATATACTGTAATTTTAGTTTCTACTTCAAGTAGCTTTCCTGTAGTAACCTAGAACCAAGGAGTTCTGCTTGCTCTTTAGATAAGTTTAAATCAAAAAGTAAGTCATTCAACTCTTCTTGCTTAATTAAGTGCAGCATGTTATAATTTTCTGGTAGTACCAATCTGTTGAAGTGGATGATCCAGCAAAGTCTGCAACACAAGAATCCCTGCTATATTCATCACTGCCTTCCTTTATTTCACGATTTTGGTGGATCTGGTATTGACAGGTCTTCATTATGTGGAATAGGCCTTATTGCAGATGATATATTAGGATATTTGATGCTGTGATTGCTTTTTCTGGACATACCTGATATTTTGTCATGCATAAATTGTAATCTTCAACACGTCCTCAGGATTTGTAACTACAAATCCTGAGGACGTGTACTACAGTTCAAGTAATACAGCACATACGTGATGCCCATGTTTTTTCCTGATCACCACTATCACTACCAAAGTACAAAGAATATGCACATTTAGTAATACTGTAGATTTTCTTCCTTTGTGTTTTTGTTGTAAATGGCCCACACAAGTAGTAGAAATGTCAGGATGATTCAGACACTTCCTTTGCTTATGCTTAAACATTTTAACAAAAAAAATGCAAAGCAAAACACAGAAGAAACAAACAATATGCAACAGATATTGCAGATAAACTGCACATGAACTCACACTACAACTGTCTTTCTGTTAATGAAAGAAAGGTGAGAGGCAAACAGACAAGGCTGAACATGTTAAGCCTCCCCAACATTACTGCCATCCATGAGCACAAGCAAACATTATTATATGCAGGTAATACAACAGATAAATATCATATCAACATCCCTAAATTGTAGTAAAAATATACATATTATATGGGTAAACACAAAAATCATTTTGTATAGAAATTGTGAAGTAATGCAAAATTTAAAAAAAAGTATTTTTGAAATCTACACATAAAAATTGAATGCAAGCAATTGATATAGTAATGCAGGTAAAAATCATGTTGGCCAGTGTTATTATTATTAATAAAACCACCAAAATTACATGACAGAATTCCTATTCAATGGTGTACAAATAGATACACACAACAATAAAACAACATCATGAAAAAAGAGGCACTAAAGTAAAAACAAGGAACAATTAATAGAGTAAATAATAATATACAAGTGTGGTATCATTTATGCAGTTAAAAGACACTTTTGGTCCTTCATTAAAAAAATATTGTGGTGCACCTGTATTTTTATGGCAGCTTACTGCAGTTTTGTGGCACACAGTTGTGGAATACTGCTTTACATGATACCATATACAAGATATTGACAAATTACTTCTAAGTGAACAAGAATGGTTTCAAATGGGAGTAAGGAGAAAATTAGGTCAAAATGATCCTCCCCCACAACTATGTTAACAAAGGATCACTAATGAATAAAAAATTTTCATTACATCAGGGATAATCAATTCATTGATTAAAAAAGAAAAGTAATGCACAGTGTTAACAAAGACTAAAATTTCAGAGCAATGCACATCATTGCTTCTAAGTTGGAGTTTTCAAAAAAAAGTAATCTCCAACAGAGATTTAGTCTATCAAACTAATTTGCCATTTTAAATTCATAGAAATACAGCCACTCCCCGACTTACGTAAGGGTTGCTGCAGAACTCTACGTAAGTCGGAATTCCTTAAATGCTTATGCAGCACTCGCAAATTTGATTGAATTTAATTGAAGCAAAAAAGAAATGTTCGATGAACATGTAAATAGAATTCTTTATTAAATTTTTTTATCTCATGCGCAGGAAAAATTACAAAAGTGTACAAAATCACAAATATTTCAAAATTATGAAATTACAAAAAGAGAGAAGATATAGGCATAATGTCAGCAAGTTTTATCTTTCGAGCATCTTTTCCAGAATTAACTCTCCAGCTGATAAGCATGCTGCTGTGGAAGTTGAGGGCTGTGGAGATTTAGAAGGTTTTTTTTCAAACACATCACAAAATTTCTTTGCAGTTGCAGAATCGGCACTGGTGACTTCACTGCATACTTTAATGCTTTGGAAACCAGCGCAATGCTTGAACCTATTAAACCACCCATTGCTTGCCACAAACTTGGCTTGGGGTTTGCCGTGCTTATCCTTAATATCTTCATAAATATTTCTTGCTTTTGCTTGAATGGTCATTGGACTCAGGGGCACTTGTTTCTGAATCTGATTTTCCATCTAAATTATTAATAGCTTTTCCATCTTCGATATAGCACTTGAACGCTTTTTTGTGATCACTGTTGATCTTAAGTGCATTGATCCTTTGACATGTTCTTTTATACGTGCACTGTCCTTTAAAATAGTATTCACTATTGAAGCAGCGAGACCTAATTAACTTGCAATAGATGACAAACTTTTTCCTGTTCGTACTTCATTTTCATCTTCATTTCTAAATCAATTTTGTTTGGTTTCCTAGCACTGCTAGCACTTGCACTTTCCATTGGTCCCTTTCCCTTCACCATTGTAATAAGTAAATAGGAATGAAAAGAAGATTCTGAAAATTTATGTTTTTTATATTATTCAAGATTTCAGTGAAGGGGAACTCATTTCGCCAATTATACCACAAGGCAAAAACCCAAAGAATTCCAGTTATCGGTATTATAGCATATGCAATAAGATTGAGTTTACTACCCATTTATAATAGATTGCGCTAACAGGAAAGCCCAATAAATTGGAAAGTGCAAATTGTTTTTATTGTTTTATGGTAGTGACCTCCAGAAATATGTTTTCGAAAAATATCACAAATGCGTTGAAAAATTGATTCTTATAACAGAACATATGATAATGATGAGAGTGTAGGGCAATTTCGATTATAAAAATGACCTTTTAGAGAGATAAATAGCTTAGTTATATAGTGAACATTTCAACTTCGAAGGTCTTGGAACAAATAAAAACCAATGTGCTATTGGGTTCACGTTACGATATTTTCACGATACCTCCATTTATTCCTATGGGATGCAATATATGTTTCCACAATTTTTAAATTTGCACCGGCCGGCAAAAACTCATGTAAAGTCGAATTTCCATAAGTCGAGTATTACATAAGCCGGGGAGTGGCTGTATACATATTTTTGAAACTCATTTTAATAATATAGATAATACTGAAAATGAGTGATAAAGACAACCAAAGCTGGTAGCAATGAAATTTGCTTTACATTAAAGTGTTCTTTATTTTTTATTTTTTACAAAAACATTTATAAATATTAAATGCTTTAGAACATCTCTGTTTCCCTCATTATTAAAATTATGTTAAAATTAACTGAAAATGTTTGTCTTACATGCTGTCTAAAAGTCTGGAGCAAAGGGGGAAAGAACTGTTTGTTTGTTTGTTATTTGGTTTTTAGGAGCATTAGCAACTAAGGCCATATTGCTCCGGGATATGCGGTGGTCATTCTCTGACCTTTCCGCATCTTCCATATTTGGTGGTGACGGGCTCGAACCCCGGTCTAATCAAGAAGCGTGTGCTACGCACTGCTGCTCCTTCCCACCTGGCTATGGAGGCACTGGGGCAAGAACTAGTCCATATTCCTGGTCAGAGTTGTATGTCTGTTCTGTCTACCAGACTGGATGGAAATGGCTCTAGTATTACTGCAGATAGCTGTGGGAAAGTTCATCTGTGTTTCTATTGGTTGGGATTCTGCTGAAAAAGAAAGCTATTGCACCCTAGTACATCTGACTTTCTGTTGGTATTTAGTCAGAAAAAACATGCTGTTAGCTCTACTTAAGTTGTTTAGTTGCTAGTTGGACCAATGGCATAACTAGAGAACACTGGCTTCAATGAAATCATAGATTGAAGGGACTCCCTACACACTACAGCTAGAAGGCTGTCTATCTCTCTGATAATGATGTGTAGACTCCTGTAGATTTTTATATATGTTATTGTAAATGATACACAGCCCACAAAGAGCATGCACTAGCTGTTTTCAGTTATACTGTACAGTAGATGCTCATTAATGGCCTTCACTGTGACAAAATTAAGTAATAGTAATAAAAGTGTAAGATAAGATCAAGATGCCAAAAAATGAACCTCACTTGCTGCATGAAGTTCATTTTATATTATGTTACCACATCATATCTATTCTTTATGTTCATAAAATTATTCTGGAAACAACTGTTTAAAGTATTGTTACTGCTTAGTTTTACTGCATTACATTAATTCTTGTGATTTATTTTTATTGTTCAATCATAATTCTAACGGAACAATGGACTTATCAAAAGAGGTATGCACTATGACTTTTATCACAAAATGACCACGTAATCAACTTTCATAAGTTTTTTATCTTACGTTTAATATAACCTGTAATGTGTATATATTGCACTGTTTGTAAAAGCATCATACCCATATCTCTGTTAAGCATGCTTAAATAAGTATGACTCATTAGGCTCATTTTTGTGACATGAGGTTTACATCATGAATGAAAATGGGAAGATTTTTTGATATATGAGAGATATGTTACTAATATGGAGATTATCTATATGGTTAACAGTTTGTTATAATTAAGTTTGTGGATTCCACAAGCAGTTTGTAGTTAAGGATGAAGTAATGTCAATGCCTTTGAATATTGGACATACGGTATTTGGTAAGATTTGTATAATTATGAATATAAAGACTGAATAAAATGATGCACAGTTTAAGAATTCCTTATGTTTATTATTCCTTATCATTATTTAGAAGGCCCTTATCATTATTTAGAAGGCCATATGACATTCTAAATAATGAAGTCATATGGCCTTCCCATGGTTAACTGAGACATGTGAAGTTTTCCTGGGGTGCTGGAGTTTTCTGATTCTGCTTGGTGGCTGTTAGTTGCTGAGATTCTTCTGATGAGGGAGGGGAGAAGGTAGTTTGTATGTTACTGGTTGATGTTTAGGAAGCCTGATGCAATGTGCTGGAGGATTTTAGTTCTGTTGTGTCATTGGGTACTGGTTGACATCTTTTACCTGAGTTGCTGAAGTTATCTTGTTGTGGGGGAAGGGATGTGTTATTGTGGTAGCAATATATATTATTGGGCATAGGGAAATCTGCTGCAAAATATCAGTGAGTTTGGTGACATCAAAATTTTACCCAGGGAAAGCAAGTTCTCTTGTGTGGGAAAGTTGTTCTCTTGTCTGTGAAGCTGGCAAAACCAGAACTTTATAGCAAGGTTAGACAGTTCTTGCTAGAATTGCACAGATGCCATGTGGTATGGGAATTGAGTACAAGAAACATAGATGCTCACAGCCATCTATTAAACATTAAACAAACAAAAAAAAAAATCTTGTATTTCATAGTATATCGAAATGAAAAGCAGACAATACACTATAATCATTCAGATAATATTGGTGGGGAAAGGTATGCAAGAGGATTTTATTTTATTTAACAATTTAAAATATAACAAAAATATTTTAAAGTTGCATCACTCGCAGGTGCCAAGCCTCCAATGCTGCAATTGGAGACTATGCACCTGCAGGGTGATCTAATTGAGGTGTTTAAGCTTTAATTGGATTGAATTGATGGCATCTTTTCTTTTGCTCAGACCATACATGTGGAGGTATAAATTCAAAATGAGGAAGGATGGCTGTAGGACAGATGTGTGGAAGTTTGCCTTCAGCCAGTGGGTAGTTGATTTTTGGAAAAAACTTGCATCTGTTGTTGGAAGTGGGTGGTTTGAATAAATTCAAGGAAGAACAGGACAAGCTATTGGAGAGGATGGGGATGGACAGGTGAAGTGGAAAGTTTTTTTTATTTATTTATTTTAGCTGATGCTATATAAGTTTGTTTTCTTGCATCATTTGCCTTCTTGTTTGATTTTTAGGAGCATTAGCAACTAAGGCCATATTGCTCCGGGGATATGCGGTGGTCATTTTCTGACCTTTCCGCATCCCCCATATTTAGTGGTGACGGGCTCGAACCCCGGTCTAATCAAGAAACGTGTGCTACGCACTGCGCTCCTTCCCACCTGGCTACGGAGGCGCCGCATCATTTGCCACTACTAATACTATCAGAAGCTATATTGTCAGTGGGCAGGGGAAGGTTAAAACCACAAATTTGTCTACAAATACACAATGCAAAATTCTGGTTATCTTTCAGAATATGAGAGCAGAAACCTTGCATTTATCGATGTTAAATGTAACTGCAATTCTTCAGCCCATCTGCCTTATGTACCTAGATCTTGATGTAACAGATCGTGACTACTGTCATAAACCAGTGTGCTCACCTATGTATCATCAGAAAATTTAGACATCAAATTTGAAATAACCACATTAATAGCATTAATAAATATTAAAAAGAGTAAGGAGCCAAACACCAATGATTGTCATAGCTAAATCATCACATTAGTCCATGAAGAGCAGTGGCCATTAATAACCATTCTTTGTCTCTTACTATACCCTTATCTATTAAGAATAAGTAGTAACTTATTCCTAATGCCGCATTACTCCAATTTATATGATCATGCATGCAGTACAGCATCAAAGGCTTTATTGAAATCTGAGTATATGAGTTCCATTGTGAAAACCTCATAATAGCTAATTTGATTGGTCATGCAATCTAATTATGTAAATAAGGCATGCATGTTCAAGCTGATCATTTTCCTCATTTTAGTTCAAGAAATTGCTGTATTAATAATAAGTCATAGGGACAATTGAATATTGTCCCTATGACTATGAAAAAAAAAAAAAGATTTTTTTTTATTTTTTATTTGAGAGTTTTCAATGACAAAAATATTTGATATTGTATAACTTTCTAGAGACTTTAATAGCACTTTGGCAAAACTTGTTTGCTTGTAAAATCCACATTTCAGTCATATAATCCAAATAAGAATTATCGTAGCTATCGAGATACCATTTCATGTTTGTTTGTTTGTTATTTGGTTTTAAGGAGCATTAGCAACTAAGGCCATATTGCTCCGGGAATATGTGGTGGTCATTCCCTGACCTTTCCGCATCCTCCCTATTTGGTGGTGATGGGCTCGAACCCCGGTCTAATCAAGAAGCGTGTGTTACGCACTGCTGCTCCTTCCCACCTGGCTACGGAAGCGCCATATACCATTTCATTTCAGTTGTTTTAATATATATATGTATGCGTGTATACATATATATCAGATATAAATTGAGGAACTAGAACTATTCAGAACAAAGATAAAAGCTCCTCTTTAATGTTTACCTTAAAACTGATGACACTATTAACAAAACAAGCACAGACTAAAACATCGACAGGTAGCTGATTAATAAGTGCTTTTGCACAAATAAAAATATACTGCTTCATAAATTTACTTTGCAAAATATTAAAACAGAAATTATTTACAAGTGACCTAATCAAAAAAAGAAAATTACAAATTTAAGATACTTGTGATACTTAAAAAAAAAACATACAATTCCAAACTCTTCTGTGCCATCTTCAACATAAGGTGTTTCGACTGGTGTTTCATTCTGCTCCTCAGCACGTTGAGTTTCCGATTCAGAATCAGAAGACTTAATGCTGTGAATTCCATCTTGATCAGGATGACCTTCATTAACTTCTCTGTTGTCATCAGTATGGGTCTCATCACCTAAATCTGTACAGAATAACACAGAGCTACTTTTTAAATAAAATAAAAAAATTACGAGTGACATCAATGTTGATTTCATTATTCCTCAATTATTGTGTTTCTATTCTATCTGCATCATCAATTGTTTTGTTACTCAAGAAGTTTAGCCATAATATAATACATTTTCTTTGAGTTTACTCTTTTTATGTGCAAGTGTTACAAAACAGGAATTCAAAATTAACAACACCTTTTGGTCCAGGTGTTGAAGTGTGCTGCCTTCACATTTGTGTTCATAATAGATTGAACATAAAGGTGTCATCAAAAGGTAAACAATTTTAAATTACATCACATCCTGCTTTATACATTTTAAAAAAATGATGTGAAGTAAAAATGTATGATACAGTATGCACATTTTCATATAATAACAGTCAAAGATGGGTTCTGCAAAAGATAAACTGTCAAGTACTTATCCCATTTCCATATGTATTTTTATCAATACATATTGTGCTATGACCGGTAAATAACATTAAAATTCAAAGGTTATTAAATAAAAATTTATTGAAATAAAACATGTGTGCAGTACTGTTTTATTTTTGAAGGTTAATTTTTCAATTGGAGGAAGTGGAGGAGGGGGCTTCTTGTATTGGGTAGTTTTTTTAAAGAAAACATGTAAGGCTGGCTACCTAACTCATTTCCCCCCCCTCTCTTTTAAAATAAATCTCTAACTTCTCATCAGATCAACCAATTTTCTTTTGAATGTTCAGTTCCTTTCAATAGCCAAGTGGTTAGTACAAGAGTGCAATAATACGCATGCATTTGAATAGACATTTGTGTTCAACCTGCATGACTGCTAAATTATGGTTAATGATTGCATTCATTGCCAAAAATAATTACTTGTAAACTCCTATGACCTCGTGATCATACTGGAGTATAAAGAAGAACAAGAAATCATTTTCATCAAAATTTTAAAGCATCCACTTGTCATTCAACATTTAATGCTTTCTGTTTTATTGACATGTCTTTTTTTTGCACTCATTGTTTACAGTTCAGGTGGTAAGAATATGTGTTTATTAGAAACTGCATATAAATTTTTAAACACAAATTATATAATGCATAAAAATATGCAAATTGCTAATGGACAACCATAACCTGAACTAACACTAATGAGAACAAGCATTAACATGGCAGCCCATGTATTTTGTGTGTGTAACTTTGAATTTTCATGTGTGTAATGGTGGACAGAGTGTAAAATAAAACTTGAAACGAGCATTGTAAGATGAAGAGTTATAGTAGGACGAATTGTATTTCTTGCTGATTTTAAGGTTATAAAATGATACTTTATCTGAGGGTGCCTGCCAGTTGGAAGGAAATTTTCATGCATTGAGTTTGGATGTGCCATGAATATGTGGTAGCAGTAATGGGTGCAGATGGCATTAGCATTAGCATTAGTAGAGGCATTTGATGCAAGAAAGCAAGCTTATGCAGCATCAGCCAAAAAAAAAACAAAAAAAAAAAACCACTTCCACTTCACCCCTCTGTTCGTTCAAAATATCTGTCCAGCTGAGCCTTAAACTTATTTAGGCTATTAACTTCCACGACAAGGGTTGGAAGTCTGTTCCACCAACCAACCACTCGCTGGCTAAAGGCAAATTTCCGCACGTCTATCCTACATCTGTCTTTCCTCAATTTGAATTTATGCCCTCTCAGGTGATTATTCTGAGCGAGAGGAAGAATCCCATCAGCATTGAGCATGCTCAAACCATTCAAGGCTTTATAGGTATTTTATTATTAGCCATATGATGCAAGGAAGCCTGAAGCTTTTGCTGCACCAGCCAAAAAAAAAAAAAAAAAAAAATTCTTGAGCTACCCTTGTGTGTGTGTGTGTGTGTGTGTGTGTGTGTGTGTGTGTGTGTGTGTGTGTGTGTGTGTGTGTGTGTGTGTGTGTGTGTGTGTGTGTGTGTGTGTGAGTGAGAGAGAGAGTGTGTCAGAAATAAAAGGGAATCACCAAGAAAGAGAAGAATGGTGATATCCAGCTGAGGACCCTGGGTGTGCCAAGCCCATACTCACCAGATGTGAGCCCCTGAGGTTAAACACCTCTATCAGATCACCTTGCTGGTGCCTAGTCTCCAGACACTGTAATTTGCAAAACTTAAGCCTTTCTTCATAAGAGCACCCCTTTGTTCCATTCACTAATCTTGTTGCCCTTCTCTGTACTCGTTCCAGCAGCTCTACATCCTTCTTGAAATGAGGCCTCCAGACCTGTATACAGTACTCTAGGTGTGGCCTGACCATTGCCTTATACAAGGGAATAATCACCTCCTTATCCCTGCTAGAAAAATTCCTATATGCCCGTCTGCACTGCTCAGAAAACTTCATATTTGCCTGAACAACCACCCCCAGGTCCCTTTCATTCTCTACCACTGTCAGTGTAGAACCACAGAGTTGATACGTTGCTCTGGGGTTGCTGTTTCCCATGTGTAGTACTTTAAATTTGTCAATGTTAAACTTCATTTGCCACCTCTCAGCCCATCTGCTCAACCTTTCCAGATCCTGTTGCAGCAGCATAGTGTCAGTAGTGTCCTTGACAACCCTGCCTACCTTTGTATCGTCTGGAAACTTCGACATTAAGCTTGATATACCCTCATCAATATCATTTATGAATACAGAAAACAATAATGGACCCAACACTGAGCCCTGAGGGACTCCACTAATAACATTAGTCCACGATGAGCAGTGTCCATTGATTACCACTCTCTGTCTTCTCCCCCTCAGCTACCCCTTTATCCACAGCAACAATTTGCCTCCAATGCCACACTGCTCCAATTTGTGTAGCAGTCTTCCATGTGCAACAGTATCAAAAGCCTTTCTAAGATCCAAGTATATAATATCAAAGTTATTCCCTGCATCCAGTTCCTTTGCGACTGCATCATAGTATCCAATCAAATTGGTCAGGCAAGACTTCCCTTTAACAAAACCATGCTGTGTCCGAGCTATAGCTGAAGTCTTGTCTAAATGATCCTGCAGTGCTTTTTTAACTAGTGCCTCCATTAATTTTCCTGGAACAGAAGTTAAACTCACAGGTCTATAATTACTTGTGTCAGCCTTTGATCCTCCTTTGTGAATTGGGGTGACATTTGCACATCTCCAATCTGTGGGTACCTCCCCCGAGTCCAGGGAAGTTCTCATAATTATGGCTAAGGGTTTGCTTGCTTCCTTTGCTGCCTCCTTTAATATAACTGGATAGATCCCATCCACCCCGGGTGCCTTTCTTGTGTTTATCTTCAACAATTTCTCCTTCACTTTACTCTCAGTTATTACAAGATTCTCTAGCTTACTGCTAGAGTTGAATAGACCTCTGGCTTTCCCCTCGCTAAATAACTCCTCATGTGTGAATGTCGATGCAAAATATTCATTTAGTTTGTTAGCTACCTGAGCAGGATCATCAACAATTGACCCATCGATATCAAGTGGACCAATCTGATTCATCCCCTTCCTTCTAGAGTTTACATAAGTAAAGAACTCTTTGCTGTTTTTCTTTGCATCCCTTGCCAAAGATATCTCGTAATCTGCCTTCGCCTGCCTAACCTCCTTTGTAACTTGGTTACAGATCAACTTGTATCTATCATAGGCTTCTGTGTCATGTGTTAATTTGTATGTATCCCATGCATGTTTCTTCTCTGCCATATGCCTCATCAGTTCATCTGACATCCATTTAGGCCTAAACCTTGAACTATTTCTTAGTTGGTATGTATAGCCTAGTAGCTTCCAAGATAAGTTCTTTGAATGCTCCCCATTTTGAATTTGCTGTTGGTAACATCATCAGTTGGTCCCACTGTATAGAATTTAAATACTGTCTCAGTCCATCGTAGTCGCCTTTACGGAACCAATAACCCTTCCCTTTACCCCTAATGGTAGTTACCTCTTTGAGTAAATCCCACTTCAGCACACTGTGATCACTGCCACCTAGTGGTTCATTTATCTGCAGATTCTTAATGCATGAAGAATCACTACTGATAATCAAATCAAGAGTATTCTTCCCTCTAGTTGCCTCCTGAACATGCCGATGTAGAAAACAATCATCCAATAAATCCACAAAAGCCTTGCTAGTGTGTGAGTGACCAGCCCCCAAATTCCAGTCAATATCTGGGAAATTAAAATCTCCCATTATAAGACTCTCTGATTTACTGGCCCACTCTATTTCCCTGTACAGTATCTTATTATACTCATCAGCGTCATTAGGCCTATAGCACACTCCTACTCTCACTTTTGATCTCCCAATGCTTATGTCACACCAAACTGACTCGACACTGCACTGTCCAGCGATGTCCACTGGCTTCACTTCCTTTGATTTTATGTATTTCTTAACTAATAGCATAACCCCTCCTCCCTTCCTATTCTGTCTATCCTTTCTGTAGACGTTGTACTCCCCAAATTCCAGTTCTGCATTCCTTATATCTGTGTGACACCACGTCTCTGATATCCCAACAATATCTGCCTTTGATGTTTTGAGCAATACCTCAAATTCATCAAATTTATTTACTAAACTCCTAGCATTGGTGTACACGCAAGTATACATGCACCTATTTCTATTCTTAGCTACCCTAACACAACCCATGTGTTTACTTGTACTGCAATGACTTCCGGCAGTCTCTGAAATATCCTGCATCTTGTTTTTCAGGCTTCTGCTCATTCCAAGAGAAGCAGTGCAAGAATCTCTTTCACCTCTGCCAGTGGCTACTGTTAATCTATTCGTCTTTGTCTCCCCCCAAGCTAGCAGTTTTCCGACCCACCTAACACTGCCTCGGTAGCATCAGCAAATATTCTTGCACCCTTTCTATTTAAGTGTATCCCATCCCTGTAGAAGCAATCTCTCCTGTTAACAAGTACAGTCCAGGCTGAAAAAAATTCTACCCCTTGAGCCTTGCATAATCTTTCCAGGGCCGAATTGATCGACAAGGCTCTCATCATATACTCCCTCCTATCGTGTCTGGGCAGAATTGCAGATACTTTCAAATTCAACCCTATTTCACGGCTTTTTTTCAACAGTGACCTGTACTTGTTAAGCAATTCTGCTGGTCTCCTACTCTTGATATCATTAGTGCCAACGTGTACAACTATATCACCTTTTGTGCCCTTAAAAGATAATATCTGCTCTACAACGTCATCAACCTTTGCCCCCTGGCAGACATACCCTGGTCCTGTTCCACCTATCCTTTTTACAAAGCATGTTCCCCGTTTCCCTGACAATAGAGTCACCAACAACTACTAGTTCCTTTGGGACCAGCGCATTCTGCCTTGGGGGTTGCCGCTGTGTTGCGCGACGACCAAGTGCAAGCTCTGGCGTTGATGTGGGCAGCTGAGAGCTTGATGGGCCCCTCAATTTAGTTCCTTCGAGGGCATCCACCCTGTCCTTCAAGCTCACATATAGGCCCATAAGAACGCTGAGTTGTTGCCTGATTTCGATACACTCCTTGCATCGCGCACACACAAAGACATCCCCCATGGCAATATCATGTCCTGTACCTGAATGCTCCACAAACATCATGCAAGCTGTGCATTTTAGAAGGCTGTGATTCAGAAGGCAACTGCCCCCCTCAGTTCTCCTCTGAGTCACAGAACTTCCATTAGCTTGAGCCTTTTGTTTTGCTGCTCTGGTCTGAGTCATGTTTCCTTTAATTTAAATAAAATTTCAATTTCAGTTTATAACCCTAAATTATCTCCCAACACAGTTATAACGAGATATATATTTTTTAGTGTCAAGTATTAAATATCTCCGAGTTCCCTTTATATAACTTCCGTATCAGTTATGTATTAATTAATTATGTTACGTTTGTTATCTAAGTCGGTATATGTATTTAGTTAAAAGTACAATTTAAATGCCAACGAAGTTCAAGTAGTTTAATAGATTTTTCCGATCACTGAAAATATTATAACCTATACTATACTAACACTATCTAGGTTCGATATATGACGATCGTATGACAAAGACAAAGGCGGGAAGTTACAAACGGTAATCTATGGACACTTAAGTATTAATTAACTTTCAAATCTCGCTGTCTCAATTCAGAATAAACTAACGATCCTTACTAGGTCTATAAACTACTTACAAAAAATAATTTGATGTAAAAAATATTCAATAAGCGGCTGAATATGGCTAAAAAAAAAAAACTTCTCGTTCAGCAGAGTTGCGACTTGTAACACGTGTATACTCTTACCGATACTTTTATGATACACTCCTTGCATCGCGCACACACAAAGACATCCCCCATGGCAATATCATGTCCCGTACCTGAATGCTCCACAAACATCATGCAAGCTGTGCATTTTAGAAGGCTGTGATTCAGAAGGCAACTGCCCCCCTCAGTTCTCCTCTGAGCCACAAACATCATTCCATTGATATAAAAAATATTTACCATATATACAGAAAGCTGCTAATCATGCTTAGACATTTGGTACCTTTTAAGGCCATCATGGATTTGGCTGAGTAGTAAAAGCTTTAATATCCACTGAAAAGAACAGTCTTCTTCTCTTCTTGGTCCTTAGCTGGTAGCTGGGGGAGGCAGTTGGCCACGCAACCAGTATGCTGCTGTAGGTGCCGCAGGGTTTCGGACTTGCTCTGTGATGTTCTTCCATACTTTACGATCCATGGCGTCAGTCCTGGCCTGGTTAAGGTCAAGACGTCGGCTCTTCAAGTCATTTTCCACTTGCTTGGCTCACGTTTTCCTAGGCATGGTCCGTTGGATGCTCCATTGGGTGGGTCGTTGTCTCCAAAGGAGTGTGGATGGTATTCTGTTCGTGCCCATTCTACATACGTGGCCAAACCATCTAAGCCTTCGCTTCTGGATTTGGTCGGCAATGGTTGGTTGCTGTTGGCATCTGGTGCGGATGGTATCATTAGTGATGCGGTCACGAAGTGAGATGCCCAAAATCTGCCGCAGGCATCGCATTTGGAATATCTCAAGTTTGTTTAAATCTAGCTTGAGACAAATCCATGTTTCTGATCCATAAAGGAGAATGGGCAGGATCAAAGTCTGGAAGAGTCGGATTTTAGTCTTTGAGGAAATGTTGGTCCTCTTCCACAGACACCATTTGAGCGAGGCGAACGCAGTGGCCGCCTGTCCAATTCTGCTGTGGATTTCCATGGTGGATGCAACTTTCTTCTCCTGGACCAGCGACCCAAGGTAAGTGATGTTAGTACTTTGGGGTGCTGGCAGCACTAGATTAGCTTACCTAGAAAGGCTTCAGTTCTGCAAATTGCAGCATCTAGGGACTAGGCACCTGCAGGGTGATCTGTGAGGTGTTTAAGGCCTTGAATGGATTGAGTAAGCTGAATGTGAATGGCATTCTTTCTCTTGCTGAGACTGCACACATGAGAGGACATAAATTTAAGTTGAGGAAGGATGGTTGCAGCATAGATGTGCGGAAGTTTGCCTTCAGCCAGCAAGTGGTTGATTGTTGGAACAGGCTTCCATCTGCTGTTGTGGAAGTGGATGGTTTGAATAAATTCAAGGAATTTGTGTATTGTTTTTTTTTTTTTGGCTGATGCTATATAAGCTACTTTCTGGCATTATCTGCCAGTACTACTAGAGCATTCCACCAGACTGAAAAATCTTTCCAGTCAAGCAAAAAGATATTAACTACACACATTAATAACGAAATAGGTTTTATCATTAATGTACAGCTAATTTTCTGAGGTTACACAGAGAACAGTAAATTATCATCATAAATTAGATAGAACCCAGCTAAGACTGGAGTAAAGATATATTTCTTCAATTAACTTGGCAGTGGTGGCACTTCCATTTGTTGAAAAAGCAGTGGCAGTGCATCTGACAGGTGCCCATTTTCTGTTTAATTTTTTTTTTTTTTTTTTTTTTTTTTAATGTGGCTTGAACAGTTCCAGTATTTCATCTTTTCTTAATGTATTGCAATGCTTATTGTATGTAATTTTTTAAAAAAAATTATTAGTTTTTAGAACAAAACTTTAATTATTAGTTTTTAAACACCTTTTATTTAAAAAAAAAATTAATTTTGCTAAAAGTGCAAAAAATGCATTAGACATAAAATAGAAGCATCAGTCGCTCAGTCTCTTTCATTTTTTAATTTAAAAAAACAATTGCAAGTGTGTGATTCAAGCTGTGCATGCGCACATATTTCTGCTTGTTACACATGTAAATATTATTAAAAAATTAAAAAACAACATATTATATATATTCAATACTGTTAGTTATTTCCATCTTCAGGCTTATTTTAATATTTATTTTAAATTTGGCACCTTCTGAGTGCACATAATTTGAAAACTGCTTCTTACAGAGTAGCAGCCATTTTGAGAGAACACCAGGTTTTGAGTTATCCTCTTTGAGCTGTGAAAACAATAATAAATATATCAAAAACACCTAAGGAAAGACAGTAGATATTTAATGAGCTAATGGGAGAGGAAAGACAAGTAACCTGAAACTTTAGTGCTTGTCCAGCACTATGCTATTCTTCAGCAATAGTGCTTGTCCAGTACTATGCTATTCTTCAAGCAAAATCCAAATAATTTCTATACAAAAACTGAAAATTACTTCAGAAACTATTGCAGTAAAAGTTTAACTATATTTAGAAGGTCATAAAAAAATTTCAGATTTTTAAGTATTGATTAATGGTTAAAACAGGAACATTATTTTCAAGGGACACCTGTTAGGTGCTCCACCACCACTGCCGGGATTAAATCCCAATAAATACAATAATTATATCACATTACCATACTAAATTAGAATATCAAATTCCTACAGGTGTAATAGTGTCCAACACAGATACTAAAAGATAACCCTATGAAAGGGCACAGAAACATGAAATTAGAGCAGAGTAGAGCACAATACAGTAGAGTAGAGGTGATTTTCTAAGGTTTTGCATAAACAGTTAATTATCATGATAATTAACTGCTTCAAATAGAGTGGGCCAGTATATTAGTATCATATAATGCTTCACCCAATTAAGGATCAACAGATGTAGCAATTGTTTCTTTCAGTTCTGATGTTATCTCCTCATTTATAGATATCCACCCAGATTTATGGGAATATCAATTGTGCTTATTTTCACTGAAGAGGATGTTTGTGTAGACTTTTGTGCCTTTACTTCTGATTTATATTGATTTCATTTTGTGTAATTCCCCTCTCCTCCTACTCATCCACCTCACTGAGTTGTCTAACTTTTAATTTTATTGTGTGTGAACCTCTGAAATACTGTACTGGGAAAGCCTTCTTGTAATTACATTTTATTTTGGTAATAAAATGAATCTATATATATGTGAGATTTTAACTTTCTAGATATTGACTGGAACTTCTGAGTTGGTCACTTACACAGTAGCAAGGGCTTGGCAAAAGATTTATTGGATGACTGTATTCTACAACAGCAAAGTTAGAGAGGCAACAAAAGAAAACAACACTTTTGATCTGATTATCAGAAGTGACACTTCATACATTAAGAAACTTCAGGTAAAAGAATCACCGGGTGGCAGTGATCATAGTGTACTGATGTGAGATTTATTTAAATTTATTGGGATACATACAAATTAACACGTGACACAGAAGCCTATGATAGATATAAGTTGATCTGTAACGTTACAAAGGAGGTTAGGCAGGCGAAGGCAGATTACGAGAAATCTTTGGCAAAGGATGCAAAGAAAAACAGCAAAGAGTTCTTTACTTATGTAAACTCTAGAAGGAAGGGGATGAATCAGATTGGTCCGCTTGATATTGATGGTTCAACTGTTGATGATCCTGCTTAGGTAGCTAACAAACTAAATGAATATTTTGCATCGACATTCACATATGAGGAGTTATTCAGTGAGGGGAATGCCAGAGGCATATTCAACTTTGGCAGTAAGCTAGATAATCTTGTAATAACTGAGAGTAAAGTGGAGGAGAAATTGTTGAAGATAAACATAAGAAAGGCACCTGGGGTGGATGGAATCTATCCAGTTATATTAAAGGAAGTGGCAAAGGAAGTAAGCAAACTCTTAGCCATAATTATGAGAGCTTCCCTGGACTCAGGGGAGGTACCCATGAACTGGAGATGTGCAAATGTGACCCCAATCCACAAAGGAGGATCAAAGGCTGACACAAGTAATTATATAGACCTGTGAGTTTAACTTCTGTTTCAGAAAAATTAATGGAGGCACTGACTATGTATAAATATAGTGCAAGCGCATCAGAAATACATAGATATATCTGAATAAATCAGAATATTAGTAAAACGACATCGTTTTAAGTTATATCTCATATTGTGAATACCTTCACAACGAGTTGCCATGATATCACACTACTTCGAATAAGCAACGCTTCACTTAAGGAGAAGACTAATGTTACTTATTCTGGTATCCATCTGAGAATAAGTAACATTAGTCTTCGCCTTAGGTGAAGCGTTGCTTATTCGAAGTAGTGCAATATCATGGCAACTCGTTGTGAAGGTATTCACAATATGAGATTTAACTTAAACGATGCCGTTTTACTAATATTCTGATTTATTCAGATATAGCTATGTATTTCTGATGCACTTGCACTATATTTATACATAGTCTAGACTCCTCCATAGCTTGAGGCTTATGCCTTAAACGCTGGAGGCACTGATTAAAGAAGCAATGCAGGATCATCTAGACAAGACTTCAGTTATTGCTCGGACACAGCATGGTTTTGTTAAGGGAAAGTCTTGCCTGACCAATTTGATTGGATACTATGATGCAATCACAAAAGAACTGGATGCAGGGAATAACTTTGATATTATATATTTGGATCTTAGAGAGGCTTTTGATACTGTTGCATATGGAAGACTGCTGCACAAATTGGAGCAGTGTGGCATTGGAGGCAAATTGCTGCTATGGATAAAGGGATGGTTGAGGGGTTGAGGGGGAGAAGACAGAGAGTGGTAATCAATGGACACTGCTCATCGTCGACTAATGTTATTAGTGGAGTCCCTCAGGGTTCAGTGTTGGGTCCATTATTGTTTTCTGTATTTATAAATGATATTGATGATGGTATATCAAGCTTAATGTCCAAGTTTGCAGACGATACAAAGGTTAGCAGGGTTGTTAAGGACACTACTGATGCTTTGCTGCTGGAACAGGATCTGGAACAGGATCTTGAGCAGATGGGCTGAGAGGTGGCAAATGAAGTTTAACACTGACAAATGTAAAGTACTACATATGGGAAACAGCAACCCCCAAAGCAACATACCAACTCTGTGGTACTACACTGACAGTGGTAGAGAATGAAAAGGACCTGGGGGTAATTGTGCAGGCAGATATGAAGTTCTCTGAACAGTGCAGACAGGCTGCAAGAGTAGCTCATGGTGTCTTGTCAATGATATACAGGAATTTTTCTAGCAGGGAGAGGAGGTGATTATTCCCTTGTATAAGGCAATGGTCAGACCACACCTTGAGTACTGTATACAGGTCTGGAGGCCTCATTTCAAGAAGGATGTAGAGCTGCTGGAACGAGTACAGAGAAGGGCAACAAGATTAGTGAATGGAACAAAGGGTTGCTCTTACGAAGAAAGGCTTAAGTTTTGCAAATTACAGTGTTTGGAGACTAGGCACCGGCAAGGTGATCTGATAGAGGTGTACAAAGCCTTGAATGGTTTGAGCATGCTCAATGCTGATGGGATTCTTCCTCTTGCTCAGAATAATCTCCTGAGAGGGCATAAATTCAGATTGAGGAAAGAGAGATGTAGGATAGATGTGTGGAAATTTGCTTTTAGCCAGCGGATGGTTGGTTGGTGGAACAGACTTCCATCCCTTGTTGTGGAAGTTGATAGCCTAAATAAATTTAAGGCTCAGCTGGACAGGTATTTCGAATGAACGGAGGGGTGAAATGGAAGTAGTTTTTTTTTTTTTTTTATTGGCTGATGCTGCATAAGCTTGCTTTCTTGCATCATATGCCTCTACTAATGCTAATGCTAATGTTAAGGGGGGATCGTGTCTGATCAATCTGATTAGCTACTGTCACAAAGGAACTGAATGCAAAAAACAAATTTGACATCATATATTTAGATTTCATGTGAAAGGCTGCTTCACAAACTGGAGCAGTGTAAGATTAGAGGCAAGTTACTACTATGGATAAAGGGATGATAATATAAATTTAATATGCTGCACTTGAGTATCACTAATCCCAGAACAACACACCAACTAGGTGGTACCACACTCAAAGTGTTGGGGAATGACAAAGACCTTGGGGTAACTGTACAGTTCATCATGAACTTCTCTGAGAAGTGCATTTGCACTACTAGGACAGTTCACATGGTTCTATCAATAATATACAGAAATTCTTCCAGCAGGAGACAAGGAGATGACTATTCCATTATATATGGCAATGGTTAGGCTGCATCTTGGGTAGTGGAAGCTCAATTTAAGAAGGATAGGGATCTTTTGGAACAGGTGCAGAAGAGCAACCAGATTAGTCAAGAACACAAAAGCATACTCTTACTAAGAAAGACTTTAGAAAGACTTCAGTTTTATGAATTGCTGCATCTGGAAACTGAGCACCTATGACGAGAGATTTGATTGATGTATTTAAAGTTTAAATGGGATAAGTGAACCGAGTGCTGACAGCATCCTTACTCTTTCTTGGACTACACACATACGCAAGGGAACAATAAATTTGGAAAAGGATGTTGCAGTTGAAGAACAGACATGGAAAAATTTGCTTTTAGCCAGAGAGAAAGTAATTGATTGTTAGAACAAACTTACATTTGGTATTGTGGAAGTGGTTAGTTTGAATAAATTTAAATTTAAGGATTAGACAAATTACTAGAACAGATGGATAAATGATGTGGTAGCATTTTTTTTTTTTCCTTTTTTTTTTTTTTTTCTTTTTCTGATGCTGTATAAACTTTCTTTCATACATCATTTGCCACTACTAATATTAATGAACTGGACAGAACCCAGTTAAGACTGGAGTGAAGCTATCTTTCTTGAATTAAATCCTAATAATTGCAATAATTATATCATATGTCAGCAATTGGAATATAAAAATATGTGGGGAAAAGCAAAGTGTTAATTAGCTAAATTCCTTACAAGCGTAAGTAGTATTTAAGATAAATAGTAAAAGATAAACTTTTGAGAATGTACAGAAGTATGTAAGAAATTGTGAATTTAAAGGAATTTTGAAATTTGTAATGTTACCTCGGTCTTTTCAAAATTATGAAAATTAGGACTTTACTAAGTCCCAATTTTCAAGACAACCTAGTCAGATAGCAAAGTTCATTCTTCTTTATGCATTTACAAGGCAGTTTAAATCCCACTGGCCAAAAAAACAAAGAGAAAGGGCAAGAAAGTCTTCCAAAAGGAATTTATCGTCTGCTTTGTGGATGATAAATTCTTATAACTGTAAAAGTTATAAGAATTTATCAAACTAGAAAAAGGTGCCCAAGAGGTATGATAATATTCCTGAAGCACAGTATAACTTATTGAAATTTCACTTTCAATTTCACTTTTTTACATGAGTATTAACAACAAATAACAAGAAACACCCTATTATCATGTTAAAAATTAAAACAAGGATTTAATAATTAATTAATTTTGAATAAATCCTTGCTTCAACTTTTAACATGGTGATAGGGGCATTTTTAATAAATTGTAATTGTCAATGAAATATTTTAAAAAAACTTTTTAGTGAGAAAAGTATGGGTTTTACATTTTTAATGCTAAAAAAAAATAGAGGTAATACAGAAGAAAGGAGAAGGGATTTTCGTTTTTACCATGATCTTTAAAATGTTTTTCTAAGTCACTTTCATTCCACTGAGTGGTCTGTTGTCTAAATGTTACTGCCTCTTGTGGGGCTTCAGGTTGAAGGACAACTCTACCTTCATGACCACTCATTGTGCGCATCAAAAGTGAGGAACAACGTAGGGCAAGTTCCAGAGCATCCAACCAACATTTGCCAGCAGCTTCAGAAGGAGCACGAAAGATCAAATAAGCTACTGGAAGAGGCTGAACTAGGGCTCCTATTGTTTCACCTTTAGGACCCTACAATTCACAAATGAAATAAAAAAATACTTCATTTGAAACATGAATAAATTACGAAAAGAAGAAAAAAAAAGGCAAAGAAGGGGCGAGTAAAGTGGATGACAGCCCAGGGCCTTGCACCAAAATTTTTCAAGTGAGTTATAAAATCCTGTGGCATTATTGTTTTAAAAAAATAACTTTACTATGAGTAAAACAAACTTTTGAAATCAGCTTCTTACAGTGAAAACATGCTTTCAAATGGGTCGGTCACTGTTTGTAGAGAAACCAATTTACAGTGTTTTTTAAAAGTTGAATCAAGTTTAATTGTAAATTTCGTTTAATAAAATTTAACTGTTTCCTCAATTGGGAGACTGAATGTATTGCTATTAATCTAAATTCATCTACTATTTTTTAATCTTATTTGTTAAACTTTCACTACTGGTTGTGGAATGACTGCAAGGCACTGGTGCAATTCCTGCAATAAAGATTATGTACAGTAACATGCACATAACTATAAATAGGCAAGAAGCAAATCCTGAGCTATAAACAAAGTTCCAGATGTAAGTTTAATATTAGCTTGTAACACAATTATGATATTTTAAAACTTTAAAATATTTAGATTTTTACAGTGTACATATCGAGCACCAAGGCAACTAAGGCCATAAGGTGTCAGTCAGGGGTAATCCCAGGATTTTCTAAAAGGAAGGACTAAAGCAGTTAAAAGGGGGGGGGGCAAAACAGCATTCCAGTGAATTATTAAGCTTTAATTATCATGTAGCAGTAAAAGAAGACAAATTAATTTGATCATAAGGACGGTTGTAGCCCTTTTAGCTCCTACTTGGGACTGTCCCTGGTGTCAGTATTGATTGTGTTCTTCAGTTAGTTTTCTCTATTTGCTAGATGAAAAAAGAGAGTTCCAGGAGATATGCTACCCTTGCCCAGGCTTGAAATGGAAAATTTTTTGAAAGAGAACTCTCATCAGGATATAAGTGCAGAGCACAATTAATGCACATATGTGACATTATCAATTCATATGATGAACCAGAACAGTGTTCAGTCATCCATTCTGAGTCCTGCCTGAGACTGATGAGTTTGGTCACTAAAAACTGTCATAAAAAATCTTACCACTTTGAAGGGATTCAAAACCAGGACTTTTTCGGCAGTGTGGAAGAACAGTGATAACCATCACTGTGTCAGCCACGAGGGCAACACATTTAGTCAACTTACATCAAAATAGTAAATCTTTAGAAAAAGATGCAAATTAAATTTGTTAATAGTGATAATTTATTTTAAAAAGGAAATTCAAATAAGGTGCATCCAAAAGAAAAAAGAAAGCTAGATGATGGATCAGAAGTTAGGTGGTAATTTCTCTAAAAAAAAAAAAAAATAAATAAAGAAAAAAAAGATTTAAGTTTTGGTGATAAAAATTTTAGCAAAAATGGAGAGCTAATAAAGATCAACTATGAATCTTCTGAGAGCATAATTAAACATAAATACAATAAATCAACAGAATATGCATTCATATGAGAACTAAAAGAACTGTTATCACTAAAAGAGGAATACATCAGTTCAATAGTGACTAAGAAAAGTCAAAATGAAATACTTGTGCATAAAGGGGGGTGGGATGTTGGACATGACACATCTGGGCCCTAACATAGAAGGTCTTACCAAAATGTTTCTTAAATCTTTATAACATAGTTTAATAAAATAAAAAGGAAGACCCAAAACTAACCATGCACCCAGGACTCCATTTACCACTGCATGGTCCTAACAAGTAACATAGTGGTTATAATCGCCATCCTCCCACACAGAATAGAATAATCTTCAGTGAAGTTTAATGATCTTAGAAGTAGGACAAAATACCTTTAGTAACCATGTAGTCACAAAGTCAGAAAGAAATGATAGAAACTTTGACCACTTTAAAAAAAAGGACTAAGCTTGGGGATCTGATGGCATTCCCCTGCTATTTTGGAAATCAGTGTTTGTTCCTCACTTAGTACAAATTTTTAATTGGTCATTAAATAGTAGAACATATCCTGTATAGTTCAGGTTGGCATATGTAACCTCCTTACATAAAAAGGATTCCAAACAATTTGTCTCAAATTACCATCCTATTGTACAGCTTAATTCTACTGAAAAAATCTCCTGTGGCATTAGAAAACCCTTTATTAAGTTGGTATAAGAACTATATAGCCAACAGAATTTTGCAAGTTTTTATGAATGGAGTAAGTTCGGAGGTATTTCTCTAGAAAAAAGGTGTTTCTCAGGGTTCCGTGTTTGGCTTACTACTTTTTGATATTTATTTGAACAATCAGGCTTTACATTTTAAAGGATTCTTCTGTCATGTTACTGTCATATGCTGATGGCATAAAACTTGCTTCTGTTCATCTAACAACTTTTTTAGTTTGAATTTTGTGGCTCAATTGCTGTTTGATTGGTCATCAGCCAATAGTTTAGAATTAAATATTGCAAAATGTAAAACTATGACCATCTAGATAGGAAAGCTGTTATACTGCAGTCACATCATGGATTTGTTAAGGAGCAATCTTGTCTGACCAATCTGATTGGATATTATGAAGCACTCACAAAAGAACTTGATGCAAAAAATTATTTTGACATCATATGCTTAAAGATTTCAGAAAAAGCCTTTGATGCTGTTGCACATAAAAGATTGCCTTACAAATTGGAGCAGTGTAGCATTAAGGGCAAGTTGCTGCTATAAATAAAGGGATAATTCAGTGGGAGAAAATGGAGAGTACTATCAATGGCAATGCTCTTCTTGAATTAATATTATTAGTAGAGTCCCTTGGGGTTTGGTGCTGGGCCCCCTTACTGTTTTCAATGTTTATCAAAGATACTGATGAGTACATAACAGGATTAACATCTAAGATAATACAAAGGTTGAAAGGGGTTGCCAGTGACAGTAATCAGTTATGCAGGTATGCTAATACTACAAGATATAGAAAACTAGGCAGATGGGCTAAGAAGTGGCAACTGAAGTTTAACATTGACAAATGGAGAGTCCTGTATATGGGTAACAACAATTCCAGAAAAACATATGAACTGTGTGGTAAACACTGAGAGTAGTGGTGAAAGACAAAAGACTTGGAGGTAGTTATGCAGTCAGATATGAAATTTTCTGAGCAGTGCAGACAGGCTGCCAGGACAGCTCATGGGGTTTTGTCAATGATATACAGGAATTTTGCCAGCAGGTATATGGTGGTGGTTATCCTGTTGTATAAGGCAATAGTCAGACCATATCTTGAGTATTGCATGTAGGCTTGGAAGCCTATTTTAAAGGATGTTGATCTGTTGAAAAAGATGCAGAGATGGGAACAAAAGGTACTCTTATCAGTAAAGGCTTCAGTTGTGCAAACTGCAGCATCTGGAAACAAGGAATGTACAATGATTTTGGATTTTGATGTCTAAGGCTTTGTACAGATTGAATAAACTGAATGCTAATAGCATCCCTCCTCTTGCTTAGAGGAGATATGTGGAGGTATAAATTTAAATTTGAGTAGGACAAATGTGAATTCAGCCAGTGTGTAGTTGATTGTTGGAAAAAACTTCCAACAATAGTTTGAATAAATTTATTAGAAAGCAGACAAATTATTAAAATAGGTGTTTAACAGGTGTGATGTGGGAAGTGCTTTTTTTTCCTGATACTGTGTAAGCTTGCTTCCTTGCATTGTTTGCCACTACTAATATTAACACTGAATTTTCATCAATGAGTAAGTTATCAATTTCCTCTATGAACATAAAACATGTTCATATATATGTTGATCACAAAAGTATTGAAAAATTGTTTACATATTTTGTAAAAATTAAAAATTTTGATTACATTTTATCAATAGTATACAATGGGTATGCACAATTGATATTGTTCATGAAAATGTGAAAATGCATTCTAAAACAGTAGCAGGCATAAAAACAATGCATTTTTATTTCTACATACCATTAAAGCTCATGACTCCAGAAATTTAATGAAAATGTTATTTTTCAGGGAAAAAATGCATTGCAGAAAAAAACAAGGATAAAAATCCCAAATATCATGAATTGCATACTGTTTTAATGTTTTAATTCCCTCCCCTTCAGAAAATCCTGGGACTCTCATTCAGACATCAGAGCTGAGCTGATGTCTGAATGTACTGGTTTGTTTAGGTGGAAATTAAAATCATACCTTACCCTTGATGCCCAAACAGATTGTTCCATAGGGTGAAATAACTTGAAACAAAATCCATCCTTTTTTGAAGGTCTTTCAATTAGTTCACAGACATTTAAAAGCACTGTTCCAACCCACTGACTACTCTGGTGAAGGAGAAGGATATAAAATGAATTAAGAATTATTTCCATAATAATTAATAATATCAACTTTGTACATTTAGTCTTAATATTTAATTATTTATTTTTATAATTTTATTAAATATATTATTGTATACCATTTAATTCTTCTTCTTCTTCTTCTTCTTTGGTCCTTAGCTGGCAGCTGGGGGAGGCGGTTGGCCACGCAACCAGTATGCTGCTGTAGGTGCCGCAGGGTTTCGTACTTGCTCTGTGATGTTCTTCCATACTTTACGATCCATGGCTTCAGTCCTGGCCTGGTTAAGGTCGAGACGTCGGCTCTTCAAGTCATCTTCCACTTGCTTGGCCCACGTTTTCCTAGGCGCGGTCCGTTGGATGCTCCATTGGGTGGGTCGTTGTCTCCAAAGGAGTGTGGATGGTATTCTGTTCGTGCCCATTCTACATACGTGGCCAAACCATCTGAGCCTTCGCTTCTGGATTTGGTCGGCAATGGTTGGTTGCTGTTGGCATCTGGCGCGGATGGTATCATTAGTGATGCGGTCGCGAAGAGAGATGCCCAAGATCTGCCGCAGGCATCGCATTTGGAATACCTCAAGTTTGTTCAAATCTAACTTGAGACAAATCCATGTTTCCGATCCGTAAAGAAGAATGGGCAGGATCAAAGTCCGGAAGAGTCGGATTTTAGTCTTTGTGGAAATGTTGGTCCTCTTCCACAGACACCATTTGAGCGAGGCGAACGCAGTGGCCGCCTGTCCAATTCTGCTGTGGATTTCCATGGTGGATGCAACTTTCTTCTCCTGGACCAGCGACCCAAGGTATTTAAAGTCCTGCACTTGCTCGATCTGGACGCCTTCGAGATAGATGGTGGCTTGCGACCCATCTGTTGTCAGGGCCTTTGTCTTACCAGCATTGATCTTCAAACCGTATGGCCGGGCAATGCGGGCAATGTCGTAGAGGATGTCCGTGGCTTCAGCGTCGTTACCGGCAAGGATAGCACTATCATCAGCAAAGATCAGGTCAGTCACATAGTGATCCTTGTCATATTGTATGCCCTGTCTGTTTCTGAATGCTTGCCTCATAATGGCGTCGACCACGATGTTGAAAAGCAACGGGGAGGCTACATCCCCTTGGCGGACTCCAGTTGGATGGTAAATTCCTCAGATAAATCATTCTGGATGCGCACCTGGCTGGTTAAACCGTTGTATGCAGTTTGGAGGAGTGTGATGACTTTTCGAGGTACATGTTCAACCTCTAGTAGTTTCCATAAGGCGGCCGGTGGACACAGTCGAAAGCAGACTTAAAGACAATGAAAACAATGACGGTTCGCTGTCCACACCGGATCCTCTCCTCCATCAGCTGACGAATGGCAAAGATTTGATCACAGCATCCTCGCCCGGGTCTAAATCCTGCCTGTTCTTCTCGACTGGTTTGCTCGCGATGTTTTTGCAGTCTTGACTGGATGATCTTCATAAAGAC
Organism: Mastigoproctus giganteus; assembly: GCF_048544385.1. Classification (NCBI taxonomy): domain Eukaryota; kingdom Metazoa; phylum Arthropoda; class Arachnida; order Uropygi; family Thelyphonidae; genus Mastigoproctus; species Mastigoproctus giganteus. The sequence goes on along the minus strand of NC_143586.1, from coordinate 154,852,504 downwards.
CTTTCCGATGATGGAAAGGAGGCTGATGCCACGGTAGTTCTTGCAGTCCCGGTTATCACCTTTCTTGTGGATCGATTTAATTACCTTACTATATAATTTAGTTGTAATATTTAAAAATCAACAGTAAAATTTTAAAAAAATATTTAAAAAAACTGTTCTAATAAGTTCTTATAAAGGCATTTTTGAAACAATGATGCTCAATCTTTTATATGTAACCATACTTACAACTTATTATTTGACCAGCACTGTGAGCTTATGAGTGTAGGAATGGTGTGACTACTAGATTTACAATGAAAAGTATGGTGAACCACTAAGATGAGTGGGTGAGTGTACCAATCAGACTAAAAACAAATACATGTTGAGAAAGAATAATAATGAAATAAAAAAAAAATAATAAATAAAAGATAATAGACAAATAAGTTAGTGCAACTGCATCATGTCTGTATGCAGTAAATTAACCAAACTTATTATAGTGGCATTGTTTCACTACAACTCATACTGTGAAGGCATTCACAATATGAGATGTAATGAAATGATGCCATTGTAATAACTTCAGTTAATTGAATATCTGATATGAGAATTGAATATGAGAACTAAATCATGCAAGTTCACAAAATAAAATAAGATGTACACTTCACTGCATATAATCAACTTATATTTATTAAATGTTTGAAAAGTAAACAATAACACAGACTTTATACATAACCATATTTTGCAATCTATTCTTCAAGATCTTCAGCTTGCTGAATCATTTTTGAGTCAAAGAAAGCATTGTAATGTTGTTGTTGTTGTTATTTAGGAGCATTAGCAACTAAGGCCATACTGCTCCGGGGATATGCGGTGGTCATTCCCTGACCTTTCTGCATCCTCCGTATTTGGTGGTCACGGGCTCGAACCCCGGTCTAATCAAGAAGTGTTGAAGTGTGTACTATGCACTGCTGCTCCTGTCCACCTGGCTACGGAGGTGCCCATTGCAACGTACAGTAATGCATAGGCGTGTATTTGTTATTATTTAGTTTTCTAAAATTTAATAAATACAAACTAATTACAATGGTGAATTCTCGTAATTTATTTGGTGAACCCATGTAATTCATTTATGTTCTTCAACTCTCATATCAGAATTTTTATGTTTTTTTCTGAAGATAACTTCCATCGCTTTTACCCAATGAACAAAAACTGTCATGACTGTATTTTGTATTCTCTGTTAATTAAGCTAAAGCATACTTTTCTTGGTGTATTTTCTACCTGGTTTTTTTCACATGTCAGATGAACTGTGCAATGAATATGGCAACAGTAACCATGACTATTTTATTTGATTTTTTAAAACTTTAATCCTTTTGAATTTTTTGGCGAAGGTAAAGAAAGCCCACACGAGAAGCATGCAAAAGTTCAATAAATTCACTGGTAAAAGTACTTTGCCGTAACGGCATTTCTATTGTTGCTCGCTCAGTAAACATACAGTAGGTGTTATCGGCCAGGAGTAGAAATTGAGTCCCGTTGGAGATTGAAACCCTCCCGAAGTGGATGGGGTAACCTGACCGTTTTTCTTTAGAATCACTGGTGGACTAGTGGATAAATTGTTTATTAAGAAAAAAAAGGCAAAGGTAAAGGAAGCCCACACGAGAAGTGTGGCAAACCGCAAAAAAGTTTACCAGTGAAACTGCGTTACAAACATTTTTTACAACGCCAGAACTTCCAATATGACTCTGTTTGTGATTCAGTTAGTGATTCTAAAGAAAAAAGGTCAGGTTACCCCCCACCACTTCGGCAGGGTTTCAACTTCTACTCTAGACTGATAACACCCACCATCTGTTTACTGAGCGATCAACAATACAAATGCCGTTACGGCAAAGTACTTTTTTTACCGGTAAATTTCATCGAACTTTTGCATGCTTCTTGAGTGGGCTTTCTTTACCTTGGCCAATTTTTTTTTCTTAAACTGTTCATGTGTTAATTCACTTTGGAATTTGTGAACTTTTGGTGTTACATGGCATATTCAGGTATAAAATTGGCAATCTAGAATAGACCCAGTTTAGTATATAACATATAAGAGACCAGTAATCTTGAAACAACTATCATAACAGGTTCCTTTGCTTTGGACAAATGAAGGAGTCATCATTTGGCAATGTCAGTTGTATAAAATGATAGTAACAATTTTGGGTGACTTGTGGATAATGGTATCATTTCTAATATGAGCATTAGTACTACTACTACCCTGATGGCTGAAGTCAGCTCCCATCACTGGAGAGATCCAAGTATGCTCAAAGACAAAAATGCAGAGATATGTACAACTGTACAATTTTCAAATAAAGTTTGGTTCCAATATTGGTAGGGTGGGGCTAAAACCAACTAAAACATCAATTTTTATTAATAAAAAAACACTTTTTACACTTCTGTTACATAACCCCTTAGTGGGTAGGTGGTAAATACCTCTCATCACTTGGTGTAATATCACCACTTTGCTTATGGGAGATCTGAAGTTAGTCTGCCATAGCCAAGTTGTCAGGGAGCAAGGGTGAATAAGTACATGTACTTTGAGATCCCATTGTTTAAGCCCACATGACTACTAAATACAGTGCTTTTTCTTGTATGCTCTCTTCTGACTGTGTGGTTGTCCTGCAATATAAACAGAAAAATTATTACTTTCCTTTTTTTTAAGGGTAGGAACACTGTTTGGTCTCCAGGGCAAAGCTCCAGTGTCTCCCATATCTCTTCTCATGTAATATGAGTCAGTGTTTTGAGATTAAGATGGGCATAATGGCAACATTCATTATTCCTTACATTTTGAGTATAGCTTTAAAATGATTTTCACAGGCTGACTGCTAAATAGTTCACCAGGCTAAATCTATTGGTAATGATCTAACAAAGAGGCATCTGGATACGCTAGTGCATAACCTCACTGCTTTTATTCTACTAGCTATGACCAGTAGTCCGAGTAATGTATATGTGGGGAGGGGAACACTACTGAGGCCACATTATGTTAAGGATCTGGGTATATAATTTTCATCAATTTATATGTCCCTCCCCCCAATTTATGTCAGTGCATTATGATTAGCCAGACCAATGAAACAAATCTTAAAAAAGAACTAAAGTTTCCAAATTAATTTCACAAAATGTACATGGTCTCAGTTCTGATCTCAGTGATGCCCATTTCCACTTACAATCTGCTGTCTTGTTTACTTGCTCTACTCACCTCATTTGTCCTAATTATTTGTTCTCTGATTCTTCTATTTTAAAGGTGTGTCTGCTCACATATTCTTTGTTATAGACTTCCTATTGTGACACCTCTTTTTGATCTTCTTTGGCTGAAAATCTCTTAACCTCATTTTGTCAAATTCATTTGATATCGCTATCATTCTCTGAAATCTAAAAATTCATGAAGTACTTTGACTTTCTTTCTTTGAAAGACTTTCCTAACAGTGAACAAATTTTCCCTGGTGATTTTAATGTTCACAATTCCAATTGACTTTACCCATAAGTAAATTTCTGCAAACATAAACTTTTGATGAAACCCCAATATCTTTAAAAAGTAGTAATATATATATATAAATTACATAAAATATAATAATAAAAGTTATAAAACATTTTTGGAACCTGTGGCTCTTTTTGTAGACTGGTAGGGTAACACAAAAAACGTCAAAAACCACTGCATTAAGCAACATCCTGATACAGAGGTTTTTTAAAAAGCTGAATCCATAAATATTAATACCTTAGGAAACAAGGGAGGAGTTAAACTTGTCAGATTAGTATTATAGTAACTATCCATGAATATTAATTAATTTTTTTCGACTTACATTTTTAAAAGGTTTTACATAAGCATTAGAAATTATTAGGTAACCGGCAGATATAGGCTAAACATAATTTCTAATGCTTATGTAAAACCTTTAAAAACATAAGTCAGATCATTAGTTTTAAATTTAATAATATTCAGTTATTAAGGCCTGTGAGCCTATTTAATTGTAAAACTACTCAGAAAGTAAGTATAATGGTTAATATTTTAAAATTTAAATTTAACATAAATATAAATTTAACATATATAAAAATTGAATACTTAAGGCTAGTGAGAATACTCATAAAGGAAATTTGATAGTTAATATTGTAAAATTAAAATATAAAAATGAATTCTTAAAGCTAGTAAATCTTGGAATAAAAAAACTATTCAGAAAATAAATTGTATTAAAATAAAAATGGAGTTCTTAAAGCTAGTAAGTCTATTAATAAAAAAACTAATAAAAACTGTAGTTATAAAGTGAATATTTTAAAATTTTAGATTTTAATAAAAATTGAGTTCTTAATACTAGGGAGGCTATTATGGTAAAAACTATTCAGAACATAAAATTGATGGTTAATATTTGTTAAAATTTAAAAATTTAGTTTGTAATGCGAATAAGACGATTATGGTAAATACTATTCAGAACATAAAATTGATGGTTAATCTTCTTCTTCAAGAGGAGTGTTTCCATTTACAATGGGTTGCCTCAGCCTACAAGTTATTTCTTGTTAGGAATTTTTTCCTGCCATAAAGTGTGGTTCAAGGTGTCTTCGTCGGTTAAGCCTCGGGCTGTCATGCACTCCCGTACTCCATCCATCCATGTCCTCCTAGGTCTTCCTCTTCTCCTTCTTCCAGGAGGTATCCGTTCCAGGATAGCCTTTGGATATCTGTTTTCTTGCATCCGTTTTACATGTCCATACCATGTTAGATGCTTTTCTTTGATGGTGTCAATAATAGTCTTTTTCGCTTCCATTTTTTCCCTTATGTCTTCATTCCGTTTTCTGTCTCTTCTAGAAGTTCCTGCTGAGCTTCTCCAAAAATCCATTTCTGTGGAGAGAGCAATTTGTTTTCTGCTCACCTATTCAATGTCCAGGTTTCCGCTCCATACAATAGAAGACTTTGTACAATCACTTGAAATATAAGTTTCTTTGTTTTATTTAGGATATTTTTGCTCCACAGAACAGAGTATAACATGCCGATAGCCTTTCTGCCATCTGCAATTCTCTTATTGATCTCTGATTGGGATGATCCATCACTTTGTAAGATTGATCCCAAATATTTGAATTTATCGACTTGTTTGATTTTAAAACCTGCAATATTTAGAATGTGTCTTGGCCCTGAAGACAACATTTCAGTCTTGCTAAAATTGATTTTTAGACCCCACTGTTTATATTCCTCAAATAATTGATGACATGCATACTTTGCATCTTCTAAGTCTTGTGCTATCACCACCTGATCATCTGCAAAAAGTAAATTGTGAATATAGGTGTTCTTATTAATCGGCAATCCCATTTTATTACATTTTTTTGACCAGGATCTTAGGCAGATGTCGATAAAAATTTTGAAAAGTGTTGGTGACATGCAACAACCTTGTAATAGCCTTTTGAAGTGTGGAATTCAGGTGACAAAGCTGATCCCACTTTAATTCTGCATCTATTATTCCTGTAAATTGCCTTAATAATGTTAATCAGTTGTCCATCAATATTTGCCTCTTTCAGTGCTTCCCATAAGAGTTTTCTTGGAACACTGTCAAATGCCTTTTCAAGGTCAATGAAAATCATCAAGTTTTTTTTTCCATTTGATTGGCATTTTTCAAGGATCTGTCGTACTGTTGAGATATGGTCTACACATGACTTCCTGGCTGAAAAACCACTTTGTTCTTCTGATACCTCGATTCGGGCTTCTAAATGGTTCCTGATTCATTTTCCAAGGATCTTTAACAGCAGATTCAGGATGCATATTCCTCTGTAATTTGAACAGCTTTTACGATCGCCCTTATAAATTGATGTAATATATCCTATTATCATTTCTTTCGGTATATCTTCTCCTCTCAGTATACTATTTAACAGTTTTTGTATTGGAACAGCCAATCCTCTTCCTCCATATTTCAGAAGTTCCATGTAAACTCTTCCAGGTCCAGGTGATTTGCCATTACTTCCTTCCTTCCTTTAGCAGGAGTTCCACTTCCCTAACAGAAACTTTTAAGCCCGAGTCTTCTACACCAAAATTCTCCATCGTCTTGAACTCTTCCCGGTCTTCTTTTAAAAGTCCTTCATAGTACTCCGTCCAGTCTTTCAAAGGTATTAATTGCAAACCAGCATTGTGTTTATTCTGTTTTCTCAAGTCTTTAAGGACCTTCCATGATTCCACTGATTGCTTGAAGCCCAATTTGCTATTAATAGTTGTGCATTTCCTTTCCCATTCTTCATTTTTTGCTTCTACTACCAACCAATTGGCTATTTTCTTTTTTTCAACATAAATGTTCCTATATGCATCATTCCTATCACCTAGCCATTTCTGATATGCAAGTTTCTTTTCCTCTACAGCAGCTCTTACTTTCTCTGTAATCCAGGTCTTTTTTTTTGGTCCTTGGCTCTTCTTTTTGACTAGGATTTCATGAGCTATTTTTTTAAAAGTATTTTTTAAATATTCGTAGATTTCTTCAGTATTACCTTTTATCTCTATGTTAATTGCAGCATCCAGTCTCTGGGTGAAGTTGTTTCTAATGCTGTCATCCTGGAGTAGGTCAACGTTAAATTGATCCACTTGTAGCATTTCTCCTTCCCTGCATTGTTGGTTGTTCCCACATATTTTCTTAATCCAGTTCCACCTCAGTGTTGTTTTAACTAGAAAATGGCCAGATCCACATTCAGCTCCTCTATAAACTCTGACATCTTTCAATACATATGTCCCTGAATGTTTTGAAATAATGTAATCTGTAACTGATCTAATTTGTCTTGTCTCCTGTGACCAAGTATATTTATGGATTTCCTTGTGTTGAAAAAATGTGTTGCTTATTCTCAAGTTGAACTGTTCACAAATTGCATAGTCTATCTCCGTTGTCGTTCCTCTCTTTTTCTCCAAATCTTCCAATAACTTTGCTATTTTGTTCAGTTCCTATTCTTGCATTGAAATCGCCCATTAGAAATATCTCTTTGTTTTTAGGAATTTTTTCTATTAGTTCTCTCAGATCCTCCCAAAATTCATCTTTCAAGGTATCGGCAGTGTCATTAGTCGGGGCATATATTCCCAAAATACATATTTCTCTCCCATACATTTTCAGTTCCAATGAGATCATTCTTTCATTAATAAATTGCCAGTTTTTGATGTTGTGTCTCAATTTCTTTTTAACAGCAATAGAAACTCCTGCTCTTGCTCTTTCACTCTTATTGACTCCACTCCAAAAATGGTAGTATTCTCCCATTATTTCCTCTCCACATCCCTTTTTCTTTGTCTCTGATAACACGACGATGTCTAATTTGAATTTTTGCAGTTCATCCGGAAGAAAGTTTCTTTTAGTTGAAAGGCCTTGAATATTCCTGAAAGTGCAGTCCATTTTCATTTTCACTTGTAAGTCATTTAGCATTTGTGTATTTTTTACACTGAACGAGGAGCTAGCCTGTTGCAGCAACCTGGAGGGCCGGGGTATCTCTCTCTTAGTGTGGCCCCTACCCTTTGACCTGTCCGGCTTGAGAGGCCCTACGAGTAGCTAAACTACCGCCGACTTAGCTCTCTGGGTCATCGGGACACGCAAGCCCCCCACACTGCGACAAGGTGGAGAATACCATTGGGGGAGTTGATGGTTAATAATATTCTAAATTGCAAAAAATTGAGCTCTTAAGGCTAGTGAGGCTATTATAGTTTATGGCTATTTTAAAATTAAAAGTAGACATAAAAAATTCTGGATACACAAAGAGACAAAGATAACTCTTACCAAATAGCGAATACCTACCTAATCCAGAGCCATTACTAATATGGACGGTAACTTGCAACTAATGTATTTTCTGCAATCATATTCTATTTGCTATCCTTCCCCTTGAAATTTTTTTTTTTTTTTTTCCAACACTCTGAGCTGTTAGTGCAATACGAGAGCAGGAGTGTCTATTGCTGTTCTAAGTACTTACCTAATTTCACCTTCCACTTGCTGTATAGCCAGACATGGAATATGGGCGGAAACTACCCACACTTAGAAATGTCAATACACAAAAATATTTACTTACTGCTTTATCTTTGCAGCTTGTGCAAGATAAGCAAGTATTTGAGAAAATTACAATTACATAAGAATAATAGCTTACAAATCACTTGAATATATATATATATATATATCATAAGTTCTCTAATTTTGGGAACGTGGCTGATTTTTATTGCTGGCTAAAAATTTTGCAGTCACTCTAATTACTGATTTAAAGGGACTCGTGATGCTTTGTTCCATAAGGAGATTTAATTCACTAGCTTTATTAATTCTTCAAGAAAACTGCATATAAGTTAGTGTTTAAGTATCACATCTGCAGCAGTTGAACCAATCAAAGTTGTATCATTAGAGGCATCATTACATCTCATATTGTGAAATGATTTGCAATATTAGATGTAATGAATGCCTATTTTTCACATTCTGAAAAAGTAACACTTCCCAACAGAGAAGACTATTGTTAGTTATTCTAAGTGGGTACCACCACCACCCAGAAAGCCATTACAGGGCTTGTTGGCTCTCCCTGGTGAGTGGGTAAGTGCCCAATGGTATAAAAGACAACCCAGTTGCAAATTTATTTCACAATATGAGAGATGCAATAACAATTTCAGTTGGTTCAACTGCTGTAGTTATGATGCTTAAGCATTAACTTATATGTAGCTGAATACTTCTGCAGTTTGAAGCCTTGTGCTCTAAAGATTTAAAATTTTTTTTTTCTTGAGAAAATTAATTAATAGACAAAGACATTCACAATCTAACACAAAACTTGTATTAAAGCTAAGGTTTCTTGAGGATGGACTTCTTTGTTATAATCTTTATGTTTACTTGTGTTAATTAACTCTGACTCCATCAAGTAACTTTAAGAGATTTCTGTGCATGACTGAAGGAGTTCTGTTCTGTCTGTGGAACTCAAAGTCATCACATCTCTCATCTTAAACTGTAAATGCCACCCTTACAATTGTCCTTACTTCACCAGTGATGATTTGGGTGAAAGCTTTGAAAATTATTCACCAATTCTTCTAATGCCTCCCAACAAGCATGAGATGTTAATAATTTGATCTCATCACCAGGCACCTTAGTATTAATTTTTCTCCATCTGAATTCTAATAACCATTGGAATGTACTCTTGGTGCAACAGATCTTGAAGGTTTTGATCACAAATTGACCCAAATACAGATTATTAAGGGTTGACACAAAAAAAGTTATTACATATGTAGAAGTAATATACAAAAGTTTATAAAATTGATTTATACATACATAACTTCAATATTCTTTAAATAACTATGCAGCTAGTTAGGAAATGTCATTTTATAAAAACATTGTATTTAAAAGGAAAAGGAAAATTCAAAAATTAAGATCTTGAACTTATGTTTATACAAAAAAATATAAAATGTACCTTATGAGTTTTTGGACTTTTGTAAAGCATAAGTAACCCTGGCTTCAAAACACACCATAGCTTAGTCCAGCCCTTTAATGTTCCCCTAACTTTTAACCAGTCAGCTAAAACAATAATTGAAGGATCTTTAAGTGTACTTAGAAGTTCCTTTGCAACACGCTTTTTTTCATGTCTATAATGTTTTCTTTGTGCCTAAGAAAATAAAGTCCCTTGATTAAAAAAATTAAAATAGTTATTTGAGAAAGTATACATATTATATATATAGGAAACCTGCTGATGAAAGAAAACAGTGATACATAAACTAAAATTATTTTCCATTACATATATGGTGTCCAATAAAATTATTTATGCCTATCTAGCATGGCACAGTACTTTGTGGCACAGTAAAGAACAATGCAAAGTTTTTTTGTATACCTTTGGATTTGGTATTAGTATTGGCAACATGATGCAAGAAAGCAAAGATTATACCACATCAGTGCTGTTTACGCAGGACAAGGTTTCTCAAACTGGAAAGTGGAATTTAATGTGCTGTCTTCAGCAAAACTATGGAGAAGATTTCTATTTAGCAGAAGAGAGTCTAATATACAAGAGGAAAGGAGTGGTTAAAAGAAGTGAACCTTGGGAAACACCAGAATTAGTGGATGAATAAAATAAACCAAAATATTAACAGTTTATCAATGCTGATGGAATCCATATTGGTGATCACTGATCAGACAGAAGTTTGATCACTGATTGAACCAATTACTCCAATAATTTAACTTCCTGCTACTAGTACAGCATCTTTGAGACATCACTTCTTAAATTTTTTTTTTTTTTTAAATTTGTAAATGAAATTAAATCCTCTGACATACATCTGCCTATCAATAACTGTTATACAATATTCTCTGTTTTCATTTTGATCAGTCTATGAATTATGATACATTATTTTTTTTTTTTGGTGTTTAAGACACCAGACAGAGAAGCATCTATTTTCTTCTATTCCAATTCCCATTCCTATGCAGGATCTGCAAGATGCCAGAGACAGCCATCTAATTTTTTTATAGACCTTTGGTTTCACTGGCTAAATGCAACAGCTGACAAAAATACAGATGTTCACTTTGCATATGCCAGGTGCCATGTGAGCATTTGCATTTCAATCTAGGGGATCATCATCATCATCATAGGTTGCTGTCCCGCCTGGGGTTGGCAATCAGCATCAGCAACATCATGAAATAATTGTTCCACAGCTTTGCCTGTCCATTCTGTCAAATTATCCAGTCAAGATATTGTTCTTCTTCCTCTCACCCTTAATTCTTCCAGTCAGAATTATTTGTGTCACTACATATTCTTCTTGATGTCTCATAATGTGACCAAAAAAAAAAAAGTTTTTCATTTCTTGATTAGAGACTGCAATTTCCTTTCTCTGCTGACTGATCTCAACACTTCCACATTTTAACTTTCGCTGTCCATGAAATACATAATATTCTTCTATACATGTACATCTCAAATGCCTCCGATTTCTTAATTGTTGCTTTCTTTAATGTCCAAGTCTTTCAACCATAGAGTAGTGTGGACTAGATGTAGCACTCCATTACTCTTAGTCGAAGATTTAGATCCAATTTCAGATTACATAGAACACCTTTCATTTTGCAAAAAGCTGATTTTGCTATTTCAACTCTTCTTTTAATTTCAGTAGAATCATCCCCTTTGTCATTAATTTCTCTTCCTAAATGGACATAACTGTTAACATTTTCAATTAGTCTCCCATTGACCATAAGTGTGAGATTTGTATAATTCTTGGAGCCAACACCATCCATTTAGTCTTATGGGATTTATCCGAAGACCCATCTTATTGCTTTCTGCATTAACTATTTCCATGAGTGTGTGAAGATCAGAATCACTTCCTGCAATGATACGACATGAGGGGATGGGTGACCTTAAATTCTAAAAAATATAATAAAAACTTAATTATTCATATTGGTTTGCTCATTTATTTTCATTTGGTATTTTAATTGCATTTAGAAATTATAATTAAGAGAACCATTTTATTTAATTCAGTAAAAAAGATAAAAATTAAATTTTTATAATTAAAACAAAAAGGGATATTCTCACAGAGGCTATTTGAGCATCTTTATTAAATTGAAGGTATGAATGATGTAAGGTTCATTCCAACAATCAATTACTCTTTTGCTGAATTCCAAAAATCAATTACTCTTTCACTGACATTAGCATTTAGGTTACTAATACTTTTAAAGCTTTATACACTTTAATCAGGTCACTATGCAGACACTTAGTTTCCAGAGATTGAAATTTACAGAAAACCAATGTCTTTCTTAGTGAGAATATCCTGTTGTGCTCCCAACTAATTTTGCTCTTCTCTGCAGCCTTTTCAATAGAGCTATGCTTTTCCTAAAATGAGATTTACAAAGATGTATGGAGTATCCCAGATGTGGCCAACTGTTGCCATATATAATGGATAATCACCTCTTTGTCTCTGCTGGTAAAGTTCTTGTATATCATTGATATATAGGAGCATAATAATAATAATTTATTATTAAAATTCTGAATGTTGATATTATTATTAATGGTATGCTATATATGTATGGCTCTGGATAATTTATTATTAATAAATTACATAGAGATGATGTACAGGCCAACAATCAATGCTTGAAGTGAAAGATATTTAAAAACCAGAATGCTAATATTTGGCAGAAAAAACAATATAAAATGTATTTTTTGTTGAAAGTTTATACAACACAGGCAATGTTTTACACCGCTTTTCACTGGTTTTAGTATTCACATATCATAATTAATCACAAATGTGCTTAGACTTGTAATTGGCAATACCCATCATAACATTTTAGAAAGCAGTTTTGGTAGTTTAACAATTGAAATGCAATGAGTTTAATTTTAAAAAGTAAACTTATCAATTGGAATGGCATTCCCAAGTGTTCCAGCCCAATTTTAACAATACTTGCACATCACTCTAATTTTTTTTTTTTTTTTTTTGTTGAGATCCCTACCAATAAAACCAGAACTTCACTACATTTAATTAAGTTAAATAATTTAAATCAAAATTAGTAAATAATTTACTAATTTTAATTTAAATTACATAGAGTAATTGTACTATAAAATGTTGAATGAAATTAAAGCCCTTCACAGAGAAATTAATGTTCCACATCAAAAACTGTTGTACTAGAGCAGTGTGGTGTTAGGGAAAGGTTACTGCTATGGATAAAGGGACAGTTGAGTGGTGGGAGACAGAGATTGGTAATCGATGAGCAGTGCTCTTCTTGGAATAATGCTATTAGTGGAATCCCTCAGGATTCAGTGGAAGAGGGAAGGGACATCTGAAGTTTAACATTGATGAATGTAAGGAACTGTACGTGGGTAGCAGTAATCACAGAATAACATAACAATCAAGTGGTACCACACTGAAGGTAGTGGAGAAAGAAAAATGAGGTGAGGGTAATTGTAGAGTCTGACATGAAGTTTTCTGAGCAGTGTATACAGCCTGCTGGGAAGCTCATGAGGTTCTGTGAATGATATATAGGAATTTTGCTAGCAGGGATGGAGATGATGATTATCCCATTGTATAAGGCAATGGTAAGGTGACATTTTGTGTAATGCATACAGGTCTGAAAGCCTCACCTTAGGAAGGGTTTAGGGTAACTATATCCTATATGGCCTAGTTAAGCTTTATTAATATTTAAGTCCCTTTCTTAAGTGCTGAATAAAAAATTAACATAATATATTCTTAGACAATGTATTTAAAATTTCAATAGTTTAATGTCTAGGGGTCAGTAATTCAAATTACAGAAGAGATTTAGACTGGATTGTAGGAAATAAATTTTCTTTCTTTTAGCCAATGAGTTGTTGATTATTGGAACAGGCTACCTCTACGGGTGGTTGAGACTGAGAGCTTGGAGAAATTCAAAGGTCAACTGGATAATTACCTACATTATCTTTTTTTTTTTTTTTTTTTTTGCTGGTGCAACAAAAGCCTGTGGCTTCCTTGCACTATGTGGCTAATACTAATACTAAATTAATTTCTTAATTTTCTTTATTCTCTTTAAACATTAATGCAGCTCCCTTTCCCATTCACCACTGTAATCCATTAAGGATATATTTGTATAATGGAAAGCCAGTAACAGTTATGTATCAGTAATGCTTTGAGAAAGACAAAATTTCAGTTAACAATGTTAAAACTAAAATAATAATTGAAAAAATAAAGTTTAAAATTTCCTTCAGACATTTACAAACCTGGAAAACATACTCCTGTTTACATAGTTCACTTCACAGTCTTCTGTTAAAAATTATTTTGAAGACAAAGGAGCATTTACAATGTACTGATCAATCATATTCAGTATTTCTAACCAACTTTAAATTACATCCAGCTGCCAGACAATAAAAGAGGGAACATGTGAGCTGTTTCCATGGTTACACAGAAGATTTTCATTGATTTTTGTGAGGTAATATTTTCCAATCAATAAAAACAGTACTTTTAAATTGAAGTTCTTAAACATTGTTTGAGACTATTCCTCGGTATTGTTTAAAGACTTATAGGACATGAGTCATTAAACCATAGAATAGATAAGTAATTTTTATGAGGATTTCTGATTAACAAGTTAACAGTAATGATTATACAATTAATATATATACAATACTAACATTCTGCATGAGTTCATTTATTACACACTGGGAGCCACCAATAGTAAGAGACACCTCCAAAATTAGCCTTTTATTATTTATTTGTTTAACCCAAACCAATTTTATCAAAAGAACTGCAAGAATTGTCAGTGCTAGGAGCTTTGGATAAAGTCACATATTTATTTCTCATTACCATTAAATATTAAACTATTAGAAGCATAGTATAATACCTGAAAGTAAATACTCAACTGAGAGAGCTACTTAAGCTTTTACAGAAGGCAGGAAGTAGCACTAGTAAGAAATATTTTAAAGATGAAAAAAAAAAACAAAAAAAAAAACCAGTCCTTTTGTAAGAGCAGGGAACACTTACACTTAGCAATAGCAGAGGCATATGATGCAAAAAAGAAAGCTTATATAGCATCAGTCAAAAAAAAACAAAAAAACTTCCCGTTTCACTGATTCATTCATTCCAAAAGTTTGTCTAGTTCAGCAAAGCTGTCAACTTCCACAATGACAGGTGGAAGTTTGTTCTGGCAATCAACCACCTGCTGGCTAAAGGCAAATTTCCACACATCTATTCTACAACTATCTTTCCTAAATTTGAATTTATGCCCCCTCAGTTGCAGAATTTGAGCACGAGGAAGAATCTCATCAGTGATGAGCTTGTTCAAACCATTCAAGGCCTTATACACCTCAATCAGATCACCTCACAGGTGCCTTGTCTCCAGACTCTGCAACTGGCAGAACTTAAGCCTTTTTTGGCAACAGAAACCCTTTGTTACACTCACTAATCTCATTGCCCTTCTCTGTACTCATTCCAGCAGCTCTACATCTTTTCTAATATGAGGCCTCCAGACCTGTATGCAGTACTCAAGGCATGGCCTGACCATTGCCTTATACAAGGGGATAATCATCTCCTTATCCCTGCTAGCAAAATTCCTATATATCATTAACAAGACCCCATGGGCTACTCTTGTAGCCTTTTTGCACTGCTCAGAAAACTTCATATCTGACTGCACAATTCATGCTCCACTACACTGAGTGTAGTACCACACAGTTGGTATGTTACTCTGGGGTTACTGCTACCCATATGCAGCACTTTGCATTGGTTAATGTTAAACTTCAGCTGCTACTCCTCAGCCAATCTGCTCAACTTTTCCAGATCCTGTTGAGCCTTAGAATCTTTAATAAAGACACTGTATGAGATATAGACATTACATTGCTGTTAACTCTATAATCTTATAACAATGATGGAGCTGCATTTAAAGATAAGCCAAGAATATTAAATAATTCTAGGATAGATGCTTCTGAATTCTGATGGATTGGTAGAGTTGATGTATACAGAGGATTTGAAATTTAATGTTAGAAAGTTTATCAACATTTTATAAATATATTAAAATTAATGTTCCATAAATGAGGAGTGGAAATAAAGATAAAAAAAAAAATATTGCTATAGTTTCATTGAAAGATATAAAGTAAAATAAAGGAGGTATATACTTAACCACCATAACTTTCAAGTTAGACCTATTCCAGATTATGGATCCATGCAACAATGGCCATCAAGATTGACTCTAGCATTAAAATGATATTTAATTTTGAAAATAATAATATTCTGAAGAAGGTCCAATAAAGAGCCAAAAAATATTCATGCTTTTAAGAGAAGGATAGTAAATTATAATTTAATTTGATTATAAAGGAGACAAATGAGAAATAATTTAAATAAAGTGTTTTCTAAAAGCAAATGTAAAATTCAGATTTAAGTCAAACTGTTTTTGCAATGAAATGCAATAAATCTAAAGCTGACCTGCCTTGGAGGTCATCTTATGATACTCTCAAATAAAAAGAGAGTATCAAGCAGAAGCAAATTAGCATGGTAATTAGTTTTCCTCAGTTACAAGGTGGATAAAACAACCAACCATTTCCCTTTGAGGCACACCTATCTCTCCCACCCACCACCCCATTCTCCTCCTATATATTATTCAATTCTGATTATAATTATCATATTTGTTGAACTTTTTTTTTTAATGCAAGTTAAATAGTATCTCTGCAAATACAAAAACTATCATTTTTTATAAGTGATCATTTTTTATTTAATTTATATTAAGCAATAATCAGTATAAATTTAAAATTTAATATTATAAAATTATGAAATGAATATTAAGCAATGTTAATGGGAGACCTGTTAACTATAAGAAATACAACAGGTCCAGATTTAACTACTTTAAATTAAATTTAATGGCACATTATATTGATTTATACTATTGTAGGCTATCAGACTGAGGGAGCCATATTTCAGCAAAACCTGATCTGATAATAAAGCAGCTGAATTGTGTTAAATTTCCATGACACACCATTGGGAATATCTATGACAAAAGATCCCCATTTGAAATTGCTTTATCACATACTTAACAAGAATTTTTGGTTTGTACAGAGGCTTCTTGCAATATTTGATATATGCAAATATCCTTTCGAGTTATGGCCTGGCAAGCTACTGGCCCTTTCAGCTTATATGCATGATGGAAGAAGCTGCTGCTGTTAACATGCTTGATCAAGCTAACAAAACTAATATAAAACTTTTTTAAACAGTATTATCAGTATAAAGTATATACTATCAGTATAAAGGTTGAATAATTGCATAAAATCCAATAAATGATTTTCGGTTAACTGAAGTTTTAGTTAAAGTCTAGAGATATTTTTTAATGTGACAAAGCGGTTTTGTCTAGAAGAAGTGAAAGTATACACCTAAATTACATTTCTAAGAATACAAAGGTTGGCAAGGTGATTACAGTAATAAAGGAATGTCACTCAACAAGATCTAGAAAAATTAGACAGATAAGCTGAGAAATGGCAATTGAAGTTTAACATTGACAAATGCAAAGTACTGCATATGGGTAGCAGTAACCCTCGAGTAATGTACCAACTGTGTGGTACTATATGTAGGGTAGTGGAAAATGAAAATGATGTGGGGGTAATTGTGCAGTCAGATATGAAGTATTCTAAGCAGTGTAGACAGGTTACCAGAACAGCTCATAGGACTTTGACAACAATATACAGGAAATTTGCCAAGAGGAATAAGGAGGTGATTATCCTGTTGTATAAGGCAATGGTTAGCTCACATCTTGTGTACTATATACAGGTTTGGAAGCTTAATTTTAGGAAGGATGTGGATCTGCTGGAATGGGTACAGAGAAGGGCAACAAGACTAGTGAGGGGGAACAAAAGGGTGCTCTTACCAAGAAAGGGCTTCAGTTCTGCCAATTGCAGCACCTGAAGACTAGGTACCTGTTAGGTTGTGATCTAATTCAGGTGTTTAAAACTTTGAATGGATTGAGCAAGCTCAATAGTGATTGGATTCTTTCTTTTGCTCAGACTACACATACATGAAGGGACATAAATTAAAACTGAGGAAGAACAGTTGCAGGATAGATGTGCAGAAGTTTGCTTTCATCTGACAGGTAGTTGATTGTAGGAACAAACTTCAATATGTCGTTGTGGAGGTGGGTAGTTTTAGTTTGAATAAATTCAAAGATGAACTAGACAAACTACTGGAGGGGGATGGACAAGTGATGTGGGAGTTTTTTTTTTTTTTTTTTTGGCTGATGCTATATAACCTTGCTTTCTTGCATCATTTGTCCCTACTAATATTACACAGCTGCACTAGGAAGAAATATTCAAAGGTAAACTGGATGGAGGCACAGCCCTAGCAATAAGTGAACATCACATAGCAAAGTGGGATCAGAAGGTATAATGAACAAGATAAGATTTATTTGTTAAAATGTGTATTTTTGAGAATCACTGGACAGTGCAAGTATAAAGAGGAATATAGCACCAAAGTCATTTATTTAACAGTGACTGCTGTGCAATCGACAGCTATCAGTATAAAGGATAGCATAAAATAATTGTTTTCTGTTGTATTACTTGCAGGACACTATGCTCACTTAATTTGTTAACATATTGACTTATATGTTAATATAAGTCAATATAACCTTATATAAACTTATATTTGTTAAACAACAAATAATCTGCCTCATTGGCAGAGTATTATCACAAGCTGGTACAAACCAAGGACATGAATGACAAGTTAGACAGCAATCAAATCAATGCACCAGGATTCACAATCCATTATGCAGATTAATCCACAATTCCAACTACATGATATGCCATAAGTAAAAGGGCATAAAATTTATTCTAGCACCAGTGTTTGACTACTGTTGAATGTTGAGAGATTCCATTGGTGTGCAAGCAGTTCCCAGAGTAGAAGCAGCAATGAAGAGGTGAAACCAGCACATTATTTCAAAATGTTTGTTTTGTAGGGATGATGAGCAGTATCATTCTTCAAAAGGTAAACTTATATTTGTCATAAAATGATCAGAGACAGCTGAATAATATGATAGAGACAGAGTACATCATACTATTAAGTATCATATATTTCTTGAGTAAGAACTGTTTAGGTTTTTCCTTTTATTAGACAGAGTATCTAGGGGTGTTGAAAGCTAGCATGAGCCCTGCAGCAAACAACCTCACCCACTTTGCATGCCTTCACCCATATGATTTATATATTTTTTTTTTTGATTTGGTAGTTGTTGGCACATCGGCTTCTGTGGCCATATTGCACCTCCCAAGGTTTTTGCAGTACTTTGATCCAAGCCCGAGGCGGGAATCGAACCCGCGACCTTTGGGTTGCCGGGCAGGTACTTTACCCACTCGGCTAGCCCGGTCGGCTCACCCATATGATGGAGAACTCCAATTCTGCCTCTCCCATTCTCCCCAAATGCCATGGGGCAGGTGGGCCTTTACAAAACTCTGTTTACTCTCAAATGGTTGTTCAAAGATTCCACCATTGATGATTTTATGATCAAACTTCAAAATTACTGCAGTCTCTACCATGAAATATGATGCTCAGATATAGTCTCCTCATTAGAAATACATGATATCATCCACAGAAAGATTACAGAAGAATTTTATTAGATTTTTGTTTCAAACAGTATCTTGAATATTCCCTCCAAGAGCTATTCTACCATGCAATCTTTTTCATATCACACCTCTTAAAAAAAAAACTGGCAGTTTTTTTTTTAAGTTTATTACAAACATCAAAGCAGCATGTTCTTAGTGAAACAAATTAACTTTAATTCATTTAGCATTAGTAATGGCAAAACAGTATTAGTCAAAAAAAAAAAAAAAAAAAAAAGAAAAAGAAAAAAACTCTACCCGCCTCATCTGTCCATCCCTTCTAATAATTTGTTTAAGCTTTCTTAAATTTATTAAACTACCCACATCTACAACACCTGATGAAGTTTCTTCCATCAATCAATTACTCTCTAATTAACTAAATGAGAGTAACTTTCAAAAATCTATCCTGCAGGCATCTCCTTTTTAGGTGCACATGCAAAAGTATATGTGCCTATTGTCTTCATCATATGTCTGTATGTAACAAGAGGGGCTCCCATTGGGCAGATTTTCATGTAATTTTATAATATTTGGACTTTTTAAAAATATATGTTAAGCTATTCCAAATATCACTAAAATTGGACCAACAGAAATCCAGAAATTATGGAAAACAGAAAATATCATAATTATAATTATGAGATCATCCTTGGGATAAGTTTTGCTTACCTCTTTTGCCACTTGTTTTAATATAGTTGGTTAGATTACAGGTACCTTATTAACTTTATCTTAAACAATTTCTCTCCCACTTTCTTCTCAGTTATTACAAAATCATTTAGCTCCCATTTGTAACTTTGTATACTTTAAATATTCCCACTGATAAAAGCTTCTTTATGTGTGAATGTAAATACAATATATTTATTAGTTTGTCAGTAACCTGAACAGGATCATCAATAGTTATGTCATTCATAACTGAATGGCAAATTTCATTCATATCTTTCTACTGTTAACCTTAGTAAAGAATTCTTTACTATTGTTCCTTGCATCCTTAGCCAAAGACTTGTCATAATCTGCCTTAGCTTACTTAGTGACTTGACTGCAGACTAGTTTGTATTTACTGCAGGTTTCTGTGTCTCCTGACGATTTATAATCATCCCATGCATTTTGCTTCTCTGCCACTGGTTTCGTCAGTTCATCTAACATCCATTTAAGTCTAAACTTTGAACAGTATCTCATAGTTGATATAAAAAGCTTAGTAGATTCTATGATTACTTCACTGAATGCTTCCCATGTAGAATTTGCAGTTGGTAATGATGTTACCAATGATCATGTTCAACCAAATGGACTCAACACTGCACTCACCACCCATATAAACTGGATGAAGTGCTTTATATTCTATGGAGGAGCATAACTCCTTCCTCCTTCTGTCTATCCTTTCTGTATACATGGTACTTATCATATTCACAAATCACATCCCTTATGTCTGGGTGGCACCACATTTCCAACATCCCTATAATGTCCACAGCTGATGACTTCACCTACTTCAAATCCATCAAATTTGTTTACTATATTCCTAGCATCAGTGTACAATGCAAATATAAGTGCACCTATTTTTACTCTTTGTAATCCTAACACAGCCCATGTGTTTGCTTTCCACGAGGACTCTGAGCAGGCCTTGTAATTCCTGATTCCTTGTTCTCTAGGCTGTTGTATGTTCCAACAGTAGCAGTGCAAGAATTACTTTCACCTCTGCTTACAGCTGCCATTAAACTGTGCATCAATCCCAAACTAACGGTTTTCTGATACACCTAACACTGCCTCAATAGCAACAGCAATATTTGTGCACTCTTTCTGTTCAAGTGTATCCCATCACTGTAAAAGCAATCTCTCCTGATGAGTGCAGACCATGTTGAGAAAAATTCTACCCCAAGAGCCTTGCACTGTCTCTCTATGATCAATAAGGCTCTCGCCAAGTACTCACTCTTATCATATCTGAGCAGACTATGTTCCCATTCATGCTAGAACAAACTGACTTTCCTCTCTATTTTTCAAAAGAACTATTACATTGCTAGGTTCCGGTAATACCGATGTTTTTAATTTTTAAAAAAAGTTAAAAGAAGAGTTCATTTGAAATACATGCTGACTTTGGCATTTCTACATATAACTAATAATCTATTATTAGAAAATTTCATTTCCCTTAAAGAAATTTTCTAATAAAAGTTCTGTTTTTCAAATCCAAACTAAAAGATATATAGCTCTGAAAAACTGATAATTATTTTTAGAATCTATTCCAAGAATCTTTTATCAAATTTGACATTTCCTATTATATGTCACTTGTATTTTAGGTATTTGCACAATAATATGGTTCTTGTTGAGTATTACATACCTTCCTGTGATACTAGCATAGGAATTAAAAAAAAAAAAAAAATGAAACTATATATATATATAAATACTTTGTGTTAAATTTCTAAGGCACAACAATTATTTATTTTTCTTATAAGTTTTAATTTTCTACAGAAGGATTACATTAATTTCACCCATTACTAATTTATTCCAGAACATTAATTCCACTAAATAAATCTGTAATAGATTAGCAGTTAAAATAGAAAAGAAATTTTAAAATTTCTAAATAAATAAATAAATAACAAAAAATAAGAATAGCATATCATGCCCCATCAAGAAAATAACCTTAACAGAATTATTGCTATTTTAGAATATGCAAAAATATGTGGATAAATATATTTTACTTGGATTTGCATAAGCAGTGTAAATTAAAAATATATATTAAAAAAATGTATATACAAGTAGGCAGTGTATTAGTGATACTAAACTTTCTCTTTATTAATATCTAATTTTGGTTTAATTAATAATGAATATATGCTGTCTGAAACATTATGACTATCCCTGTGTTCAATCAGCTGTTCCTCTCCACTTGGTGGCACACATGTTGCCATGAGAACCAATAACTGTGATAAAGAACTCGACTGACTGGGCAAGGGATGTGATTTGACTGACTTTGAAAAGGGGATGATTGTCTGGTTCCAGTTGAAGGGTGGCAGCATTATGAAAACTGTGAATCTTGTGGGCTGTTCGTGGAGTGCTGTTGTTAAGGTGTTCTAAGAATGGGCACAGCAGTCACCAGGCCAATGATGGGCATCCATGCTTCATCATTGGTCTTGGTGAATGCAGACTGTCCAGCCTTATATGAACCACTAGACAGAAAATGATGGAACAGCTGGCTATGGACTTGAACCAGAAGACAACCAGCAGTGTTTCCAGAACCACTATCCAATGAACCCTCCTCCATATGGGCCTTCTGAGTAGGTGCCTGGTCAAGGTATCCATGCTTACAGCCATCCATCAGCAATGAGGCATAACTGATGAGTAGGAAAAAAGTTAGCCTTTCTAATGAATCAAATTTCCTACTATGCTATATAGATGGTAGATGGAGGTTACAGTGACAAACTGCAGAGAGGAATCACTCCAATGTCTTAGCCAACACATGGACTAGGACTTTGGTATGGGGATGTTTTTCTGAGAATCCCTTGAATCCACCCCCCCATACTCCTTAAACAGCACTATTAATGCTAAAAATTACTTATCCATTGTGGCTGATAAACTGCCAAATTTGACATGAATACCTATAGAACATCTCTGGGATTATGTGGATCAACAAATCTGGCATTTGGATCCTCCACCATGTCTCATAGATCTATA
Organism: Mastigoproctus giganteus; assembly: GCF_048544385.1. Classification (NCBI taxonomy): domain Eukaryota; kingdom Metazoa; phylum Arthropoda; class Arachnida; order Uropygi; family Thelyphonidae; genus Mastigoproctus; species Mastigoproctus giganteus. Next base: position 154,829,917 of record NC_143586.1, on the reverse strand, counting down.
TTCTGTTGCAGATCTATGGGGGCACAACCCTGGCAACATGGTACAACTACGAGGGATTTCCAAAAAGTAAAGTAACACATTTTTTTTCTTAATAATGGTGAAAGGGAATGAGATGAAATGCGGTGGACAGATAGACCCGTTAATAATGTTCAAAAAGACTGCCCTTTTGAACATCTTTTTGAATGTTAATAATGTTCAAAAAGACGTTCAAACAGTGCAGTGTTGTGGTACTGTCACCTCACAGTAGATTCCAGTTGCAAAATGGTGGCTACTGTGCAAGTGTGGTCCAAAACAGGTGTTCATGAAGTTATTCACTTTTTGCAAGCAAAAGGGTCTTCACCAAGTGACATTCACCGTGAACTGATTGCTGTGTATGTCAAAAAAAGTGATGCCAAAGAAGCAGGTGTGTTTTTGGCACAATGAATTGAAAGCGGGCTGTGTTGACATTGAAAATCAACATCGGGCGGGCAGGCCTTCATCGAGCAAGACAGAAGACAACATTTTGCGCATTACGGGCATCGTTCTTGAAAACAGGGGAGTGAAACTGCGTGAAATTGCACAAATAGTGAACGTGAGTAAGTTGACTGTTCACGATGTCCTCGGCTTTCAAAAGGTGCGCTGCTGCTGGGTGCCCTGACAATCGTCAGAGGAGGACAAAACAAAATGCATGGGGATGTGTCTGGAGAACCTGTTGTGATATAGCGATGAAGGAGAGGATTTTCTCGCTCACATAGTCACAGCAGATGAAACGTGGTTTCATCACTTTACCTCAAAGAGCAAATAAGACTCCATGACCTGGAAACATCCACAATCTCCTGTGCGCAAAAAATTTAAAACTGTTCCCAGTGTCCGAAAAGTCACTGCCACAGGGTTCTCGGATCGCCAAGGCATTCTGTTGGTGGATTTCTTGCTGAAGGGAAGCACAATCAATGCACAGCTTTACTGTGCAACATTGGAAAAACTGAAAGCCAATGTTCGATGCAAATGACCAGGATTCCTGACAAGCGGCATGATTTTGTTGCACAACAATGCAACTCCACACACTGCCCACACCACTCGTGAGTGGATGCACAATAATCGTTGGGAAACTCTGTCACATTCCCCCTACAGCCCAGACTTACCGCCTTCAGATTTCCATTTGTTCAACCCTCTGAAAAAACACCTTTCAGGAAAGCATTTTACCTCAGATAAGGAAGTTCATCAGGCGATGAGACGTTGGTTACCAGTACTGAAGAAGTCCGTGTGGGCAAGGACTTCTTCAGTACTGGTATTGATAAACTGATCCATCGTTGGGGCAAGGGAATCAATAAAACTGGAGACTTTGTGGAGAAGTAGTGCATGTTCACTTATTTCTTGGTGTGTAATTTCAACTTCGTATTATTAAACATCATTGAGAGAAAAAATGGGTTACCTTACTTTTCAGAACCTCCTCATACCTCTTGCAATGTTCAGAGGATTTATAGAGTCCATGCCGCACTGTGTGGTGACATTACTGGCAGCAAGAGGAGGACATACCTACTATTAAGTAGGTGTTAATAACGTTTTGACTGGACAGTGTATATGTTTGATATTTACTGATTTATACAATTTATCAGTATTGGAGTTCTGCTATTTAGAGTAATTGTGCATTACTCTAAATTAAAGGTTATAATTGCATGTAATTATTATTTTTCTGAATTTTTAACAAGTTGCATGTTATTACCTTATAAGACTCTTGCTTTGTTAATTTAGCTGCTGATGATGATTCTGTTGTCATTATTTCAGTCTATAAATTGCACCTGCAAAGTAAAATAAAATTGTAAAAACATAATACGGTATAATTTCCTTGGAGTTAAGATCAAATTTACAAAATATATTTAAATGTAGATATATTATAAAAGAACTATTTAATTACCAACTGATTTTTCATTTATTAAATTTAGAGAAGGGCTGCTGAAACACTACCTAGGTCAGTGTTTCTCAACCAAGGTTCTGCAGAACTCCAGAGAACATTGTCATGGGTTTTGTGAGAAATCATGTAGTGAATACTCTTCGTGAAAGCAGTGTCCGTATCTGCAGGTCTAGTTCTGAGAATCCCTTTTGCCAGCCAATTGAAACTCAGTTCTCTGCATCTCTCTACCACCAAATCATTCAAGAAGTTCTTTTTCTTTATTTAAAATTTATAAAGAATGATGATCGGGCAATCATGTCAGTCTTGAGTAGACAGTGTAGTTCCATGATATTCAGGAGAGATTTATTTTCAGGAGTGATTTCATGAGAAATGTTTAGTGCACATTATGGTTATTCACTATTTTGCAGATTTGTAGTCTTTACATAGTTTTGTAATTAGTGTTTTTACCAAAACCATGGGTGTTTTACGTATCTAAAATCCCACCCATGTAATAGTATTTTCATATGGCTGTTGAAGATTGAAAAATGCTGGAGTACATGAAAAGACGATGCATCAGTGAAGGAGAGAACAGTGAAAATTAATAATTAACTGAGCCAAGTATGAGAAAACCAGGAAAAGTGACCGACTGACTTTAAAAAAAATTGCCTTTCTAATGACGGTTACATGGTCGTGAATTTTATGGGGACTGGAGTCGAAAATTATCCCATTCCAGTGTGCATTGTTTGTGGGGGAAAACAAACAAATTTCATTGATAGTTACCTTTTTGAGAAGAAGGTAACTATCAATGAAAGGCTTAAGATGCAAACTAATTAGCAGCTGAGCTAGTTGCACAAAAAGTGAAAAGTCACACTATTGCTGAAAGCCTAATAATGCCAGCTTGTAAAATAATAGTAAAAACAATAATAGGTAAAGAGGTTCAAAGTGAAACTGACAAAGTTCTAATGATACTATTAATAGGTGTGTTGATGACATATCACATGCCACTGAAAATGTCTTGTCTGAAATACTAAAAACTATTAACTGTACTCTCCAAGTCAATGAGTCAACAGACATAACAAGTAAAGCTCAGATGTTGATATTCATATGATTTGAAAACAAAGATGAAGTAATGGAAAATTTCTGTTGTTGATAATTGCCAAAAATGACCAAGGGTCAAGACATCTTCAACATCTTGTCTTATTTGGAATCCTGTGGTTTGTCATGGAGCCAGGGTGAAAATTGTATTGATGGTGCCTCCTTGACGAGCAGCTCAATAAAAGGCTTTGTTTCACTCATCAAAGAAGAAAACTCTGATGTCATAACTCACTGCTTCCTCCATTGAGAAGTTCTTGTTTCAAAAAATATTAGGAAGGATTTAAAACAAGTCACTAATGCAGTTGTGAACACTGTCAATATTATAAAGCAGTGCTTTCTTTGTCGTACATGCTTGCAAAGCTGTGTGAAAATATGCAAAACGACCATGTGACTTTCCTTCTACACAACAAAGTTAGATGGTTTTCAAGAGGAATAGTTTTAACAAGGGTATTTGAGTTGCAGGGGGAATACTGCTTTTCTTCAAAGATAATATTAAAGCCAGTTTTTCTCACTTTCTTGAGGATAGAAAATGGCTGCTAAAACTAGCCATCTTAGCAGATATTTATCAGCACTTAAACCACTTGAACACCAGCATGCAGGGCCCAAAAGAAAACATTCTAGCTTCCACTGACAAATCCCTTGCATTCAAGAATAAACTCAAGGTTTGGGGAAAAACCTACATCAAAAGAGAATGACTGATATTCAACTGATCAATCAATCGCTCTCTTATGATGTCATTTATGAGGGGGGGGGTATCAAAAAGTTTGTATCCTTACCTACTTTCCTTCTTTTTCATCAGAAATATATGACTGGACTAAGAATTTGTTGAATTCTCATCAAATTCACAAAATTTACTCAGTCTGCAAGAAAATGAACAGCTGACTGAACTGAACAGTGAGATTACACTTTGAAGATAAAATTCAATGAAATGTCACCTGATGTGTTTTGGATTTCGACAGGAAAAGAGTATACTGTGTTCTCAACAAAAGCAGTGAACATCTTATTTAAGTTTTCAACTTCTTACCTCTGTAAACAAGCTTTCTCATGTCTGACAAATATTAAAAGCAAAGAAAGAAATTGGATACTTGTCAAGGAAGGGCTGCAAGTGTGTTTGACAAAAATTCAGTTAAAAATTCAACATTTGTGCAAAAGAAACAAGTCCAAGTGTCACACTGAAAGTGAATCTTATATTGTCTTTGAATGTGATCTTTATTTTTTGAAAATTTCATATTTGGAAAAAAAATAAAAGATTAGATAATACAAAAAAGACAAGAAAATGTTTCATTTTTTTCTTACAATGTAAGCTGACTTTTATATATTATAGCTCCTTACAAATAAAATTTCTTGATAATAATTTAGCAGTAACTGAATTGCACTTTCTGCTATCAACTTTTTCTGGCCTGTCGATATTTTTTTTATAGATAGGATGACTCTCATCACCTGGTGAAATACTATCACTTTGGTTAATGGAAATCTAGATAGCCATGGGCTTGTTTTTCCTGCAGAATTAAGTACCTGTCAAGTATTTAATTCTGCAGGAAAATGCAGAATGATCTCTCTCCATCTCTTATATTATGCAACATGAGTCACAATTTTTTAAATATGATAAGCATCATGGTAAGATGTCAATATTCCTTTCATTTCTTGGGTACAGCTTTAAAATAGTTTATACAAGCTAGCCACTAGATAATTCACTGGACAAAACCAATTGGTAATGTTTCAGGAAACATCTGGATCAGCTAGTGTATAATCTCAGTGCATGAGGGCCTGCCAAGGTCACATTATTAATATAGGCCAAATGTCAACAAACTGAGCTTGCTCAATCCACTCAATCAGCTCACTTCACAGGTGTCTACTCTCCAGATGCTACTATTTGCAGAACTGAATAATAAGAGTACCCTTTTGTTTCCCTTACCAATTTTGCCCTTCTCTACACCCATTTGAGCAGATTTACATCCTGCCTAAAGTAAAGCTTCTAGATCTATATCTAGTACTCAAGATGCAGCCTAACCATTGCTTTGTACAATGGCAATATCAACTGCTTATCTCTGCTAGAAAAATTCCTGCATATCATTGACAAAGCCCCATCAGCTGTCCAGGCAGCCTTTCTGCACTGCTCACAGAACTTCATATATTACTGCACGATTACCCCCAGATAATTGTGCAATCAGGTATGAAGTTTTTCATTTTCACTACCCTGAGTGTAGTACCACACAGTAGGTATGTTAATCTTATTATTTGTTATTTGGTTTTATTTTAGGAGCATTAGCAACTAAGGCCATATTGCTCCAGGAATATGCGGTGGTCATTTCCTGACCTTTCCGCACCCTCTGTATTTGGTGGGCACGGGTTCGAACCCTGGTCTAATCAAGAAGTGTGTGCTACGTACTGCTGTTCCTGCCCACTTGGCTACAGAGGCGCCCCTATGTTAATCTGGGATCACTGCTATCCATATACTTTGCATTTGTCAATGTCTTCAAGAGAGCATCATTGGTATCAATTTAGGCTGAAACTGAGTAATTAGATGGAAATTTATTCCAACAGTCAATTATTAGGCTGAATGAAAATTTTCACACACCTATTCTACAGTCAGAAATTACAGTATATGCAAGTTTTGCAAGTTACAGAACTCAAGTGTTTCAAGGTGAAAATGCTCTTTTTTGTATTCATAGCTAACATTGCTATCTTTCTTTGCATTCTTGTCAATAGATTTATTGACAAGAATGCCTCCTAAAATGAGGTTTCTAAATATATTCTAGATGTAGCCTAAACATTTTTGCTTTATACTATTACCTCTTTATCCCAGCTGGCTTTATTTCCATACATCAGTGACAACTCTGTTAACTATCATAGCAAGCCTGTTTGCATTGCAGTTATTTCCAGATCGTTTTTTATTATCACCCTTGAGTTTGGTGATGTCCAGATGGCCCAAGTTTTTAATTAGTGGTCAATTTGTTCTTTTGTGAAGATTACATGTCTTTTTTTAAATAACTACGGAAAAAAATACATTCTTGGAGTTTGTATACAATGGTCCCAATCTTCATAATCTGAATGTAGGCTTCCCTGCCATTCTGTGGACCAACTAATGGGCATGTGCACTCCCCCACAACTCAGAGCCATACCCACTTTATACACCTATTTGCATAAATAGGTGTATAAATAAAATAGGTGATCAAGGGATGGACTAACTTAATAGCAGAAATTTTTTTTGTCTTTTTTATGAACTGATTAATTTAAAATGCAGCTCATATAAATGTCTCAATGTCAAAAGATAATTTCAATATTTTAAACCATAATCAGCAAAAAATAGTCAAATGATTTTATTTAATTTATCAATACAAGCAAAATGAGAACTTATTTTTAGAGATCCCTAACCATGACTTTAAATGAGTCATTACTTTTGTGGGCTATAACCAATTAAGGGATAACAATTTATATCACAGATACTCTGTGATTATCACTTTTACAAAGAGCATTACATTCCTGAACCTATACTGGCCCTTGATCACATGTAAAACTCCTCTTGGTGGTCAGCATGTCCAGGCAAGAAAGAGAAGGGAGTTGACATCAAAAGAGAATGACTGATATTCAACTGATCAATCAATCGCTCTCTTATGATGTCATTTATGAGGGGGGGGGTATCAAAAAGTTTGTATCCTTACCTACAAATAATACCCCTAGAAAGGTGAAACTTCACAGGAACTTTAATCCTTTTCTATGCATCAGTTGTTTAATGCCTTGATCATAGAAGTCTGCATTTTATGCCTGAAACTACAATTCCACTTCATTGATAACTTCCTCAGATGAATTAAAGCTACTGCTTTGACATGTCTTTAGTCTCCAGATCATACTGGTACACCCAGCATTTGTCACTAATCAATCATAAAAGTTCTCAACATCCACATTACACAAATCCAACAATTGGCGAGAACATTGCATTCGACATTGCTCTGCAAAGGTGTCAGCAATCTTGGAACCCATCGTGTGGAGACCTTTAGGCATGTGCAGGTGGTCATATAAAGTTCTGTGGGCAGACCCATAACTAATTCCCACTACATTTGCGATGAAATGAATTGCCACATGTCTGTCACTCAGCACCAGCTGCTCAACCTTTGCAACCATCTCACTGTCTGTGGATGTTGGTGGACTTCCTTCTTTTGGGTCATCAAAGACACTTGTACAACTGTACTGAAACTCCCATTTCCATTTTTTTTTACAGTGTCATAGGATGGACAATTCTGCCCATACACAGCTTTCATTTCTTCATCAATTCCTGAGCTTTCTTGCCCTGCAAATGTAGACTTAATCACTGCTCGATATTCCACTTTGTCAACCATAGCGTCCTTCTTCAGATTCCGGGCTCCACCTCTGGTGTACGATCACCTATGGGAATGAAATTTCACATGTTAGTTATTGAATATGTTGATAACTTATATTAAAAATGGCATCTTCCTACTGACATTTATCTAGATCAGGTATGAACTTTTTGATACCCCCCATTACCTTCTCTTACTGCATCTCAGTCATCACCATGACTGAGAGGCATTGTGATGTGATCAAGAGGCAAGTATAGGTTCCAGAATGTGATGCTCCCTATGAAGGTAATTATCGCAGAGCATCAGTGATTTAAAACGTAGTTATCTCTTATTTGGAGATGCTTTTTTCTAGAATTTACTTTTGTAAAATTCACAGAAATGTGTATTTCTAAATCAACAACCTCTATTATATTCATCCAGGAGAATTTTACTGGAACAGCTATTCAATTTATTCTAAAACCCAGAAGTTCATTTTCCACTTAGTAAAAGATCGCCTTATAATAATTTTTTTATTACTATTGCTTTCTTTTCTTCACACATTTTATTGCTAAATATTAACTAACACTTAACAAGGTCTGTTTAATAAGATCTAATGAAAAAATTCCTTTATCCACTCACTTTTCACTAGTTGCTACTATGGTTTACAGTTTATTAAAGTAGGCAAGCCCATGTTATTTATAGTTTTTTTTTCCCTTCCAGATATCTTGTAGACAAGTAGAGAGCAACATCAACAACAACAAAAAAAAAAATAAAAAAAAATAAGCCATGTTGCTCCAATTTGTACAGCAGTCTTTTATGTGCAACAGTATTAAAAGCTTGGTTATCACAGAAACTACCTAAATTCCCTAAAATTCAGTCCACCTGACTTACAAAATGGGAAATAAAATGTTTTGAGTTTTATCAGCATTTTAGATAGGTAACAAGCCCTAGCCTGTCATACCTGGAAGCCTATCTGTGACAAGTTTCAGAGACTGAATATTAACATTACCTGTTTACTATACAGCTCAAGAAACATCTGAAATGTGTGGTCAGGTTTGAGTGTGTTTAGCACAGAATGGCAGGCACTTCCAACATCTCTTAACATATTATGACCTTATACAACAGGCTTACATGTCAAGCAAATTGTGTGAGATTCCCTGAAATATAATCACTGATATACTATATATATGTATGGGCTCAAATTTAAAAACACCCTGTATAATAATATTTCTTGTGTAAATACAAGCATTATTATATTATTTATTGTTTCTTTTTTGGGCAAATACACTCTCACTCCAAAGACAGTAGAATCTGCTAGAAGGGCACCAGGTTCCATAGTCTGGAGCAAAAAACCAGTTTTCCCCAGACTGTGCCAAAATAGTTTACATGTATTTGTGAAATAGTTCATGTGCAGTGTTTATATTTGTGTACATAAGTAAAGAAAATACATTTCTCATTTGTACCTGTGTTTTCCTCGGGCCCTCCCTGGCAACCTCAAGCATCATCCAGGGTTTGCTCCCCCCCCCACCAGAGACCTTTCTATACCTTTCCCTACTACACCTGACCTCAGGGGCATATTCTGGGATACGCAGAAGGGGCATATGCCCCTCCTTAACCCTAAATTTTTTTTGAATGCCTTCTGCTTTCTGAAAAAAAAATCACTGGTTGCCATGACCACCATTACGATGATACTTGGATACGCCACTGCATGGTCTGCCTTTCCAGGAGAAAGGCAGACCATGCAGTGGTCTGCCTTTCTCCTGGGCTAAATGGCTGGAGGAACAACAGACTAACACAGTCTATGCACATCAACACTAAAACCCACACATATCTCTGTTCTTTACAGAGTTTATACTGTGACATAGGGTATACAAACATGGAGTTGGGGGCGGGGGCAGGCACCCTTGGTGCCACTAGACAATCAACAATATACACTATACTATGTACCTGTGTAATGGAACCCATCGTGTGGAGACCTTTAGGCATGTGCAGGTGGTCATATAAAGTTCTGTGGGCAGACCCATAACTAATTCCCACTACATTTGCGATGAAATGAATTGCCACATGTCTTTTAAGTACGATTTATATGCATAAATCACTTCAACAAACTACTGTACAAAGAACAAAATGCGTGTAACTAAGGTTAATGTACAATCTGCCTGTGGAAATTTGCAGTACCATTTCCCATCTTTTTTGACTGAATATAATGCTTCTTTATTAAAGAACTATTGAAAACCTCTAGTAGTCCGGAGGGAAGTCTAAAGTCTACCTTCTTTGTCTTTGGGTAAAAAGCGTATATTATGGCCTGAAAAAAAAAAAAAAAAAAGATTTCTGATTGGTGGGAATGTCGTCTTTGTGGTCGCAAAAAGCATTTCCTTTCAATTCTAAAATCTAAGGCAGCAGTTCCCAATCTTTTTTGACTCGCAAACCCCTTTCAACATATTTTTTTATCGCGAACCACTTTCAACGTAAAATTTTGTTTTGCGAGCCCCTTTCAACATAATATTTTTTATCGCAAACCCCTTTCAAAGAAAAAACTTTTTTTTGGCAAACCCCTTTCAACATAATATTTTTAAAACAAACCACTAAACCTATATTCTCTGAAATCGTATAATATTTCTGGATTTTTTTTACAAAATATTTCCAGTACTACATTTTTATAAACGACATAGCATAATAATTTTTATTATTAAGTATCATTTATATTTTGTAAAGCAGTTATTAATCAGTCCAAACTAGATTTTCAACAGGTTAAGAATAGCAAACTTGCTTCTTGTCCAATAGTAGCTGACCATTCTTGTCTCTTGCTAAAACTATTGGCTGCAATTTTTGCCCATCTCTGTTCCCACTTCTGTCAAAACCAGATGGTTCTGTTGCCACATCAGCCAAAGATAAAGCTGACCTACTGGCATCCTATTTTTCTTCCAACTCATGTATTGATGATCTTGGTAAAACACCTCAAACACTCCATTCAATGCCTCTTATGGTCTTCCGTCAAAAGGATGTCAGAAGGATTTTGATGAATCTGATGCTAAGAAAGCTCAAGGTCCTGATGGTATTTCTCCACTTTTTCTCAAAACCTGACCTAACCTGAGCTCCTGAACTTAATTCTGTTCTTTGCCGCTTTTTCGCTTCCTCATTCCAAAGGTGTTTTTCCTTCTGCTTGGAAATTTGCTCATATCCAGCCAGTTCCTAAAAAGGGTGACAAATCCCTCCCATCCAATTATCGTCCCATTGCAATTACTTCTACTCTTTCTAAAGTAATGGAGAAATCAATCAACCGCCAAATTTTAAACTACCTAGAAATCTTCCGTCTGATCAACGATCGCCTGTATGGATTCCGTCAGTGTCGATTCACTGGTGATATTCTGGTTTATGTTGCCCATTTATGGACAAATTCGATGGAAAAGTTCAGTGAAACACAAGCAGTTTCTCTTGACATCTCAAAGGCTTTTTTCGATCGTGTTTGGCATAAAGGTCTTCTAAACAAGCTTCCATCTTATGGTTTGCCAACTGTATTTTGTAATTGAGTATCCAGTTTTATCTCTGATCGCTCACTGGTTAATGGTAGATGGCTCTCTGTCTTCTAACTTCTCCAATAATGCTGGTGTTCCCCAAGGTTCAGTTCTTTCTCCCACTCGTTTCCTCTTGTATATTAATGACCTTCTTCCATTTACCGCAAATCCTATCGATAGTTTTGCTAACGATAGCATATTGCATTCCACCTAGTTTGAGAAAACTTGCTCTGCTCAAACAGTCCCATTTCTTGAATATCCACTACCATTTCCTTAAATGCTGATCTCCAGGTAATTCTCCAATGGGGCAAAGATAACTTAATTTCAATCCTTCTAAAACTCAGTGTTGTCTTATATCTCGCAAAAAAAGATTCTTCTGCTCCTACGTTTATCTTCTAGGCAAGATCTTGGAGATTACCCTGACTTCTAATCTCTCCGCATAAAGCACATTGCAAATATTGCTCCCTCTGCATCTAAAAAACTTGGTTTTCTCTTTTTCTCTTGGTGTTACTTTTCTTCCAAACTGTTGTTGACTCTGTGGAAATCGCAAAAAAAAAAAAAAAAAACCCAAATTATAATATTAGGATCACCTGTAAATGATTATATCTACCCACATATTTATTGTGTCTGAAACCGACTAACTCAGCAACGGAGTGAAAAAAGTCCATTAAAATTCTTCGCGTCATCTACGGGGTTCGAACCCGGGCCTTTTCCACCCGGTGTGGGGACGACGGTGATGCTGCCACTGTGCTACTGTGCAACAGTCTCATCTCTAACAGAGCCTCTCCACTCTCTATCTCATAGACCTTTCTATAGATACTTCCATGGGCACTGTTCTTCTGAATTGGTTTCTATAACTCCCGCTCTCTCTCTCTCTCTCTCTCAAAGCAATCAGAACACGTGCCGCAACCAGTCAACATCCTTTTACTGTCCAAGTTCAAACTCATAGAACCAACTTTTCTTCTTCCTCATTTATTAATTCAATTACCGTTTTCTGGAACAACCTTCCTTCTTATGTATTTCCTGAAAATTACAACCAACAGAAGTTCAAGTCAATGTCAACAAGTACCTTCTTTCAACTTTTCAACCTTCAACCCATGCACAGTACTAAGTACTATAGGTTCTAAAAAAAGTACCTGTACATAACAATGGTCCTTGAGAATAAAAAAAAAAATTAGTATGGAAAACATATTTATTTAACATGATATACTGTAAGATAGTAAACTAATTATAAGGAATTGTGGGAGATGTGGTTTCTTTCTTTGGCAATTCTTTACTTTTTATTTAATTTGATTTTACTTTACTGTTTATTATTAGTTATATTTTGTAGTTTACAACAATATACCTATGTGAATCTAGGCAGACGCCATTATAGAATTTTTAGTGCGAACCCCCTGGAACACTTTCGCGAACCCCCAGGGGGTTGGGGGTTCGCGAACCACCGGTTGGGAACCGCTGATCTAAGGAATGATAAGAACAGAAAACAATCGCATTAATACGTAACGAAAGCGGTAATTACTACCTGTATATATTGCGTAAAGTTACTTTTTAATTAGTAGGTATCACGTCGGCTTCGATATGTGATAATTTTTTAAATGTTTTCCTTTCTCTCTTTAACTTTCGCCCTTCCAAATACAGGCGACAAGGTATTGCGCCATGCGACCCCAGTTGCCTTGGCAAGCTACCTGCAGTAAAAATCTACAAAAACTACAAATCTGCTGCTCTCAAGTCATTTTCAATGTTTAAAACTGAAGGACATGACTCGTTTAAAAATATAGTAGAATACCGCATATATACGAAATCTTTCTAGTTTTGAAAATTGAACTTTAAATATTCTATTGAATTCCTGGAAGAACATAATATTCGTTTGCATTTATGTACTTGACCAAGATTTTCTCATAAAGGAGAGTCCGTTTTATTACAAAGTATATGAAAAGTTCGTATATATATTTTCAAGGATGAAAAAAAAAAAAAAAAACCAGCACAAAGCTGAAGGATGAATGAATCATGAAATCTCCGGTGCAATTTTCTTACTGTAGCGAACTTCATCTCCTTGGTAGTCCAGAGCAAATTATGTCCCATCCTGAATATCATTACGCTTTCATTTCTGAGCTTGAGTTACCAGCATGTTTGAGTATTATTTATAATATAGGTTGGCAGTTATTCTGAATTGCTGCAGTGAATGAGGATAATTTTTTTTCAAAAGTTTTCTTAATATTACAGAATAATGTAGTTTCCAAAACTATTGAGGCTTGTTCAAGTGCAAAGATCTCGATTTCTCTCACTCATAAATTGATCGAATTTTTCCAAGGTCGCACTAACTCTTGCTAAAGATAAGTTTGGATTTTAACATGATATAAAATTTTTAAGCGTTTTTGCATGCATGAATATATATATATATATATATATATATATATATATATATATATATATATATATGTATGTGCCTATTGTCTTCACCGTGTCCGTCCGTCCGCATGTAACAAATGGACTCCCAGTGTGGTTTCATGAAATTTTATATTTGGGCCTTTTAAAAATGTTTGTCCAGCCATTCCAAATTTCATTAAAATTAGACCAACGGAAATCTAACAATTATTTATTTTTTCTATGCAATTTGTAGGAAAAAAAAAAAGAATTTGATACATTAATTAAATGTAGGTTTAATGCAGCATTGTTAATTTTAGTGCATGCATTTGTTATCTTACTTTTTATGTAAGATACGTGACTGGGGTTCGCTTGAAGTAATAATATATGTAGTGAAAAGAGACTTAAAAAGTATACAAAGGAGAGTAGTAAATATTATACAGTTGAAATTTAACTGAACGGCTAAGTTTAGAGAATGTAAAACTATATTATTAAGTGTTATATAAAGTTATCATCTAGTAATTAATTGATAAGGCGATAACTATTTATTTTTCACTTCTATTAATCACAGAAAATGAAAAAAAAAAAACCCATTTAATTTAATAAAAAAGTCGAAAGCGCCTGAAATGCAACGCACTATATTAACTAACTTGTTTTATTTATTTTTGTGATTGTTTGGTAATTCTTATACAACTCCTATAAATGTTTTTTGTACCTGTCCAAGTTTCTCGTTGTCTTCTCATTTCATCGTTATTCTATGGTAAACAACCATACAAAGTTTTGTCCCGCTTCATTGCAAGCTGCACGAGTTATGCCACATTTTATACGCATTCTGTTAATTTTGTCGAGCAGTGTGTTATTTATACAGGGAATTAGCATCTACAGGGTGATCATTTTAATTGAGACCTCATGAAAATGTGTATGAGCTCAAGTAAAGAGTTCTAGAGACATTAAATTTACAAGTAACAATCTTTATTTCTATATCGCGTTGACGACCTGCAAAATTACAAATGCGCATACGCAAGCAAGCAGTAGATGAACATCACCTAAGAACAGGGTAATTTAAAACTACTCAACGACGAAGTTATTCAAGTAAAAGAGTGCTTGAGACATTTAAACGAGCACTGCCCAATATTTTTCGGGGAGGGTTCTCCTTTAAATGAACTATAATGTTTATACAAGTGTATGCTGACAGGCCGAAGAACCAGGAACACCTCATTGGGAAAGACCTACTCCCTTCCTCTTAATATCAGCAAACTACGACTGAAGGTTCCTTTAGGAATCCCTCCAGTCTCCGAAGGAATTCGAACCAAGCCTCTCCAAAGGAACAAGTTGTGAAACCAATATACTATTATAGGGAGGACAGGCCTGTGTTATACTAATTTAGATATCATATTTATAAGTGATTTTAAATATTTGCTCTATTAGAGTCTGAACCATAAAAATTCAGCCTTCAAAGTATATATTCTGTAATAAAATATTTTTAATGAAGTTATTTCAGTTCAGAGACGTAGCTGGTTAAAGGTAAGCATTCGTCGTGCTGAGACATTGGTCCATGTCGCTAGGCGAGACATTCTCTGCGTAGAACTCTGCTAGCTGCGTGAAACCAATATGCGATGTTTCCTTCGCCCGAAGCAGGAATGATGGTGTGAAGACCGAAGCATCTGCTGCGGAAGCACGGCTTGAAGGGGCGCAAGTTTCATGGATTTAATGATGCAAGTTTATATGATACAGTTTGTTGGTGAGAAGAGGAGCCCACTTCTGAAGAGCTACCTCGGGCGAATATCTTGTCCACCATCTCAAAACCTGAATGAAAGTGGCAACCCTTTAACATCATCTTCTTCAGGAATATGGTAATCGCAGACTGTAGGTTGTATTTTGCAGCACTACAAGGGATGTGTGAAATTTTGCATTGTTGAACATTTCGCCATGAGTTCAACTAACCAAGCTGATCTGTCTTTATGTCCCAACATTCCACTGGAAGACAGGGACACGTTTGCAACGGTCCACCCTGCATACACAAGAAAATAAGGTATCACGTCGCAAAGAAAGAGATTGTATCATCAGTTTATGACCGGCTGGATTTAAACAGCGTAGTAAAACACGTAGCCAAGTAGTCAACGCGAAATCATAATAATACACGTATTTGAGTTGACCGTGGTTCAATTCCATATGACTACTAAACATGGTAAATGATACCATTCTTTTCAAATAGCTAGTAAACTCCTCGATCTATGTGGTGGTGCCAGAATATGGATGTCAGATGAACTAATGAGACATATGGCAGAGAAGAAAAATGTATGGGATACATATAAATTAACAGGTGACACGGAAGCCTATCATAGATATAAGATGGTCTGTAACCAAGTCACAAAGGAGTTTAGGCAGGCAAAAGCAGATTACGAGAAATTTTTAGCAAAGGATGCAAAGAAAAACAGCAAAAAGTTCTTTATTTGTGTAAACTCCAGAAGGAAAAGAATGAATCAGATTGGTCCACTTGATATAGATGGTTCAACTGTTGATGATCTTGCTCAGGTAGCTAACAAACTGAATGAGTACCTTGCATCTACATTTACACACGAGGAGTTATTCCGGGGGGGGGGGGATGCCAGAGGTATATTAAACAGTGAGCTAAATGATTTTGTAATAACTCAGAGTAAAGTGGAGGAGAAATTGTTGAAAATAAATGTAAGAAAGGCACCTGGAGTGGATAGGAACTATCCAGTTATATTAAAGGAGGCAGCAAAGGAAGTAAGCAAACCCTTAGCCATAATCATGAGAGCTTCCTTGGACTCGGGAGAAGTACCCATGGACTGGAGATGTGCAAATGTGACCCCCAATTCATAAAGGAGGATCAAAGGGCGACACAGGTAATTACAGACCTGTTAGTTTAATTTCTGTTCCAGGGAAATTAATGGAGGCACTGGTTAGAGAAGCATTGCAGGATCATCTAGACAAGACTTCAGTTATAGCTCGAACACAGCATGGGTTTGTTAAGGGGAAGTCTTGTCTGACCAATTTGATTGGATACTACGATGTAGTCCAAAGGAACTGGATGCAAAGAATAATTTTGATATCATATATTTGGTTCTTAGGAAGGCTTTTGATTCTGTTGCACATAGAAGACTGCTGCACAGATTGGAGCAGTGTGGCGTTGGAGGCAAATTGCTGCTATGAATAAAGGGATGGTTGAGTAGGAGAAGACAGAGTGGTAATCAATGTTCACTGCTCTTAGTGGACTAATGTTATTAGTGGAGTCCCCCAGGGTTCAGTATTGGATCCATTGTTGTTTTCTGTATTTATTAATGATATTGATGATGGAATATCAGGCTTAATGTCTAAGTTTGCAGATCACAGGAAGGTTGGTAGGGTTGTTAATGACACTAATGACAGTACGCTACTGCAACAGGATCTAGAAAAGTTGAGCTGATGGACTGAGAGGAGGCAACTAAAGTTTAACATTGACAAATGTAAAGTACTGCATAATGGTAGCAGTAACCCCAGAGTAACGTATCAACTGTGTGGTACTGCACTGAAGGTGGTAGAGAATGAAAAGGAATAGATGTGCCGAATTTGCCTTTAGCCAGCGGGTGGTTGATTGCTGGAACAAACTTCCGTCTGTTGTAGAAGTTGACAACTTAAATAAAGGGGATTTTTTTTGGCTGATGTATAAGCTTGCTTTCTTGCATCATATGCCTCTGATGTATAAGCTTTTCTTGCATCATATGCCTCTGATGTATAAGCTTTTCTTGCATCATATGCAAGAAAGCAAGCTTATGCTAATATAAACGGATGTTTTTTTTTTTTCTTTCTTAGTAGAGCGAACTTCACTTTACCACAAGTTACTGTGATGCTGTATTACTTTTAAACAAATGGAGTTGCCCTAAAGTTAATCTGCCATTTATTTTAAAGAGAGAGTACTGTTTTGAAATTGTAGATTAACCTTTTCATGATGTGATTTATTTAAAAATAGTGTAATACAACAGAAACTCACAGTAAAGTGAAGTTCGTTCTAATGTGAGCAATAATGTTATCGCAATGATATTTTAGTAAATAGCATTTTAATAAATAGCAATTGTATTGATGAATGTGTAGTTTTTTATGCACTACATTCAACATGTCTTTTTTAAAGGGGAAAAGCTTCGCGGATAGGCATGCATATTTGTATATTAATTTCGAGCCAAGAAAATGGGGGAGGGGGCCTCGTGGGAAGCACAGTTGGTAGAATCGTCGTCCTCCCCACACCGGGTGGTAAAGACTTGAGTTAAGAGTCCCGTCATTTAAATAAATCAAATTTAAATAATGACCACTGAAATAAATAAATAAACATAATTCACACACAGAAAGTAATACGCTGAAATATTATACCGAGAGAGTTTACATAAAATTCTTTCAAGCATGTAATGTAAACCAAACTATAATATAAGTGCTTGAAAAGACAAAGTGAAGAACCAAAATCTACAGCTCGAAGACCTGTCCAAAGAAAGAGAATTATGTTGTCATAACTGCCAAGATATCATGGAACCTATTTTGCCCAATGGACTGGAATTTTACCACTACCGCAGGCCAAGGAAGTTGTATATGCAAGAAGATCAAGCAACCTTATTAAATGCATCCTTGCGACAATTTAGTAGTATATTTCCCAATATCAACTTTTAATTATATGAATTTGCTTCATTTATAACAGCGTATTTGGTGGATCTTTCTACTGTAGTTAGCTTAAGTTATAAGCTAATTATAGCAGAGAGAGAATTTCGAAAGGCGGATCAATTTCATTCATTAGCTGTTCCATGATATTTTAAGCTACAATTCCTTTCCTTCTCAACAACGAATAAGTAGTACCACGAATCGGTACCACGAATTGTGGGTGAAAGGTATACGGAATGAGAGACAAGAGGGCAGCTAACGAATGGCCTTCAACCGCATATAAAATTTCTCTCTGCTACCTTTAATAATTGGCTTCTGATGTTTTATATTTTGCTCCTCATGGTGACCATGCGCATCGATTATTAATTATTGACCAATTTATGGATCAGATTAAGTCTTCGTTCTGATTATACTCCAGTACGACCACAAGGTCACAGGAGTTTACAATAAATCACAAATAAAAGCATTAGTCGTATTTAGCAGTCACGTAATTTGAACCACGGTCCAAAGAACTTGTGCTATTGTACTTTCGCTCTTGACCGCTCGGCTGCGTCATGCGTCAGTCAGATATAAAGTTTTCTGAGCAGTGTAGATAGGCTGCCAGAGCAAGTCATAGGGTTTTGTCAATGATATACAGGAATTTTGCTAGTAGGGATAAGGAAGTGATTATTCCCTTGTACAAGTAAATGGTGAGGCCACACCATACAGGTCTGGAGGCCTCATTTTAGGAAGAATGTGGAGTTGCTAGAACGAGTACAGAGAAGGGCAACACGATTGAGGAGGGAACAAAGGGGTGCTCTCACTAAGAAAGGCTTAAGTTCTGCAAACTGCAGCGTCTGGAGACTAGGCACCTGTGAGGTGATCTGACTGAGGTGTATAAGGCCTTGAATGGTTTGAGCAGGCTCAATGCCGATGGGATTTTCCCTCTTGATCAGATTACGAACCTGAGGGGGCATAAACTCAAACTGAGGAAAGACAGTTGTGGAATAGATGTGTGGAAATTTGCCTTTAGCCAGCGGGTAGTTGATTGCTGGAACAAACTTCCACCTGCTGTTGTGGAAGTTGATGGCTTAAATAAATTCAAGAACTGAACAAACTTTTGGAGCGAATGGATGGGTGAAATGGGATTTTTTTTTTTTTTTTTTTTTTTTTTTTTTTGGCTGATGCTGCATAGGCTTGCTTTCTTGCATCATATGCCTCTACTAATGCTAAATTCCACATTTGTCTGAAGCAATGGCGTCATTCCTTCTAACGCACATCATAAAAGACGTCACACGGCATATGTAATGTAGTTTTCTGTTTTAGATGTTTCTACACACTATAGAAGTCAGAGCTCATTGCATAATAAAATCATTTAAAAAATCTTGTGGCTTTTTTCCAAAAGAAAGAGCCTTTAACAGAGCCAGAATAAGTTCTGTAAAAAGTAAATTTAGGTTACTCTTCGCAATAAGACTATATGAGAAAGTTAAATGCACTCGTAAAAGAGTGTAAATAGTAAACGCGACACATATCAAACGGGTTCGGCTGTTATTTGGTGCAGTATGATCCAACGTGCCAGCACGAAAACTTGTTATTTTTAAAATTTGATATTTGTTTTCTCTTTAAATTAGGTGTCCTCATGGTGAACATTTGGAAGACACCTTTATGTAACTTACTGTAACAATTGTAAGATTAGCTACTAAATTACCAATAAGCAATATACTGTTTGAAGTGGCTGTCATATTTGTGCCACCCTGTATTATTTAACCGAGCTCCGCTACTCAGACAGAAATAAAAAAAAAATGACTCCTTGGTTTCTGCACATTTTCTCCCATCCATTTCGTGACTGTACTTGGTGTGCGAAGCGATTAAGACAGAAAAAAAGGACTGCATACCTCCAAGATCGATCCGGTAACGCAGTAACTGTGCTTTGCTTACTAGGTGATGTCAGACACTGAAAAGTATGCGTGGTTCTCAACCAGTTCAATCAAGATATAATCCGAATGCGCACTAATTGAGAGAAAATTCGTTAATGCGGGTTTCCTAGGCACGTGAAAATTCTCGCCTTCTTAGAACGAACTATTTTCCTACGATTTTGGTATTTCATGGTTCGTTTAGAATCTGACTCTTGATGCGAGACAATAAAATATTTTAAATTCTACTATATGTTTCATTAAGTCTGATCACAATATTTAGCCTGTCAATTTTTACGCTATTATCCATATTTTATTATATTTTGTTCATAGCTGGAAATAGTCGCATATATTCACATTAAATTCTTATTTTGTACGATATTTCTGCATACAGGTGAACAGTGTTCATCACTGTAATGCATGCATTATTCCAAGTAAATACATGAATAAACAAGCAAATACCAAGTTAAGCTTCACATAACGAGATTTTCTTGCAGATTTACTCATGCTTTCTCTCGTAAAAATAATGTTAAACCACTCTTTTAGCATTAAGGGAATACAGAGGTGTTCTAATATTTTACACATTATAAGAGTGTGTATAGGAAAGATTCTCCTACATAAATTCGGTCAGCAATAAGACAATTTATTATGATTAAGACTGGACAGAAAAACGTTTCCACTTCGAAGTACACGAGTTCTTCCTCAATGCTGCAGTTATAAAAGAAGCCAAATGAACCAAGAGTAAAATAGAAATAAAGGCTAACAACCTTATTCTATTAAACTTCAGTTTTTTATACCCGACCAAAATAGTCGCGTTGGGTAAACGACCTTAAAGGTTGTGGCTCCTTGATCCTTTTATCTCAAGCATTTAGCATATACTGTATTTTAAAAATAAAAGCCATTTATGTGTGAGATTTTACGAAATTCTCGTATCACACAGAAATTTCCGATCTGATGATTGTTTTTCAATGAACAGTACTGGCAGTTCTCCAAGTGAAGGATCACTTGGAGAACCGCCAATACAGACCTTCAGATTCAATTAAATTTGACCCGCCAGTCTGTTCTTTATGAATTACTGCTGAAGACAGAGCATTATGAATCTTCTTCTTCGTAACAAGATGTCACGCATTCTGTCTAATCCATGTTTTATCTACATTACGCGAGACACAGAATACTAAACGATTATACTTTACCCTGTCTCATTCTTCGTAAATGAAATATTTTGATATTTCATTTACGAAGAATGTTGGTTGTCCTTTGTAAATTAAAATGCACAACTGCTGGTGCTCTCAATTTAATGTAAATTGATTTTGATTACAAATTTTCACCATTATTACATCACTTTTTTACCAGAATTATTCTTCAGAATAGATTTTCCACAAAATGTATAGGAATTTACAAAAAACCCTCCTCAAATGTGATAAGTTTAATTATTTCGTTAAGTAGTAGATGATAAACGAAGACATTTATCAGATTTGTTATCTTTCCTAGCTGACCGAATGACAGTCATTTTTCAAGTGAACCACTGCGGATATATCTGGAGCTAATACTTTACAGAGCATACCATTTTTTAAGGAGAGGTGAAACCTGAACGGGCAAAAGCTTCTTGCTTACCGAGAAAAGAAAGAGAAATATGCTACAGCATTAACAGCCTCAGGACTTTTTAAGTTTAAGAAGTTTGCAACAAATGATGAAAGAGTATTGAGGCTAGTTTATAACTAATATGAAAGTTTTTTTCTAGAATTGAATTAAAAAAAAAAAGAACGACATAATTTTTATGTCAGAGAAACAAATTGGTAAATATACATGCACCCTTTCAAGTTTCTCTGAAAAATTAAACTCCATTTTCATCCTCAACTGAAATTTCCAAACCATGCGGCATTCTTTTAGAGGGAAGCCTTCTTATATCTGACGCAATCAATTATGCTCGTACTAAATGGATTATTGAATAGATACATTTATTGATGCGTCGACAAAGTAATGCATTAGGCACTGCCGATGACGAGTTAGTAAATAGAGGTTCAGCGTTAAAGTACTCGTATATTCCCCAAGGAACAACATACGAAACTATGAAACGTGGGAGAGAACCCATCCATTTTAATTACAGTTATTGTAAATGCTCAAGTGGGAAATAAACTTTGTCGGTCACTAATCTTAAATTGCGTGCTAAAATGATCTCTGCTAATATAATAAAGGAGCAATATCTTTTCTGTTATTATATGTGTATCTTTTATACGATGTGCATTTAAAAAGACAGATATAAAAATAGAAATTGATATTTATTGGATATTACGACACTTCTTTAATTATAAACTTAAGTTACAGTATGTTAAAGAAAACTCGCCCACTTGGATTGTACTATTAGTGAAAACAAGCTGTGTTCTTCTGCTAGAAGAACTATATTAAGAATAAAATAATAGATCAGTTAATAATCGTTTCGTATAGAGTTTCTTGCGACGTCATTGATATTCCTCGATATTTTGTAGGAAACAGAAAAATGAGACGAAGGGTAAAAAACAGAACCGACCTGGAGAGTGGTTTTCACACTTAAACAAAGAAGTAATGGTGTGTAGCATGCTTTACAGGGGCACTTATTTAAATACTCTGACATACCAATATTGGAGAGCAAAACGTATTAATTTACGGCTGCTTGCATCAGAGCTGTTGGACTTAGGTGGTTAGATAATATCTTCTAGTACAGCGGTTCCCAAACTACTGAGATTTACGCACCCCTTAAAAATCAAAACAAGTTTGCGGACTCCCTTCAAAAAAGAAAACCAAGTATGAACACCCGGCTTTCTGAAAAGAAAATTCAAAGTTTAATGTGTGAAAAACTCAACCTTATTCTTATTTTTATACAGATATATAATAATAACTTTATCAATTTGCTATACATAGAACGAATAATTTGAAATATGTATATAATTATATATACTAATTGTATCGAAAATAAGTAATGTTCTATAACGAAATTCATTGTGATTCTATCAGCATTTTTTAAGAAAGTAAACACAAATTACTTGATACCTTCTGAACGTTTCGTGGACCCCCTGGAACTGGTCTACGGACCCCAGTTTGGGAAAGGCTGTTCTAGTACATCCAACCCTGACGTTAAATACCATAATTGTGTCGTATAGAATGAGCTTCTGTCGTGCAGTCCTTAAGCTGCACTGTTTCGGATGTGAAAAGTGCTGAGAAACTTGTACCTCGCTTATACAGCTGAAGGATCAATTATAAGGATTCTTATGTTGCATGTTATCGTGCTGACAGTCTTAACATATGAAGCAAAAGGCAAACCCTTAGTTAAACCACGAATCAACTGAGCTTCCATAATAATCTGAAATGATCGTACTCCAACCAATAATTGAACAGAATGTTTACTAAAATAAAAAAAAAATAAAAAATACACTTGTAAAAATCAACATAAGTAAAAAAAAATCTACATATACAGGTGTACTGCGAAACAATAAAATACGAGGATAAGCTCCAGCGTAGTTGCGTTGCATTTATACCGAGTAAAAATAAAATAGGCCGAATAAAATCCTTCAATGTAACTTTCGATGTCAACTGCCTCCTTTATTAACAGTGTTATTTACTAACGCAGCCCACTTAAATATTATGGCTCTCAAGGCTATAATACCATCTCTTCCAGAGCGTATGGAAAATATCTGGGTTCAAATTGTGTCAAGATGGGAGGAATTATTTATTTTTTTATATCACTGCTGAGTTAGCCAGTCTTGTGTAAAGGCTGCACGGTTAGACTCTTCCCTATCCCTCCCACCCCCAAAAAATTCGGCGTTTATATCTAGAAACATGAAAGCTGACTGTAGAGTACACACATTTTAGAGACACAACATAGTGACATCAAAAACGAAACAACTTAAATCTTAACAAAGCAGGTTCACGGCGAGGAATACACACATTTTAGAGACACAACATAGTGACATCAAAAACGAAACAACTTAAATCTTAACAAAGCAGGTTCACGGCGAGGAATACACACATTTTAGAGACACAACATAGTGACATCAAAAACGAAACAACTTAAATCTTAACAAAGCAGGTTCACGGCGAGGAATCTATGGTAAAACTACAGAAAATGTTGTTGTAATACGGTTTTAGGAGCATCAGCGACTAGGGCCGCTTTGCTCCGTGTATAATGCCTTTAAATTGCGTGTTCTGTGGTCGATTTTCTGTTTTCTGGACGAAAAACCCGAATTTCCGGGAGAGAAAAACATGCTATATCGCAGGAGATCGACTAACTCAGCCACGCTGTGAAAAAGGCCCATAAAAATTCCTCACATCATCGACGGGACTGCAACTCAGATCTTTTCCACCCGGTGGGGAGGATGTCGATTCCACCAACTGTGTCCCACGAAGGCCACAGGGAAGGATATCACTCAGCATGCCCTTGAGCTTAGCACAGTTTTTATTTTCATTCAATATAATACGCTTTTTGTTCTTGAGTTTATTCTCGTGTGTGTGTTTTTTTATCGGATTTTATCAGATGACGGAATATTATTGATTTTACTTAATTTATTTTATTTTAATAAATCTTCTATCAATTACTGGGTTTCTGTGCAGTTACAACGTATTTTGAATGACTATTTTTCCAACCGTTGATATCTATTTGAGGAACCCTCTAATACTTGTGCGATCCCTCTAATACCCTTACTGTTAAGTTGAAGTTAAGGCAATTTAAGGTAAGTAAAACATTTGACAAAGGCGAAATTTTTTCAATCATTTTGTAATTATGAACGGCTAGGAGCATATGTTTTATTTCGAAAATCAAGATACTCTGGGATATAAAGGTTCAATTGCAAAGAGCAAAAAACAAGAAAACAGGCTTCTTGGACTAAATACTTTTTTACCTATGGACAAAGTTATACGTGTAGTATCGTTCCCAATGAAATATTGGGAACGATACTACACGTATCCAACTTTATTAATATAATGAAAAGTCAAAAAGACATTCGACAATAAGTAATATTCATAATTAAAAACTAGGGGGCTTCGCCGACCCCGGTGCACGCTTTTCTACGTAAAATGTAGAGGTATACGCAGTAAGTCAAATCTTTTCTACGTAAAAGACACACCTGTCAAAACTCACTGATCGATATCTAATCAGGAAATGACCTATGTAATTATTTACCTGTGCATTTGTAGTGCGCGGCATTCTCAAGATCGAATAAATATCACTGCGTAATTATTTACCTGCGTTTACATAGGTCACTCAGGAAAAGGCCTTTTACTTCGGGTTCCATAATACATGAGGAATATTGTTGCATCCGAAAGAGCAAGACTAAAATATTTAACTGAAATATTTACAAACTATACAAATATACAATATTCATTAATATACAAAAAAAAAGTTACAATGGAACATCAAATGTTAGACAGTGAAGAACGTGCACGAGGTTTGTGAACGTTATGGAAGCAGTTGTCAATAATTAATTGCATTTGTAATGACGTAATTGCCTGGCCCTCTTCTCCCATTGGCTCGAATAAATATCACTAGGAGGAAAGCTTTTTTTAATGTATAGAGAGATAATCAATGGTATTCAAAATCTATAATCTTATATAAAAAAAAAAGTGCATTTGTGTAAGAGTCAACTCGAACATTATGAAACTTAGAAACCTGAAAGTTTGCAATACTAAGGGAACCTTAGGAGTGTGCATCTCGGTGTTATTTTTTTTTAAACACATTAAACTATTTCTAAACGTTATTAAATTTTCTCATTTCTTAGTTTATTATTAATGCCGATATTAATTAAATGTCATCACCATGTTATAAACGGAAGAGGGCAGTTTAAATTTCACTTTATCAGCTTACGAATTGGTAAGCTTTGCCTTAATTTTTTTAGAAAACCCCGTGTTTACAATATCATACAGATAAACTTAGGAAAAATCAAGACAATTTTTGCGAAATAGTAAATATTCTCTCACAATAAATGGAAGGGTTATATATCATGTCTGTGAATTGAGATAGATGCTTTAAGAACTTAAAAATTAGCGATATTAATTATTTTTTTAAATGCACCATAATATAAATGAACAGAAGATTAAAATAATAAATTTAAATAATAAAATAAGTTAAAATTGATTATTTACGTTAAACATTCAGGTCAACTGTGCCTATTAAAAAAAATAAATAAAAGCAATCTATAAGAACAATCGTTGTATTCCTCAAAAAACTTCCAATACCGAGTAAATATTTAAATAAATTTTCATTGAAATTTAACGTAATCAATGTTATAAATCGATTTTCTTGGTAAATATTTTTTGTGATATTAATTTGTGGGGGGGAGAGATTGTTGCTGTTGTTGTTGTTGTTGTTGTAGTAGGATTTTAGGAGTATTAGCGACTAAGGCCATATTGCTCCATGTATACTGTCTGTAAATTGCGTCTGTTCTGTCATCGATTTTCTGTTTGCTATCGTTCCCAATATCTTTCTCAATGGATAAAAAACCAGAGTTTCAGGAAGAAAAAATCATGAGACCAATTAACTGAGCCATGTTGTGAAAAAGGCCCATAAAAATTCCTTACTTCATCGACAGAACTAGAACTCAGATCTTTTCCACCCGGTGTGGGGAGGACGGAGATTCTAACAACTGTGCTACCACGAAAGAGGAGTGAGCGAGCACATGTAAGACGAAAAAGTATGCTCAAAACCATAGTTCGGAAAACCCACGGTTTTGAGGATAGCCTTTTTGTTGAGATAAAGGTTTTGGTTCTTCAGATTACTTAAATTTGTACTAAAATATTCGATGTACAAAATCTGTATATAATTATTTTAATGAATCCTCAGTGTCCTTTCGAACAGTGACAAAAGAGCGCACTACACGAAAAAAATCACTCATTTAAACGATTGCCAAAATGTTACTCTTATTCAATAAGATACAGGTATTCAAGACAAGCAAACAAGGCATAAAAACGCTTATGAATAACTGAGAATGGATATGAAAGCTAACATAAGGTTGGTGAGAGGAATGTCCACTTTACATTTACTTATTAATTCTGCCAATTTTATGTGCAAACATCATGCGGGTTCTGTTTAATTTCCACTTCCAAATACATAAGTCCACTTTGTGTGCGCTCTTCAAGATGGGTCATTTTGATGCCAATGGATTACTACCATGGAAACGACAGAAAGTGACGTAAGCGACACAAAAACATTTAGCTATTACGTCAAACGCGTGTCAGCCGGTACTTCACTGGTCTGTGTTAATGCGGCAGGCGGTACGTAGTTCGGTATTTTATTTCGAGGTAATCGAAGCCGGGTGATACTTTTGGCAAGTAGGTCATCGTTGAAAGGACAGAACTTCTTTATTGATGAAGAATCGCGGACACCGCTTGATCACGGTAAAAAAGAAAGTGTGCACAACTGCATTCTCGTGTGTACAATTCTATAAACAGCGATAATTGGGTAACATCGGAAAACCGCGTAATAAGTAATTGATTATTAATATTCCGTGGGAACAACTAAGTGATACCATTTTGAATTAGGTTTATTAATCTGTATGCTAATGAACCTATAGTCTCAAGTACCACACCATTGAAACCTCTTGATTTCTCCCCGGTACTTTATTTTATTCATAAATTTGAAGGAACACGTCAGAATGATGAGACCCCTCGTGGGTAGTACAGTTGGTAGAATCGTGGTCCTCCATACACCAGGTGGAAAGCACCTGAGTTAATGACGTGAGGAATTTTTATGGACCTTTTTCACAACGTGGCTGAGTTAATCGGTCTCAAGCGAGGGTAACATGGTTTTTTCTCCGGAAACTCGGGTTTTTTGTCCAGCAAACAGAAAATCAACCACAGAACACATGCAATTTACAGACAGTACATACGGAACAATATGGCCTTAGTTGCTGATGTTCCTAAAACCCTATTACAACAACAACAGAGGGATGATATTGGCACATGGGTAGAGTGTGATGCTCAAGTGAAGGCAACCTTTGAAGACCAAAATAGCTATCTCCAACTGAGATCTGAACTTTAGAGCACTACTGGACTAAGTTCGTTTCGTTCAAAAGGCTGAGTCAAAAATGAAACCCAGAATTGTACAGGAACAGTTCTGCACTCCAAAAAAACGAACCTGTTGATATACCCTCCAGTTTTCTGCAGGCATAATTATTTTATCGCAAAGGAGTGCATTGCAATGTGGCTAATGATACACGTTTCCAAAGTGAAAAAACATGTTTCGGCATAGTCTAAAGTGAGATAGCGAATTATCTATAATAGGAACTTTACACGACATGGAAGATCAATAATCAGATCAAATAACTGTATTGGCTTATTGCGTGACCGATCATGGTGAGGTTTCATTTTTCTCGGGCCATTCATGATTCTTTCGAGGTCTTACTTTCTGTTCCGTATTTGGTGAATTTAACAGTTATCTAATAGTTATGGTACATCTTATTTAGATGAACTAGTGCTCGTTATAATAATCATCAAATAAATTTAGTAAATTGTAAGAGTGGTCCAAAAGCTGCCAAAAATACTATAATACCAAAAAAATAAATAATTTAAATAGCTACCAAACTATTAAATTTAGGCCACCCGAATAATTAAATTCATCTGCTGTGCTGTGTCTTATGTCGGTTAATTGCGTGTGTTCTATGGTCGATTTGTCTGTTTTCTGGACGAAAAACCCCAGTTTCTGTTGAAAAAACCTTGCCATCTACGCCTGAGACCGACTAACTCAGCCACGGGTGAAAAAAGCCCATTAAAGTTCCTCGCGTCATCGACGGGATTCGAACCCGGGCCTTTTCCACCCGGTGTGGGGAGGACGGTGACGATACCACTGTGTTACCCGCGCAGACTGTTTAAATAGCTACCGAAGAGACCGGGTATATTTAAAATATGTGAAATATTTTATATATCTTAAACAGAGCCAGTTCACACACTATTGCCAAAAGTAATCGCGCATGTGTAGTTTTAAAGAATCATTTATTGGTACAAATATTTTGTGACGAGTTACCAAAACTTTGGCTTTACATACACACGTATCGGTAAACTCTGAATCAATTTTCTGATAAAAGGAAGGCGGTAGTTTGATCTATTCCGTAAATTCAGCTTCTAATTGCGGCTGTGAAGGCTTGCCCAAAGCCAACATTTCACTTCATTCCAACGGTGTTCAACACGGTTAAGGTCATAGCTCCGTCAGAAAACATCTGCAGCACGTTGTCTTCAAACCACGTCACTATAGGCTGTGCGCAGCATGACAGTGTGCATTGTCCTACTGAAACCAAAAATGACCCAAGCTCACCAAGAAAAAGGACCACAGACTGTGACATCCCTTCCATCAAATTTCACGGCCATCAGTTCCAATTACAATGGGGTTGTGCGCCAGGGGAGTCAACTCTGTGATGTTTGATTCTTCAGTAAAATTCAATACTTTGCATCTCCCTGCATATCGCCCTTGTACTGATATTAGTTCCTGTGTCCTCTCCGAGCTCCCGATTGACAGTATTTGATGAGAACTGATGCGATGTGTGTACCAATCTTCTGAGCTCTCTCCAGTTGCTTTCTATCGATATCTGTGGTGTATCCGAACTTTTCCTAGCTGAAGTAGCATCTTACTACCGTTTACGCCAGCCACAGCTGATTTAGGCTGATTCATTTTTGCTGCAATGGCACGAACTGATTGGTTGTAAATATGTTATCTATGATAACCCACCGTTGGAAGATGCTAAGCAGCACACCTCACCCGGTCTAGTGTATTCCGTTGAACTTACTTCTATCATGAACGCAGTTGCATTTAAAACTATTGACATGTGAACGGAGGTGGTTCATTCTTCTCAAATCCGAGGGAATGGAATTTTGATACTTTTGCCAATTGTGTGTGTGTGTGTGCGTGCGCGTGCGTGCGTGCGTGCGCATCAGTAGGCCAACAAACACTGTAAGTCTACTAAACTAGTGTGCAAAACTTAAGGACCAGTCAGATTTTCACCTGTAGCTTCTCATAGGAGTGGCATGGATATGGGAAAAGCATACCAAAGGAACTTCGTGAGGTATAAAAATGATTAAGGAAACAATACCGACACAACAACGGAAACAAAACGGTACAGAGAGACTTTATTAAAAATGGCAACATAGCACTGGCTGCCATGATACAGATGCATCACTGGGAAAGATGATGAGGTGGTCCTCATCATCTTTCAAAGGGAAGAGGTGGTCCTCAGTAAGAGATATAGCCACCCCTAATGTCGATTCAGGCTTTGCACTACCTGTCCATACTTAGAACAATGTTGTTGATAAGTTCTTGCGGTAACATCGTCCATTCCTCTGTCAGCGCAATCTTCAGCTGGTGAACATTTTCTGGTGGGTCCACACCCTCCAGAAAATGTTCACCAGCTGAAGATTGCGTTCTAAAGGAGACACCTAGCGTGCCGCCAGACGAGAACACCTCGACCGCCATATCGATCCCTTTCAGTGATGTTTGCGGGGTGAAACTGTGTGGCAACCTCTCGCCAGATTAGCTGACGTCCAGAATCGCTGCTGAGACTGAATCTACTCTCATCAGTAAAGAATACCTTATCCCATTACGCTGCTGTCCAGTCCTTGGGTTCGATGCGCCACTGTAAACGGTGTCTCCGATGGGCAGGTGTTAAAGGGACACAGCGTACTGGCAGTCGGGGAAACAGTCCACCTTTGTGGAGTCACCTAGCCATAGTAAACCGCGATATCCTGCGTCCTGTGCAGCTGGTTTGCAATGGATCCCGCTGTCTGGTGTCCGTCCCTCTTGGCCTGTAGGAGTATATAGCGGTCATCATTTGGGTGTTGTTTTTCGTGGATGACCACCACTGGTCCTTCGAACAGCAGTACCTGTCGTTCTAAAGGCCGACCACGCACGTGAGACGATGCTATGGGTGATACCGAACTCTGCAGCCACACACCTCGCACTTCGACCTTCCTCTAGCTTCCCAATTATTCGACCCCGGGTAAAGTCATCCAGATGTTGTCTACTGGCCATTTCGTTGTCTGTAGCACTGTATGAAACCAATCGAACGTCTGTAACAATCGTGCTCACCATTCGGTAATTTGCACATAACTGCTGCTTTTATCTGTTTATGTGAGCCCTCTCATCACGATTCAAATTTTTGCACGTGCATCAGCTTTCTACTGAACGGCCACAGTTATGCAAATCGCCACAGGCTGTTTCGTTTGATTTTGTGGTTGTAACCTTTAGAAATAGTGTTGGTTCTTAAGTTTTGCACACCAGTGTATGATTGTTCGACACTGCTAGCACATTGATTATTATTGTTATTGTAATTGGTTTCTAGGAGCATCGGCAACTAAGGCCATATTACTCCGTGTATACTCTCTGTAAATTGAGTGTGTTCTGTGGTCGATTTTCTGTTTGCTGGACGAAAAACTCGAGTTTCTGGGAGGAAAAACCATGCTACCCTCGCCTCGATTAACTCAGACACGTTGTCAAAAGGTCCATAAAAATTCCTCGCGTCATCGACAGGACTCGAACTCGGGTCTTTTTCACCTGGTGCAGGGAGGAGTACACAGCGATCTTACCAACCGTGCTATCCACAACGTTGATTATTATTGCCATTCTTCCAAACCGTCGGAAAAAAAAAAACATGGGCTATACTCTCAGATGGACAAGGAAGGAATGTTGATGGATTTTTCCTTACTACGTAGCCGAATGTGCATCCTTCGTCCGAGACCGACTCGGACGAAGGATGCACATTTATCTCTCAGACATTTTTATCTATCGAACGAAGGATGCACATGATTTTATCTCTCAGAAATTTGGATTTTTCATCCAGTAAGCAGGCAAACCGAACGAAAAATGTATGCAATTACAGACACAATATACCAACGCCTCAAGGCCTTAGCCTCCTTGGCACAACTCAAAACTTCTTACTATAATTAATATTCCTAAAATATTAATAACAGCCATTTTCTGGAAAAATTAAGTTCTTTAATAGTACCTTTTAAATTCAATCCATTAATGTAATAGTTTCCTGCAGTGAGTATAACCACCGAATAAATTCGATCTTAATTTTTCTACACTACACAAAAAAAAAAAAAAAAAAAAATTAAAATAACACTTCTTAATTATATACACATATAAAACAAGTTAGGTAATTTACACATTTTGG
Organism: Mastigoproctus giganteus; assembly: GCF_048544385.1. Lineage (NCBI taxonomy): Eukaryota > Metazoa > Arthropoda > Arachnida > Uropygi > Thelyphonidae > Mastigoproctus > Mastigoproctus giganteus. The sequence goes on along the minus strand of NC_143586.1, from coordinate 154,798,114 downwards.
CGCATTTCAGGGGCGCTCGATATTCAAATAACGTACCTTAGTGGTAAAAAAACTTCTACACTGTACTCAAGGAGTGATTCTCAAAACTTCACTACTTGATGGGTAGCTGTGGAGGTAAGATTTGTGTAGCAGTTATCTCTTTTTTAGGGGTGGGAAAACGAGTGCACAGGAGATATGGGTTTGACATGGTACATGGTACAAAGGTCTAGTAGAATATTCTAAACAAGTACTAAAATTTTGAAGGGGATCAGAGCATTTAAAGATATCTAGCAAGTTTCTGTGAGGGGAGAGGATGGGTATGAAATCTGAACTGGTCCCAAAACTTCCACACGAACCAACAAAAGGTAATGAAAATGTAGTATCCACCGGACTTTCCTTTCTCAAGCAATCTCTAAAACATACTTTCGTTTATATAGATTTTTGTGTGGGAATGCGATCCCACCTCTTCGAGGGAAAGGTTTCTGCAGGAAAGCGTGGTGGCGCGTCGAAAGGTAATTGATCCTAAAACCTTCAATAAAACTAATACAGCATATGCTTAAAATCTGACGTCAATCTGACATTTTCTTGTCCAGTAACAGTACGAAGACCACTTTTTCCTGGTGGATAAGTGGTCTTCGTACTATTTTTTTTTTTTTTTTTTGTATGTTCCATTTGGAAACACGAATATAGGTGGAGATCGACATCAGTCTGGGTGCCACCAGACATAAACTGAATAACTGAACTCAACTGTCGAGTAACAGTGAAGCATAATTCTTTTTATGTATAGAGATAACTCGAAATTTTAAGGAAAAATTTTGGAATTTCTGTTGGTTCCATTTTAATGAAATTTAACTAAAGAAATCTTTCTAAAAGATCCAACTATAAAATTTCACAGAAATCCGTCTACTGGAAGTCGAGTTATTGACGGAATTCGAAATTAGGCGATGCTTTTGGGCAGAAAATATTATTTTACGAGACTTTTAAAGCATTAAGATAAATATAGCTATTTAAAACAGAGTTTCTCAATATGACCTATCAAAACTTCAAGGGATTTCTCGTGGCTCAAATATAAAACAACTCTTGCCTTTTAAGAAATTTGGAACATCGGCTGCTCAAGCCAAAGCCAATTCTTATGGTACTTCTAGTTCATAAGATTCAGCGTGTATTATGGCTGTACAAATGCACGTCGATTTGAATACTGTGGGTTCTGAAAAATCCAGAATAATTTACGGAGCGATGCTACTTCTTCCACTCGAGGTCGGGTAACTATAATCCCGATTGAAGAGAGCATTAAGAATTCCTCTAGTCTCCTACGGGATTCGAACCCATATTTCTCCGAGCAGGGAAAACAAGCTGCTAGAACAGCACATGAGATTCTATTAATGAAAGACAAGAATTTTAGCAGTAAGGAGGAGGTGTTTATCCGGTATAAGGCAATGGCTGGGCCGCATCTGGAACACTGTATACAAGTTTGGAAACCTCATTTTAGGAAGGACATAGAGCTGTTTGAAAGTTTCAGAGAAGAGCAACAAGATTAGTTTGGGTTATAATTGAAGTGTATAAGGCTTTAAAAGGGTTAAGTAAACTAAATGTTGATGGCATCTTTGCTCTTTCTCAGATGAAACAAAAAAGTGGACAGATTTAAATTGGAAAGGATGGCTTTTAAAAACAGATGTGCGGAAATTTGCATTCAACCAAAGAGTAATCAATTGTTGGAATAAACTTCAACCTAGTGGTGGACAGTTTGAATAAATTTAAGGTTTGGCCACATCATTTGAAGAAATGAAATGTACGTGTTTTGGCTGGTATACTTTATACGAATATTTTATCATGTTCCCAATACTAATACTCTCCAAATGATTGAAAGGCGGTGATATTGTCACAGAGGACGACACGTTTACCTCAGGCACCCGGTAGTCCTACACGCTTCAGAGATAGGGCGTCGGCGGCCGAATCCAACCTTAAAAGGATAATTGCCACAGAATTCTGCTGTTAAAATGGCCGACATCAAGCTCCACCTTCCCCCATCTCTCAGAGCAACGCAGTTAGCAGATGGCCTTCAACTGCGCAGATTGTTATCCTACATCGGAGGAAAGAAGGCTTATTCACGATCAAGATGGTCACGGGTAAAATTACAGAACCGAATTTCTGGGATCACTGCTCGTTGCGCATTCCTCCCCCTTATTTCGGTCTTCAGCACAGCTACAAGCAGACCATAACCGATAAGCACTCATCGATAGATTCCTTTCCTGCCTAAGCAAATACTATCCTCACTCCAAGTGATTGACAGTGATCTCCAAGAAGCGGTAGAGTACAGAAAGGAAATCTTGGCTACACTAAAAATTTAGAATGCAAGTCCAGCCAACTGCACTTTTGCCTCACGCCTCCTGTACTTGCATGGATGCCAAACGCCTCCTGCACTTGCAAACCCGGTCGACCACGCTTGTTCTGCTCTGCCACTACAAAAATCAATGCCAATTTATGTGTTTAGTATTAGTTTAATGTAATGATTTAATTATACTTGTATTTGTATGCATGTATTTTTATGTAAATATGTATTTGTAACCCCTGGCACCACCTTGCGGTGATGGGATTAATTGTATACATCTTATACTGCAATTAAATATTTTATTATACTGATTGAGCATTTCTTAAGTAATTCTTAAGTGCAGTCTTAAAACACTTCGGGATCCAATTCATCTCGAATTCCTTCAGGGGGCCCATTGGCTGAGAAACACTGATCTAAATTGCATCTATTACGAAGCTACTCATTCATAATTAACATTGAAACTACTCAGTAAAAATTTCTACCAATACTTACACACTTAGAGTTGAGAAAAGAATACCAAATGACTTACGAGTATGTAAGCTGTTTTTATATGCAGGGGAATTGGATTCTGTGAAAATCAGATGTCTTGTATATATGCATGTTCCTCAATTTTTGATCCCAAATGTCAAAAGAAGGCATAAAACGTACGCGATAACATCATCAAACATTTATAGAGATGTACAAAGGGCCCAAGAGATACACAATCCTAGACCACAACAGCAAAACAGACTTGAATAACTGCACACCATTTATAACAGTTACTGTGGAGATGGGTGTTACCCTTCTCTGCACGCACCATACATTTCTTGGGTAAATGTTGAAGTGTGAATTATTTCTGACCGAGGTAAAAAAAAAAAAAAAAAAAAAAAAAGACACTAAATACGGAAAGCGGCTGCATACAGCTAAATGATTCAGAATATACATTAATCATTGAAGGATTTTAAAAATTATATGAAAGTCTCCGTGTAGTGCATTGTACTCTGAGGAGTACTTTTGCGTTATAAACGTTGCATCTGATATCTCTTCTTCCAGTTTCCTAACTCTGAATTTATTATAACCAAGCTAAAGGAGATCTTACTTTGCCTACAACCCCGCACATTTATTTTTAATTTAGTAATTTTATTTTAGTAACACAAACCTACAGAATAACATTAATATTTTTCTACTTACATGTTAGTTAAATGTTCTGTACATGCATAACGGTAAATGCTGTTAATGAAATGATGCGCTATATGACTAAAGTATTCGGAAACCCCCCCGTCCACGAATATTATGTGTCAAAGTGCCCACGCATGCTTATTGGACCAGATACAGCATTAAAAATTTCTCGAGGCCGGTTGAGCAGGAGCAGTCGTTATATCGGAACTTAAGACTCGACGCGGGATGAATTTCGCATCAGGAACCTTTCTTGAGCGATTGGAAATCGTGGGCTGTAACTCGATCTACTGGATATTTTAAAATCAAATTCACAACTGTTATCTATATCAACATCCTTGGACTGGTTATCACCCATCAGAGTAATATCTCAAAGGTCATGGTACAGTAGTCATTGGCGGCTAGTGATCATTGTATAATGAACTGGACAATGACAAATGAGATTATTTTGGTAGCCAAGGATAAAAGAAAGGATTTTAATTTGGAGAAAGAGGACTCCTGTGGACTAAGAAAGAACTATTAATTAGGACGAAATATGCAAGCGTGAAAGTACAGTCTAATTATGATGAATTTAAGTCATTCGTCATCGAAGCCATGCGTGCACTCATTCCATTTAAGAAGTGTACTATAGATGGAGGATTCCGATGGATAAAAAGCAATTTGGCGAACTGGATGGAATAGAAGGAAGCAAAGAATAGAAAGAAGCGGGAGGCTGGTATCCATACTTGGTTCTCTTAGCTAGTGATTTCTCATATTTATTTCGCCGGTCTAAATTTGTTAGTAATATCACAAGGATTTGGAATATTTATTTCGTTTCTGCACCTTCAGGTTCCACTTACAAAGTTAAGCATTTTTACAACTGACCTCGACATTAAAAATACGCATAATTATTTATAAACTATTACCAGCTAAAGATACACAAAAATCGATCGTAAACAATGTTAAAATTTGTGTTACAAAATACATAAATAAAACTAGTTAACAGTAATAATAAATATGCATTACAAAGTACACCATAAAAATAATCTAAAAGAATCCATACGCTTAAACAGTTGGTTTTAATTGAGATTAAGAAATGGGTCAGTGAAGTTTGTGTTAGACATTCTTTCAGTGATTAATAGCCAAGGATACCACATGAAAGTCTAAGTTCATTGGGCTGATATGCAGGTCCCACTCGTGAGGCAAGTGAATCGAATTTTGGCGAAAGATTCTATTAGATTCTATTCTCTAATGCTATTAGAGACAGAATTACCACACGTCCGGATTTTCTGTGCTTTTCACCTACGTCACACACATCTGGCCCATTTGTAGTGATACTGTTCTTCGCAGAGATACGAGGCGGAGTTAAACTGACGTTCTAGGAGCCACCCCTTACATAAACACATGTCCGATGGCTAAATATTAGGACTGACTATGGACTTGTAAGTGGTGGGCACTGAAAAGCACATTGAGAGATTGAATCCTTATGTTTCCACAAAAAATGCACAGCCACTATTAACGCTGGTTTACCTACTGCGATAAAACAGGTACAATGAATTGTAAATTCCTAGAATGCAGTGGCATAGTATAGACGGAAATTATTTTTTTAAGACAACTCAACATATACACTAACTTTGTCTATTACTTCATTTCAGTACGAGTCTAGAAAAGACCCTAGTTCGAATCCCATCAATGGCGCAAGGAATTATGGGCTTTTTTTTAACAATGTAGCTGAGTTAATAGGTCTCTGGCGAAGCTAGCATGGTTTTTCCCCTCCCAGAAACTCGAATTTTTCATCCAGAAAACAGACCATAGAACATACGCAATATACAGATATAATATATACGGCGCAATATGGTCTAAGTCGCTGATGCATCTAAAACCCTACAACAACCAACCAATAGGTACGAGTCGCACTGGCATGCTGTACAAAAAAATATCAAACAAAATAATAAAAATACATTTAATGAATTACGTATACTACATATACATATAATAATAGTCTAAGCAAAGTATATGTACACAGTACACAGTTTCCAGAGATATTTTTTGAATCGACTGGTTCTAAGATTAGATTTTAAGTTTGGTAACCTATGTTTTTACAGATAATAAACCGATCTTATCTCCTGATAATTACAGTATTATTGTTTTTCAGTGTACATAAAAGGTTAACATCTGGAGTACTTTCGTCTAACTGTTGTCCTTGGTTTAGCAATCTTTTATCACTTAGCTGGAGTCCGTCCAAAAGAAAATCGCCAAAAGAAAATCGCCAAACTTCCAGGTACACGTAAATCTACTCTCATAATGCAGTCAATGCTAATCCTAGCTTCACCTAGTGACAAATGTGCAATGCACGATCAGCGCCTTTGCTAAGTATTAATAGTCTTTTCCTCAACTGTATTTGCTAAAATGGTTACACACCGCCCTCTTAGGTGCAGTCTATAATCTTTCGGATACGTAAAGTACAAACCAATTATGGAAATTTCGATAGCAGAAATAGAATGCGAGTTTAATGCTCAAGTTAACGTGCTAATGGAATATACTAGAAAATAACAGAAGTGCAAAATATGATGAAATTTAGGAAGAGCGTTATGGTCATTTGTGGTTTTTTTTTTTACTTCACACTGTAGCCGAATTAATCGGTCTGGGGTAACCATTCATGTTATTGAATGGTTATCGTTGTATCTCATAAATGGATCTAACACGATCCATCTCAAATGCCTAAATCAGATATTTATAAATAAAAGCGTAGGCTTCCTAAACACGATGAATATCAACTTCTGACGTGAAGACAAAAAAGGACCAGATGGAAGGCCTCGAAAACATATACCTGCATATACTTTTTTAAGGAGCGTGCAACCTTCTGATGACTACTTATTACTCTTACTTTTGCATGCATTGCTATACAGGATTGTATATTTTAATTTTAAAATAATTTTTAACTTTATTCCTGTCTTAGGGGTTAAGGTGCATTAACTGGTGTATCTCATAAATGCAAATAAATCAACGAACATGTAAACATTTGATACCATATCACACATACGATTGTTATATAAATTCGAGAGATGTGGCAATGGAGGAAGATACTACCAGTGATGGTTAAGTGGTAAAAACAGAGTTATCAATAACCACTACTCTTCATGGACTAATCTGATAGCACTCGTGGGTAGTACAGTTGGTAGGATCGCCGTCCTCCCCACATCGGGTGGAAAAGACCTGAGTCCAAATCCCATCGATGAGCTGAGGAATTTTGAGGGGCAACTTTTCACAACGTGGCTGAGTTAGTCGGTCTCAAGCGAGGGTAGCATAGTTTCCCCCCAGAAATTCGGATTTTTCTTCCAGCAAACAGAAAATCGACCAGAAAACACACGCAATTTACAGACAATATACACGGAGCAATATGGCCGCTAATATAGTCGCTAATGCTCCTAAAAATTCAACAACAACTAATGTGATGTTCCACAGGGGTTAGTGTTGGGCTCCTTACTGTTTTTAATATTTAGTAATTCAAGTTGATGTCTGTTTGGTGATGACACAAAGGTGGGCAGAGTGGGTAATTATCGTAATCAGAGTATGTTACTGTCAACAGGAACTAGGCAAACTAAGAAGGTGGGCTGTAAAATGGCAAGGGGTAATAATACATTTGATATGAAATTCTCTCAGCAGCGCAAACAATCTGCTAAAACAGCTCATGGGGTTTTATCATTGATATACAGGAGCTTATAGAATGAACAATGAGGTGATTATTCCATATAAGGGAATGGTTAAGCCACATCTGGAATACTGCATACAGGTCTGGAAACTTCATTTTAGGAAGAACATAAGAGGCAGAACTGTTGAAAAGGGTGTAGAGACAAGCAACAAGATTAGTTCGGGGCACAAAAGGATATTATTACCAAGAAAGGCTGGAGTTCTGTAAATTGCAGTCTCTGGAAACTAGGTTACTTTTACTCTTTACAGCCAGATAATTCTCCCAATACTTAACTATGGGAACACGATCTGTTCCCATAGTTTCCTTAATCCATCTAGAGTACATAAAGTCAAGAGATACACTGCTATGTTGGTCTGTATAACTACGCCTGATTGTGGACTAATGGGCAGGACTCTCAAACTTATTTATTCCGCAGTCGTTTTTCCAGAAGTCTCTTACTGCGGTCCTGCAGTAAGAGACTTCTGGACACACATCTTGGGAAGAATCACCTTTTCATGGTGACCTAATAGAAAAGAACAAGCGTTTTAAATGGTTAAGTAGACTAAATACCGATATCATCTTTACTCTTTCTCAGATGAAAAGCACATTGAAGCATAAATTTGAATCGGAAAAGAATGGCTGCAGAATAAATATGAGGATATTTGTATTCGGCCAAAGGTTAATTAATGGTTGGAATAAACTTTTATCAAATGTTCTGGAGGTGAGTAGTTTGAATAAATAAATAAATAAAAAAGTTTTGGACAAATTATTAGAACGAATGGGGAAATGATTTTTTTTTTTTTTTTTGACTGATGCTTTTAATGGTTGAAATTATGCATGGGGATGGAACTTGTTTATTTGAATGCGTATTTATCATTCAAATAAATTTAAGCAACAAAATCTATATTCATACCTATGTAAACTAAATGTTCTTTGAACATTACCCAACCATCTTATCAACTGAAAGTTCGTCATAAAAAAAAAAAAAAAAAAAAAATAGAATTCAGTGAAACTGCATACAACTTGTCCTTTTCTCCCGGAAACGCTGGTTTTTTGGCCACCAAACAGAAAACCGACATCAGAACACACGCAATTTACAGACAATATACACGAAACAACATGGCCTTAGTTGCCGATGCTCCTAAAACCCAACCAACAACGTTTCCTTTATGTGGTGTAATTATCCAAAAATATAAGACAATCGTCCGAATCTACTAGTTTGCAATCGATGTACTGCCATCATAATATAGGAGCTTTTAGGGATGGAAGGCGGCGAGGAGGAGGAGGAGGAGGAGGAAGAGGATACGGGTCTTCGAAAATATTTTAAGAGACACGTCGTTATAATTATCAATAAAGATATTGAATTACCACTACTTTACACAGAAAATGTATTCGCTCGAGGGACATGGAGGGCCACGACAAAGTCAGTTGAGGTGATGAGTACTGAAAATTTTCTCAGTTACTGAACAGAATTACAAAACTAAAAAAGTTTGATTTTTTAAGTAGATTACTGTTTCCATTAATTCTTATTACTACCATAAGAAATACTTTAGAATTTCTTTTTAGGTGTTTCCATTATCTAAATAATGGTTGAATTTGGATCTTCTGTGAGTTTCGAAAAAATAAAACATAACATTGTTTAATGTATACATAAGATTGTTCAATCAAATTTACTTAATAATACAATTATTATTTATCTATAATATGACTATTGGGCTACCATGAATATTTATGACCATCCCTCTCCCCCACCCCACAAAGTTCAACCTCGCGATACATATTTAACATAAAAGACATGGTGCTCGTAGTCAAAACGGCATTTATAATTCAGTTAAGTATTTCATAATGCAATATAAGTTTATAGCAAAATAATAAAAAAACAAAAAACAGCACAGAAAGCATTTGAATAAAACAGCTGACCCATGCGGTCTCGCTATCTGTGATCTAGTGTTCAGAGACAACGAGATGAGCAATCAAATCAATACATTACATATATATAAAATACTACAATCGGTATTGAATATCGTTTACTTTTTATAACATACAGAATTATAGGGGTACTAAAATTCTATTTGGCACTTCGGTTCTCATTAATAAAAGATAAACATAAATAAAACTAAAAAGACGGACTACGTAACTTACGTGTTACGCTAACACTGGTCCCTGCATCCACAGATGGAAAATTGTATGGCAGTATCCACGACTACATTATTGATACCAAAGCGAATTTACTAAATAGTAGCGAACTATTTCATGGAAACCACCTGTGTTGGATGAAAGTGGAATCATCCTCGCAAAATATGACGAACTACGAATCTTAAAACATTCCCGGCGCTTCTTCTGATTACCGGCCGACGCACTTTCATGCTGGTTTAGCGCCCTCTAGTTGTGAAAGTAGGAAACATTATAAATAGTGAAAATGGTTTCATATTTCGCAGTAATGGTACAGTTGGACATTGTTGGCTGTTACTTGATCCGAACTATGCAACGTTATTACAGGATCTTTGATCTAAACTTTAAGAGGAAAAAACATAAAAAGAGATAAATTATTGTTCAGTTATATCTTCCTTTGAAAAATGTCTGAATTTTTCTTAAGTATGACAAAAAAAAAAAAAGGAAAACAGCATATATTTCATAAACCTTTGCAGCTCGTATTATATCTCGTATTTGTTTCTCTATCCTTATTTTTGCAAAATTTATTATTATTATTATTAATATAAAATAAAATGGTATAAAAAATTCAGATTTATTTACATTTTAAAATTTAAAATATAATTTAAATATATTTAAATTATATATATATCTATCAAAATGAAAATTATTCTTATAATAAAAAATAATAATAATATATTATTATTTCATTTTGAATAATAATTTTCAAATTATTATTCAAAACGAAAAAAAATAAAATATGACGTCAAAATCAATTTAAAAAGCTAGGTTAGATGAAAACTTTCAGTAAACAATTTTTTATTAAGCTTATGCATCGACTTAAAATAAAAAGTACATTTTTATTTTAAGTAGAATTATTACATTTTCCTAAAATTAGTTCTGAAAATTTTTAGAGAGTGGAAAATGAATCTTGTCATGATTGAGGCATTAGAAAGCAGCAGCCCTGAAATTTTAAACATAATTGGTTTTTATTTTTACAATTTAAATAAAAGTTCAAAGTGATTTCCTTCAACATTTTTCTTGGCCACGTTTCACTGCTCCTTTAACTCATTAACAATTTCATTGCCAGTTTAAACTGTAATTTATTCTACCAGTTAATGTACAAAGAGCAATACTACTTCACCGTGAAAGTTCCTGTCACAAAATGATATAACTGCATGTATTGGTATGGTTACATCATTGCGTCACGCAATCACCTAAGCAATCTATTTCGTCATGTGTGGATAAAGGAAGATTGCAAAGTTAGCAGTGTAAAAGTAGTCAGCCTTTAAGGATGAAACATAAAAGTCACCTTGGGTAAAGTTTAAGTATGGATCTTTACAAAAATAGTGGCTATTATGTAATAGCAGTAGTAGTAGTAATAGCAAATGAGGCAAGAAAGCAAAGTTATATAGCATCGACCAAAAAAAAAAAACTAGTTCATTCATCCGTACCCTCCAAGAATTTGTCTAGTTCTCCCTTGAATTTATTCAACCCATCCACTTTCACAACAGATCGAAATCTGTTTAAACAATCAACTGCCCTCTGACTGAAGGCAAACTTTCGCATATCTGTCCTGCAACCATCCCTCCTCAACTTGAATTTATATCCCCTCGTGTGTAGTCTCAGCAAGTGGAAAAATACCATTAACATTCAGCTTACTCAATCATTCAATCCATCCATTCAACTCATCAATGAACATGATTCATTGAGATTTTATACACTGTTGATATACTTATTAGAATTTTGTTACAGAATTATCGGGGGGAACGAGATAATAACTTGTCCTATATAATATTTCTTTCCCCAGTATGATCACTGTTATCAACCGTAATCAACGAAAATTGACTGCCCATGTATAGGTTGTAAGTCTTCAAATCCAATTTTTTTTTTTTTTTCCCAATCAAATAGAATTCGTATATAATTATAAATGATCTTAACTTCTGGTACTCTGCTATAAAGCAACAAAGCACGTAATAATTTTATTTTGCGATCTCGTGTTGTTGATGTAGTTAGTTGCAGTCTGTCAACAAACGTAACACACAGCAGTCGCAAGAAATATACTGAGTGGACAGAAATCATGGGATACCTAGTAACGTGTAGACCCACCTTTGGCGCCTCCGTAGCCAGGTGGGAAGGAGCAGCAGTGCGTAGTACACGCTTCTTGATTAGACCGGGGTTCGAGCCTGTCACCACCAAATACAGAGGATGTGGAAAGGTCAGGGAATGACAACTGCATATCCCGGAGCAATATGGCCTTAGTTGCTAATGCTCCTAAAAACCAAATAACTAACTAGGCCCACCTTTCGCCCGGATAAGGGCAGTCACACAGCGAGGCATTGAGTCCACTAGTTCATGAAAGTGTTCCACGGGTATTTCCATCCATGCTTGTTGCACCGCTGTCCATAATTCCGTTGCATTCCTCTGTGGAGAATCCAAAGCTCGAACGGAACTGTCCACGGCATCCCACAGGGTTTATGTTTGATGAAAAGGGAGGCCATTCCATGTGCTAAAATCTTCGAATGCTCTTCGAACCATATTCTAGTCACCACGGCTCTGTGGGGAACCGCATTGTCCTTCTGGAAGAGTCCATTCCATTGCTCTGTGGGTGAACGATGACCATGAAAGGATGCTTGATTGATTGATTGATTTGGTAGTTGTTGGCGCATCGGCTTCTGTGGCCGTATTGCACCTCCCAAGGTTTTTGCAGTACTTTGATCCAAGCCCGAGGCGGGAATCGAACCCGCGACCTTTGGGTTGCCGGGCAGGTACTTTACCCACTCGGCTAGCCCGGTCGGCTATGAAAGGATGCAGATGGTCTGCAAGGATGGACACGTGACCCTGACCATTCAGAGATGTATCTAGACGTACCAGAGGTCCCAACATGTGCCAGTTGAACACGCCCCAGACCATTACCGACATGATGGGTGCATAGCTTCGTGCGAAAACCGCACGAAGCTATGCACCCTCCCGTCCGCTCGAAATAACTGGAAACGGGACGCATAGGACCAGGAGACCTGTCTCCAATCATCCAATTCCAGTGCCGATGTTCTTTCGCCGAGTTGAGGCGTAGAGTCCTGTGTCGTGGTGTTAGCAATGAGACTCAAGTGGGTCGGCGGCTCCCATAACCTATTGTGGCTAATGATCGCCTGATGGTCTTGGTAGAAACGTTTTTGGCACCTTCCTCGTGGAAGTCGGCGGTGATTTGTGCCACTGTCGCTCTCCTGTTAGTTGAAACAATGCGAGACAGACGTCGACGGCAACGTTTATCCATCACCTTTCCCCCCCCCCCCCCACGGCGCTGTCCAAAATGAGATGTTATTCCGGAAATGGCGTATTCCCGATACACTCTTAATATTGTCGAACGGTGATAGTGCAATTTCTGTACCACCTCCGCGATAGAGTGACCCCATGCGTCGGGCACCCACTATCATCTCTCTTTCAAAGTCGGTTAACTCACGACGTTTATCCATACTGACATCGAATTACCGTCTACGTGAATGCAGCGCACCTATATACGTGCCAAGAGGCGGGTTCGTCCACTAGCGAGAGGGGTGACAGCATCGCGTTGCCTAGGAACCAGATATACCATGAATTCTGTCCTTTCAGTGTATAAATAAAATAATAATAATAATAATAATAATATATATATATATCGGTATTAAAGGAAGCCAAACATACACTCATACATTCACGAAAACGTGCGTATATTACACGTGGTGATGCGTATTTGCGGCCAATTTGCATATTGTGTAGGCTGAAATATCTTACTACTCCCTCCATCGTAGCCGAGTGGACAGGAGTTGTAGTGCAGCAGTACACGCTGTTTTGAGTAGACCGGGGTTCAAGCCCCTGACTGCTAAATATAATCGATCCGAAAACCCGCACTGAACTAGCGTGGCAGATTATGGTTCATTTCCCTCAACATGAATTGTTGAGAAGGCTTCCATCCTGCAGTGGATCGATAATGGCTGCTGCTTACCCCTTTTTTTTATTCCCTCCACCTGATATCAGCTACGTTGGTTGGTTGATTGTTGCAGGGCTTCACATTAGCGACTTAGACCATATTGTGCAGTATATATTATGTCTGTAAATTGTGTATGCTCTGTTTGGTCCAGCAAAGGGCAAATCGACTATTTGCTCTTTGAACAAATCATCAACAAATTGACTATTATTGACTATTATATTTGTTGAACTATCATATAAATTTTTATTTGCTCTACTTTATGTAACATGGAATTCATAGTATTTTTTTGCAGCGATCTTTATGTGTCATATCAGTAGTTTTCAACCTTTTTTTAATAACGGAACCCCAAACTCATTTATTTTATTTTGCGACACTCCTACTCATTCTCTCTCTCTCTCTCTCTCTCTCTCTCTCTCTCTCTCTATATATATATATATATATATATATATATATATATATATATATAATTAAAAAAAAATAATAGTAATAAGTTTGAGTAACTTAAACCCAAATTACGTGGCACCCCTGGAATTTTGTTGCTGCACCCCCGGTTACAAACCACTGCGTCATATCAATGTGAGTGGCATTACACAGGAGTAAATTGATGAAATTTATTTCTGTTTGCGTCATTCATAACGCTTTACATACTTAAGTGAAGTTATTATTATTATTTTCATGTAATGTATTTCGTACTTACAGTTAAATATTAAATGTGGCAATTTCTTTGGATAAACTGGGGAAAAAATGAAAGCGGGGAAAAACTTCAAATAAATTTTCGGATAACTGATATTCTATTTTATCTCACTGGTTTTATTACAACTCCGATTACAGAGGTCTTTAAAGATTTCTCCAGTGCCGATATAACCAAAACAAACTCATAAAATGACAAAATTTTATTAATTTTAATTATCACAAGTCATTTTGTTGATGAGAGCCATCTACCACACTAGGTAGTAGATGACTCTAATCAACCGGTGCAATACCACCACTTTGCTTATTGGAGGCCTGAAGTGGTGAAACCCATGTTTAGTCTCCAGAGCAAAGGTATGGTCAAACCTCCCCCATCTCTTCCAGCATGCAGTATAATTGATGTCTTTTGAGGTTATGATGAACACAATGGCGAGATCCAAACTTCCTTACATTTCGAGGATACAGTTGTAAAACGGTGTTCACAGGCCGGCCACTAGTTAATACACCGGACCGAACCTATCGGTAACTCTCTAGGAGGCTTCCGGATCAGCTAGTGTATAATCTTGCTGCCTCTACTCTGCCAGATAGTAACTAGAGGGAGTCCGAGTAGTGTGTATGTGGGGGTGGGATTGTCGAGGCCACGTTATGTTAAGGATCTGGATATATTTTTATCATGTGTTCGCCATTTCCAAAACTTTCATTACTTCATATAGCATGTCCCCCCCCCACCTTTTTCTTACTACTGAATACACTATGAAATGTCAAATTAATAGAGCAAATTTATCTGCAAAAAGATCTAAACCTCCCGAACACTTCCTAGTCCATTTCACAAATATACATGGTCTCAGTTCTAATCTCAATGATGTCCATTTCCACTTACAGTCTGCCAAACCCCATGTACTTTTTCTGACAGAATCTCAGTTATCGGTTGATTCAACCACTGCTCATCTCAGTTGCCCAAATTATTCGCTGTAAGCTTCCTTTCTCCTGAAAGGTGGTACTTGTGCATATGTCCGTTCTGATATTCCCTATCAAAGACTTGGTAATTTGGAATCTGCTTTTTTCGATCTTCTCTGGCTTAAAATCTCTCTACCTCATTCTGCCAAATCCATCTGTTGTCTCTATCGTTCTACCAACTCCACTAATCACTTGGAGCTCTTTGACTTTTTCCAGTCCAGCTTTCCTAACAATGAGGTAATTTTCATTGGTAATTTTAATGTTCACATCTCCAGGTGGCTTTCGTTTTCTAGTCATACAGACCTAGCTGGTCGAGATGCTGAGGCTTTTGCAATTACTAATGACCTCGCACAGATTGTTCATTTACCTACCAAAATACCGGACAATCCTAACCATACAGCCAGCACTCTTGATCTTTTCTCACAAATAACCCTTCTAAGTACACGGTCAAAGTGAGTGGTCCTTTAGGCACCTCGGATCACAAATTGGCGATTGTCTCTTCTCCAATGGAGCCTTTATCTCATAGCTATTCCCAAACTCGTGTTGTTTGGCATTACAAGAATGCAGAATGGAATGACCCGTGAGATTTCTTTTCTTCTTTTCCTTGGTCGGATTACTGTTTCAAAACTCCTGATGTCAACGTTTGGTCAGGTCGTGTCAGTGAAATTATTCTTGCAGGAATGGAATCCTTTATTCCACACTACACCTTAAAATCTCGTCCTTTTTCTAAACCTTGGTTTCCCAATAAATGTTCTAAGGCTGTTCAAGAAAAGAAGGTTGTATATCGTAATAGGCTTGTTTCCAGTTCTTCAGTTTCATTTTCTGGCTACACCAGAGCTCGCAACTATTGTAAAGCAGTTATTAATCATCAGTCCAAACTAGATTTTGAACAGGCTAAGGGTAGAAAACTTGCTTCTTGCCTTAATGATAGTCGAGCATTCTGGTCTCTTGCCGAAGCTAATGGCCGCAACCTTTTCCCATCTCTGCTCCCACCTCTATCAAAACCAAATGGTTCTGTTGTCACTTCAGCCAAGGATAAAGCTGACCTGCTATCATCCCATTTTTCTTCCAACTCATGTATTAATTATTTTGGTAAAACACCTCCCACCATTCCCAGCACGCTCCATTCAATGCCTCTGGTCTTCCGTCAAAAGGGTGTCAGAAGAATTTTGACTAATCTTGGTGCTAAGAAAGCTCCAGGTCCCAATGGTATTTCTCCACTTGTTCTCAAAACCTGTGCTCCTGAACTTACTCCTGTTCTTTGCCGCCTTTTTCACTTTCTTATTCTAAAGGTGTTTTTCCTGCTGCTTGGAAATTTCTTGATATCCAGCCAGTTCCAAAAAAGGTGACAAATTCCTCCCATCCAGTTATCGTCCCATTGCAATTACTTCTACTATTTCTAAAGTAATGGAGAAATCAATTAACCACCAACTCTTAAACTATCTAGAAACCTTTCGTCTGATAAACGATTGCCAGTATGGATTCCGTCAGTATGGATCCACTGGTGATATTCTTGGCTTATTTTGCCCGTTTATGACAAATTCAATGGAAAAGTTCGGTGAAACACAAGCAGTTGACAGTTGCTCTTGATATCTCAAAAGCTTTCAATCGTGTTTGGCATAAAGGTCTTCTAAACAAGCTTCCATCTTATGGTTTGTCAACTGTTTTTTGTAATTGGTTATTCAGTTTTCTCTTTGACAGCTCACCGAAGGTGATGGTAGATGGCTCTCTATCTTCCAACTTCTTCACTAATGCTGGTATCCCCCATGGTTCAGTTCTTTCCCCAAATCTTTTCATCTTGTATATTAATGACCTTCTTCCGTTGACCGGAAATCCTAACCACAGTTTTGCCGATGATAGCACATTGCATTCCACTTTCCATTTTGAGAAACTTTGTCTTGCTCAATCAGCTTCAACTTCTCGAAAATCTGCTACCAATTCCTTAAATGCCGATCATCAGATAATTCTCCAGTGGGGCAAAGACAACTTAATTGATTTCAACTTCTAAAACTCAGTCTTGTCTTATATCTCGCAAAAAGTATTCTTCTGCGCCTATGCTTATCTTTGGTGACACTCCGATTTCTAGGCAAAATGATATATCTCTTTTGGGGATTACCCTGACTTCTAATCTCTCTTGGCACAAGCACATTACAAATATTGCTTCCTCTGCATCTAAAAAACTTGGTTTTCTCTTTCACTCTCGGCGTTACTTTTCTTCCAAACAGCTGCTCACTCTGTATAAATCCCAAATCCGCCCAGCCATGGAATATTGTTCCCACAACTGGGGGTGGTGCCCCCAAAACCTCTCTCAGGCTTCTAGATTCCATTCAGAAGAGGGCAGTTAGATTAATTAATGATTCATCTCTAACAGAGTCCAAAGTAACAAGGAATATGATTCATTAATAACAAAAAAAAAAAAAAAAAAAATTCCCTTTGAAAAAGTGGTGACATCTTTTGACAAAAAATGCAACTTTAAAAGTGCTTTATTTAAGCTTAAAACCAATGATATGGGTTGCAGCCTACTTAGAGGGAGAAGAAAAATCTGGGTGATTGGCAAAATTTTTGATAAAGCACATGGATCGCATTAAAAATAAAATATAATATAATAATAAGTACCTACAATTTTTTTTCTAAATTATATTTATAATATGGATCTGGTAAATTAATTTATTTAATTGAATATAACGTGCGTTAAATGAGAAGTACTTGTTTGTTTAAAAAAGGAATAAAACATTTTATTCGTAACAGGATAATAATTTTTAAATTTTTAATTTTTAATAATATGTTTGATTCGAGCGTTCCTTTTCGTAATATCTTCCATTTCGACCTCTGATAAGGATTAGTGTTTCTCTTATATAAAAATATTATTAGACAAGATATGTAAAGTGCCTATTGCTTTCATCGTCTCTGTTAGTCTGGCCGCATGTAATAAATCGACTTTCAGTGGGAGTTTCATAAAATTTTATATTTGGGTATTTTTAGAAAGATTTATCGAGTCATGCCAAATTTCATTAAAACTGTATCAATAGAAATTCGGCTTTTTTCTTTTTGTAAAAATCTCAATTTCTCTCTGTATAAATATATTTCAGATAGTTGGTCATTATTAGATGACGAAAAGTTGGATTCGCACCATTTTTTTTTTTTTTTTTTTTACTGGTTAATACAGTAAAAAAATTCCACTTCGTTGCATCATTTAGCTACTATAATAATAACACTAAATAAAAATTCCTAATCCCATAAAAAGTACATCTAGTTAAAATGCATATATATACTATCCTTCCAAAAGTATTCGGACACCCTTCCGATGCAGTGAACGGTACAAAAAGATGTGCAAAGCAGGAACAGATTTAAAAGCGTGAAGATAATAATAGCAGAGCTATCACAAACAAGCAGGAGTCGCCGCAAGGTTCCTTGTGTTCCTTGGTTCTTTTGGCATATGTACTTTTTGTGGGCGTGGATTTTTATGGGAGATCAAAATTATCTTGAATAGCCTCTCTCGGATATCAAAATCGTATGTAACAGGTCTTAACGACTGATTTGATCGCTATGCTGATTATGATGTTCTTATCTTTTGTTCTTTTTTATCAGATATGAAACAATGATAAACGCCAAGTACTTGGATGCAAGAAGCATCTGAGCAGGAAGGAATCTGTCTGTAAAGTGAGATGAAGTATTGTAATACTGAGGAATGGTTGCGTCCTGAGGGCTTGGACGAGAATCCTCTAATGGCATTGGTTCCAAAGTTCAACGAGCTAACCAGACCTGAAATAATCTTGACAGTGGTAATGAGTCCTCTTCAAGCAATCTCGGTGCCAAGCATGGAGCAACTGAGAGATTCGACCACTACCGAGGCATAAATTGTGTTCCAAGCTGACAGAGCCCATCGAATTTGCGAAGGCAACGATTTCAAGTAACAAAGGTACTTTTCTGGGACAACTTTTCTCTAATTTCTCCGTTTGAAAATCAGTAAACCGAATACAAATCGAAATGCTTCTTTCACAACATTAATTTTATCCCGGTAAAGAACAAATAAAACTGTTTTCTTCACAAATTGTAGGAAAACGTCATTTTTAATTTTCCTAAGCGCTTTCACGTCCAGTGCAACGTTTATAAAAATTAAAGGCGAAAACTAAACAGTTAATTCCAATCTTTATTTGTCAGCAAAGTTTAATCATTTCTACAAATTTTAAAAATCATATCATTACTGCTTCTCGGTAACTTTTTAAATTCCTTGTTTTTAATGACAAATATTTCAAACTTAATTCATATTCTTTATTGTTGAATCCTCCAGATGCCTTAATTATCCTGAAATATCCAAATTCCACAATTAATGAGGATCTGAGTGAAGAAGCTAACCGGTTTCTACGCTATTTTAAACTTTAAAAAGAACATGCTTTGCTGCCACCTGATGGCAGAACTAGGTACTACACCATTATCTATAATGAATACGCTAATGAAGGTCTGGTGATTCAATTTTCGTGGCTTGCTTTGATTTGTTGGTTTTTATCTCCATCATTAAAGCATTATACGTTGTGGAACACTACTGTTTCCGTTTGTTTTTATACAAGACACGCAGTTTGAATTGGTTTATTGCGCACGCGTATATCAACACCAATTGAGCCAGATGTGATTATTACTTTTTAATTCTGGGAAATATCCTGAAGTGTCCGATCGCGTGACTCAGTTGGGCGATGAAGCGTATTACTCGCACAGTAAGATGTCTATATTTAGTGGCGTCTTTAAAGACGGTCGGATTACATACTACGCACGTGGCAAGCCGCCTGTCCAGACGCAATTTATGCCGCCGTGTTGTCATGTCGCTGACAGTAGTCCTCCAGCCAAAACATAAAGTTCTCAAGCATCTTCTGTCCTCCACCCACCTTCGAGGTATTCTAAAGTTTCTATTTCTGTCATAATTTCCTTTGCTGCGTATATATGAGTTTTCTTTATTGGGAAGTTTAAAAAAATCAAGGTGTCGCTACATTTTTTTTTCGTTTTAACTCGGTTTTTGTGTCTCCAGCTATTTCGTTTTTCATTTTCAACCGTCCCCTTACTTTTTCCTTAAAGAATCTGGCCAACAGTTATTTTTCAAATGAATTCTTGCCATAGCTCAACTTCTGAAGATGCTTCATGTTCAGCTCAACCAGATACTACTTTCTTGGCAGAGGCTTCTGCTGCTAGCCTTCACTGCAGAATGTCGGATTACACGAGTGTCGGAAGAAAATAGAATGATAAATCATTTCTGCCTGTCCTCGTTCATAAGGTTCTCTCATTCCATACTTTATTTAAGTCGAGAAAATCTGCAAGGAAAGAGTTTGTGGTGTGAACGTAGTTTTACATCTCAAGACGTTGCCGTGATGCATTAGTTGTCCAATGTGGGTTTATTTTAATTTTAACAAAGAACGTTCATTCCTTACACACCCTAAAGAATGCATTAATTGCAGATACTTCTAATGAAGAAATTAATAATTAATTCTATCATCTGTATTAGGACGAATACTGGGCGAATATCCCTCCACCTATTCTCGATTCATTTCTATCTTTTGTTCTTCGTTTGCTGTCTGAAAATTTAATTTTCTTACTTGGAAGGAGTTATTTTTAATTCGTTCCACCATCTTGTTTCAAGATGGTGGTCAATCATATTAGAACTCACATGTTTAAAGAAAATTTTCTGCCAGCGATGATTTTAAAGTCTCTAAATATATGGACTTTAAAAAAATAAGTGCTCCACTGTCCAATACCACCTAAATCTGACATTTTCAGCGGTACAGGCCTCTACACATCGTGAGGAAGATTCAAAAAAGTGGTGAATGTCATCTACTGAAGATATCTTTCCACATTTGCTGTACTTGTACTCTAAGCTGGGAAACCTTTGAACTGGTCTGGGAACGAAAGTACTTCCCATCATGTCTCAGGCCTGTTCTATTGGAAACAGACCGAACGATTTCGCGGGCGAGAGAAACACCCCAGTGTCACAAAGTCATTGTCAGATTAATTTGTGTAGTAGGCGATGGAATGCGTTGTATAGATACGGATTATATGAAGAGAAGGAGCACAGACCACAATAAGATATTAAAATACCATGCGGTCAATCAAAGCGTCATAAATAGTGACCAGATATACAGCTGTTTCACGAATAAACGGTGATCGCTCTTCATACCATGATTCCTGCTGTTGCCACGACAAGAACGCAGGATGAACTACCATTGAAATCAAGCTACTCATCACATCAATCTCTTACGTCGGCTCTATGTTGCCATCATTGAAAAAGAGCTGAAGATGTTGGTAATACACGGACCAATACAAAATGAGAACACAGCCACATTTCTGTCATCTGTTAATGATGCTTGTTGATGCAAGCGGTGCCACATCTGACTGCCCAATAATCCGCCCCTTCTGAGACGATATCTTCTCAGAACACATGCCAAGGGACTCGTACTAACTTAGCAAACCACACCACCTCACCTCTTGCCCTCATGGGTAGCACAGTTAGTAGGATCGCCATCCTCCCCACACCGGGAGGAAAAGACCTGAGTTGGAGTCCCGGCGATGATGGGGGAATTTTTATGGACCTTTTTCACAACGTGATTGAGATAGTCGGTCTCAAGCCAGGGTGATATTTTTTTTTCTCCCGGAAACTCTGGTTTTTTTTGTCCAGCAGACAGAAAATCGGCCTCAGAACAAGCAATTTACAGACCCTAGTCGCTGATGCTCCTAAAACCCTATTACAGCAACAACTTCACCTCTATTTACACAAGTGCAGTACTCTAACGTCTAAGAAACACTAGCACGTGCTGCACAAACAAGATCTGCAGTTGTGCTTTTGCTTCTAACGCCAGGTAACAAAGGCAACGAGGCGGCAGTGCGTTATGTCCGTAAATTGCGTGTCGGTTTGTCTGTTTTGCTCTACGAGAAACGCCGAGTTTTCGGTAAAGAAAACCGTTCAACTGAAATCGACCAACTCCATTATGGAGTAAAATTAGAAGTTATCCTCTTGAAGGGATTCAAACCCAGATCTTTTCCACAATGGTTACCCGCTAGGAGTAATCATATGGTTCTACTGTTACTTCAGTGATTTTTTTGAGAAACTAATCGTTTAGGTTTTCATTCAACCTTTCAAACACCCGTTCACTCCTGGAGAGGTCAATTTTAATGATGAGCACAGTATCCAAAACACCGTTGTTTATAATAATTTTTAAATGCTAAATTACAGATGTACCTTCTCTAATTCACAGAGTTTCTGTGACATTCATCCCGCGTTAATCAGTAATGTTAATTGTAAATGAAAAGCCTTTATCAATGTAACTATGAAGCAAATATCGCCAGTATTAATTATTTTTTGATGCCTCCAATGAGACAGTCACAAGACCTGAATTAGTCTAGTTGTAAATTGACTGATGCGGAAAAATTAACCCTTTTCTGTAAACAAGAGTACCAAACATCCCAAGTAGCCATCAAAATAGATGGCGTTACCAATTTTTTCACAAACTACAATGAGTTTCTATAGCAACCGACAATTTCAGTAACTGGAGACGTGCAATACTAACCGAATTACTAACAGACTCAGTCAGGGACGTTGTCACAGGCTTGGATTACTTTTCTATAGGACAACAGGATAAGTTATTTTTATATGCGCTAAATTTTGTGTTGTTCCTTGTTGAAATGAAGTGGCAGGAAAAAAGGGTTTCGAAAACTCCACAATAAAGGAATGGAATCCATGTTTATTACAATACGATGGGTACTTTGCTAAACAGGCTCTCTGAATCTGTTGATCGGAATCTGACTAACATGGTGATGACGTCATTTGTCAGCAGGGATTCTGGGATAATGAAAGGAACGAGTTCCACACGGAAGGAGCTGTTTAAATTCGCGCCTCTGTCAGCATCATTCTTTTTCTTCTTCCCTGTGTTCTTTATTCTCCCTCTGCAGACTTATCACAGAAGCCGCGTGAGGTATTACAAAGCTATTACTGTGTGCCAAATGATAAAACACAAATCACCTGCCACATATATGCAGCCATTGTGAATGCGTACGTTGTTGTTAGATGGGTGTCAGATGTCAGTCCTTCTGGCAATTCTTCATGCCACACACGCACACATAGGTGTTCACTCCTTCTCTGTGTGCGTGGAAACGTGTCATCAGCATTGTTCCATAACGGATGTTTTTTTTATTTTAGGACGTTTAAGATGACAAGCAGAACTCCAGCGGTTGTTATTTGACACTAATCGGTGGTAAAAATACGAGGATAACACTAAAGATGTGATGATTGAAATAATGCCAACATATTTAACCCCATTAGACTTGTGGAATGGTTGATCAGGGGTTGGTCAATGCCAAAAATAATAATTATAATATTGTACATTGTTACAAATTTCATGCAGAAAAGTTACCTATACAGAAGCAAACTAATTTTCTTTTTTAACCAGTGATCCAGCGACTGAATAGATGGAAAATTATGGAATGGATTTTGGTCATAACGTGATACGCTTATTCTTTTTGAAAATCTTTTATAATTATATAAAATATACACTATTTCCAAAACTTTTTGAATTTGAAAGTTTCGGATCTCAATCCAGTCTCAGAGATGAAAATCCTTGGATTGCCAAGAATTTTCATCCCCAAAAAGATAAAGCTTCCTTAGAAAACACACACCCGAGACCCACCGCGATTTTGGAACCCTAAAGAAACTGCGCCACTACACTCAGGTAATCCCGCCTTAGTTACCCTGCCTTCTCATGCCCTGAATTGCTTCGATGTTGATTGAAAATTAGACAGTTGGTTCCACCGTAAAAGAGTTGCGTAATCCTGCCCTAATCATAAACAGTGTTTGAAGTTCTAGAGTTCAAGAAGTTCTAGAATTCATAGGACTTTTTCTGGCTCAACTAAACTTTAAAAGCAGTTAAAGGTTAATAGATTATTTCAGATTATTAGAATTTTTTTCTTTTTTAAAAATTCATCTTGAGACGTAAATTACTGTTAATTTATGTTGAAGAAGAAAACCCAGAAGTGGACTTGACTTAAGGCTACGCGGAAGTATTCTTGTATTAGACCTTATCACTTAAACAGGATGTCATCACCAGCTGCTGCTTTGTGGGTGGAGGAAGGCCAAACACTATAAATCAAGACTAGAAGTAGTTTTGGTCATGAAAACGTTTTGGGATAATTCAGGCCGGAAGTGAGTCGAGATTTAAACGACATGTGACGGTGGTTATCACAAGCCATGAAGAAAAAGACAATGATGGACGTTTTTGGATTCGTTGATTAAAAGTTTGCTAAGTTGCTTTAACCTTCGACAGGAACTTGTAGTTTATAGTTAAAGAATAAAACCTTTTTTCCATCCAGTCCACAGCGTTCAGTTGAAGTATTTTCCTGTAACTTGTAATTCTCTACTTGATTATCACTAAGATAAGAGAATAACAGTGGACAGAAATTTTGTTTTCAAACGTTTACAATTTGCAAGTTTTTCAATAAATATGCTGTTGTTTGTCTTCAATGGGAACCAAACAAAAATGAAAAATTCAGGATTGACTGATGAGATTTAATTCTCTTGAATCTACACTAATTTTACTTCTAGATGAGTGCTGGAGAGAATCTTTTTTAATAAAATTTGGCAAGGGCTAGGCTGTTCTGTAGATGCAATTGTTGATATGGTGGTGAGTTTTTATTTATTTTATTTTTGAGGATTTCTTTGGAAATTTGATTGCTTTGGTCGGTATGGTATACCAGTTCATATCATACTCGAAATAAGATACTGAAAAAAAAAAAAAAAAAAGCCCTACTACTTTTTTTTTTTTTTTTTTTTTTTTTTTAAGACCTGAAACACAAAAGGTGTTAGAGCCCTTAGTACTTAGTACCATGCGTTTGGATTGAAGGTTGAGAAGGCAGAGTTTTGCTAACATTAAACTTAAATTTTTTGTCGATTGTAATTTTCAGGAAATAAATGCGAAGGAAGGTTGTTCCAGAAACAGAAGTCGAAGGGATAATTGAGGAAGGAGAAAAGTTGGTTCTGTGAGTTTGAAGTTGGAGAGTAAATGGATGTTCACTGGTTATATGTTTGGATGGTTGGTTTTTTTGGAGGGAGGTGAATTGCAGAAGCTAATTCAGACGAACAGTGTACAGAAAGTATCTATATAAAAGGCGTGCAGCGGACACAGAACGACTATGAGAGAGAGAGAGAGAGAGAGAGAGAGAGAGAGAGAGAGAGAGAGAGAGAGAGAGAGAGAGAGAGAGAGAGAGGAGGAGGAACTTTGTAAGAGATGGATCATTAATTAATCTGGCTGCCCTCTTTTGAAGAAGGCAGATTTGAAGAAGGATGTTCACTGGTTATATGTTTGGATGGTTGGTTTTTTTGGAGAGAGGTGAATTGCAGAAGCTAATTCAGACGAACAGTGTACAGAAAGTATCTATATAAAAGGCGTGCAGCGGACACAGAACGACTATGAGAGAGAGAGAGAGAGAGAGGAGGAGGAACTCTGTAAGAGATGGATCATTAATTAATCTGGCTGCCCTCTTTTGAAGAATCTAGAAACCTGAAAGAGTTACATCATAGGGCGGATTTGAGACTTGTGCAGAGTGAGAAGATGTTCAGCAGAAAAGTATCACCTAGACCTAGAGCGAAAGAGAAAACCCAGTTTTGTAGTATGCAGAGGAAGCAATACTTGTGATGTGCTATTTACCCTCATTAGAAGTCAGGGTTATCCTCTCTAATAGAGATATGTGATCATGCCTAGAAACCTGAGGGCCATCGGAGATAAGCATAGGAATACTAGACAGAGTTCGAACTGGAGCGCGATTGAAAGGACCATTAAGAATTGCTGGTGAGTCCTATGAGAGGGAAGGTATCTACTCCTTTCACTCTTTAGAACAAAATAACCCACTAATAAATAAATTGATGAAACAGAAATGTGATAAAAATATTACAGATCTACTGTGCGCTTCAATAATTATGCCAAACCAACTTATCGGCCCTACTGACAATTTTTTCGAAACTGACCCTTCTTGGCGAAAATCCTAGCAGTTAATGTCAGGTTATTTCACATTTATATTTGATGACATCAAGCTGCAACTATACTATTGCATACGCATTATAAGATAACTGTGGTAACTTTTCATCCATGTAGAAATAAATATTATAGTTTTAACTTTATTAACACGTGAAGCATCAGTTGATATAAATTAATATAAAAGTAGAAGCACTATTGGAATGAATCGAAACACTACACCCACGCACACACAACACAAATCGCATATTAAACAATCCGTATACCACCAAATATTACCCCTGTGTTGAAATATAACGATTGGTCCAATGTTTATCGATCAGTTGCGTGGGTAGCACAGTTGGTAGGATCATCGTCCTCCCAACATAGGGTGGAAAAGACCTGAGTTTGGGTCCGGTCGTCGATATAAAGGCCTTTTTCACAACGTGGCTGGGTTAGTCGGTCTCAGGCGAAAGTAATATGGGTTTTTCCTCCCGGAAACTAGGGATCTTCATCTAGCTAATCAGAAAATCGACCTCAGAACACACACAATTTATAGACAATATATACGGAGCAATATAGCCTTAGTTGCTGATGCTCCTAAAACCCTACAACAACAACAACAACATAGTACGATTTTATTCCTCAACTCACCACAAAAATTAATTGCATCTAGACAAACAAGGGAAGAATGCGCTCTAAGACAGTCACCATTAATTGCAATTCTGTGCCTAATAAATTACGATATCTCCGTCTCAGCTTATTTGAAGTGCTCATGATGTCATCTCCTACAAATTACGACTTTTTTGGTGTTTTCTTTCAAAAGCACGTGTCGAGTGGTTCTATATATAGACACAGACAGGCCACAAATAGTCTCGAAAATATGGGAGAACTGCCTTTATGCAATAGCCGGATATCCCCCTAATACTCGGGAAGAGTAGCAGATCCTACTTTAAAACGCTGAAACTTTACAATCCATCGTATACTTGAGCAGCAATTTTAAAAAATGAGTAACATCAGTCCTCATAAGTTTTCACCCCACTTGAATGCGAAGAACATTACCCCCCATAAATAATGTCGAAAAAAAAAAAGACTTTCCAGGAGTTTATAGCACACCTTATAACATAAACAAACTCGTTAATTCTATAAGTTTTTTATAGTTCTTTTAAGAATGAAATTTTAAATTATTAAAAGTATCCAAAACATGGATATTTAGAAACACAAAGTACACCGCCAACATCCACCCTAACTTGCCAAAATAAACTTTACTTCAGGAACTAATTTCAGAATGTGCTTCTTAACTACTAAGTTTCTTTCAAACTTATTTGGAATTACTCCAAAGTGGCAATATTGACACATCATGAATATTTACCTCTTTTCTTTTTTTTTCCTTTGTTTTCTATTCTTTTTCAGAAAGTTTAGAATTTTCAATTTATTTCTTTTCATGTTTACGTTTCAAGTGACTGCAAATTATCTTCGCTAAATACATGTGAAAAAGTCCTTGCTGGTAGCACAGTGCTACCAGCACAGTGCAAGCATCAACTGCCCCCACACTAAGTGAAAAAGGTCCGTTTCTAATCCCCTCAATGACCCGAGGAATTTTTATGGACTTTTTCACATTGTGGCCAAGTTATTTGGTCTCAAGAGAGAATTCCTGGTTTTTCTAACAACCAGGAATCGACCACAGAACACACTTTGTCGTATTGTTGTTATTGTAGTAGGGTTTAGGAGAATCAGCGACTAATGCCATATTGCTCTGTATATGCTGCCTGAAAATTGCATGTGTTCTGTGGTCGATTTTCTGTTTGCTGGATGAAAAACTTCAATTTCCAGGAGAAAAAACCGCACTACCGTCGTCTAAAACCAACTAACTCAGCCACGTTGTGGAAAAGGCCCATAAAAATTCCTCCCATCACAAACCGGATTCGAAGTCAGGTTTTTGTCCACCCAGTGTGGGAAAGATAGCAATCCTACCAACTATGCTACACACGAGGGCTGTTTTAGGTGCGAAAGCACCTAAAACATCTCAGACGAAAACAGTTTTTCGTCTAGCAAAACAGACAAAAACCTTGACTAACTCAGCCACGGAGTGAAGAAAGCCCATTAAAGTTCCTCGCGTCATCGACGGGATTCGAACCCGGGCCTTTACCACCCGGTGTGGGGAGGCCGGTGACGATACCACTGTGCTACTCGCGCGACTGTCCAGAGTCACATTTGGGAAATGTCTCTTGAAATTCTGGAGCCTTGAGCACAAGGAGGGGGGTACTGCGGCGATGTCTGCCTGGCAACCACCAACCAACAGATGTTGATGTGATCATGCTTAGATGAGCATAGATGAAGGAATGCCTTTATTTTTAGCACATGGTCTCTGTGGACTGTGGGCGCGTATTGCAGGTTGGAGCAGAGTGCCGATTTAGATGTTGTGTAGATCTGGTGCGACCACAAGTTGGCCCACTTCAGCACACAGAATTCGAGGCCCCATAGTTTTCTGAGGCTGGTGGGTGGTGCTGCAGACCAAACTTCCACGGCATAGGAGAGCACTCTACAGAAGTAAGTTGCAAGGTATTTCCTGATTATTTGCTTATTGTGCATTTTGACCAGATCTATTTTCATTCCCCAGAAGGCTCTCAGGGCTTTGGAATACTGAGCTTGGATTTGTTTTTTATAGGTGAGGTTGGCATCAAGGATTACTCCTAGGAATTTGACACTGTCTGTGGGAGTCAGAACATTCCCTATCAATTCCGGAAGTAGAGAAGATGTAGTATCAGCAGAAATGATCCGACTTGGAGTAAAGATGAGATAGTTTGACTTCTCTGGATTAACTGACAGGCCAAAAAATCTGACATACTTACAGAATGTATTTAGGTAGCTGTTTACAGATTCAGAGGCGGTTTGTCTTTCTTGTGAAGGACCAACATGGCGTTTGCATGGCAAGTAGCAAACAATATCATCAGCATACGATAGGAACGCTGGAATTTGATCCATTAGTGGAACGAATATTACTGCAAATAGCAAGGCTGAGAGAGAACCACCTTGTGAGGTCCCTATCTCTACGCTTTTACAGACTGTAATGCCATTGCCTTTGAAGTGATATGGTGCAAGGAAGCCTAAGGCTTATGCTACACCAGCCAAAAAAAAGAGTAAATAATAATAATAATAAATTAAATTAAAATAAATAATTAATAAATAATAAAAGAAAAGGAAATAAACAACCTATGCATTTCCTTCCTCCAGTAGGTAACTACAGAAGAAAAACTCCCTTCACGTCAAGAAAAACCCTTCACGTCAATGAGAAATTCTGGGAATGAAGTTGAAAAAAATGTAATTAATGATGTTGAAATTTCACATGTTTACTTAATAAAAAAACTTTCGAGCCTACAGGCGGGTAAGGTTCCTGAGGTTGATAGCATTTACCCTATAATCTTAAGGGAGGCTGCAAGTGAGTGCATTGAACCAGAGGGTAGTTATGCGAGCATCACTGGACTGTGGAGTGATTCTGTTGGATTGGAGAAGTGGCAATGTGTCTTTATACATAAGGGCGGTTCTAAGAGTGAAGTGAGAAATTACTGGCAGGTTAGTCTGACTTCAGTAGTAGGGAAAATCATGGAGACAATAATCAAAGTTGGAATTCAGGATCATTTAGACAGAAATGGAATTCTGAAGAATACTCAGCATGGTTTTGTGAAGGGAAAATCATGTTTAACTAATCTGGTTAGCTATTTTGACAGGGTCACTGAAGAGCTGGACGTT
Source organism: Mastigoproctus giganteus (assembly GCF_048544385.1). Taxonomy (NCBI): domain Eukaryota; kingdom Metazoa; phylum Arthropoda; class Arachnida; order Uropygi; family Thelyphonidae; genus Mastigoproctus; species Mastigoproctus giganteus. The sequence continues at coordinate 154,768,487 of NC_143586.1, read as the reverse complement.
GGGAATAATTTCTACATTGTTTATTTGGATTTCAGCAAAGCATTTGACTCAGTCCCACATGAGCAGTTACTTTATAAGCTGGAACAGGTTGGAATCACAGGGAAAATCCTTCGACGGATAGCTGAATGGCTTCAGGGCAGGAGGCAGAGGGTTGCAATAGATGGCTATTGTCAGATTGGGTTGATGTAAGAAGTGGGGTTCCCCAAGGATCAGTATTAGGACCACTGTTGTTTTTGATTTTTATAAATGACATCGATGAAGGGATAGAGGGCGTGATGTCTAAATTTGCAGATGATATAAAGATTGGTAGAGTAGTTAATGATCGTCGCCAAGCAGAGCTTCTTCAGAATGACCTAGATGGACTTCAGGGATGGTCAGAAAAATGGTAGCTATGCTTTAATCCAGCAAAGTGTAAGGTATTGCACCAGGGGAACAGTAACCCGAAAATAACTTATACGAAAATAACTTGAACAAAAGCCGGTAGTGGAGGAAAGGGACGTTGGTGTTACGATACGGTCAGACTTTAAGTTCTCTGAGCATTGTAGATAGGTTGCAAGGAAGCCCCATGGTGCCCTATCGATGATGTATCGAACAATTGCTAGTAAAGATAAGGACGTCATAATCCCATTGTATTGTTAGACCACACTTGGAATACTGTGTTCAGGTATGGAGACTGCACCTAAAGAAAGACATTGTGCTTCTTGAAAGGGTGCAAAGACGGGTAACTCACCTGGTGAGATCGGCAAAAGGGCGTCCTTATGAAGAAAGACTTCGAATATGTGGGTTGCAGAGCTTGGAAACTAGGCACTTTAGAGGAGACTTGATTGAGGTGTTTAAGGCTCCGAGAGGAATAAGCAAAATGAACGAGGACGAAATTTTCAGTTATAAATGATTCTAGAACTAGGGGCCATAATTTCAAGTTACGGGGAGAGATGTTTAGACTGGATTGCAGGAAGTTTTATTTTAGCCAGCGAGTTATAAATTACTGGAATAAGTTGCCTACATGGGTGGTAGAGGCTGATAGTTTGGGGAAATTCAAAGGTCGACTGGATAATTACCTACGAGAGGAGGGAAATGCTTAGGTTGTCTATTTCCGTTTCTCTTATTTATTAATTTTTATCATATATTTTTTTTATTTTCTTCTTCTTATTATTATTATTTTATTCCTAACATTTTATTTATATTTTTGTTATTTTATTATTATTGTTATTTATTTTATTGTTATTGCTATTTATTTTATTATATATTTTTTGTTTGGCTGGTGCAGCATAAGCCATAGGCTTCCTAGCACCATGTGGCCATTCCTAATACGAATACTAATATTAAAACTATCCAGATGACCTTTGAATTTACTCACACTGTCAGCCTCTACCACCCATGTGGTAGAGGCTAACAGTGTGAGTAATTTATAAATTACTGGAACTTATTCTAGTAATTTATAAATTGCTGGCTAAAATAAAACTTTCTGCAATCCAGTCTAAATATTTCTCACTGTAACCTGAAATTATGGCCCGTCGTTCTAGAATCATTTATAACCGTGAAAAATTCCTCCTCATTCATTTTGCTTATGCCTCTCAGAACCTTAAACACCTCAATCAGATCTCCTCTAAGGTGCCTAGTTTCCAAGCTCTGCGACCCACATATTCGAAGTCTTTCCTCATACGGACGCCCTTTTGCCGATACTGTATGACACCTTAAATTGCTTGTGGTCGATTTGCATGTTTGCTGGATGAAAAATACGAGTTTCCGGGAGAAAGAATCATTCTATCCTTCCTTGCATCATTATTGAGATTTGAACTCAGATCACTTTCACCTGCTGTGGGGGTGGTACAGTTATACCCGTATATTACGTATGACCGATCCACAGATGTGGCTTTTAGCACAGGTGAAGCAAACGGCCATTAGGCTACAGCGCCATTCGCTTGTGATTTCGAAAAGGTCCAAGTTACCACTGCCAATACAAATAACTGTTGAAGTATTCTTATACACTGGTGTGCAAAACTTAAGGACCAACACTATTTCTAAAGGTTACAACAACAAAATCTTTACTTAAGGTACTCTTTACTGATGAGAGTAGATTCAGTCTCAGCAGCAAAATTCTGGACGTCAGCTAATCTGGCGAGAGGTTGGCACACGGTATCACCCGCAAACATCACTGAAAGGGATCGAGGTGTTCTCGTCTGGAGAGGCGTTATCTTGGATGGACGTACACAACTCCAGATACTGGAAGGCGGTACTGTAACCGATGCACGCTACTGTACTGAGGTAATCCTTCCCCATGTGCGTCTGTTCCGAGGTGCCATTGGCCCTGAGTTCGCGTTTATGGATGATAACGCCACACCCCATCGCACTGCAGCTGTTGATATGCTTTTGGAAAGTGAGGACATTGTTCGTATGGATTGGCCTGCCCGTTTCGCTCGATCTAAATCCCATCGAACACATATGGGACGCTCTGGATAGACGCCTAGCGACACAACCACACTCACCAGAAAATGTTCACCAGCTGAAGATGGCGCTGACAGAGGAACGGACGATGTTATCTCAAGAACTTATCAACAACATTATTCTAAGTATGGACAGGCAGTGCAAAGCCTGCATCGACATTAGGGGTGGCCATATCTCCTACTGAGGACCACCTCTTCCCTTTGTTCCATCTTTGGCAGTGATGCATGTATATCATGGCAGCCAGTGCTATGTTGCCATTTTTGAATAAAGTTCCTCTGTACCGTTTTGTTTCCGTTGTTTCATTCATCATTTCTATACCTCACAAGGTTCCTTTGGTATGCTTTTCCCATATCCAGGCCAATCCTATGAGAAGCTACAGGCGAAAACCTGACTGGTCCTTAAATTTTGCACACCAGTATATGTTAAATTTGCCATTCAGTGAAATTTTTGTGCATTATATTTGTAGTACGTTTACCATACAACCATGAGTGGTAGCTACTGAAATTTTTAGCACGGCCCTTACTTAACTACCTCTGCTAAAGTAATCAAACAACCGTTTCTTCACACGCGTGTCTTGCCAGAGAAGGGAGACTTGACCTTTGGATGAGCAGCGGTTTATGGAGAAACAGCTGTGAGGAAGCTGGAAAGAATTTGATTGAATGCAGAAGGCATGTTAGACAGGCGGTCTCTACAACAAGCTGTGGTTCGCTGGCAGGAAGCATTATTGTAAGGGAACGTGACCCACTCTTCACTCAATAACTCATCAGTAATTCTAGAGATTCTGTACTTTGGATTTATACATTCCATTTGTTTTTTTTTTTTAAACCAGATTGTTAAGTGACAGTCCACTATTATTTAAAGTTACCGAAGGTCAATAGCTGGAAAATAAGTAAATTTTATGCTTCTACTACAAACAGGCACCAGTGAAATTAATCATCAGATCTCATCGAGAGGGAGGATCGGATTGTTTTGGATAAAAAAACAAGACAAAAAAATCTCCAACTCCACCTGAAGCTGGTTAAGCCAGGCCCAGAAGGAGAGAGAGGGGTCAGAAGCATTAGGAATTTCCTGTGGTGGCCTGCAATGAGAATTGAACTTTTTCCAAGCTTCCGTGAAGGCCCCTCGCGTATTCTATCTAAGTGACTTATACGCAAGCCCTCGTGCTTAGTACAGTTGGTAGAATCGCCGTCCTCCCCACACCGGGTATAAAAGACCTGAGTTCGACTGCCATAGATAACGGGAACAATTTTTATGGATTTTGTTAATCGATCTCAGGCGAGGGTAGCGTGGTTTTTCTCTAGATAACTCGGGTTTTTCATCCAGCAGAACAGAAAATCGACCACAGAACCAATTCGCAGATCGTATACTGGAGCAATATGGCCTTAGTCGCTGAGTCTCCTAAAACCTTACAACAACAACAAAATCGTATCCAGGTATCATTGCAAGGGGAGGTCATGAGGACCAGATTTAGTTTTTTTTTAGATATAACTAGGAACACTCATACATATAAATAATGTTTGATTGATTATCTTTTGAATATTAGGAAAGCATATGAATTAAAATAAAGCATATTAATACGTATTAATCACGAAAAATGACAATAATTATTATTTCCAAAGATTTGGCAATACAATACAAGGAGCTTTTTCTTTAATTTCCAATTTGATTAAGGGGGCATATGCCACCTTTACTCCCCCTGAATACTCAAACAAATGACATTTCAAATAGAGCTGTTAGAAAAAATGGCTTTTAAATTTAAATAGAGTTTTTTGGAAAAATGGCTTTTACAGCTGTTTTAGAAAACGAAATTTTGTTTAAATTAAAGAGTTGTAATAATTCTATTGAACAGCAGGGCTCGTTGATTGCACTGTATGCTCTGGGAATAATACACAGTAATAGAGATAATATGGCGCTGACAGTGATGGATGCTTTCATGCTAGTTCCACGCACTGTTGAGTTTCTTATAGTGATGGGTATAACATCTATCTTGGTCCTTCTCTTCTTCTTTCTTATAATCGCCTCTTCACAATCTAGCTCAAAGTTACATACAAACTTTGAAAGTTGGTTTTAAAAAATTACTATTGAGGTCGGTTTTCGGCCAAATTTTGTCTATTCAAAAATGCAAGTGTGTTAACTGGATCCGATTTCTATGTCTCTCAACGTTATGACCTTAATTTTCACCTTGTATTTGTTACTTGGGTTTCGGATGAAAAGAAAGTGACAAAGTACACAAATAGGAAGCACTTTAAACATAAGGGGGAGATTTTACACTTCCCTGTGGATAGTCAGCCTCCAGTCTTTCATTGACAGCTAGAGAGCGCCTCTTGTGCTATTTATGGCCTCCGCTTCCTACCGTTGAGGTCATGTCCTTACTGTGTTGAAGTTTCCTGTGCGCATATATTTTGAAGCCAATCACGCTGCGGTAATTTTCTCCCATCACGAGACACGTCTTCATATGAGTTTGAGATATTTCAATTTATTTGATGGCCTCCTTTCTACAAATACCAAGTAATAAAAAATTCAATCATTTTAATCCACAGCACGTGGAAGGATCAAATGTGTGGGTGAAGCATCATTTACTTTTTGTTTGACGTAGATAAGTTGGTGACAGAATCCCTCTTAATTGTCACTGGAACTGGCGCCAGATCGACATTTGTCTCGCCCAGGAAGATTTATCAATTTGCTTCTAGGGTTGGGTTATTTTGTCTTGTGTTTATAATGTGGGGATTTGTTTTCGAAGAAAGAAGTAGTTCGGGAGAACCGACGTCCCTTTTTGAAGGCACCAACCTGGATTGAACCCGTCTAGCGAAATCTCAAACTTCCCAATAAGCTGAGTGACCACCTTATAGACTCCAAAGTTTAGCTTTTATACAACTCTATGTGATATGGAATCCCTCTGTGGAATCAGGATTTCGCTGAACAAAGATTGAAAACTATTGATGCTGTAGGAATACAGAAATACATTGAAACACACAAAGTGAACATACATACAGAAGAATTGTTTGCGAAGTTTGAATTAATAACAAGGAAACTCCGGCCATGAAGTGTCAGAGAGCAGGGTCTGAAAATTATGGTGTTCTAGGTTATTTTTGTCTATCTATCTCTGTTTGGTTGAACAGGACTAAACATGTTTCTAAATCCTTCAAGGTTTTCAAATTAAAATCAAAATCTACGAAGGTATCAGCCTATATTGATTACTGCCGATGTACTTCGACGTGTTTAAACAAAACGTATGAATAAAATATGAATAAATTTAAAACTTTAAAAGAAAAAAATGATTTTGTTTTACTAGAAACATTTATAATTTTCAACTCGTTGGTTTATAGAAATATATAATTTTATACCTCTTATCGGAAGACATGTCGGATTCAGAAATATAATTGATAAACAGATATGGACGTTCATCTTGTATAAACGCTTACATCCAAGCTCAAAAGAGCGAATGAATAGTCCCCAATTTTCTTTCTACATTTTCCCAACCCAACTTACTCTCCAAAGCTCCTGACTGTCTTGTGCCCTGTAAGACTTTAACACTAAGAAAGTAAATGGCAAATATTAAGCAGTCGGAAGTGTCTTTGGAGAGCAGTAGAACACAAAATTCTGATGACTCATCTCTTCCATAAAGCTAAAGTTAATATGCAAATCTGGTTGCAAAAATCTGAAACAATTTCCTTGACAGTTCGCGTTTCTGTTCAAAGGTTAACTGCTCGGTGGACGCGAACATTGCGTTCAGTTATTTGTCGGATTTCTGCATTTAACAAGGCGTATATTGACAGTCATTAATGGGGCAGACCTCTTAACCCCAACTAAGTTCTCCCCACCCGCGAAAGATTCATATCTGAGGCAAGTGGAACATGTGAACCAGCTCATCTGCCAAAAAAATTCCACGCATGCTCAGTGCTAATAATACAAGATGAATGACGTCTTCCAAGACTTCTGTTTACATTCGTCTAGGGTGACGTCACCAGACGCTGGTAGGGGATAGAAATTTCATATTTTCGAAAGTACCATTGGCCCGATAGAGAGCGGAAGTAGCCATATATGACCAATCGGAACGCAGCAGTGACCTTCTGACGGATGGCGAAGAGAAGTGGTATGAGAAGAGTACAGTCTCGCTTCTGCTGTGTGTGAGCCATCAGTCTTGCTGCCGGGCGTAGAAGAACACCCACTCCTCTTCATACAGGTAAGAAGTTTTTCGAATTATGGCCATTAATTTGTGTGTAATATACAGTGATGTGCAAATAATTCTTGGCTACAACGACTTCATTTTATTTCTTTTGTAGTTTTTAGTGTTTTTTGAAATATTTTAAGTACTTGATTGAGTCGAGGTAAGATCATCATCTTATTTCATAGATACTATTTGTATCCATATTCATAAGAAAATTAGTGTTTGCATTGTCAGGATCGCATCTCTGCAGTACTTTCAGGTGATGCAAGGAAACTACTCCAAAACCCTTAACTTTTTTTGTTTTGTTCCATCACAGTACCGCTAGTTCTCAATGTCCTATCATGATATCCAAATAATGCTCTTGTTTTTCATGGAATCGAGTTCAGTACATTTCGAATCCCGATATATTATCGTCAATCATAGATCTGACTGCCATCCCTATTTAAAGTATCAGTTTAAGCATGAGCTGAATCCTTAAAGCACATTCCAGCGTTCTGGAAGGTGCTTTAAGGATTCCAGTGATTTAATCAATCAGAGGTCAATCATAAACATTGATCTAGTCTTTGGTTGATTGTATTCGTACTTTAGCGGCAATTTATGATGTTCAGAAGGGGAGGATTAAGGGGTAAGAATTCAATTGCTTTCACCAGAAAATCAGCCATACGTATATAAAAACGGCCCTGGATCTTTTTAAGACTCTTTGGTCTATTGCTTTGAGCAGCATATGGTTCCAGGATATAAATTTGAAGCGGAAGTAAAATTTTTTACTTGGTTGTGTATGTGTTTCGTTTTCAATGTTTTTTCATCAGTATTTTCTTAAGAACTGTGGAACGTTCTTTAAGGATTCCAGCTCATGCCTAAACTGATACTTTAAATAGGGATGGCAGTCAGATCTATGATTGACATTCACTGTGCAACTAACCATTTAATACTCTGAGAACAGTTGACGAGTATATGACAGTGACAATGGGCCATTAGGCCATATGCCAACAATGCTCTTACCACTGGTCCCGTTTATAATTAGCTCGAGTCTTCTAAAATAAGGATGTGACATCATCTGCAAGAGGTAAAGATATATTTGTGGGATATTTTTAATCTTTTCAACCATTCTGTTAATTGCTTTAAACAAAGGATAGTAAACAGGTTTGAACTTGAAAGTTGTGACACAGTTGACAGTGTTCGTACTGGAGCAGCACTTTATGATGTTCAGAAGGGGAGGATTAAGGAGTCAGGTCATAGACCTTGAAGGTTCAAGTTCTTGTTTGGAATCGCTGACCAGAACAGAAGGGTTGATGTGGTGTTCCGGCGTATTTATGATATAATGCAGACTTGAATTTGATATGTGCGGAATTTCTGAAGATTATCAAAGATTTTCTCTGAGTATAATATCCTATTTTTTTACCACTCATTAACCTCCAATATCGTTTTGTGAAGTGCGAAGTTGACTTCTTTCTCAGTTACCCAGAATCCAGTAACGAATTCAAGCCACCACTGGAACTTACAGTACGATTTTCTCATCTGCTGTTTCTTTTTTGTTCATTTTCCAACTTGTAAAATATCTGCCCATTAGCCCAAGTTACAACACCTCAAGGATGAAGCATATTCAGCACGTACACATGCGTGGTGAAATAACAGCTCGTTGAAGCCATCAATCATGAGAGAGAAAACACAGTCTTCAAGCATACTTATTTCTCTGCTTCCAAGATATTTCCTCTCTGTGAACACTTGCCTCCCCTACACGGTCATTGGATTTCTTCTCATTACCTCATCGACCTACGCAGCCCCCTGTTGATAAGCAAATGGAAATAATTTAACATTTATCTGTAAAAAAGACATTTTTCAGTTTGCCAACTTGCCGTGCATTGCAAGGAATCTGTTCTTACCTCATCAGTTATCAGAAGACAGCTGTGAATATGCACCAACTTTTTTATGTGTATGTGTCATTAAGTAGCTCAGATTCCAACAACCTTGACCCAAATGTTGCTAAAGCACTTTGCTTACGTACTCTCTCTCTTTCTCTCTCAAGTAGCATCAATGCTCTCTTTGTGACAGTTAATTTGGAGATAAAGAATGGCTAAGAATTTCTGCTTAAATAAACTGGAAGTAAAATTGGCTAAAATGGGCGAAGACAATGTCTGCAGTTACCATCGGCTACATGAAACACTTGTGAGGTTGCACCCTCTACAGCCACACGCGCAGCGAAAGTTATTTAATAAAAATGAATAAAACTTCTTTTGAAATAGCTCGCGAACCTCTTGAGGACTGACAAATGACGGTTAAGAAAGTCAAACTCGGGTCTTTTCCACCCTGTGTGGGAAGGATGGTGATTATACCAACTATACTACCCACGAAGGCGTATTCATCTGATATCAAGGAACTTATGACCGTATCATGACAACTTACATTTGCGTACAATACGTTTAATTATCTGTTGACGCCAACTGCAAAAGGTTTCTAATTTTTTGGCCAGTGAGTGCATTTAAACTTTTAGAAAGGATCTTGAAGCAGTTGCATGAATGCTTATATCTGAACAGCCTTGAAGCTGCAGTTTCATATTTTGCTTCTAGGATGTCTAATTTTTTTTTGACCAGCGTTAATTTTCAAAATGCTTTCGAGGGCCGGATAAAACCTTGTCGGGAGACGTGGGCCGGACTTTGAGTAAACTGATCTAAGGAGTAAAAATGCCGAAATTTCAAAGTCGAATTTATTGGAGTCAAGCAATTCTTTCTGTTGTAATAAAGATCGATTGGTATAAATAGTTGTTTTCCCGCCAAGATGGGATTCCAATAGACCTGTTCGAATCCCATCTTGGCTGGAGGACATTTTAAGCGGGCTTTTTTCGTATTGTGGCCGAGTTAGTCGGTTTCGGGAGATCAATGCGTGATGTAGCCGAGTGGTCAAAAACCAAATCCAACATAAAATAAATACAAATTACAGGCACGATATAAGAATCCTCATGGCCTGTGTTGTCTCAGCGAAAATTCAAAACAACCAATAAAGAGATAACTGCCTTGTTAAACAGCTGGTCGTTTCTGTCTTTAGTGTCGAATAATAAACAAAGCAAAAGGAATGTCTGCGACAAACTTCAGGGAAAGCGAAATCAGTAATATTTTCGAGGCCATGTGCACCTTATTACAGGAAGCGTTCGTTCCTTCCTTTCGCTTCGTGTATTTCCGCAAAGTTCAAAGAGTACCGTATTAATTTGATACCATGAGCTACGTCACTGGTAATGCGATCACCGATAGCTATGACTTTCGCGTTTGTTCGCGCTGTTAAATATCATTAAGAAAACCAAGTCTGCGGAAAGCGTGAAACATAAGAAGATGCTGATGTCACGTGACAGCGCGTCATGTTTATTTTGGTTAAGCCTATGCATAAGATTGAGGCAATCACAGGAGCACACTCACACAAATGGGTCTTTGTTAGTTTCGTAAAATTAACACGCATATGTTCAATAGAAACAACACAATGTACACTGCTCGACAAAATTAACAGAACACGTAGAAAACGTGGTGTAACTCATGCAGTTTTTGCGACAGCGTCATGGAGACAGCGAGAAACTTTGGAGGTATAAGGGACATTTATAGGGGTTGTATAAGAATTACCAAAAAGGTCACGTTACAGAAATCGATACCAGATGCTGGAAAATGTGTTCACATCAGTATGATGTATGATCCCTCCAACGGCTACACAGTCCTGACAGTGGTGAACCATGCTAGATATGAGGGTGTCTATAAGATTCTGTGGAAACAAATCCCATTCTTCCACCAGCGCAGACCTTAGCGCACCAAGTGACCGGCTGTCGGCGTGCAGTGTGACGCCCAAAGGCGTCCCGCACATGGTCGATCGGATTTAAGTCTGATGATCGTGCTGGCCACAGCAATCGCTGGATATCTTAAGTTTCAAGATATTCTTCCACCACTTGAGCTCCATGTGCAGTCGCCTTGGGCGTGCTTGAAAAGAAAATCTGGGTCAAAATGTCGCACATAGGGTTCGAGGATCTGTTCTCGGCATCTCTTTGTAGTCACTTTACCTCTATCAAAAACATGAAGAGGGTTGCGGCCGTTGATCATTATTCCTCCCCACACGAGAATACCGCCTTCACCATACACCATAAGTGTCCCTTTCTCTGATGTTCGAGGATGGTACCGCAGTCCTCGTTATCTCCAAATGAAATAAAGTCTGTAATCTGTTTGTAGGCTAAAACGGGATTCATCAGAGAACAGAACTACACGAGTTACACCACGTTTTTTGCATGTTCTGTTAATTTTGTCGAGCAGTGTAGTTGAAAGTAAAATCACTTTTCTCATTTAAGTAATAGGATGACGTCCCCATTTGATGAAAAGAACTTACTTCAACGTTTCTTCCATTCTTCTAAGACATTGTGAGAGCTATTTTTTGACACGCGTTTGGGAATCGTCTCCAATGTCTTTACAACTTCTGACAATTGCAAACATTTTCCTCGCAGCTCCCTTTTCTTAACTTTGGAAATAAAAAACAAATCGTACAGTGCAAGATCAGGGCTGTAGGGCAGATGAGAACACACATTTGACATTGCTGTTGCTCAGCTGCGAGTAGTCATCGAACCCAGCGTGCACAAACACGTGTCATATGCAAATGATCATGGAGAATGCCGTGAGTGCTTCCTGCTGATATTATCAACATCTCTGCCAGTTGCCTTGCTATTATACGACGATCTTCTTTCACGATTACAGAAGAAGTGTTTATGGTTTCTGTGGTAACAGCAATGGTTGGAGCTCTAGGATTTTTGTGATTGAATCGTGTCCATCTTTAAACATTCTAAATCACCTGCGAGCTGTGCTCTATGGAAGCATAGATTCACCACAAGCCTCTTTTAATATTTCATACGCTTCAGCTGATGTTTTCTTGAGACAAAATCAAAATTTGAGAGCAGCATACTGTTCCTCGCACGTCACGTCCATTGTTGCGAAGGCGAAACTGAACAGGCATAAACTTGTCCCACTGTCAGGGTCACACCGTGCGCACGAGTTGAAAGTTTTAAATCTGAATCTTCAGAAATATCTTCAAAAATTCATACGTCCTTGACAGTAAAGTGGTTTCGTCACTTGTCATTTGCTTGGAGCTGCATTCGAGTTCTGTTGTAGACTAAAGGATTTCTAAAGGCTTCTTCAATCGGGCTTTAGTTAGCCGATCTCATACAGAGGGAGAGCAGGGTTTCCCTTTGAGTTAGTCGTGTTTATTCACGGATATGCAAATCAGTCCACGAACACATATTTATATATATATATATACACACACAATAGCACAATGTGGTCTTGGCCGCTAATATGCCTAAAGCCTAACAGAAATGTCTTGAATGTACTCAATTTAAATGTTAGTTGTACAATAGCGTGTTCAGTCCAATTAGTGTTGTCAAGCCTCCTTTTGAGACCACCCATGTCATTATAAATCAATGAGTTTGATTAGTTTGGAGATATTTTTTAAGCTGTTTGCGCATCAAGCTGACTCTGTTGCTTAACTAATATGAAGTCCGTATTTTACAGATCTTTTAATTAATTTTAATTAATCATCACATTCTTCCTGTACACAGACCCTGGTTCTTCATGAATCATTGTCTGGGTTTTAGACTTTAGCATATAGAAAACGAATAACTGCGTGGACTTCTTAACAGGTATATTCCTTCAGGGGAATTGCCACTTTGAATGATTGCTGTTCACGAGACAATGATCAGCCGCAAGAGTCACCATCTGCAGGCTGTTTCTAAAGACCAGTAGGTAATGGTGTGTAAACATCCGGATAGAGAGCTCTGTCAGCATTTTGTTAAATACTTAGGGAAAGTTTTATTCTACACCATCATACAACGTATATCTATACAGTGGTGGACAAAAGTTGAGATTTAATTCAAAATAATTGATATAAATCAACCGAACTTGAACCAGAAAACAAGTCACGAACAAAATACACTTAGGCAGATGAATGCATATTTTGGGTGGCCCTAGTGTGACATTTATGTTTATGAACTCATCAGTAAAGCATTTAATCTGGATTCATCCATGAATCACTTTGAACCATTCCTTTTGGATTCAATTAACATGATGTCAGTTGAATTCGTCTGTGCTTTGGGTTGAGACAAGGGAGGTACAGATTAATCAGTCGAGGTTATAAGTGTCAGTTAACGTTGATACATATTATACTATAGCATTAGGAATTCCCCTTATATATTACAAATAAGATATTGCAATTACCAAGGAAGGTGGAAGATCAATATTGTGGCAGACAATTGCGACATTGATCAGAGAGGCTCTCAATATCGCAAAAAATTTAAATAAGAGTAATTTGTATTTCTCTCCAAATCTACGCTTGCTTCTCAATATCTCAGTTAAAAATTGGATTCAGTTCAAAATCCATGAAGTGTACTTTATTTCCAGAAGAAAAAAAAATCAAATGCTTAAAATTTATTGTCTAGTGATATCCGCCATCTGCTGGTGTTGACCCTTGATCGACTGTACTCTTTTGGTGACTTCTGTTTTAAACTGGGAAATTTCATTTGAGTGGATATTCATGACTACCTCCTATGATCGGCCCACTTCCATCCAGCAGACTGATTTCTAAAACTTAACTACTTCCTGTTGGACAATTTTCTGGTTCCACAGGTGGTGATTCTATTGTCAAGGAAAAGGGAAATATATTATGCAAAAAAGGACAGGTAGAATAGAACCAGGGTATCTCAACCAGGGACTAAAGTTAATGGCGTTGTACAGCAGTTATCTTTTAAGGACATAGAAGACGTACACGTTGGTACTAATGATATCAAGAATAGGAGATCTGAGGATTTACTTAAAAAGTACAAGGCAACGTTGAGAAAAAGTTGCGAGTTAGGATTGAAATTGAAAGTGTAATCTTCCCAGACTAGATAGGAGGGAGTAGATGATGAGAGGCTTGTCAATCAGTTCGGCCCTGGAGAGCTGTGCAAGGCTCATGAGGTAGAATTTTCTCAGCACGGTCTTTGCTTGTTAACAGGAGAGACTATTTTTACAGGAATTGGATACACTTAAATAGAACGAATGCAAGAATATTTGTTATATAATCTGTAATTAGTCACAACAAAATATGTAATTTTCGGCTAAAAATGCTAACGTGGAAGCACCCACAAGAAGCATACCGTCTAAAAAGCTTTCTTGACATTATCAAAATTGAATGCCCTTGCGGGTAGCACGGTGGATATAACCACTCCTTCCCACCGGGTGGAAGCTCGGATTCAATGTTGCCAGGAATTTTTATGGGATTTTTTTTTTCAACGTCGTTCAGTTATTTCGGTTGTAAAATGCTTTTCATCCCAAATCGATTACAGAAAACACGCGATTTACAGACAGTATATTGACGCCTCACATCCTTGGTTGCTTTGGCTTCGGCGTTGTGTTACGGATACAATTCGTGTATTCTATCAAAAATTCTCAAAATTATAGTCATCCAACAACGAATTTTTAATCACATGTGCAATATGTCCATAAATTGCTGGTCGATTTGCTGGACGAAAACCCCAGTTCAGTTTCTTGCTGTCTACGCCTAAGACCGAATAATTGAGCCAACCAGTGAAAAAAGTCCATAAAAGTTCCTCGCGATTTAAACCCGGACCTTTTCTACCCGGTTTGGAAAGGACAGTGATTATAATCACTGTGCTACCGCGCAGACTTTTCTAGATTATAGCCACCTGTTGTTGCTATATGGACTTTTTTTTGGGTGAGGACGGTTCCTAGCCAGTTATAGATCAGTTTATCCAGTTATAGATCAGTTTCTGCAATGTTTTCCGAAGATTATCTCCAATTACTCTCAGAATCATGACTAAGAGACCTATGTTCTGTGTCCATTGGTTAACGTAGACTTGTCCAGTAGATAGCCAGTTATAGAAACAAAACCATATCTTTGCATATGTTATTTTGTGGTAACGTCTAGGATAATATCAAAAAGAACTTATGATCACTGAAGTCCAGAAAAAAGTTCCAAGGCCTGTCTAGATGAAAATTTCTTTCATCTAGACAGCCCCCATTATGGAAAAATAAATCCACGTATTTTTGACAATCTAAATTTCTTTAGATTGTCAAAAATATATGGATTTCTTTTTACCTTTCTTTTTCTTTAGAATACAAGTAGGGCGAAATCATTGAAAAACAAATGCAAAGACTGTCTTCTTTAACCTACAGATATTGATATAAAGGCCCTCCCGAAAAATTCCACGAATTTGTTCAATGACCTGTTTTCTGCATTTCAGAAAACAGCAAGTCGAATTTAAAGAAATCTTGGTTAGGGAGTTTCCGTACCTCGCTCAAATCTTTCCAAACTCCCACAAGTATGGGGAAATATGCCGATGAAACTCTATCTGGTCTAGCGGGTAGCGTGCCCAACTTTCATCAGTGGAATGCATCGTTTCCTTATTTAGACATTTGAAGAAGACGGAAGATGCTATTTTTAGAAATCGTGTTGCATCTCCAGAGAGTATGTGTATGAAAAGGCGGATCCCTTTTTCACCCTCAGTTTATTAAAAGTCTCGCGAGAAAATTGCATATTTTTTAGTTGTCACGTGAAGGTTCTTAAAGCTGTCTTTTTAAAATTATAGGCGCGCGGCTCGGAGGTGTCTGAGGGCTGGTGACGTCACATCTTCGTACACATCTGTTGTGGAAGCCAATCAAATCCACAGTATGAGACGTCAGGCTAGGCTTACCTGACCTCTCATGAAATGCCTGTTTGTAATGAAATACAGATACCTTTATGAATATAATTGTAGTAGATTAAATCAGAAATTTTTTCATATACAGGCTAAATGCAGAATTGTATTGATTTTTCTCAATACAATTCTCAAATAGCTGAATAACCTGATCGAAAAAAGGTTTATAGATTTATTGCTAATAGCTGGAACGTCAACAAACATCCAGCATCAATTCAGTAATCAAATGCTGAAAAAGTTAAAAAAAAACCGATCGATTGGCTATGGCCAAAGTTGGTAATCTAACGTTGCAAGGTCCTTCAGAATTGGACATTGGAAGGGGAAGATAGTCCCCTCTTCTCCTCCTACGGTGTAGAACGTATTCTAATATTTAAATCTTACTAGAGTACATATGAAAGTCGGAAATGGACTTTAAAGCTTATGGCACAAACAGACTTCAAACTATTCATTGGTGACCAGTCCAGCGTCTTCCTGGATATTTGTAAACGTCCCAAAATGCACCACAAACCTATCAGAGGTAGAATAAATTTGTTACCAGTATGGTTATATTAAATATTTGGATTATAATGCTACTGTAAGATGCTATTTCATCAACAAAGAAGAACAGCTGAAGGAAATTTAAAAAAAAAAGACATTTGCCAGACCTTTTATTATTATCAGATCTGAAACGCCCACGTGCCTGTCTTTCTTTAAAATGACAGACGCTGTGCCTGTTGTGTGGCCACATCATCATTAACGATGCCAGCAGCATCCCTGATGTTAGAAATAGGTTGACCCTGAGTCTGTCTTCTGACAGTTGACATGAATTCGCTCTATATTTGATAATATCTTTGTGCCAAAGCACTTGATCATGTTTGCCAGACATTAGTCTCGATCAGTCGGGTGTCATTCTATGGTGCAGATTCACCAAGGCCCTGAGCTCACAGGAAACACCAAAAGTAAAAGAAAAAGAAAGCTACTTTAAAAATTATATTGTACTGCCCATGCTCATAATGATACGTCACTATCCTATTAAAGTTTGTTTTTTTTTTTCTGATGGAGAGGAGAAGATTCAAAGCCTCATCTCATTGAGATCATATTATAATACTAAGTAAATAAAAATTAGATATCATTAAGAATTAAAATGCTTTAAAGTTGATTGAAAGAATCACTCATAATCTCTGTATTGTACCCCCAGTACAACTCTGATGAAATGGCAGTAACTCAAAGTACATTCAAATCTGAAGATCTCCAATTTTCTTTCCTTCCAAACGAATATAATGATGACAACGAAATATATTCAGATGACAGATGGCAGCACCATACAAGTCATTCAAAAGTGGCGCAGTTGAAATCAAGATACTGCACGAGCAGTGAGAAATGGAGATGTTCACCTTGAACAGTTAATGCCACTCAAGTTTGGCATCTCAGTAATCGAATTTCAGTGTCCTACTGGGGTACTTGCATATCATGTGTTATGTCTGTACAGGTGTGTGTTCTGGGAAGATTTTTATTTCCAGAAAAAGCATTCAACAGATCTTTGGTTCATTAGATCCGCAGTTACCATGCATAATAGATTAACAACAGCCACAGCAAGAGGTGAAAGTGATTCTTGCCCTGCTTCTATTAAAACATGCAACAGCCTATAAAGCAAAATGTCAGATTTTAAGGACTGCTGAGGGTCCTCGTGGAACGAGTAAATATATTGGCTGTGTTAAGGTAACTAAGAGTAAGAACAAGTGCACGTATACCTGATATTTAAATCTTACACTAATGGCAGGAGCATAACAACTAAATTTGATCAATTTGAAGTACTGATTATGTCATCAAATGGGAACGACATTGGAGATGTGATGTCGTTCACATCTCCAATGTGGACAGCACAGGGGAGGGGTAATGCTCTATTTTTTAAATTGTGTGCAGTTTGACCAACTGATGATGTTAGCAACAGCAAGTTCTAAATGGAAAGCATTTACGGAAGTAATCAAAGAAGATACTAGACTTTTCATACCAACGAAGAAATGCTGTTCAAGGCTTAGATCTTAAACGGATGCCAGATGAACTGATGAGACTTGTCGTATCGAAGAAAAATGCATGGGATGCATATATAAGTTGTCAAGTGATACAGAAGTCTATGGTAGATATAAAATAGTCTGATCACATAGCGAGCCAAGGCAGATTACTAGAATTCTCTGGCAAAAAATGCAAAGAAAAGTAGCAAAGACTTCTTTACTTATATTAACAGTAGAAGGAACGGGTTGAATCACATTGGTCTACTTGATATCGATGGTTTAACTGTTGATGATCCTGCTCAGGTTGCTGACAAACTGAACAGGTATTTTGAATCTACGCTCACACGTAGGGAATTCTTTAGGGAAGAGGATGCCAGAAGCTTATCAATCTCTAACAAGAAGCTAAATGATTTTGTGATAATTGAGAGGAAAGTGGAGGAGAAAGTATTGAAGGTAAATGTAAAAAAAATCACCTGGGATGGATGGTATCTATCCAATTATATTAAGGGAGACAGCAAAGGAGTTAAAAAAAATTGTAAACTTGTAGCCATTATCAATCCACTGCAGGATGGAAGCCTCCTCGGCAATTCAAGTTGAGTGGAAATTGACTATAATCTGACATGCTGGTACAGTGTGGGTTGGCAGATAGACCGCATTTAGCAGTCATGGGCTTGAACCCCGTCTACTCAAAGAACGTGTGTCACTGCGCTCCCGCTCCTGACCATTCGGCTACGGAGGTAAGCAAACCATTAATCACATTGTGAGAGCATCTTTGGGTTAAGGGGAGGTCCCTGTGGGCTGGAAATGTGCGAATGCATCCCCAATTCGCAAAGGGAGGGGTAAAAAGGTGATATGAGTAATTACACCTCCTGTTAGCTTAATTTCTGTTCCAGGGAAAATAATGGAGTCTCTGATTAAAAAAGGAATGCAGTTACGCTGACGTCAGCATGGATTTGTTAATGGACGATATTATGTATATTGTCTTGGTTGAGGTCTGCATGCTAATATTCAACTTATCGATGGAAAGCAGTCATTTCGGCTCATTCCAAGCCAAAAGAGGCCCAAATGTGACAAGAGCCATTTTGAAGGACAGGGTGGATGCCCTCGAAGGAAATAAATTGAGGGGCCCATCAAGCTCTCAGCTGCCCACATCAACGCCAGAGCTTGCACTTGGTCATCAGGCAACACAGAGGCAGCCCCCTAGGCAGAATGCGCTGGTCCCAAAGGAACTAGTAGTTGTTGGTGACTCTATTGTCAGGGAAACGGGGAACATGCTTTGTAAAAAGGATCGGTGGAATAGGACCAGGGTATGTCTGCCAGGGGCAAAGGTTGATGACGTTGTAGAGCGGATATCATCTTTTAAGGGCACAAAAGGTGATATAGTTGTACACGTTGTCACTAATGATATTAAGAGTAGGAGACCGGCGGAATTACTTAGCAAGTACAGGTCACTGTTGAAAAAAAGCCGTGAATTAGGGTTGAACTTGAAAGTATCTGCAATTCTGCTCAGACACGATAGGAGGGAGTATATGATGAGAGCCTTGTCGATCAATTCGGCCGTGGAGGGATTGTGCAAGGCTCAAGGGGTAGAATTTTTTTCAGCCTGGGCTGTACTTTTTAACAGGAGAGATTGCTTCTACAGGGATGGGATACACTTAAATAGAAAGGGTGCAAGAATTTTTGCTGATGCTGTCGAAGCAGTGTTAGGTGGGTCGGAAAACTGCTAGTTGGGGGGGATACAAGGACTAATAGATTAACAGTAGCCACTGGCAGAGGTGGAAGTGATTCTTGCACTGCTTCTATTGAAATGAGCAGAAGCCTGAAAAACAAGATGCAGGATATTTCAGAGACTGCTGGGAGTCATTGCGGTACAAGTAAACACATGGGTTGTGTTAGGGTAGCTAAGAATAGAAACAGGTGCATGTATACCTGCGTGTACACCAATGCTAGGAGTTTGGTAAATAAATTTGATGAATTTGAGGTATTGCTCAAAACATCAAAGGCAGATATTGTGGGATATCAGAGACGTGGTGTCACACAGATATAAGTAATGCGGAACTGGAATTTGGGGAATACAATGTGTATAGAAAGGATAGACAGGACAGGAGGGGAGGAGGGGTTATGCTATTAATTAAGAAACACATAAAGTCCAAGGAAGTGAAGCCAGTTGACATCGATGGACAGGGCAGTGTCGAGTCAGTTTGGTGTGACATAAGCATAGGGAAATCAAAATTGAGAATAGGAGTGTGCTATAGGCCTAATGACTCTGATGAGTATAATAAGATATTGTACAAGGAAATAGAGTGGGCCAGTAAATCAGAGAGTCTTATAATGGGGGATTTTAATTTCCCAGATATTGACTGGAATTTGTGGGTTGGTCACTCGCACACTAGCAAGGCTTTTCTGGATTTATTGGATGATTGTTTTCTACATCAGCATATTCGTGAGGCAACAAGAGGGAGCAATACTCTTGATCTGATTATCAGTAGTGATTCTTCATGCATTAAGAATCTGCAGGTAAATGAACCACTAGGTGGCAGTGATCACAGTGTGTTGAAGTGGGATTTACTCAAGGAGGTAACTACCATCAGAGGTAAAGGGAAGGGTTTTTGTTTTCGTAAAGGCGACTATGATGGTCTGAGACAGTATTTAAATTCTATACAGTGGGACCAACTGATGATGTTACCAACAGCAAACTTAAAATGGGAGGCATTCAAGGAACTAATCTTGGAGGCTACCAGGCTTTACATACCAACTAAGAAATATTGTTCAAGGTTTAGGCCTAAATGGTTGTCAGATGAACTAATGAGACATGTGGCAGAGAAGAAAAATGCATGGGATACATACAAATTAATGGGTGACATGGAAGCCTATGATAGATATAAGTTGGTCTGTAACCAAGTCACAAAGGAGATTAGGCAGGCAAAGGCAGACTACGAAAAATCCTTGGCAAAGGATGCAAAGAAAAACAGAAAAGAGTTCTTTACATATTTAAACTCAAGAAGGAAAGGGATGAATCAGATTGGTCCACTGGATATTGATGGTTCAACAGTTGAGGATCCTGCTCAGGTGGCTAACAATTTAAACGAGTATTTTGCATCTACATTCACGCATGAGGAGTTATTCAGGAAGGAGAATGATGTAGGTAAAGTAAACATTGGCAGTGAGCTGGATGATTTTGTAATAACTGAGAGGAAAGTGGAGGAGAGATTGTTGAGGATAAACATAAAAAAGGCACCTGGGGTGGATGGGATCTATCCAGTTATATTAAACGAGGCAGCAAAGGAAGTAAGCAAGCCCCTAGCCATAATTATGAGAGCTTCTTTGGACTCAGGGGAGGTACCCATAGACTGGAGATGTGCAAATGTAACCCCAATTCACAAAGGAGGATCAAAGGCTGACACAAGTAATTATAGACCTGTTAGTTTAACTTCTGTTCCAGGTAAATTAATGGAGGCACTGGTTAAAGAAGCACTGCAGGATCATCTAGACAAGAATTCAGTTATAGCTCAGACGCAGCATGGTTTTGTTAAGGGCAGGTCTTGCCTGACCAATTTGATTGGATACTATGATGTAGTCACAAAAGAACTGGATGCAGGGAATAACTTTGATATTATATATTTGGATCTTAGAAAGGCTTTTGATACTGTTGCGCATGGAAGACTGCTGCACAAATTGGAGCAGTGTGGCATTGGAGGCAAATTGCTGCTATGGATAAGGGGATGGTTGAGTGGCAGAAGACAGAGAGTGGTAATCAATGGACACTGCTCAACGTGGACTAATGTTATTAGTGGAGTTCCTCAGGGTTCAGTGTTGGGTCCGTTGTTGTTTTCGGTGTTTATGAATGATATTGATGATGGGATATCAAGTTTAATGTCCAAGTTTGCAGATGATACAAAGGTTGGCAGGGTTGTTAAGGACACTACTGACGCTATGCTGCTGCAACAGGATCTGGAAAGGTTGAACAGATGGGCTGAGAGGTGGCAAATGAAGTTTAACATTGACAAATGTAAAGTACTACATATGGGAAATAGTAACCCCAGAGCAACGTATCAACTCTGCGGTACTACACTGACAGTGGTGGAGAATGAAAAGGACCTGGGGATAATTGTGCAGGCAGATATGAAGTTCTCTGAGCAGTGCAGACGAGCTGCAAGAGTAGCTCATGATGTCTTGTCAATGATAAAGAGGAATTTTTCTAGCAGGGATAAGGAGGTGATTATTCCCTTGTATAAGGCAATGGTTAGGCCACATCTTGAGTACTGTATACAGTTCTGGAGGCCTCATTTCAAGAAGGATGTAGAGCTGCTGGAACGGGTACAGAGAAGGGCAACAAGATTAGTGAATGGAACAAAGGGTTGCTCTTACGAAGAAAGGCTTAAGTTTTGCAAATTACAGAGTCTGGAGACTAGGCACCGGAGAGGTGATCTGATAGAGGTGTATAAGGCTTTGAATGGTTTGAGCATGCTCAATGCCAATGGGATTCTTCATCTTGCTCAGAATAATCACCTCAGAGGGCATAAATTCAAATTGAGGAAGGACGGATGTCGGATAGATGTGCGGAAATTTGCCTTTGGCCAGCGGGTGGTTGGTTGGTGGAACCGACTTCCATCACTTGTTGTTGAAGTTGATAGCCTAAACAAATTTAAAGCTCAACTGGACAGGTATTTCGAACGAACGGAGGGGTGAAATGGGAGTGGTGTGTGTTTTTTTTTTTTTTTTTGGCTGATGCTGAATAAGCTTGCTTTCTTGCATCATATGCCTCTACTAATGCTAATGCTAATGCTAATGTCTCATTGAATAAATTCTTTATGGCATAAATGCCCACGTCTTCCGAAAGTTCTCTCATCATGCTAATACTTTTCAATACCAGAATGGCAAAGTGCTGGCATTCTTTTAAATAAGAAAGAAAAGGAGTTGTGTAAGCAGCCGCACAGTTTATCAATGGTGAGTTCAATTTATTATTGTTTGGGGTAGGGGGGGGGAGTATATCCGGAGTATATTGGATAAAGATATATCAGTTGCGTATAGAAGTGCATGATGAATATGTCGAGAAATGGCCAAGATTATTTTTATTGAAAAAAAAACCAGGATATACCTTCAAAAGGAATACATCGCGTAGTGTTATGAAAGAACCATTTGTAACCATTTCTAAACACACTGTTTTTAATTATAATATATTTTACATAAAATATATTTTTACGACTTATTAAAGAAATTTAAATACTGTTATTTTATTTCAGGCAACTTTTGAATTAACAACACCAAAATGGCAGATCTTAGGTGAGTATTGGCCACTCTCTTCATAACTATGTAATGTTTTCTGGCTAATGTTATGTCAAATATATCCTATATACGATCATACAATCCACTAAAATATATACACTTAGTTGGCTTTGCATTAGGAACACCTACCTAATACCGCGTTGGGACTCCTTTTGCCCGTCATACAGCCAGTACACGTCTTGGCATGGACTCCACACGGTGTTGTAAGGTGTCCTCTGGTAGTCTACCCATGCATTACACAATGTGTTCATTAACCCGCACATTGTCAGGATAATGGTCGTATAATCGAATGTCCTTTTCCAGTAGGTCCAAAATATGCTTAATTGGACTGAGATCAGGTGAGAGTTAGTGGCATGGGAAGAGGAGAATTAATTGTTCATGTTCCTGATCTAGGTTTGCCAGATACGGTTGTCGAAATACTGTTGCAGGTTTGTTGAGATACTGGCAAACCTGCACGCATTGTCAGGTGGATGGTCGTAGGTCTAGTAGGTCCGAAACATGCTCCCCCATAATCATTCCACGTTCGAAGTCTGAAAGATCTCGATGCCGACCCATTCTTTCTTGCTGATACTAAAAAACTAATCGGCATGTGTAGGAATTACAATCTTATATCAACCGCTTCCGATTTACAGCCTTCACCAGCCTCACAGACTAGTTCGTTCCTACTCAAAGAAGTGTTGCTAATGCAAAGCCAACTCGGTGTATATAGTATGTCCCAAAATAACAGCACTTTAACCTACCCTGGTGTATATGGTCAACGCTTCACTGGTGGAACGTTGACCCATATGTACCAAGGTAGATTAAACCACGAAGCCAGTAGCCAGGACAAATAAGTCCCTCTCAGTGGGAGGTAATGATGGGACTGATGTACTTGACTTCATGTGCTTCAATATTTATTTTTTATTTTAAATGATTTAGGTATTTGATGTTTTTTTTTTCTCTATCAGACAGAACTCCTGAAAATGGAACTATCAGCCTTCTGTTTGATATCTGCAATAAGTTGAACTGTTTCAGTTTTTAGTTTTGATTTTTTACCAATTTAATCATTTATTTAACTTAGTTTGTTTAAAATAAAGGTCAACCTGCTAGATTCTAAATTCTGCAAATTTTAATCGTATTTAATATTAAATTTAAGCGCCACCTACAACTTCCTTTTCAATATTTGCTGTATTATACTGTAGTTAGTAGAATTTATAAAAAAAATATTTTAAAATAAAATCTGCTTTTAACGAAATAAAATAAATCTATTTATTACAATGTAGTGAGTGACGAACGACATATATTTAAATATTAAATAGAAAAATAATATAAATATTAGATAGAAAAATAAATCGCAATTCCACGATAAATTAGGTACTTTTTATTGTTTATTGAATAAGTTTAAATTATAAAATTAATTGCCTCTGAATACTGCACTAATTGTGTTGCTTTCTCTTTTCTTTCTTTCCTTTTTATCATCATCCACGATCAATCAGTGAGGTGAGAAGAAAATTTGTCAGTGACTGCTGGTTGTCCTATCTTTCATCAGCTAACTCAGTTCTTTCCTGCTTGCATGGACCCCGTTAAACTTTAATGCATGCATATTATTCTCGCGTCAAATAAGTTGTAGGTGGTCAGAAATTTTCAGTCGTGAGGTCCTGAAAAACGTCTGACTTACCTACACCTTCGAGGGAAATCTTAGGGGGTGTACAGTGGCACAAATGGTCGAGGGGTGGGGGGGGGCATAATAATCGTGGATGGATGGTAATAATTCATCGCTGCTGCCAGCCTAAAACTTGAAGAAATACTAATGGTAAGCTTCACCTTTAAGCCTATTTTGAATTTGTTTTGTGACGTCACCTGTTGGGACCTCACATAGTAAATCCACCTGCTGAGCTGTATTAAATCATACCATTATATCAGGTGAGATATATCCACTCTTATGCTTGAATTCTCTCCAGTAATACCACACGTGGTTTTATTGGAATTCTATCATGTAGTTGTAGAATACTTTATGCATGGATTCATGGACTTTTCTCCCCCCTTAACTCCATCTGGGGTTCAATCATGTAGTTGTAGAGTACTTTATGCATGGATTGGACATCTTTCTCCTTAACTCCACCTGAACATCTTCAGTCTAACTACCATGGCAACCAAACAATGCGCAGCATGAAGAAATATTTGAGTATACAAATGATGGTATTTTTTTCACATACCATACTTTTTGATTTTTAGATCTCTGTTCTATTATTTTTTACCTTAATTACAAGAATACAAATTTAAAAAGATTTTTGAATATATACATGTATATTATGTATATATATTAATCCATTTTTTTAGTACTAACAGGTATATTTTTAGATTCATAGAAACTAAACTATGCTTGAGTTGATAACTATTAGTAGAAAGTAACATGTAGATAGAATGTAGTCAATTAATATTTACAAAACTTCCCTGCATCTATGTTTTTTTTTTTCATTTGTTTAACACGTTTTTTGTTCTCGTGCTTTAAAGTGACACCGAGACTGAAGAATCCGAAGAAGAACAGGTAAGAATATTCATATTCGTTTTGTTGTTTAATAAAATCTATCACTTTCTTTAATTAAAAAATTTTTAAAATATATTCTTTGCAATTGTTATGAAAATTCTTAATTATTTCAATACAACTTAGTGACTTCTTATTTCACTATAGGTTAGTCTTCAGTACAAAGTTTCTTGCCCATTGATCTTTGCGACAATGAGTGATAAGCAGGTCTAGTTCTTCCTTATTCTACCCTCGTGGGTAGCATAGTTGGTAGAATCGCTGTCCTCCCACATTGGGTGGAAAAGACCTGAATTTGAGTCCCATCGATGATGTAAGGAATTTTTATGGGTCTTTGCCACAACATGTCAAAGTGGTTTCAAGTAAGGGTAGTACGGTTTTTTCTCCCGGAAACTTGGGTTTTTCTAGACAGTATATATAGAATAATATGGCCTTAGTTGCCGATGCTCCTAAAACCCTACAACGACAACAACAACCTTCCATTTCTTTACAGTGATTGGCTGTTAAGCACCACAATTTTGGGTCACAGTGAATGTTGTTTTGCTGTCTATTACAGTGCGAAATTTCGTTTCCCAATTTAAAACCAGCTGCAGGAGGGGGGAATTTTTCGGATTATCCCCTTTTGGCGCTGGTTTAAAATCGGTAAGCGATTTTCTTTCCAGGACTAGATCTTTCAATCACTGCGGAGCAATGGGTGGAGTTACACTTGCCTATCACTCATTGTTATAAAGATCCATGGATAAGAATCTTGTACTGAAGACTAACCTCACAATATTTCTTAGGGAGATTAAAATCCTAAATATTAACTTTTACGCTTTTTTGAAATGTATTTTTTTGAAAATCATTCCAAATAATTATAATTGGAAAATCAGTCGCTATATGTGACAATTTGGTGAAAGACATCGCGCTGTATGTGACAATTTGGCAAAGGCAATTTGGTGTATGGCAAAGCAACACAGAAAATGCAAACTTTAATATTCCATGCTGTAATTGGTGAATTCAGTGATCACGATACTGTTTTTGATATTTTATATTTTTGTGTTATTCCAAAGACCAAAAATAGAGATCGTTAATGGATGCCAGGTGGATAATGCGCATCTTATGATGTTCGGTTTGAAACCCGCGGTATAGATTTTATTGAAAGAAGTTAGTTGTAGGCCAGTGCCACCGTTGGATGGGTTAAGGTTAGGCGGGTAAGCTTCCCTGGAGATTGTATAGGGTCGGAATTGGAGTTTGAGTTCCCTACATGAAAAAGAGCTAAAAGTGATAATCTTCATTTGCATCCGTAATTTTCTTCAAGCTTCCCAACCACCAATTTATGCTCCAAGAAGAGCACATGATTTAACTCAAAGAATAAAAATAAATAAATAATAATCTTATCTGGATTACACTTGTTACAATATGGTCGGAGTCATGCTGAAATAGGCACGTACTCACACTTTACAACCTGCCTATGAAAAGGATCGGCGTGAATCCTTTAATACAAAATAAATGAATAAAAATATATTATTTTCTAAATTTCTGCTTTCCTCCTTTCTAAGTCGCCAAAATTTATTTTATTATCCTAAACCTTACTGATTTTATTAATTTCTGATCTCTGTGCGATACACCAAATTGTCGTACTCATCAAATTAACATGGCCACCAATTGTCTTCCACCATATTCTCATATACGGCGAAATATCATTCACCAAATTGTCGCATCCAGTAATCTATTTGCCCCTCACTGTCCTACAGCAAATTGAAGTAGATTCTTCAGATGGTTCTGGGCATTTCATTAAATGCAATATTATGTAAATAATATTGCAAATAGAATTTTATCTGGTAAGAGCAAGGGAACTCAAGCTAATAGACGTCAGTGAGTTGGGTATAATTAATTGTAATTATGTTCTAAGGTCAGGTTATGTATTATAGGGAGCAATGAACACAGTGGGGTGGAAGACGTTGGGAAAAATTCCTATACCTCCTTTGAAGTGCTACATTTAAGTCATTTAACTATAATACGAAATACTGAATTCTTTAAAAAGATTTTTTAAGTAGCCTGCTACTACATCTTGCTATTATACTGTATTCAAAAACCTACACATTTGTGGGAACTGAATCCATAAATGTAAGTCTTCTCATTTTATATTTACAAAAATAATTAAAAAAAAGAATTGTCCTCACGAATTGGCACTGGTTGGCAAAAAAGTTCAGGGTGATTATTGTAGATTTGACGTTGCTGAATTCAAATATGGCAACCATATTGCTGTAATTCCCATCAGTTTTAAGGGAGAAAGGATTCAAATCAAAAACTAAGTTTCTAATAAAAAAAAGATTTCTTATATCTTAAGAAAATGATACTTATAGTACTAAATATTGAACATCGGGTCTATTAATTCTGCTTACAAAAATGTTTATCTGATATTTAGTCATTTTTTGAAAATGACTAAATATCAGATAAACATTTTTTTGTTTTGTTAAAAACATTTATTTAGTCATTTTTTGCCTTTTATAATCGTCCATTGGTGAATCTTGTACGAGATTACAACTTATTTGGACTCCATTTTCCTGGTGTCTTTTTTTCCATTTGAGAAATATCTCGGTGAAACCTTCCACCATGTACATCGGAGACCACTCCCAGGGTTTCAGGAAGAATGTCTAAATGGGAATGTAGGAAAATGAAGATTTAACGACAGGTCTTGGTTAACCTACAATATTTGAAAACTGAGGGTGGCAAGAACTTTTTGAGCACATATCTGTTTTTAAACATATTTCCTACAAGAATAGAATCTGTCAAAATTATTTCAGGGAGGAAATTTATGCCAACCAGTGAAATTTAAAATTAAGCAAGCGAAAATATTTTTTGGCATTTAATTGAAATTCTAAAAAAACAGCATATCAATCTTCGAAATGTTTAGAACCCGGATTCTAAATGCTTATTTTGAATCCGGCCTTTGTTGTTTGAAACAAGTCTCAGTTTTATCGGATGGTTCTTGCTCGCTTTAGTAAATCATGAGGGTTGAATTTTTTAGCTTTGAGTACCACGCGACAATTTGATGGTAGGGACTTCCAATGCATAATGCATTAAATATAATTTATTAAAAATCCATTAAATATAATTTATTATACCTTTATTAAATAATTAATAGTTTGTTTTTTAACAAGTCCCCTCTTGATGTATTTGTATAAAGTTAAACCCACATTGATGTATTAGATCTGTTGAGCTATTTAAGTAATTTTGTGTTTATTTTATAACTAATTTTCTTTTCTATATTTTTCTTTTCCTCCTCGGATTCACTCCTACAGACCCCCCAGTCTCATTATGAGGTAAGTAAATTGGTTAATAATGGAAACAAAACATCTACTATAATTTCGGATGTGTAAGTGGTTACCATACTACGTATGATTAGTATTTATGATCTAATTTGTAAATTAAGTCGATCTAAAGTATTTAGAAAGTATATACAATAAGCCAAATTACATTAATCTGCGTGGACTTCTATTCTACGTTTATATTTATTTCTTGTCCAGCTCTAACCCAAATGAAATCATTGGTTTCATTCAGCATTGCACACATTCATTTATTGTTTTAGAGTGTCGCAAGGTTTGAGAATCCTTGTTGGTATCATCTGGTATCATCCTGTAAAATTACAGGATGATATCAGTTATTAAGGTATCTCTTCACAATAAATTGGACAATGGAATTCAATATTAAGTACTGTTTTATTAACATGCACTTACTTTTAGCAATATTTAGCAATATTCTTGATAGTATAGTCTAAGAAATAATTAGCATTAATTCGCCTTCTTAGATTATATTAAATAAGTGCTAGTTAGAACTTTATATTAACTTAACATCGTGTTAGCGTACAATTGCAATTTGTTTATGTTCTTAATTTCTTTGATTCATGACGGGTATCAACCATCGAATTCAATAAGCCTGATCGCTGCTCTCCTCACTCTAGAACATTTTCCGGTTGGTTGTTCGAAAGCAGCATTTTCCAAACTGGGGTCCGCGAAACGGATCCTCTGGAACTGGTCAAATTATTCGTTCTATTTATACCAAATTGATGATAATCCATCTTTGAGATTATTGATGATATCCATCTCTGAGGAAAATGGCCATCCAAATGCTGACAAATTCTCCGACTAAAATGAGCCGGGGCGCGATCGTGCATGAACTACATTTGTCGGATGATGTACAGAGGTACATTGTCCATTAAATGGTGCAATTCATTTTCAAGAAACTGCAGATAAATATCTCCTGTCAGATGCGGAGGTAAAAAATAGGGCCTATCAAATGATCATGCACGATTCCAGCCCAAACGTTTAGACTGAACTTATGTTGATGTTGTCCTGTCGCGCTGCATGAGGGTTGTCATCGTTCCAGATGTGGTTGTTATGGTAGTTAAAGATCTCATCTCGTGTAAAACCAGCCTCATCAGTGAAAAAGATAAATGCCAAGAAATTCAGGAGCACAGCACACTTTTGTTGAATGCGTTGGCACAATGTTCTTCTTGGCAGAAAGTCCGCCTCAGTAAGTCCTTGCACCCACTGAAGGTTATAGGGGTACAGAAGGTTTTCATGGAGAATATTCCAGATAGTCGTACGACTAATTCCTTCCCTTGCTGCAATTCTTGTACTATCTGATGGATTTTCGTCCATATTACGAAGAGCTCATTCCTCAAGGTCAGAATTTCGTACCTCTCTTAGTCTTCCTCAAATGAGCCCATCTCTCGCAAACGCAGGTGGATTCGTGTGAATGTTCTTGGACAAGATAAATGGCTGTCGGGGTACCTTTCTGAATAAAGTTCACGTGCTCTTAATGCATTCCCATCTTCAAGACCATAAGTGTAATGCATTTCTGCCATTTCGCTCACGGAATATACATTTTCTTTAAGATTTATGTAATCTGTAGTATCTTCCACAACCAACTAACGTTTGCAAACAACATAGCAAAAGCCAATCAGCAAAACAAAACACTACTACCCGTTGCAGATATCTTTTTCGTTGAGCGGGAGTGTGGAGTCTACTAGTATCGTGGTTACATGACTTAATGGAGTTATCGAGGATTGCGGGGAAGAAACTAAGCGTTTATAGACCCATGTTTATATGAACTTTTTTAATGTTTAGTCGATGGGAATACGCCCTTAGATATTTGACACCAATTTAAATGCACCCTGTATATACACACAGAGAGAAACATATGCATATATATATATAGGGGTCCGCAAACTTTTTTTTGTTTTTGAATTTTGAAAGGGTCCGTACATCTCAGTAGTTTGGGAACCACCGTTCTAGAGTTTTAGACGCATCAGCAATTTAGGCCATATTTAGCTAAATTGTATATAATATGCCTGTAAATTACGAGTGTTATATTGCCGATTTGCTGTTTTCTCTAAGAGAAATACGAGTTTTCGGGAGAAAAACCTACGTATACTCGCCTGAGATTGACTCGGCCACACTGTGAAAAAGACTCATAAAAATTCCTCGGTGGAAAAGACCTCCTGGAAAATTCAGTGAAAAAGACTTGAGTTAGAATCCTGGCATTGACGGGATTCAAACTCAGCTCTTTTTCACCCGGTGTGGGGAGGATGATGATTAAACCAACTGCGAAACTTTTTCCGAAAGTTTGAAGTTGACTAGTTCATAACTATGACCGGCGTTCATAAAGCAACGTTATTATGGTTGACTCTTTTAGGCTGAAAAAAAAAAAAAAAACGAGTAACTTTTGTTCGAGGTTCATCCCACCTTGGCAGAAAATTTTTCAAAGCATCTTCTTGTCAATCATGAACAATTTCATTCCGGCTGCGATCATCATCTGGTTTTCTTAAAGAATTTCTCTGAATTTACCCAACAGTATTTATGACTCAGTTATTGAGTCTTGAACAGAGGTTGCCCGATTTTTTCCCCTACTGAAAAATCCGATTTTTCATTCCTAAAAACAGAAAAATCAATAAGAGAATCTATAAAATTCACAGATCCAATATATGATGGCTTTACTACCTTGGTGCATTTCTGAAATAATCCAATCCACCTCCCACACAAAAATACGAAAGATTAGAATCCTCCAGTGGCTTACTAATTACCAAGGAAGTGTAAAAAACCCCAACTCCAGTCATTGTCAATACATCATAAAAAGATTAGAAATCACCTGCGACGAGACCCGTATTAAACTAAGGGAATTATTCTGAATCTTCATTTTGGTACGTAATAAATTTTATTTAAAATAAATAACACTTTAATAAATTACATTTTTATTTGTTTTTTTAAGATGTAGTAGTATTTTCTGTTCTGGTATTCTAGAGTCCTTACTGACATGAACCCAAGTAGGATTTAAGTTTAGGATTACGAGTAGCGTATAACAGATTGATGAGTGATTATATCCACACAAGTTTCAAATTAGTGTAAAATGTTACCAATCCATCCTGTTACCCCCTCGACTATTTGTGTCTCTTCGCAGTCGGAAGGCGAAAGGCGTCGTCGTGAGGCCGAAGAAGCTCGCATGAGGTTATTAGAAGTAGGTAGCCTTTTTTTTATCTCTCTATTTTGACTTACTGCTGTTACTACTTAATATTAGACTATCATCCCACTCATCTGGCATGTTTTGAATATTGCACGGTTCAGGAAAAACATGAATCCTTATTTACACCAAAAAGCATAAAACATTTATTCCTTTAAAGCCGAAAATAAAAAAGCAAATTTGAGAATTTCCCTCTTCTTTCACCAGCGTATTAAATTTATATCCATTTTTTACTTTCTGGTAATTTTTACAACGAAACTATTTTGATAAATTTATGTCTCCTCCACGGACTGTAAAAAGTAAGGCAAGTTGTGCTATTTGGCAGCGTATAAATATACAGATTTACTTAAATAAGACTATTTTTAGTGTGGCATATTTAAAACGTGCTGAACCTGCTTTTGAATTCTAGAAAATCTTTTTGGCATGAGATTCTCGAACTGGAAATCATTCAAAAATGTACACCGTCATTAAAACTTGCATTCTATAATTACAATAAGTTAATATTTAATTAATTCATTTTAAAATTTTAATATACTAGTTTTGTTTAATTAATTAATGGACTAATTTATAATAATCGAAATTATAACCCCTCACCTTGTAGATGCAAAAGAGAAAACACTTGGATAGTTGGATGTTACACAAGAGCTAACCGGGATAGTTTCTTCAACCTCGCAACGCGCTATAGAGTGAGATGTGTATCTCCAGTTGTGCTTTATGCCTCACCTGTATGGGCCCCTGCTTCCACCATTACTCTGAGGAGATTCCTATCTGTAGAATATTGGATTCGGAGGTGGCTGAATTGAAGCAGTATTCTTCACATTAACCTGAATTCGAATCCCTAGCAACAAACCAGGATCACATAAAGAAGAGAAATCTCAAGTCTTGCTGAGGTTTTCCCCACTACCCAGTAACAGGATAAAAACTTTCATAGGATTTTCCCTTTCAACACTTGGATATTCCTCACGCTTGGCATAGACTGTGTTGCAAAGAAAAGGTTAGCAGTCTGAGATAGTGTATGGAGTATATACATTCCTTCCCAGTACGTACTAGATTTACAGATGTAAACTTCGTTGGGTCTTCTGTTAAAAAAGAAATCTCCTGGCAATGTAAGCCGTTTGTAGAATGAGACGTATACCTCGAATTGGATTAATATAAGGAAGTTTGCTATATACAGTCTTGTGACTGTTCCATGCCAACATATTTTAAGTTTACAAATTCAAAACTATTTCTTTAAAAAAAGGGTGACCCCCAGGGACGACCCCTCATTCTCCCATCGCTAAGCTCCTATAGAGAGTATTCATTAATGAAGTTTTTAGCTAGAAATGCCACAGAAAAATAAGGTTGTTGCTGTAGGACTTTTTAGGCGCATCAGCAAATTAGGCCATATATAGCGCAATGTCTGCAAATTGATTGTGTTCTGTGGTCGATTTGCTGTTTACTGGACGAGAAACCCTGAGTTTTTGGGAGAAAAAATCATGCAATCCTCGCCCGAGACCGACTAACTCGATCACATTGTGAAAAAGACCCATAAAAGTTCCTCGCGTGACGGGATTCGAACTCAGGTCTTTTCCAGGGAGGACGGTGTTATACCAATTGCGCTACCCACGAGGGTACACCAGGTGGAACAGACCTGAGTTTGAGTCCCGTTGATGACGTGAGGAAATTTTATGGGCCCTTTTCACAGCCTGGTTAGTCGGTCTCAGGCGAGGACAGCATGGTTTTTCTCCTGGAAATTCGGGTTTTCCGTCCAGCAAACGAAAAACTGACCACAGAAAATCGCTGACGTTCCTCAAAAGGAGTTTTCTAAACAGCAACAAAACGACCCTCCGAAATATTAGTAAATAACCCTCAAAGCAGTAGTAGCTGTGTTTTAATTTAAAATAGAATACCACCAGCTGCCAATAAAATACAAGTAAGAAGTATAAATGAAAACAAGCCAAGAGATGTATGGGATGGCTCGCACTAATCATTAACATGCATGATTTCTATTTGACTAATTTCAGTTTTTTCCATATGTATTGTTTTAATTTTAACCTGCCAATTTTTAACACTTACAACAAGAAAATACGACATTTTTAGTGTTTTACTGAGTGTTTTATGTGCTATGTGTCTTGTTTCATAGTAGATGGTGGCAAGACTGATAGGACAAGTGAAAGATTATTGAGACTCATTAAAAAATGCGCCAACTTGTTAACGCTTGTAAGTTAAATAACTAGTTGGTACACGCTTTCAGAGTCTTTTCTACGTAGTCATAAATATTCAGTATTTTAATATTTGTGAACGGTTTGTTTTTGTAATTATTTTTTTTTAATAATTCTGAGATTGCTGTAGGTATTCAAAGTTTTCTTGCTGGAGCTGCTATGGAGATCAACATGAGCTTCTCAAATTTGCAGCTGTGAAAGGCAGGAGATGATGCATTTAGGAATCCACGATTGTCAACAGAAGATGGTCTTTAAGCTGATTCACCAACATAATTCCATTCTTTTAGTGTACCTATGTGATCTTTGCAGGCTGATGCCTTATAGAAAATATAGGCCCGAAAAGGTTGCAGTTGACTAGATTGCCGATTACATTTTCTCGAAGTGGATGAAAAACTCGTAAATGTGACACAACTTTATTTACATACATATTTATTATACTAAATCGTGAGAAGATAATAAGAATTTAATCCGTACGTATCTTTTGAAAAGGAAAACAATTAAGTTAAACTTCAGCAGTTTTTTTCTCCATATTTATTAATGAGCTGGAGTTTAATTCAACAGAAAAACCAATCCCTTTTCTTTTTGTTATCCGACTAGACCGATTTAGACTACCCGCGGGTGAGTGAGAGAGAGAAATTGTGATGAGGAATAGGCGTGCCTGAATTTTTATCGTAAAGGCGCGAAGGCAAATCTACACTTTCTTAACAATCGTTCCTATTTACAGGAGGAAAGGAGAAAACGAGAGGACAAGGAGAGGAAGAAGGCAGAAGTACGAAAACGTCTGGAGGAGGCAGCGAAGGCTAAAAAGGGAAAGAAGGGTTTTATGACACCAGAAAGAAAGAAGAAACTACGAGTAAGTGGAAAATTTACGTCTCATTATTTCTCAGAAGCTATTTTTCAGTTTTAGAATTTGACTTGGTTCTGTATATGCAAATGAATTATTTTTTTCCATTTTTAATATTTTGTATCAAATTTTGTAATTTATCGTAAAACGATGATGTTATTATCTTCTCGATAAATAATTAATTATTTATGAGTTTTTGTTTTAAGGATCATAATTATACGTATCCACTTTAAGCAGAAAAAAAAACGATCTTTAGATTTGTACAAGAAAAGTAGTTCATCAATATCTAATAACATAAGTTTAATTTAAAATGTAAAATTTTAATTAATGTATGGTACGTGTGAAGATCTTTATTAAAATAAATATTCTAATTTTTTTAAGGATTATTATGGCAGGTGTCGCTCTTGTGGCCAAACGACAATTATTTCGAAATATTCAGACGATAATGACATTTTCAGAGTAGAGTAGCAGACGTTATTTTGAGCCCAAAGTTAGCTGCTGATTGGTTTGTTTCGTTCGATTTTTTTTCTGTATAATTAGAAGAAATTAAAAAGATACACAGCTTGGAATTCAACGAAATTCTTTAAGACTTTCTCTAAAAGAAGCTTTTTCCAACATATAAACAATTTTGACGTTTAATATTAAATCCTAAATTTGAAATGGTGGCGCTAACGTCACGGATGACGTAACAACTCTAACTAAATATAGTTTTGCCCTATTTGGTTATAATTAAGAGTGAAATTAGATGTAAATATGTAACCTTGGTAATATTTTGAGGTACGCTGCATTTGGTCAAAGGAGTGGGAGGTAGTGTACCTTGAAATGCGACGTCTCTATATCTGCTTTTAGTGGGTAATTAGTTCTTCCTGCTATCTATGGTGTGTGCAAAACTGGACTTATCACAACTCGGGGATTATTGCAAACATACTTCATATGACCCTGTTCATTGGCGATGAACTAACTTGTCTGGAGATGAAATTGAGTGCTCACTTCCGGGATAGTTCTGCAATTGATGGCCTTCCCTTCACGCTTGATAGATGTCTGAATCTAAGTAATGGTCGCCAACGCTGTTCATTAACTGTCTACATTACCCCTTCGTGCTCACTACAGCCAGGATAGACTACAGCTACTAACTAATAATGGGAGAACACGTAAGTCTAAATCTGTATCTTTTATTTTGGAGTTTCCTCCTAAAATATGAATCCTTTGGGAAACAAAGGGATGCAAATAGAAAAGATGCCTAAGCTAGTCTAGTGAGATAATTTTCGGGGGAGATGAGACGTTTACAAAAGTCCCTAAAGATATAGATCTTGTTTACAAATCTTTGAATTGTAAAACATATTATTCAAGTTTATTTTAACCCGATTATATAAGAATTATCTTTGACATTCATGAGCGAATTAATAAAAGTAGACAATATTTTTCGCTTCCATTTTGAATGTTAATCTATAACCAGAACAAAAAAAGTGTTTATTTTAAGCAGCAGTAATAGCATGGGGAAATCTAATAGTTCATTCTGTACTTAATGACTTCTTGTTCTCTAGTATTTATAGCAGATCATGTACCACAATTTATGCTTTGCAGATAAACTGATTTGTTTATAGACTAAAGATAGACTTAAATTTGTTAAGAGAGAGAGAGAGAGAGAGTGGCTAAACCGATATCTGGGAAAGCCGTTCACCACCTCTAGAAACAAACCTGGATTGGATCTCCTGGCAACTGATATCAATCAAAACGAACATACCCACCCTCTCAAAACTCATCACCAAAAGGATAGAAATCCCAAGTATGTTGAGATAGCCTTTCACCATCCAACTTCCAGCAGACCTCGTCGCCATAGCCAAACTACAATGCAGCCACCTAAGAACAGGATAAAATCTCTAGACCGGATGCTCCCATCCAACACTATAGGGATGTTCCTCACCCTGGACATAGACTGTGACTGATTTTGCAAAAAAAATGCCAACCAGACTGAGATCGTCCATCGTGTATACATCCTCCTGCCAAACAACTACCAGACTGACATTGGGCACAAGAAAGGTTCTTCTTAAATGAACCTGTAGATGCTAGACTATATATGTATTCTTAATATTCATTTATGTAAAATTGTAATTGCTATGTCTGTTGAACTGAGATAATTTCTTAAATGTTACTCTACTTGTGAATAAGAAAAAAAACCGCCTGGCTTCGCAGGCCGTTTTTGGGGTAAGGTACATCTGATTATAAATCACCCAAATCTGATTTAAATAATATAAAATAAAATAAAATAGACTGAAGAAATTACTAAAGATTTTCTTAAGATTTTTCTCTTGAAACGTTTCATTCGAAGATAGGGTGAAGATTTATTTTGAATGCAGCATGCGTTTTATAACCGGCATAACTTGATTCTATGGTACCACTATTATTAGTTTTCAATTTATGTTTCAGTACTTATAGGGTTGAAAGAGAAGTATTAAGACTGCTTAGATGATCATTAATACAAGTTTACTTTGAACAATTAGTTTTTAATTTAAAAAAGCTTAAAGTCCAACAAATTCAAACTAGTTTCCCCTCAACAAACCGCCTTTTTTTTACAGTCTCTACTTAGGAAGAAAGCCGCCGAAGAACTGAAAAGGGAACAGGAGAGGAAGGCAGGAGAGAGAAAAAAAATCATTGCACAGAGGTGTGGTCCTCCAAAGCCAGTAGATGCGGCTAATGAAGGTAAAATTTGAATACTCCTACTGTACTTTTCAATAGTTCATATTATGAATCATTCGATAAAAAAAAAAAAAAAATTGAAGAAAAAAGAAAAGAAAAAAATTTTTTGTTGGGCATCAGCCCAACAAAAAAACAAAAACAAAAAAACACTTCCGTCCAAATGTCTGTCTAGTTCCTCCTTAAGTTTATTTAAACTATCAACTTCCACAACGACAGATGGAAGTTTGTTTCAGCAATTAACCACCCGCTGGCTGAAAGCAAATTTCCGCACATCTATTCTACATCTGTCTTTTCTTAATCTGAATTTATGCCCCCTTAGGTTCGTAATCTGAACAAGTGGAAGGATCCCATCAGAATTCAGCGTGCTCAACACATTCAAGGCCTTATATACCTCAATCAGATCACCGCGCAGGTGCCTCGTCTTCAGTCACTGCAATTTGCAGAACTTAAGCCCTTCTTGGTAAGAGGATCGCTTCATTCCTCTCACCAATCTTGTTGCCCTTCTCTGTACACGCTCAAGTAAATCTACATCCTTCCTAAATTGAGGCCTCCAGACCTGTACGCAGTACTCAAGGCGTGGCTTGATCATTGCCTTATACAGAGGGACAATCACCTCCTTTTCCCTGCTAGCAAAATTCCTATATGTTATTGACAAAACCCCATGACCTGCCCTGGCAGCCTGTCTGCATTGCTCAGAAAACTTCATATCTGACTGCACAATTACTCCCAGATCATTTTCGTTTTCTACCACCAGAGAAACGTACCACACAGTTGGTACGTTTCTCTGGGGTTACTTCTACCCATATGCAGTACTTTGCATTTGTCAAGGTTAAACTTCAGTTGCCACTTCTTAGCCCATCTGCCCAAAGTATCTAGATCCTTTTGCAGTAGCACACTGCCATTACTGTCATTTACAACCCTGCCAACCTTTGTATCATCTGCAAACTTCGACACTAAGCCTGATATACCTTCATCAATATCATTGATAAATATAAAAAACAACAGAGGACCCAACACCGAA
The DNA here is from genome assembly GCF_048544385.1 of Mastigoproctus giganteus. Classification (NCBI taxonomy): domain Eukaryota; kingdom Metazoa; phylum Arthropoda; class Arachnida; order Uropygi; family Thelyphonidae; genus Mastigoproctus; species Mastigoproctus giganteus. Next base: position 154,730,105 of record NC_143586.1, on the reverse strand, counting down.
CCCTGTGGGACTCCACTAATAACATTAGTCCACGAAGAGCAGCACCCATTAATTACCACCCTCTGCCTTCTCCCACTCAACCATCCTTTTATCCATTGTAGCAACTTACCCTTAATACCATTCTGCTCCAATTTGTACAATAGTTTTCCATGCGCAACAGTGTCAAACGCTTCCCTGAAATCCAAATATATGATATCAAAATTAGTTTTTGCATCCAGTTCCTTTGTAACCACATCACATAATATCCTATCAAATTTGTCAGACAAAACTTTCCCTTAACAAACCCATGCTGTGTCTGAATTATTGCTGCACTCTTGTCTAGATGATCCTGCAATGCATCTTTAACCAGTGACTCCATTATTTTACCCGGAACAGAAGTTAAACTAACTGGTCTGTAATTACTCGTGTCACTCTTCGATCCCCCTTTGTGAATTGGGGATACATTTGCACATCTCCAGTCCGTGGTGACCTCCCCTGAGTCCAAGGATGCTCTCATAATTATGGCTAAGGGTTTGCTTAGTTGCTTTGCCGCCTCCTTTAATATAACTGGATAGGTCCCATCCACCCCAGGTGCCTTTCTTGTGTTTAACTTCAACAATTTCTCCTCCACTTTACTCTCAGTTATTACAAAATCATTAAGTATCTTGCTACAATTTGATAACCTTCTGCCATTTTCAAACCTTAATAACTCCTCATATGTGAATGTAGATTCAAAATACTCATTCAGTTTGTTTGCTATCTGAGCAGGATCATCAACAGTCGAACCATCGATATCAAGTGGGCTAATCAGATTCATCCCCTTCCTTTTAGAGTTTATATAAGTAAAGAAATCCTTGCTGTTTTTCTTAGCATCTTTTGCCAAAGATTTCTCGTAATCTGCCTTCGCCTGCATGGGCGTCCGCAGAGGGGGGCAAACGGGAAACTTGCCCTTCCCTGGGATCGAGTAAAAAATTCCACAAATTATAATCGTAAAAGTGATTGAGATATGTAACCTTACACCCTCAACCATGGGACGCTTTGTCTTCCTTCGGCCCTCGGCGGGGTAACCATAGAACACGTGTTTCATCTATTGCAGCAATAAAACACGTGTTCCTGTTTTTGGTTCATCGACTGATATTCCCCAAGCTTTACCAGAAGTTTTGGAACATTGCGACTATTTCCCTTCTATTAATTCGGCAATAACCATTGGTATGACATTACCTGTTACGACCTGTACCACTGAAAGAAGTTTCAGCACCTTGAGACGAGTGAAAACATGGTTAAGGTGTCCACTATCTCAGAAACTCGCCTATAAGGTTTACGTATGATTAGTGTGCACAGGAAGAAACTAGAAGAGGAAAAGGTAAAGAAGAAATTTATTCAAAATGTACTCCCCAAATTCCAGTTCTGTATTAACATATAATAATAGGAAATGACATGGATTTTTCCTTTAAAAGTAGAGTTAACTAAACCAAGAACTGAACCAGAAGCTTGATTGAATTTATTTGAATCAGTTTAAAACATTAAACTGACGAAATCGAGGAAAATATTTTAGAATCCGTTAGTCCATAATGACACATGAAATTTAGTACCGAACTATTGAGAAAAAAACGCCCAATATTCAAATAGTTTTAGATTACTAGGAACTGTTTGGATTATTGTCTAAAATCAGAGACAAACTGAAAATGCATCAGATTGTGGTTCAAAATTTTCAATACCTTGCAATATCTTGAGAATATTTCTCACGTGTCCAGATGATATCTGCATATTGAGCTATATACGAGGGGAGTTCAAAAACGTTTTGTATTCAGCCAGAAGTACTTGTGATGGAAGGATGAATTTTTTGGTACCTTGAGATCTCTATAGAAATCACAAAAATTTTGGTTTCGATCTACAATTAAATTTTATTTTTCTTTGCAGCGCTGAATTAAGTGAAGTGTTACAAATGGATAAAGTGGAATACAGATCAGTGAGTGTTCCTCTGTCTGCAATGGAAAACCACCAAAACAATCCACGAAGAAACGGTCACTGTTTATGGAGAAGAATGCCCAGTTTACAGTGTTGTTCCACAGCAGTGGTGTGAGCAATTCAAGTGTGGAAGAATTCCTCAGTGCATGACGAAGAAATCCCAGGACGCCCGTCAACTGCTGTCATAGAAGAGAGTGTTGCAAAAATTGAGGCATTAATCTTGGAAGATCGCTGCATTAGCATCAAAGAACTAGCTGCAGAGCTCCAAATTAGTGTAGGATCTGTGGAGAATATCATCCATCAACAGTTACATAAGAGTAAAGTGTCTGCTAGATGGGTTCCCACACTTCTGACCCCTTGCTAGAAGAAGGAAAGGACACAAGCACATGAAATGTTGGCGACGTGCCAGGAAAAGCAACAGGAAGTTTTTTCACTAGTCACCATGGATGAAACTCGAATCCATCACTATGATTCCGAAACTAAACAAATGTCAAAACAAAGGAAGCCTGCAGAATCACCACCCCAAAAAGGCAAAGGTGCAACCAAGTGCTGGCAAGGTGATGCTATCAGCTTTTTTTGGAATCAGTATAGTGTAATACTAACAGATTATATTCATAACGGCTGTACTATGATGGCGAAGTATTATTCAAACTTGCTCATAAAGCTACATTGCTATAAAAGAATAAAGATGGGGAAATCTGTCAAAAGGCATGCGCCTGCTCCACGATAATGCCTCTGCGCATTCTAGCAGGGACGTCACTGGCGGGGAGGCGGTTCGAACAGGTTAAGTGATCTCCATAACATAATCAGCATTTTCAAAACACAATACAAAATCTCAAATGGGAGAGATATCCTTTTGAAAGACAAAAGGCCTTTATCTGTTTCCAGTAATGTCTCTGCTTTACACAAAACCGTTTATTTATAAATGTCCTATAGATCCGATCTGATATTCTGACATTTAATAAGCATCATCACCGAGGACCATGAAGGACCGACTTTGTGACTACGACAATAGTGGAAAGATGATTGCTGCAATAAACTATCAACTTTTATTATGGTTTCATCACTTTTCTTCTTCCTGAACCGTTAAAAACTAAACAAAAAAATTACAGCAAAGCTATAGTTATATTATTACACTCATTGGCCAAAAAATTAGAAACATTTGGCAATTGGTATCAACAGATAATTAAACTTACAGTATGCAAATGTAAATTGTCACATGGTATAATCACAACTTCCTTTGTTTCAGATAAATACTGAAAGTTTTCCTTTCCAATATGGTTGTGGTGAAATACAGGTGAGCTTTTCTGATTTTCAAAATGCTGTTATTGTTGAGCACGTCTCGCAGGAGTCCCTGTTGAGAAAACAAAGGGCATTGTTGGTGTGCCGAAAGAAACAATCTCAAAAGAAGACAATGAGTGGAAAACGAAAGAAGAATGCAGCTCTAAAGGGAACAAATTAGGCAGAAAGGCGGTACTTCAAGAACGAGACTGCAGGAATTTAAAACGAATTGTGTCACAGCAGAGGATTTCCATAATGTTTTTTTTTTACAGTAGACGGTTGAGTGTGCAGAATATGACTGGAAATCAATTAGGCGAAGAAGACCCGTTTCCAATAGCAGTGAATCTTTCTTCGTCCTATATGGTGAGATTTGAAGAATCTACCCTGGCCGCCTAATTCTCCATATTGAATCCAATTGAGAATGTCTGGGCGTATGTTGGAAAGGGCAGTTTGGCTTCGCGTTCTTCTACTATTCTGATGGACGAATGGTCAGATCTGGAGTTGGACTCTCCAGAAACCTAATGGAATTCATGCCATGACGTGTAAAGGTTGTAATTCGGAAAAAAAGTGGAGCTACTAGATGTTGAATAAAGTTTCTAATTTTTTGGCTAGTGAATATATTGTCATAATGTACTTATAGACTTTCTGGTTTAAGATTTTATAATTCGATTTATTATATTTTATGGTGATCCTAAACATGAAATGGTATTAGACCCTATAGTACTTTTGAAACGTGTGTGGGTTAAATATATTTTATATAGCTGTTCCTACAGATGTTACATTTATGGTATCACCAGAACTTTAATAATTTGTATAAAAATTCTGCACCAGGAAAATGCTCTCCTTTGGTGGGAGTCTCGGTGATTGAGTAGATTTTCCACTCATCACTTCTAAGAAAAGGGTTGGACTTTAATTCTACCCGTCTCTAAAATTTGTGGTCTTTTCAAATAGCACGCACCAGAGTTAAAGTTTGTTGAAATTATTTTCCCACGCACTCTAAAATTAAGAATAGTTCATCCAACCTACTTTCATTCAGCACGCTGAATACAGTAGGTGGTTGTTTGGAATTTTCACTAAGACCCACTAAAGCTGCAAGGCACCATCATATTGCTAGATGAAAAACCCGAGTCCTCGAAGGAAAAACCAGGTTATTATGTTTAACTTTGATTCTTGAATATGACTTTTAGAAAATAGCAGGATTCAGGATATAGGAACACTGGCTCGGTTGGTTGGTTGTTGTAGGATTTAGGCGCATCTGCAACTTAGGCTATATTCCACCGTATATAATATGTTAGTAAATTACGCGTGTTCTTTGGTCGATTTGCGGTTTTGGTGGACGAAAAACCCGACTTTCCGGAAGAAAAATAAAATCGTGCCACCCACCTTCGTCTGAGACCGACTAGCTCAACCATTTTATGAAAAAGGCCCATAAAAATTCCTCACGTCATCTGCGGGATTCGAATTCAAGTATTTTCAACCATGGGGTGGACATAGATTCAATTAACTGTGCTATATGGGCTGTTAAGGAATCTTTCAGAATTTAAACAAATACCAGAATAATGGTCAAATTGAAAATACGATTTGCTGTGACATTTTATATAAGCTGAGATTAATATGAGCTGAAAATTATTTTCTTATAAAATTGGACATGTATTTAATCCAATACGTTTCTGATTTTCAACGCACCCAATAAAATATATATATTGCCAATTTGATTTGCAATTTTCATAACAAAATTGTATATTATTTACTTATTTTTCAATTGGGATGATTCCAACACTGAATATAATGACAAAATCCTATTTATGAAAATTATTTGACCAGCACGTGTTTGGAATAATAATTTCTGTTGAGTTGTACATGATCAAATACACAATAATGAATTCTTCTATGTTAACAAATCCTGTTTTTCACAGCAACACTGCAAGCGATCTGCAAAGAATACCAAAGCCGGATATCAAAACTAGAAGATGCCAAGTACGATCTGGAATACGAAGTCAGACAGAAGGACTTAGTGGTATGGAAATGGATTGTGTTGAGTGTTTTCATTCCTTTTAACAGGCATGTTGGGTGATAGCTGCTGAGATCGCTGTAGAATCAACGATTACGTTAATTGCATATACAAACCATGAGTTATTACTAATTTAGTTTCGCAGCTTTTAGATTGAATTAAAATTATTAACCACAATTACTAGGCTGTGTTTGGCTTCCTTTTTTTTATCCCCTCTAACCCACTGATATTTTTAGCTACCCTGCAGGCCATCTGCAAAGAGCTGCACGAACGTATCGCTCGCTTGGAGAGCGAAAAATACGATGTGGAATATGAAGTACGGCATAAGGATTATGAGGTCAGTAAGAGTAACTCATTTCCTCCAGTTATTTTTATCCTTTCTCCCAATTAGTGCACGTAGCTTAAGCATGTTATAGTTCTTTAATCTTAGTAGAAGCACAGAACTGATTCGATTTTATGTTTCTTATTTTTCAGTTATTTTCAATTTCATTTAAAGAAATTCAACACTCTATGGATGGATAACCTTGGCATTATTTCCCAAATAACCCTAAACGATGGATGATGTGAAATAATTATTTAACAAATAACTTTACATTGCGCTTCTAAACAGATTTATGTTCTGATTACTATCGATACTTCTTTTAAAGTTCATATTTCTCAAATCACGAAATCAAACTATATAATGTTAAGTGATACAGATGACAAATAAAAGTAAGGTTTTGTTTGCCATCTCCCAAATTGTGCTCTAATTGGTACAACCCAATATCCGATAAATACCATTTAAAGTTCATTTATTAGACACTTCACCCACTGCCCTATAGCGATTTGCTAAGCAATTTCTGAAATGTGGAAACAGAAATATTGGGACTTCACCATATCTCCATGACCTAGAACATCCACTATGAATTCCTGCGATTTGATCTATTCATCAAAATGCAAGAACCTCTCTGGTAGAGGGCCTTTCATTTTGGAGGATCTCTATACTGGTCTTTTTTACAGATCGGTAACTTGATTTCGATAAAATCTAGTCTTAGCTTATGAAATTATCCGGTTATCATAAATATGGTTAAAAGTTATACAGATGGGTGGTGAAAACCCTGTGAAGTCACTAGTCCAGTGACTTCACAGGGTGTTTTGCTTCACAAAACCTCTCTTCTATCACTAATTTCACTATTGGTCTCAATTATCAGCTTAATGGAAGTAATTTGACAAACCCCATATGTAATATCATTTTTAGTAAAAAAAATTATTTCACAAAACAGAAATCTAATGAATAACAGGCTAATGTCCTCACTGAGAGGAAATTCTCAGATGTAGAATTGCAAACTACAATATTTCTGTTGTCCCAAAAAGCTGTTTAGTGAATTCTGAACAAAACGCTTTCCAGAAAAGTATTCTAGATGTTTCCCAATATCAATGACAGGTAAGCTTCAATCGGTTTACATATAATAAAACAATCATCGTGCTCCTTCCTTTAGTGTCACGATAGAAATTTAATAGTTGTTTTATTTAAAAAAGCCAACCCAAATATTAACTTATATATTATAATGGAATTATTATAATGTCTTCCTTCTGTTTTGAAAGATGTCTTCAAGGCACACAACATTTAAGGATAAGATAAGTGACAAAGGTGAGAAATCATTATTGGAGGAAATTATCCCTCTCATAACTATCCATAATTTCTCGTTCGAATACGACCATTACAAAATAAAAAGAAAAAAGTAAGAGTGTTTGTTATTATCTGGCTAATTCTTCAGGAACAATCATGTGTATTATAGGTAATTAGCATAAGAAGGGGCAAGCAATGCAAGCTTATACAACATTGCCAAAAAAAAAAACCCCGATACGTCCCATTTCAACTATTCATTCCCTCCAATAGTTTGTCTAGCTCGTCCTTGAATTTATTTAAGCTGTCAACTTCCACAACAACGGATGGAAGTTTGTTCCAGCAATCAACCGCCTGCTGGATGAAGGCAAACGACTGGACATCTATTCTGCAACAGTCCTTCCTCAATTTGAATTTATGTCCCTTTCATGAGCGTAGTCTCAACAAAAGGAAGAATCTCATCAGCATTGTGCTTGCTCAATCCATTCAAAACCTTAAATACCTCAATCAGATCACCTCGCAGGTGCTGTCTCCAGACGCTGAAATTTGCAGAATTGAAGCCTTTCTTGGTCGGAGCACCGCTTTCTTCCTCTCACCAATCTCGTTGCCCTTCGTTGTACTCGTTCCAGCAACTCTACATCCTTCCTAAAATGAGGCCTCCAGACCTGTATGCAGTACTCAATGTGTGGTCTGACTATTACTTTATACAAGGGGATAATCACCTCCTTATCCCTGCTCACAAAATTCCTGTATATCATTGACAAGATCCGATGACCTACTCTGGCAGCCTGTCTGCACTCTCAGCAAACTTCATATCTGACTGCACTCTCAGCAAACTTCATATCTGACTGCACAATTACCCCCAGGTTTCTTTCATTCTCCACTACTCTGAGTGTAACACCACCCAGTTTGTACATTTCTCTGGGGTTACTACCACCCATACGTGGTACTTTGCATTTATCAATTCAAATGCCATTTTTCAGCCCATATGCCTAACGTTTCTAGATCCTGTTGCATCATTCCTGTCATTAACCTCCTTTCAACCTTTGTATCTGGAAACTTGGACATTAAGCCTGATATGCCTTCTTCAATATCATTGATAAATATAGACAACAACAATGGGCCCAACATCGAATTCTGAGGACTCCATTAATAACATTAGTCCACGAAGATCAGTGTCCACTGATTAGTACTCTGTCTTCTCCCAAACAACCATCCCTTTATCCATTGTAGCAACTTTCCCTATTCCACACTGCTTCAATTTGTACAGAAGTCTTTTATGTGCAACAATATCAAAAGCTTTCCTGAAATCCAAGCATATATAGAAATTATTTTTTGCATCCAGTTCCTTTGGTACCACATCGTAGTATCCAATCAAATTGGCCAGACAAGATTTCCTCTTAACAAACCCATGCCGTGTCCGAAGTACAATTGCAGCCTTGCTTAGATGATCCTGCCTTATTTATTTTACCAGCGACTCCATTATTTTCCCCGGAACAGAAGTTAAGCTAACAGGTCTATAATTACTCATAGATTACCCTTTGTGATTTGGGGATACATTCGCACACCTCCAGTCCTCAGTGACCTCACCTGAATCCAAGGATGGTCTCATAATTATGACTAAGGGTTTGCTTACTTCCTTCGCTGCCTCCCATAATATAATTGGATAGATCTCATCCACCACAGATGCCTTTCTTATATTTAAATTCAGCAATTTCTCTTCTACTTTCCTCTCAGTTATTACAAATTCATTTAGCTTAGGTGTTAGAGTTTGATAAGCTTCTGGCATCCACTTCCCTAAAGAATTCGTCATGTGTGAATGTAGATGCAAAATACTCTTTTTTTTGCAATCTGAGCAGGAATGCTAAATCCAATATAAGTGAAAAGATATAATAGATAAAAATGGCAGGAACTGCAGTAAAAATGGATATTGCTATGTGTATAACGAGTAAAACAAGTTTGTCATAGTAGAATTATCGAAGAACAGCCTCTTCCACCCATGTATATTATGTCCATAAACTGAGTGTGTTCTCTGGTCAGTTTGCGTTTTTGATAGAAGAAATATCGGAGTTTCCGCTTAAGAAACCTTGATATTTTCGCCTGAGACCAACTAACTCAGCAATGAGCTCAAAAAATCCCATAAAAGTTCCTCGTGTGAACATGGATGACAAAAATGCATTGAAATTGCTATATATGCAGTAAATACTTAAAATAGTGAAACTGTAAAGGGGTTTTGGGACAAATTCTTCCTTTTTAATTTATGATTATTTTATATCTGACGTATTTGACACTTCATTTACATACACAATCTCTTTACAGATTAATGAACTTACCATCCAGGTTAACGATCTACGAGGAAAATTGTAAGTGTCCAGTTATACTGCATTTTTATAAACTAAGATAAAAATTTACTTCTAATAGAAGGAATAAATCAAGATATCTGTAGTACTAAGCTAAAAATATCTCATTTATTCTTTATAATTTAAAATGCCTTGTATTTTATACAATAAAATAAGCAATATTACAACCATTTCGGGATGAATGTTTTTAATCCTAAGCTAAGGAAAAAGAAGCACTAGAACAATACCTTTTTCTTTCTTTTTCTTCATAGTCTAAGCTAATTCTGAAAAGGTGAACTTGCCTCCGCAGTCATCAAGGTGTTTTTGAATACTCAGTAATTCTCAGACATCTTGGGTTGTTGTGAATATTTGATATTCATGTTTACAACTGGGAGGAACGTTTTAAAACACTCTACTCAATTTTGGTAGTTATATACAAAATAGTTAATTTATAAAATGAATTTTTATGCTAATTTATATTTCTTGCAACCATCAGATGTCTATATATCTAATTCCTTTTTCAGTGTAAAACCAACTCTCAAGAAAGTGTCGAAATATGAAGGAAGGTGAGTAACGGTGGTATTATTCTTTGTTTTAGACATTGAAACTTAAATCATACCACAGCATGGATGCTCCGGGCTCTACAGTACTTCGTGAGTTGTGACTTCTGTGTATTTTCTTATAGAAAATAACTTTAAGATTTGCAAGGTCCTATGCACCATAATGTATTGTGAAGTTTTAGCCGAGTCTGCATTTGTCTGCGTTCAAATTATTTTTATTAATATTCGCTAAGAATAAAACCAAAAATGATGATTACGTTCCTAGAGTGCTAATTTAATGTGAATTGAAGAAACTCTGAATCCTCATTACGCACAGTAAGTCCAAGGCTTTCGATTTGTACTTTCAAGCGAATGGCCTACATAACCGGCGCGAAAACCTACCATGTTTTGACCTGTTTCAGGTCTTGTTTCCTTCTCCATTTCTAATTATATTTAAGTTAACCCATAGACTATAAGTTATCCGCGAAAAATGACAGTCTTTTCTATATAATCTCCTCCCTAGCGTTTAATCTAAACCTCTAAGCCAAGTAGCTTCAATAGAAACCTTTTAATCCAAATTCTAATCTGTTATTAGTTCCTTACTTGGTGTATAGCATTTTTCCGAAAATCCTTTACCCCAATCGGTCTGAAAGGATGTGACCTAGAAATAACCCGCTGAGAATTTTATGAATTAATTTCTGGTAAAAACCACGGTTACATTTAACTTTGAATAAATGCCATTTCGAACTTTTGCCCTAAATTTATTAAAACAGTGAAACTTTACAAGAGAGTTCTTAATATACAGGCAAGACTAAAGGTATTTACGTATAAAAAAGCAAGAAGATTATACTGATTAAACAGATTTAAATCAGTAAAATTAAGGATTATTTGGCTACTAATCCCGTGCATCTATTCTGTGATATGAAAATTCTATAATGAGACAACCCAAAAAAGTGTTCTAGCCTTTTGCAGTTTATCGAGATTCGGCCATTATATAAATATGCACGAAATAATTTCAAAATATACCAACTGCAATCCGAAATCGGGATTGCAGTTGGCAGTAAACAAAGGCAATAAAAATGAAAAAAAAGCACTTTTTTTTTCCCGAAAAACATAATTTCTCAAAGACTCATCTGATTTATACCTTTTCCAGATTCGAAAAGCTAAAAATGATAGCCAAGAATACAGAACTCGACTTTAGAGCCAACCTGAAGTCTGTAAAAACTAACAAGTTCAAGTTGGAGGAAGAAGAAAAGGAGGTAAGTTTAGCATGGGGTTCTAATGAGCCATTATTTCGCCTTCCATCCTCATGGTGCTCTGATTTCTTAGTACTTAAATACGGGTTAGATTAGAACCTGTGGTTCTGCATTGTAAGTTAAGTAGATTTAACATTATTGGCAAAAGTAATTTGAAAAAGTTAATTTAGTGAAATACTTGTTAAGTCAAACTTGTTCGAATATTCAACTTGCTGTGGTACTAGTTCTTGATCTCAATAAAGAAGAAATACATGTCTGGCTGAGATAGCCAACGAATTTCCTTTAATCCTATCGAATGATTGATAAAGGAATAATAAAGTATCATCTGACTGGTACACACCTTGCAGATGATGACACTTGGAAGCAAGTCGTTACCTTCATGGGTCACAAAACTTGATAGGTTTCTCTGATGATCAAACATAGTGCCACGGTTGAATTATTATGTGAATAAGTTTGGCGATAAGAAAATCGTAGTAATGTGTATAAGAAGCATTTCGTATAACATTTCTGCAATGATGCATTACTATATTTGTTGCCTTATACTGGACTTATATTTTATGTTTGTATTAATATCACCTTCTTGGCTTCTATTTGATCTGTATATTCATATTTTGTTAATATAACGATTTCATTAATTCTAAAGGGAAGAGAATCTATCACTCACCGCCTATGGACATTACTAAGACTACAAGAAGAAAAAAGTGATGGTGACTTTACAAGAAAAATTAGGATAGTTTCTTCTTTTCTCTCTCTACTCCTCTAGAATGTCGTTTGTCAAATTCACCTGGAATGACAAAACAAAAGACATGGATTCCTGCCAAGAAGTAGTTTCAAACATCACTGGAATGGATGAAGCAACAGAAGAGTAGTGGGTGTTTGGCATTCGCCCAAAACAGTATTTCCTTTGATCAAAGCGCTGTCAAATTTCTTTCGTGCTGAAACAGATGACATTTTCGATAGGAATCGATAATTGGGCAATCTGTTGCAGTTAAAGAATATATTTCAATCTAATTCTAATAATATTAAAGTTTTCTTTATTTTGGATCTGGTAGTATGTTTGGAACCTTTATCTGTTGCCGTATGATCAGGTATAGGGAAAAAAAAGAAACTGATTCCCAAATTCCGTTGTAATGATAACGGTTGGAAAGTCCATGTTGGTAAATGGTGTTCTGGTTTCAAAAGTATGATTTTTCTAACATGTTTCTACTATATTTGAAATTTATTGGTTAAAATCAGAGATGTTTTCATCTGCTTAAAAATGTTCTACAAAATATAATGAAGTTATTCAATTATATAAAAATGATTATGAACGAGTCCGATATTCTTAACAGTCAGAAAATCTGACTGTTTTAAGCAACATTATGAGTATTTGAAACAGACTTAGCCTCATCTTTTGTTTTCAACAAAACCATTTCTGAAATCTCCTTTGAGACGTTCGTCGATAACTGAATCAACAAAATTAATGGAAAGCTCTAAATTTCAGTATCATAACGTTAAAAGGTAAGAAACAAGCTTGACACGTTAGAACAAATTGCTGTCACAGTCTGCTGACATCATCTGTCTTACGAAGACCTGGCTACCAGCACTTCAAAAGTGCCTTGTTGCTGTTAACACTACCAGATACAAGGCCTACCTCAAAGCGAGAGCTACTACGAGTGAAAGATGGTAGCCCTGTTTTTGAGCGACAAAGGACTTCAGATGATTTTTGCTTCGTTTGATGATTCAGAACGTTGAGGAATTAATCATTACGTTGAAAGGCTGGCGGCAGACTCTTAGATATAGCAGTAATCTACATACCCCCCCGTTCCTAATCGGCCAGGGGTTAAATAAATTAACATGAACATGTTCCTAATCTGTATAAAATAAATAATGTAGCAGATTGGCTTCTCACTAAATTACCCTTGTCAGCGACCAATACAGTTTGTGGAAATTAACCTCTCACCCCAGTTCAATAATCTACTGGACATCTTGTTAAACAGGCTTGAGCCATGCACCATCTCGGGTATCAACAACCAACCCGTAAGAGGTGTAAATAGGCATGACCTAATTTTGTCATCTGGTAAAGTGTATAACTGCTGTACCGCCTGAAACATTTTTCCATCTGATCACAGTATAATTGAAATCATATTAATGCTACCTTATATTGATTTCAATATCAAAGGCAAATGTAAAAAAAAAATGACTTCATCAGCCTTGCTAGACACTAAGAAATGCCTATATGCAGCCAGCTGTATCCCATGGCAAAGCCTTCTCACATCTGAAGACTTACTTTCAATCTCTTTTCTAACTCATTGGATCAACTCTGTTGCTGAATTTGCGACTTCTGAAGTTGTAAGAATGTCATCAAAATCGAAAGCCTGTTAAAATCCTAGTCTAAACGTTTTGTTTAAACAAAAGCAAATGGAAACTTTCAAATGATGCACACGACAAAATTAATTACTCAAGGGCCAGAACAACATTTAATAGGGAAAAAAAATCTAAAACAATCAACGCTACGTAGAAAAGATACTCGACAGGGAAAAGGTGCCTCGAAGAAAACAATATGATTACTTATCCGGGATTCGACGAAGAAATTTGTATGGATAATATTAGCAGATACTCCAAAACCCTTCATGAATCCCAAGTCATGGGGGTTGGATGAGCTCTGTTGGTTGATAATGAGATGCATTATGTCGTTAGTCTCAGCAAAAGGAAGAATGCCATTCACATTCAGCTTACTCAATCCATTCAAGGCCTTTAACATCTTATTCAGATCATCCCAGACGCTACAATTCCTAGCACCGAAGCCTTTCTTGGTGAGAACTCACTTTTGTTCCCTTCAGGAATCTCGTTGCTCTTCCCTGCACCCGTTCCAGCTGATTTGCATCCTTCCCAAATTGATGCCTCCAGACCTGTATACAGTATTCAACTTCTTAACTATGGCCTTGTACAAAGGGATAATCACTTCCTTATTCATGGTAGCAAAGTTTCTGTATATTATTGGCAAAATCCCATGAGCTCTGCTGGTAGCATGTTTGCACTTCTCAGAGAATTTCACATCTGACTGCACAATTATCCCCAGGTCTTTTTCATTTTCCACTGCTCTGAGTGCAGTACCACACGGTTGATAAGTTACTCCGGGATTACTGTTACCTATATTCAGTACTTTGCTTTTGTTAATGTTAAATTTCAACTGCCATTTCTCAGCCCATCGACCTAATTTTCCTAGATCGTTTTGCAGTAGTCACCCTGATTACTATCGTTAAAAACCGTGCCAACATTTGTATCATCTGCAAACTTTGATATTAAACCTGATATACTTTCATCAATATCATTAATAAATATTGAAAACAACAATAGGCCCAGCACTGAACCCTGGGAGACTACTATTAACATTAGTCCACCAAGGAGAATTAACACTCCTTGTAAAAAGATTGAGCTATTTACGTTGGACAACCAAACAGCACCTCATGCACGTGAAACAAATCACTACAAGTGCAGGATATATAAAGACAGCTTTGTATTCAGCCATTTTGTTCGGAGCAGAACTGTGGGAGTCGGCCATTCTTACCCACATTAGAAGAATATACTCAATGGAATTAAGGACCACGCAACTTACAGAACAAGTTCAATTACGTCTATCGTACATTATTGCCTGGAAATGGCTGATTATATCAGTAAAGATGACTAGGGTAATATCATCACCATGATTTTTGACAGGTATGACATTACCCCAATTCAACCTCAAATCGAGAAGATAAGCAGTGTGCCTCATGTACAATTGAGTGTATAAACATTTTTGGTTTGTCAACTTCTAGTTAATTGTTAAAATTATTCAACCATTCATCATCTATTTTAGTGCGTCAATCCCCTACTATTTACTGCCTTGAGGGGAATTTGTCTCGTTCCAATTTTGGTAGCGCAAATAAAGATTGATTCATTTATCTCCACTCTTCATCTTGTGGAATGGATAGTTGCAGACTTGGTAATTAGATATAGGAATAAATTCCATCTAATCTTCTAGAACAACAGACCCTTAAGTAAGGCTTTTGTGTTACATCATACAACTAGGTTTTGTGTATGTTGTAACGCAAAACTCTCAATAAAAGTTGAACATAGATATCAATGGAACAATGACTATAACGCATATTTTTACAATATACGTCAAATATATTTCCACTGAGGTTCTTAAAGCGTTAAATCTACTACCAATTTTGTCTCAACAGATAAATATGTAAATTGGAGAAGGTGATACAAGATGCAAACTAATGAAATAACTAGTATATATATTATATGTATGAGACTTGAATTTTATCCCAGAATTCTGTCTACAGTCTTAAAGCGTTATTATTAAAGTTGCTGAACGTATAGGAACTCGCGCATGAACTATACTGCTAGCAATGTCAAATAACAATTCTCATTTATGAGATTTTGATATAAAATAAAACGAAGAACAAAATATTAAGGGGAAAAAAAAGTTAAGTTAATTGAAACAGCAGTGATCTCAAAATTAAAACCTCTCCCAAAACGCTAGGTTGTTAAAATGAAGCCTTGTGTACTGATCAAATATCACATGATGCTTCTTTACAATGTTACGAACTCGATATCTCGGATTGTAACCAGACTTCTGGGAATATTATTGTCTTGTTATCTAAAGAAAGTCGTATTGACTAACTTATGTAATATGAATTCTCTTCGTCTTCACAGAAAAAAAAGGAGGCACCAGAGTGGGCAAACAAGTGAACTTTCCTCAAGTGGTACCACCTTCGTTTTGTGATGTCCTTCCATGTGTTGTGGGCCCTAACCTCTCTGACTGTGTTTTTCTCTTTTATCTTTTTTCCTTTCCTATTGTGAATGTCACGTGGAGGAAATCTGTCGACAGTTCTCACTCCTTAAAAATGGTATATATGCCCGAAACAGGGGTTTGTAACAAAAGGAAAAAAAATGGTTGTTTTAATTTATCATGTAACAGACTGCATCAGAGCAGTGACACTTATTAAAGGCTTTTTGCTTCGTAACCAGTTTTTTAAAGTAAATAATTCAATGATTTTCTCACTTACACAATTTTCACACAAACAAAAAAAATCCCTATTTGATAAAATTTAAAGATTAGACTGCAATCGATTCTTAGAGCGATCTCTGTTTCCAGTAGAAAGATAGGATTTAATATAATTTTATTGTAATAAGAAAATCAAGTGGAATACTCCTTTGGATATTCTTGATAAGAGCAACAACTTAGTTGCAAACACTTAATGTCATGGTAGCCAAACCAAGCTTGTATTCGTATAAAGCTTAATACAAAAATGTCAAGCTAGGGTCACCTGGGATACACATTCATCTGCCCACTATATATTATATTCGCGAACTGAGTGTGTTCTCTGGTCGATCTGCTTGTTTTGCTGGATGAAAAACCAGATTTTCCCTGGGAGAAAACTTTATCTATACCTGAGACTGACTGACTCAGCTACGGAGTGAAAAATACGATAAAAGGACGTTGGAGTTTAACTTAAAAAAAAAGAAATCCCCTCCATAACAAGGCAAAAGTTATAGGGGCTTTATTTTAAGAGGCTATTAGAATAAGAAATCTGGCCAAAGAGACTTTAAAAAACGAATTCAGTTTTGCAGCTCTTAGAGGAATATTTGGATAAATTTCTGTTGATTATTTGTCTAAAGTCGCTGGAACTACCTTGTGGTCAATCTGAAACTGGAATATAGAGTTGCTGAATACCATTTTGTTATAGGAAAATAACCAATTTCTAATTACAATTAATAAATATACGAATTTTCTGATTTTTCAATCATTTTTAAATTCAAGTGGATATATTCAAGATATAATGTATAAATAAAGAGTTCGTGTATACTTAAATTGATGAGCAGAAAATTATTCATAAATTAATCTCTCGTGTGTTGAATTTTCAGTTTCTACTCAGCGAAAACTAACCAATCAGTTTTTAAAATTGCAGATTTTCTTGATATGATCTCTTAATTTTTGAAACGAGTTTAATTTTTCATTTTTTTAAGTTAAAGAATTTGTCGAAAATTAATTTACTAAACTAAATTCTAATCAAATTTAATATATTTTTGCTCTATTCTTCCGATTAATCCTATAATTCTCACTAAGAAGAATACCCAGATTCGGAAAAATAAAATATGGAACACACCATAAGTTGCTCAATAGGAATTGCACATAAATCACAAATCGAATTACATTCCTGCATTTATTTAACCAATGGAAAAGCAAATTACAAATTCTGCATTAACTTGATTCGATTGCAGAAATCACAAAGACTAGTCAGTGCCAATGTGGTACATAGTATATTGAAAGTCTGACGTCATTTGCTCACAGGCAGTACCTTTTTTGAAAAAGTGGTTGCATAAGCTTTATTGGACCATTACCAAATGTACACTCAATTTGTTAAACCAGTTCTTAGGCGATTCTTCTGAATCACTTTGGGATTCCGTCATCAGATCAATGGCTGGAGTGATACTTGCCTATCTCAACGAAAACATAAATTTACTGCAGAAGTTCATTTCCTGATCAAAGTTAAAAAGTATATACAGAATTGTACAGATCAATGTATTTCATTTTTAGAGGAACCTCCCACCTTCGACACGATGATAGAATAACATACGCGAATTCAGAAAAGTCACCATTTTGGATCAGGGTCACGAAATTAAAAATTTTGACCTCTAACAATATCAGTAACTATTCTTTCACGTGGGCACTTTAAACAGAAAACATTATGTGAAGTTATGTTCGAAGCAGATATTTATTTAGACGTACAGACTTCTCATATACAAACCCTAAATAATGATGAGAACGCTAAGAGTTACAGAAAATGCAAAATATTACAGAAAATATGATCCATGAATTCTTTTTCATAAATTTTTGAAAATATTTTTGTGTTTTTATTTCAGAGTAAAAGTTAATTTTTTTTGTCTTGAATTTTTGTCCCTTTTTGAAATGTTTTTGAAATTTTTTCGCCGATTGATTTTTTGAATTTTTTTTCGAGGATTGATTTTTTGAATTTTTTTACTCACTTTTTTTGTATGGTTTTAGTAGTTACAACAGAACTTTATGGAAATGACCACGATGCATGAAAAATTTGCAGATAACAAAAGTTACCAATTTTTAGAAGAAAATTGGAATACTATATATTATATTCAATTTCAAAGTAACTATCAAATCCAGAGGCTGAAATCCTGCAATGCAAAAACTAAAGGATTTATCTTGCTTGTGGCAATGTATCACTGTAATTGCGAAGACCAATACCAAGAATGAACTTCAAAACTTGTGAAATTAGAAGCTTTGGTTGAAACTTTTATTAGTAATGAAATAAAGGGAAAGGCAAAAAATTAAATGCACTTTTTCGATTATTTTAAAAAAGTTTTTTTCGACTCTTTCTATAGATGAGAACCGTAGATTTTTATAATTTACTATAATCTATAACCCATACCGAAAAAAATGGGTATTAAATCTTTGCATAACCAACGTAAGCCATCCAATGTCTTCTTTTTTTTTCGAAGATTCATTGAGGACTCTGAGGATTCCCAATGACTTTGAGGACTCCCAATGAAAACTGGAGCCATTTATTCAAGTCAGTCTTAAGTATTTGATGGGATTTATATCTCTAGTTATATTGGAACCAAATTGAAGACGTTCAACTGTAGGAAAGCTATTTAAAAAATAATTTCCTCTTGGTATCTCCATAGTCAAACCTAGCCAAGTAAAAACAGTGGAAGGGCAGGATCTTCTCCTAAGGAGATCCCATTACGTGATTAAAAAATTTTAAATCTCATTTTATGTAATATTTTCATAATGGATACGAAAATTCCAGTATCATCTGTTTATAAGCATATTAGAAGTGATTACTAATGAAAGAACTCTAAGTGAAATTGAAATATCGTAGGCATTTCCATGATCTTCCTGTTGCAAGCTTAAAAAACCATTCGCGTGAGTAAACCTGAAGAAAATTTTTGAGAAGCCATTGACTTATTTCATATAATTTTTTACTATACACTACTGACTTTTTCCCCTTAATGACAGAGACCAGAATGGGCTCTAGGAAAAGAAGGAGGTAAAAAAAGGGACGAAGAGGAGTGAGCTGTTGCAGCTGAGAAGTTTATTTTAAACCTGTAGATGTTCATGGACTGCTTTCGTGTATAACGCCAAGTGCTGTAATATTTGTTTACAGAAATCCTAAGAAAATAAAATCCTTTATTATAAGCAAACTGGTGTTAGATGTCTTTTGTTTTTGAGTAACAAAATTTACTGAAAGTATACAAAAATATTGTCTAGTTAACCCAGAAAAAAATTCAACGATGGACTGTCTTGTTCATCTCCCTACGATGAAATTGTGATCGGAATTTTGTTGATCAATCACAAATCAATGCTCCATTACGACAAATCCTGTTTACTGTTTTGTTGATTACAGTAGAACCTCATAAATCAGGCACTTTCTTCAAGGGTTTCAAATCAGTAAATTTATTCTTAAATTATTCTATTTGGGTCACACAAGAATATATGCCAAATATGAATTGTCCCAGAATGCTTAGGCCATGAGGACAATTTATATATAAAAAAAAGCATGGACCATCGCCTGAGGATGCCGGATTTGAGATTCTATTGTATGTTTTTTTATTTTTTAAAATTGTGTAATAAACGAGGTCGTACTTTCTAATAATAAAGATTAAAATGGCAGAAACTATCCTTCATCAACGTAAGAAAAAGCGTATTTTTTAACCTA
Organism: Mastigoproctus giganteus; assembly: GCF_048544385.1. NCBI lineage: Eukaryota > Metazoa > Arthropoda > Arachnida > Uropygi > Thelyphonidae > Mastigoproctus > Mastigoproctus giganteus. The sequence goes on along the minus strand of NC_143586.1, from coordinate 154,710,400 downwards.
CGGTTATCTTTAATAATACTTTAATCTACAGACTAGTTCAACTGTATTTCGAATAATATCATTCTTTAGTCTTTCTCGACATAAGTATATCTATTAGAAAGATAACCAATCACTGCACAAATTCGAAATCCATTAGAAAAGGTTGCCAAAGTAAGGCAGTCGTGGTATGGGATGGAACTTATGGCATTGTAAGCTGGCCTTGTTATCGAGGGAAAGTGAACTATCTAATGATGTTTTCAGAGTGAGAAATTACAGGTTTTAGTTAAGTTGATCAGCTCTGCGTGTGATGCTAAACATTGTTTATGTTTGTAATTATTGCATAACATCTTAGTAATAATAAAATATTGTCTTGTTCCTGGAATTTTTTTTTTTGGTGGTATTGACTATTCAAAGCATAGTGCTCCAATCCTTACACTAATTCCAGTTCGCAAAGATTTGATATATGCGGGGCATTTGAAAAGCTCGTGGCCTGAGCATGAAAGGTTCATCTGAGGAGTCCGGTAACATGCTACTCCTCAACACAGTGCCCTTTGGAGTCAATACGCTTTTGACACCGATGCTGCAATACGTTGATTCCAGCTGCGAAGAAAGTTTTCTTTTGGAACTTCAGTAGTGCATCCACTGCAGCAATGACGTCACCGGTGGTGGAAAAATGGATGCCAGCCAGGTATTGTTTTTCAAATTAGGAAATAGGTGAAAGTTCGATGGCGCTAGATCTAGTGAATATGGGGAATGCTCCAAGATATCAAAGCTGCACTCGTGTAGTGCAGCTATGGTAGACATGAGAGCAGGCGTGTTGTTCTGGTGGAAAAAAAGACTCCTTTGTTGAGTTTCCTAGGCGTTTGTCTGATGTTTTCACACAAACGCTTCACAAGGTCTGCATAATATGCTCCTGTGAAGGTCTGGCCTTTCTGAAGGTACTCCACTAGGAACACTCCATTATCATTCCAAAAAACCGATGGCATCACCTTGCCAGCAGAAGGAATCGACTTGGCTTTCTTTGGAGGGGAAGAAGAGCTGTTTCCGCTTTTTGAACTGCTCCTTTGTCTCTGGCTGAAAGTGATGGCTCCACGTCACAAACCTTGCAAGGAAATTTGCTGGATCTGCTTGAAAATGATGCAAATGTTCGCTTGACTTAACAACCCTTGTACGGTTTTGATTTGCTGTAGAAAACTTTGGTACTCATCGTACTCACCTTTTTCATAGCGAGAACATCTGTTATTATGTGGCACACTCGTTCAGATGAGTTGCCCAAGACACTGGCAATATACCAAACTGCCACTCGTCGACCACGCATCACCAGATCATGCACACCGTCAACTTCTGGAGCAATGGGCATTGCCGGTCTTCTAGGTTTTTCCCTCCATTTAAATTCTGCTGCTGACTTCTTAGCCATGGAGTAGGCCCCCTTGAGTGTTGTGACCAAGGAATTTGTGGGCAAGTGTGGCCATAGGCCATACATTTATTCTAAAAGTTTCACATCTTCAACAAGTTCCTTAAATTTATCAAATCTTAATAAATTATAGAGAGCAAGAATCAATCCGATGGGATAAATGAGAATTAGTTATATCTTATAGGCCATGTTACTTAAAGTCTGTTTTAACCAATTGTAAAAAAAAAAATTATTTTGGGAGGTACTCACTGCCAGCTGTATAAACGATATGGGAAATTAATTTATGAAAATTAATATAACGGAAAAGAGAATTCCAGGATCACTGATAGTAAAAATAAAATTTCCAACATAAAAAAAGTACAGCACTTTATTGGTTTATCCATTTTGAGCATCTCTGAAAAAACCCGTGGGGTATCAGTTCATTTGTATGCACAGTTCACACATTGGTGATAAAATAATTCGTAATATCCTTGCGAGTCAGTTTTTTCACTTTAAATATTCTTACTTTGTTTCATTTTCAATCGAAATACATTTAATGCTATTTTTCTTGAATATTAATAAAATGTCACTTCGTATGTGCTCCTAGAGACAGCTTTGTCCGCGTATTGATCACTCTATCACGTAATTTGTGATTAAGCATTTCATCATCATCAAAAGATTTTGTTTTCGGAAATACCGGTACGGTCTTTAAATTTATATCCTGCTCGTGTTCACTTCCTGACGAAGAACAGTGAGAGCAACACCCTTCACAGATCTTTTTCTTTCCATCTTCTTCCTCCTCTTCCTCAAACCTTAAAAAGAAAAGCATGCAAAAGAATATCATTCAGTAACATCTAAGTCATAAGAGGTAAAAAAAATCGGGTCAAAATAATTACTTTTCGCTCGATTGTAAAAATAAATACTGCGCTGATGAGTCAGTTACCAATAAATAACCAATCATCTGCATGATCGGGTGTAGTAAACTCTGTAAAATGACAAATTTAACAATTAGGAAGCATTAAGAAAGTTATCCGGCACTAAGCAACGATCTTTAAGGATCCATATACGAAAGATGGACATCTCTTTGTAAAATGCTTGTAGAACTATCTGTCTTTGAATCTGCTTTTGCAACCAGCAGGATTTAAGCTGCATAGAGAGAGAGAGAGAGAGAGAGAGTGCATAGTGGTGACAAAGAGTACTACTATGAATGCCAGAACAAGTGTTTTGTGTTGGATTCTGTTGTGTCCTGGCATTTGGTCGTGGAGTCCTCTAATGAGACCCCACGTTGCCTCATACACCACTGAGAGGTAGCCAGGGCTGTCTGTTATTCTCTGGCTGGTGTCCGCCAGGGTGGGCTGAGCTTCCTGGAAGGAGACCAAAAAAGCTGCATAGATAATGCATTCTTAATTCTCACAGCAGAACAAACTTGCCTTTGCAACAAGTTGTCCTGGCATTGTACTACTTTCAAAGCGATGGCTCACTGATAGGTTAATTGGCCATTTGTTTAAGAGATTAGACTGCTACGATAGCCTATTTAAGGGTTAACTGGTCCATCATCAGATAGTAGGTGGTCTCTAGCGGCTGCATCCCCTCAATCTCCGAGAGTGCTGGATTTTAAAGACTTTACTATATTTAACCGATGTCATCAATGTACGTGTAATGAATGTTTATTATAATAGATATTCTTTTAAAGGGTCGACCAATTTCGAGGGACGAAAGAGCCCGTTTACTCCTTAAGATTAATTCACTCAATAATGGGAAGTAAAACTTCTACAAAGTATGTAGGAGTTCCCCCCACCCCTCACTGAATACGCTTCCAGTCGGCAGGGCTATGTCTTTAACTACAATCCCTCCACTATTAGACATAAATAGAAAATATTTTCTTGGCCCCTGAACAAAAGATTAGTTTTGCAAAAACCGCGAAAAAGCTGATGCTGTATAAGCAAACTTATACAGCACCAGACTTGAGTTCGAGTTCGGGACTCGAACTAAAGTCTTTTCCACCCGGTGATTCTACCAACTATGCTACCCATGAGGGCACTTCTTTTAGTGCATTTGTATATATCACAATTTATCCCAGAGAAATAAATCCGCCATGCTTTAATCGATCCAGCTTAATTTTTCCCTAACGAACTTGCTTCAAACTTTTTCACATATTTAAACAATAAAGAGAAATATGTTATTTTTCTCATGAGGGATCGCTGATCCCTCATCTCTTAAACAGTTACAGCTAAAAGAAAACTTACATAAATACAAGTCTAGGAGTTCTGGGAGGAGGCAAAACTGTATCCTCGTTCTCTTCAAATTCTTTTATGTCTTCAATTTTAAAAAATTGTTTGACCTTGCGAAATTTTGAGGATAACCACTCCGCTGTCTTTGATTTATTTTGGCACTCCCGATATCTAAAGCCGTATGTAGAGAATAAGTCGTCGTCATCATCCTCTTCCAAAACACTTTCGAAACTAGAGAAAAATCAGATTTACAAAATATTTATTCCTTGAAATCCTATAAAGGATAGAACTGATATTTTCATTAACTACTTAAATGAAAATAATTATAAAGTACTGAACATTTCCCCACAGATATCTACAATACGTTGGCAATACGTTTTTTGTGTAGTTATACTACACAAAAAACCTTTATAAGATTATTTTATGGTCTTGTTTGTGACCATGGATGATATGCGTGTCCATCACTTTCAGCCAAAGAAAAAGGAGCAGTCCAAACAGCGGTAGGACAGCTTTTCTTCCACTAATTACCAAATGATGCAAGAAAGAAAGCTTATAACAGCATCAGCTGTATAAGCTTATACAGCTGATGCTGTACAAATCCATTCCCTCCAATAGTTTGCCAGTTCTCCTTGAATTTATTCAAGTTGCCAACCTCCACAACAACAGATGGATGTTTGTTCCAGCAGCCAACCACCCGCTGGGTAAAGGCAGCAAACTTCCACACTCACACTTATTCTATAAACGTCCTTACTCGATTTGAATATGTACCCACCTCATGAGTGTAGCCTGAGCAAGAAACTCATCAGAATTCTGCTTGCGTCCTCCAAAAAAGTTAAATTCAATTTCTGCTGCTAGAAAGATGACAGCATCGATTTTTTTTGGACTCTGATGGAGTGTTACTAGTGCATTGCCTTCATAGAAGGTCAGACAGTCAAAGGGGCATATTACGCAGACCTGGTGAGCAGTTTGCGTGAAAACATTAAAATGAAGTGACGAGGGAAACTCAGCAAAGGGATCTTGTATTACCGGGACAACACGCTTGCTCAAAAGTCTGTCATTGCTACACTGCATAACTGTAGCTTTGAAATCTTAGACCATCTCCCATATTCACTAGAACTAGCATCACTGGACTTCTATTTCCTAATTTAAAAAAAAACAAAAAAAAAAAAAAAAAAAACAGACAGTGACGTCACTGCTGAAGTGGATACATTTCTAGCGGCCCAAGAGAAAACT